>NC_044586.1:35075910-35694869 GCF_901933205.1 Camarhynchus parvulus | reverse complement strand
GCTTGTCCCTTATTTTTGAACTAACATCTGCTTAAAAAAATACTTGAAATTCAATGTCACTAATAAGTTCAGAGCTGTGAAGATTGAGTGTTGCCTACTTCTGGCCTCCTTGCCAATCAGCAGTCTGTTGTTATAGGTGATGACACAGTAATTGTGGGGAGCAGGCTTATGCCTCTTGTGAGAGGATTTCTTTGTTCAGGTGCACAGGTTGGTGAGTTTGCACCCATGAAGTTAATACTGCTTTATTCAATTTATAGTCTCCACCTGTGCCTGCTTATATTTCTGGAGGATTTTGGTTGTGCAGAATTCATACATTCCACTACTGAATACACCTGGGATTCTTTTGCTATCTTTTTATGCTGCTGAATTTCAAATTCTATATAGCTGAGCTGCTCACAATCAGAGTTTTATTATGCTCCTTACTACAGAAACAGAGACATATGGTGCTGGCCTTGGGGACTTTCAGGCTGGCACAGTGCAGAGGATTCTCCACACAGCAATTTTGGGTGAGAGACCCCCAAATGCAAATGCAGGTGTAGTTAAATCTGGCATCAGGTGTAGCTTGGCAGTCTGGCTCCAGTAGGTCTTTAAGGATGGATAAAACTCTGCAGACTTGCAGACATCTCCATTCAATTTCTCAGTGAAGGAAGAAGAGTTCCTTCTTTCTCCTCAACAGGGAATTCTTTCTTAGGGCTCCTTTCTGATCAGGACAAAGCTATCATGGGAGAGACAGCACAGCCATTGAGCAGGGATCTGCTCCCATGTACCACCATGTTAGGAGACCTTGGTTCCCAGGACACTGCTGGATGGGCCTGGTTTGCCAGGCTTTTAGGCTGTGAGGTTTGTTGTTCCAAGAAGTGTCAGGTGGCATTGGTGAAGCGACAGGCGATGGGAGTGTTTGGTGTGAGTGAGGACCAACATGAGTCAAGACTATTGATATTTTTCTAGCTGGAGAAAGTTCTCTTTCTCTCCTTTGCCGATAGTTTTCCAGCAGACTGCTCATCTCTGGCTGTAGATGGGAAAGCAAGAGCAAAGTGCAAACGCCATGAGATCGATTTAATAACTATTAAACTGCAAGGGAGAGCAGAAAGAGCCAGAGCTGAGAAAAATCTGCCATCACATTTTGCCAACAACCTCCCAGACTTGGAAGAGGCAGATAGACAGCAGATCTTTCAGACATGTGGCACAGCTAAATTTCCAAATGTCTGAAGATGCTTCCTCCTCAATTCTCCTCCTTCCTCCCTTTCCGTTTGTAAGTGCATAAACCTGTCACAGACCCCACCATGAGTGTGTATTAGATGCTGCTGCTGGAGGCAAGGAGGTTCAGAGCTTTGTAGGAGCCTTGCCAAATTGTCCCTGTAGGAGCCTACTCAAGACTACTGAGGCCCTGCTGTGTGCAGCCCCAAATCCCAGCCTATTGCTGAAACACCACTGCAGGGAAGGAGCTGACTTGGGAGCCTTGGCCGCCCAGGGCAGGCTGTAGTCCTGGTGGGGATGGATTTCTTGCAGCCTGCTGCCTGCCACTGCAGCTGGGCTAACCTGGGCCGCCAGCAGGCCAGTGCTGAGGACAGGGACCAGCTCCCTGCCCAGAGCCAAACCACAGCCAGGGCTTGCTTCATCAGGAGCCTCCATGTATCCCCATGGACACATCAGTGCTCAAAGCTAAAAGCGAAGTTTTAATTACTGTTTAAATCCTTTCACAGGCCTTGATAACATCTGAGGTAGATATGTATAAATGCTGCCTGGTATTATGTTTTTGCTGGGGTGGTTTTGCAATCCACAGTCAGTGTGATACTGTATCTCTCTGGCTGTTTGTGATGACCACATTTGCTGGAAGATCTAGAGAACCAACACTTTTTTTCTGGGTTTTTTTTTTTTTTTTTTTTTTTTTTCCAAATGAACTTGTTAGCCTGTAAGGACTGCAAGTGGAAAGCTCTCACAGTCTGCCATGAGTGCTAGTGATAAAAAGGCAAATAGAAGAAGTGAATTAAATAATCCACTTAATAATTTTCTGACACTTTGGCAAATAAATCACCTTGTTGATTTATATTTTCTCCATCTTCTGTTCCCCGTTTCCCAGGCCGGATGATGTGATGCTGAAGCGCACCCACGATGAGACTGTTCTCTTGCACTGCTTCCTCTGGCCCGTGGTGACTTTCCTGGTCGGAGTCCTCATCGTGGTCCTGACCATCTGTGCCAAGAGCTTGGCTATCAGGGCAGAGGCAATAAAAAAGAAGAAGCATTTGTGAGTGGCAAGGCTGCTTGTGGAAAAGAGAAACCTGCAAGAAGGTCTGAGGTGGGGCAGCCCGACACACCTGCAGGTCTGCGGGGCACCCAGCTGCATCTCCTTCCAGGGTCTGATCTGTGTGGTGGAGTGGCTCTTGTCTCAGGACTGTTCTTGGGAGATTGCCCCGTGAAATGCCTGCTAATTGCTTCTTCTGCTATGGCACTAAATAAGTATATTCTACCAAAAAACAAAAGAGAAATCTAGGCTGCACCAAATATGCTGTGTGCTGTTAGTGCTGAAGAGCAGCTACCCAGAAACTGAGACAGTTTATGAAACTCCCTGATGATGTTGCTTTCATCTACACAAGGCGATCTTTACTAATGTTTAATATTAAATATTTAAAATATTTACTTTAGATAGAACATATTTACAAAAAAAAAATTATTGTTTTGGGGGTTTTAACTTTTGGGGGCTTTCTTTTTTTTTCTTTTTTTTTCTTTTTCTTTTTTTTTTACTGCTTTAAGGCAAACGTAACATTGTGCTGGTTAGGTTTCTTTCCCACTGTGTAGAACTTGATTTTGAAGTTCAAACCTTACCTTCTGTCTAGACAAAATCTTTCATCATCACCCATTCACTGTGATGAACTGCAGAAATCTCTCAGAAATACTTCTAAAAAAATGAAGCAGTTATTGGAAAAGATGATTAAATACTGGATCTAACTTTATTGCCTCAGTGGTATTCAGTCCTACAGTTTTTCTTGTCCCCTCTCCGATACCCTCTTCACGAGTGCTCCATGCTGTAAGGAGCAGGGATTTTACAGTGGTGGTTTTACAGGAGTATGTTTTGCCAGCACCTTACCCAAACAGTGGAATGCCTGAGTGCTTGCTGAGGAGAGCCTGTGTGTCATTGGTGTGACTCACACCACCAGAGAGGGACATCAGCTCCTTGTAGGGCTGTGGGTGTTTGCTGCTGAGCTGCCCATCCCAGTCACATCATCTCCATGAAGGGGATGCTCCGGAAAACACACGGCACTGCGGGCATGGAGTCTCGCTGGGTCTGCTTTGTCTGCTTCCTTGCTGTGTGTGATGGGAGAACCAGCTCTAGTCCACTTGCTCAGCACAGAGAGTTCCATGTTTCTGGCAGTCTCCCAGGGCACATTTACCCTGCTGTAGTCAGGGGCTGGGGCCAGAGCAGTCTCATGGCACTTGTCATTGCCCCCACAGGGCTGCTCCCCCCGGGACCAGCTGTGCAGCTTGGCAGTGCTGGAGTGCAGCAAATGGAAAAGCCATGTGGCTGGGTCAGGAAAGTGAGTGATTACTGGCAAAGCACTTTAATCTACATTAACAATTCTGCAATTCTAAACATACTGTGCATTATACTAATCTCTGATACTCTTAGTATTATGTGTAAATACCTTGGGGTTCGTTGTGATTTTAACACATAGCAGAAATATTTCCTGAGGATGAGAAAAGTGCTAGATTTGAAAGCCTGAAAGCTTAGTTGGCACAAGGCACGATGACAAACCTGCTGGTATCGCTCAGTGTCCTTTTCAGATTAATTGTCTCGTGTATTTTAGAACTGATTTCCATAAGACCTCCTGTACACACTGTGGTGCCCAGTGACCAGGCTGATGCATGGCAAGGGCAGCAGAGTGACTGGAGGTCATTTGCTGCTTCCCTTCTTACTTGCTGTGTGACTTTTGGAGTGTCCTCTGGTCCCAGTCCACACTGGGATAGCTGTTCCCTCAAAGCAAGTTAAGGAACTGTGTTTGTAGGGGTAGGAACTTGATGCTTCTTGGCACATTACTCTGTATGAAAGATCCAGTTGGCATTGGTTGCACATGTTCAAGCACCTCCAGTCCTGTAGATGAAAAATACCTCTTGTCAGAAACATTTCCAATTCTTTGTGTTAAACATCACCACTTTGAAGGTGCCTGCTGTCCAGCTCACACTGGTACCTTCTCTCTCAGCCTACTGAAAAGAATAGTGCTGGATATACAGGGTGCAGGGAGGTTGTGAGCTCTCAGCCTCTCGGAGGAAAGCCTGCAAGCTTCTGAAAGAGCTGTCCTGCAGAGGACAGTGTGTTTTCTTTCACTCTTGTCTCATTCCTGTGGCCTTGCTTTCATCCACTGCAAATCTCTTGCCTCAGCAACCCACAGAAACACTGCATTGTGTGCCTGATTTGCTGGTTTGGTTGCTATATATATAAATATATAAATATATATATTACTTGCTTGCCACTCTGCAAATCACATAAAGCTGCAGGTGTGGGGTGGTTTGGTTATCTGAGTGAGGCGATGCCAAATTCTCTTCATTTATTTCTTTGGTAGCTTCTTACAGTTAAGAGGAATAAGCCTGATTTTCTACATCCATTCGTCCTTTGTTTTCCCAAGGGAGAAGGAAATACAGGTGACACAGATTCATCATGAAATTTTAAACCAGTATCTTGTGGCTCACAAATCCAGATTAACAAAATCCTCCCTTTCTTTGCTCCAGAAGCTTTTGTGAGGGAATCCTACAGCTGGTTCTCTGAGCAAAAGGCAAGAAGCAAATTGAGTGGATGCAGCTCACTTGATTGGCAATCACATATTTAAATCTGTTGGAGATGCCTTTTGCAAAGGCCTCTGTAAGAAAGTAATGGCTACAGAGATGATATTAAGTTGTTTTGCTGAGAGATTAACGCCCCAAGTTAAATATCTAAATTGGTATCCATATACCAGTAGGTATATGCCTGGCATGGCAGTATGGGATGCTAAGGGGAAAACTCAAAATCCTAACATTCAGTCTTCTGTTTCATCCCATCCCTCACTGGTTGAGAAATGTCTTTGTAATCCCAGTGCTTGATTGTGGAAACTGGGGATCTCCCTCTAGTGGATTATTCACTCCTTGGCTTTGCAGATTTCCAAGTTTTGTAGTGTGTTCTCTGAAACATACTTGCAGCCAGAGCGGCTGCTTTTCCCAAAGCCATCTGCAGAGTTGGCTTTTGCATTTTATTCAATATTTATATGCCATTGCTTTGAGGAATTTTGTTCTGGCATTCTGTCTACTGCTCCACTTCAGTAAGACCTGCCTTCTCTTTCATGTAGTGCAATTAAATGAATTTGCTTATACAGTATCTCTGTTAGTTTCTTACCCTCATTTTAAAAGTTGTAGTAGTATAAGCATGTTTGTTGCTTTTTTCCCTGCTTCTGCGTTTCTGTGTTGCCAGTAACAGACAAGATTTCACAAAGTTAGAAAATATAGCTGTTGAATGAACAGCTTAATTCAAACTCAGACAGATGAGGGATGTCATGGGAGAATCCAGGGGCATTTTGGAAGATCTTTACCCATTAATCTCTGCTATAAACGTAGCCCTATGACAGGGGTCCAGCACGGAGTGCTGGATTTGAAGGACTGTTTTCAGCTCAGCTCTTCAGCAGGTGCTGCAGGATGCAGGTTGGGAAGTGCAGTGGGGAGGCAGCACAGGTCTCAGCTTCCAGACTTGTACTTCCAAGTGTGTTTTGAGGGATTTGTCCTAGAACAGAACAAAGACATCTGCGAGGTGTGAGAGCACAGATCTCTCCATGCATCTGCTGCGTGGCACAGCCTGCTGTGCCCACCCCAGCCCTGGTGCTGCCATCTGGGCTGTCCCTGACTGCAGTTTGCTTCTTGGGAGCCCTCCTGGCTGAGCCAGGCTGTGGTGTCGTGCCCACAGGAGCAGGGATGTCTACAGAGGGCTGCCACACGCTCAGCTCACTTCGCACACAACACAAAAACATCCATCAAGCATGTGTTATCCCATCCGAGTCCAGCTGGGAAATGCAGAAGGGGAAACATTGGTCAATGTTTAAAACCTTTTCATAGATAAAGTGGTAGGGCTTCAGTATTCCTGAGGAAGCCTCTGATGCAATTTGCTAAGGCTTACTTGGAAAATGAAAACTTGAAAATTGGCAGTGGGGCTGGTCCGACGGTGGGGCAGTGTGGATTGCCTGTGAGCAGAAGGGAGGTGCTGTGCAAGCATCTTTGCTCAGTGCTGCAAACACAGGAGCTGCCCACCAAATCAGGGCTTCTGCAAACTTTAGCCTAAATGGCCAAAGAATCAAGAACAAACACGTGGAAGGGGAGACACCTAAACCAGGGTTTAATCAAAAAGAAAAACACTCATGCCATGGCTTGTATTTCAATAATCAGACAAGAGAAAGCACAGCTGAATTTCTAATTATGATGCCTATTATATCATGCAAATATGGTCTTTCAATCCCTGAGAGAAATCCCATAGCCAGAGTTATCAAAAAATCAGCTTATTCCCATGTGTGGTTTTCTCTGAGAATCAAAGCCTGTTTGGTTTGGGGCTTTTTTTCCCCCTCAGCGTGGAACAGCTGCTGTTCCTCCATTAACTTTCAATCAGAAACCAACCTCTTCCCTTTCTGGCATCTTGAGAGGCTGCTATGCTGATCTGTCAAGCTAACAATCTTTGCTGCAGAAAGCATGAGCAGGAAAACCTCCGAGGGAATTTGTGTGCAATTAATCATGCTGCCTTGTCAGGTCACAGACCCACTGAATGAATCAGCCCCACAGTTTGCTGTTTGAGGGGCTGTGCAATTCCCCTTCTGGTTTGATGGTGAGCCCAAATGCTGCCATTGCCTGCACTGGGCTCAACTCACAGCTCCTTGGTGGTCTAATGGTTTGAAGTCTGGTAAGCCAAAAAATCGCTCAGTGTGCATTGGGTGCATGGCTGGAGATGCTGTAAAAAGAAAAAAGGATAGCTTATTACACTACATAGCTGTAATTTGCATGTCAAATTATATTATAAAATGTGTTGGCATGGCTGTAAAATTGCATACACACCTAGACTACACAGTCTCCAAACAGCACATGCAGCGATCAATCGAAAATAATCCTCCCAGAAATTCAGTACTGATTCTGACACTGCATTAAAGAAAAGCAAACACTGTAATTTAATTTAATGAGCTAATGGAGCTCAAGCTTTACTTTTAATGATATAACTTGTTCATAATGTTTCAGCTAGCAGAAGTTTTATCCGTGTTTTTATTTGCATGCCAATTGCCATTCACTAAAAGCAGCTGGAAAAAAATCAACCCGTAAGCTCTTTCACATAATTGCTTGTTCAGCAGCTGAGGGTTTCTGGACAAAATACTTCAACTATTTGGGCCCCACACAGCAGAATCAATTCCTTTCCCCTCTTGCAGTAGGCTGGTTTGTCTTGTGGTACCCACAGGAGAGGGAGCAGGGCCTGTCTGCCCTGCTGAGTGCATCCAAAACATCTCTAGGATGTCATACCTGGGGTTTGCCAGGGGCCTGGAGATCGGGAGCACAGCCAGGGTGTGGGGCTGTGGGGAGGGAGCATCACCCAGGGGCATCAGGGAGACAGCTCCCACCTAAGGCAAATGTGAAACATCAGAAGGAGCATGGGTTTGGCAAAGAATGGAATCTTCCATGGAATCCAAAGGGCTGAACTATATTTCTCTGCACTATTCCTCTGAAGAATAATGTTTGAGACAATTGAAAAATTACTGTGAAATTTTTGGGAAATCTGTTCTCAGGCAGGGCGAGAGTAGTTTGGAAGGACCAAATATATAACAGCACACCTAAACAGCAGGTAACCTAAATCCTTATTATTTTTTTTCTGAAAAATCATGAAAAATGGTTCTGATACAAAAGGAAAAAGTATATAGAAATTAGGGGAGTTAGCTAGGTTTTCTTGCTTTTGATGGAATAATTTTAAGTCCTTATAAAAATACAGACCATATGTTATGAATCTGCAAGTATCTGGGCAAGTGAATCACAGGCAATAAATGATTCTGCTGTATTAAACATAAATAGTGTCCTGTGAACTTCCCTGCTTTTTTGCTAATGGAGACATGTGCAAGAAGCAATACATCATGAGGAGCATTTAAAATATTATCTCAAGATCTTATTGATAAAGTTAATTTAGTTCAGGCTGGCAACAACAGAGAGGAGACTGAGAATGGGCTGCAGAATTGTCAACATGAAGCAATAATGAAGAGTGAGCTTCCAAGCACAGGTGTGGGATGAGGTGTCTCAGTAACTTTTTTTTTCCATGATATTAAATGGCAAGATAAAGGGCAAATTAATTGCATTTTTAAAAATATGCCAGGTCAGGAGATTTATGAGGTTCAGTTTGATGGGTAGGTGATTCAATAACAAATATTAGGAAGTAAGAATACTAGCAGAATAATGAAATGTCTTGTCTATTCTTGGAAAATATAAGGTAATAAATAAAGACAAAAGGTACAGACCAAATGTTTTGGTGGGAGGAAACATTCAGCAAGAAAAAATGTGACTGTAAAGCCTTCAGATAGGCTGCTAAAAACACATTGGTGCTAGCTAACCCTGGGTTTTGATGGAATGCAGCTGATGTTTTGGGGCTGAAACTGTGGCCTTTTTTCCAGTAGCTGTCACTAGGTGACATTCTGGGGACATGTGGTGGTACCATGTTTTTTTTAACCCGTTTCAACCTATTTTTTTCATCTGTTTTGCTCAGAGAAATATATTTCCCATTCTTTTTTGTGTTGAAATTTCTGGAAAGTTGAGAGCTGTGTTGCATGGGATTGTTTACAGCAATTTGGATGGGTTTTGGTGCCTGAGGAAGGGTGTGAAGCAGGCAGAACTCAATGGAAATAGCCCCATCCTGTCCAGGTCTAGGTAAAGCAGAGTAGCAGCTTCTACTGCCAGCTTCAAGCTCTGCCAGTGCAGCATCAGAACCATCATGCTGATCTTTGTTTCCAAAAAGCAGCACAGTTCTGCTGCAAACCCATGCATGACCAGAGAACCCCTGCCTAAACTCATACCAGGGGAAGGAAGTTTGCACAGCTGGATGCAGCAAGCAGGACCTTGCTGAGGGTGAACATCTCAGTGTTCCATGGTGTCAATGTCAACAGGTTTGGGGCTAGGGGAGGTTTTCCTCCAGACTTATTTTGGGCATAAGCCATTTATTCCTGCACACAATCTACTGGACAGTAACCTGTCTTCCTGACAAGACATGCGTGTGTGCCCACAGAATTCTTGCTATGCCAAGCCAAGCAAAAATGAAAATGGTTTAGGCAATACTCCATGTTTCTAGTCAGTTTTTAAATTATGCTTTGGCCTATATTGGAACCTTGTGGGAATTAGTTGTTTTTGCTTATAGCACCTATACAGATTTACAGTCCCCTTCGTAGGAATGGAACAGCTACTGCATAGTGGAAGCTCATTGCAGTGTTAACTGTGCCTCAAAGTCAGATGGATTGGAAGTTCTTCCTTCCCTGCATCCTGCTATTGCAGTGATGCACACATGTTTGATTTCCCTCTGTTGCTTCCTTGTTAGGCACTCTCTCTCCAGGCACACAAATACATATGTATTGTGCAGTAAGTGTTTACCCAACTCATCGTTATTCTGCATTCATGCACACCGAGCTGTCTTTCTCAATAATTAGCTTTGTAATGATCAAAGACATTCTGTACCGACTAGCATTCCTCCTTGTTTTATTGTTCCTCCATTACTCCTCTCTAACTCTTCTTATGTTACATTTTCAAGGTTGTTTTTATTGATAGCCAAAAAAAAGACAAAATTAAAAAATGAAAAGCCAAATTGATTACTTTAAAATTTATTTTGCAAAGACATATTAAAATGAACTTTTTATTTTGCTTGATGTACATTCTGTGCTTTGCTAAATAACCTTGAATACTGTGCTGCCAAGTCAGTGGCAATGAGTGGCTATTAGCAATACTCATTATGTAGTTCAAAAGTGTTCTGATAATTTGTCCCTCTATGTTTAAACACTATCTTTTGAGAAAAAAAAAAAAACAAAAAAACAAACCAAAAACAAACACATAAGAGCTGCAGTCTTGTTGACAATGAAGCATTTGCTTCCTCTTTCACAAGAGTAAATTTCTGGTAAATGTATCATGTTAAAATGTACTCTGTCCTTGGATGAGGAAGAGGGCTGGCAGTAGAGTTATCAGTTGGAGCTCAGTCTCCTCTCAAGCCCAGGAAGCCAGAATTTTTTACAGGAAGGTGAACGGCTACATGCAGAGGTTAGTTTTTATATGAAGGGCTGGACAGTGAAACAGAGACAGGTATGAACTGCAGGGGTCCTGGTTCCTCAACCCCTGCCTCAGAGACTACGCCAGTTCCCATCCCTTGCTGGAGACATCTGTGGGAGATGCAGGTTTTGTGGGGCAACTCAGTGTTTCTGCACATCAGCAGCCCAGTTAAGTGCCTAGAGGGCTCTGGGGAAACTGGCTGTGCAGGCCAGGGTGTGAGGCTGTGAGAGCCAGCGCTTGCTGCTACTTCCACTGGATACTAGCTTGGCAATGAAGATGTGGCTCTCTGTGTTGGCAGGGGTTGGTACTCACACATCTGAAGGAAGTGAGACAGATTTTCCTCCCTTTTCCTCCCTCCCCCATTGCTTTATCCCTTACTGCTCCTCTGAACAATGCCCTCGCAGTTTGAACTCATTTTCTTTGAACTACAGGCACTGCATAACTCATACTTGTGTCTGTTATTCCATCCCTAAACATCTGCCATTATTTATCTGGGTGGTTTAAACTCTTTATGTTCGATTTATTAATCTCTCTGAGAATTACCTCCAGCTTTGTGTGGAAATATGTTCAGCAGTGGAAACAGCTGCAGGTCTCCCCAGCTCCTCCTGTGACGGATTCCATTACAAGGCGACCTCCACCATTCTGAGGGTGGGATTTGATGACTGTGCCAGTTTCCTGGACAGAGGCCATAGCTCCATCCAACCCAAGCTGGAGAAATCTCTTTTACCACCTATGTGTTGAGTGAAGATGCTTTTAATGCAGATCCAGAGGCAAATGTCATTGCTGAGCCCCTTTCCTCTGTTGTGGTGGCAAAGGAGCTCCAATTCTGTCCTGCTGGACATGCTGCAGTGGGCTCCCACCACATAGTGCTCCTCCAGCATGTCTGGGGACATCCAGCATGTCTGGGGACCTGGCATTTGTGCTGCCAGCAGCTGTGGCAGCTGGTCCTCACCCAGCCTTGCCCACTGTGGTCTTAAATGTAAGGAAGACAGGGGGAGAAGGGGCTTAGAGCCTCACACAGATTAATGATCTCTTCTTTTTGGTGCCTTTCCCCCTTACATTTCAGACTTATGCCAGGCTGAAATGCTTGCTTCAGGGCTCCATCTTGACCAGATCCCATATTTCCTACCATTGTCAGTTACCAAAGACCTGGTTAGATCACACCACATTCTGTGGCAGATTAGACCAGCCACAATGGTTGTGGAAAAGCTTGATTTGGATACTTAATTGTGAGTATCAAGCTAAAGGCTGCAGGGCCATTCATTCCTTTTGCTTAAAGGTCATCGCACAAGCAGCCTTTGAAGTTCAATTACTTCAAGGCCCATATACCACCCAAATCTGTCTGTGTCTCTGCTGTAAGGTTTAAAATGCACCACTCTTTTCTCTAGCATCTTGCATGCCATCTGTTTTCCAAATCACTTTCCTCAGCTGCATAATTTAATTACTGAAGAGAAGAACTACAGGGGGGAGGATATGGAGAAAAATGAGAAATTTGTTTGTGAAGACTCTGCATTCAATTCTCCCTTTCGGTGTGTGGGTACTAGAAGATGTAAAGTGGCACTTCAGGAGCAAAGGGGACTTGGTCACACTAACAAGGCTCTCAGGTTCCCCATCTCCCTGGAGAAGGTTGATGCAGGGAACAAAGTCTCACCACGCTGGGTTTTTGTGTGCTTGGCGTAACACGGGGCATGAACCAGTATCCATCCTCCTCCTGCTATCCAGAGCTTTTCCTTCACTTTCTCTTCCAGGCTGGTACCCAGCCATTGGTCATACTTGTACTTATGGGAATAGCCTTTTTGCAAACCCATCATTCCTGTTCCTCATGTTCCTACATAGGTGGTAGTCTGGGGGCTGAGGTGGGTGGGAGTCTCATTTTCTGGGCACAGCTGGGAGGGCCTTGTGAGTGGCGGATCTTGTTTGGCCAGAGCAGCTGGACTAAGGGAGTGGGAAAAGTCTGAGAAACAAAGAGAGTGATGACTGACAACTCATGTCTGTGAGCCTATGGCTGCACAAAAACCTCTGACTCTCTCCCCTGGAACAAACTGGAGAGATTAAAAATAGCTATTTGTTTTTGTTGATGACAAGGTAATTTTAACACAGGTCACTTCCCCAGTCTGCTGCACTGAGTGGCAACATGCAGAGAAATGTGGGAACAAGTGGGCAGCACAGGGGGTGGAAAGGAGGAGGTGGGAGAGAGCCACTTCCTTGGGGACAGCAGCATCCCACACAGTGAATTCCAGGGTGGCTTTCCCTGGCGAGGCTGAGTGAGGAAGGAGAGGTGAGCCCCCCCTTGGCGCAAGGACCTCATGGGAGAGGTGAGAGTGCTCCTGCACTGTGTGAGCTCGTCAGCTCAGCCCCCTGCTCAGAGCACAACAGAGACTGTCCCCTGTGATCACACCATATGGTCCTTCATAGGCTTTTTTTTCAGAGAAGGGGAAATAAATAAAAGATGTCACCACAATACTGTTGGAGGTCTTTGGTGTTTTTCCCCACTGAAATGGATGAATCTTCCCTAGACAAGACCAGAAAAAATTCACTCAACATCTTTTCTGTCTTCTTTTTCTCTCATGGACTCAGTGCAATAAGATGTTTAGATCTAATCCCAGGAAAGTAAACACAAATCTGTGGTGAAGAATATTGCCAGGGCAAGGATCTGAAAAACATACTTGACACTAACACTTCTTTGTGGTTTTTCCCTTCTCCACTTTTGTAATTGAAAGCTCTGGCATTTTAGAGGCCAGATTTCACCCTGGGAACTGCTGGAGAATGCTGGGGGACTTTCTTGTTCACCAGAATGTTTACAGAAAATTTGTCACAGCCTGACCACCTCTAATTGGCATGATGTGTAAAGAAACAAGCTCCTTGGATATTTTTAGTACTCTCCAACCTTTCTAGCACAGAACAGTTGGGCGTTAATTAATTCCAGTTGTCTGACAGTTCATTCTTTCGAAGTTGGATTCTCACAAATAATTTGGCTCCAGGTGTCTTTTAGATCCAATGATAAGACAACAGGATGCTGGTATTTATCATGTCTGGTGTCTTGAGCATATATTATCTGATGTTTGATACTTCGGACATTATATATCTCTTTATTGCCTTTGCAACTATCCATCTTTTTCTCCTTGTGGTTTCATTACTGCAACTAGTCATTGACAGGCAGGAGAAATGCCCCCAATTAACACATGGACCTTTCTGTAGCTGTTTTTTATTTGTACAACATTTTTTCCCCAGCTTAGATGTGTGGAGCATTCTGAACATCTTCACTTTGCTTTCTGCATCCAATTATTTTTATTCTGTGTTTTTACAGTGTAGCTTCATTCATACCAAAGCTATTTGGGTAGCTTTACTACAGGCTATATGGTCTCTATTTGATTTTCCAGGACGTTTGGGTGTTCTTATCCGGAATGCGGAATGGCCCTACTCTCTTCTTTAACTTCAAGATTCTTCACTCTCTGTGGTATAGAAAACAGAATTGGAGGGCTTTCTTCCTGTGCTGGCCACACTACAGCCTCGAGCTCGATCTGGGCAAAAACCAGATACATTTATCCCATGTATCCAACAGGACTGGGAGAGATTTTGTGATTATAGTGGAAAGAGTTAATTTTCAAAACTATTACTAAGTTTCCAAAATAAAATTTTCTGAGCTAGAATTGGAAACAAGGATTTCGAAAGAAAGAAAGAAGTAAGAGATCAAGGTCAAATTAATGCTCCTGATAACCCACCAAAGAGTTTTGTGATGGTGTTATAGTAGTCACATATTCAGCTTTTTTCTGCCCAAGTTTCGGACCTATGAATGAGGATGCACTTGGGCATTGCCTAGTAAAACATGGATAATTTTAATGATTTGTGCAAACCAGCCCAGCCTAAACAGATACATAGAAAACATCCATGAGATCCAACCTTTGAAAAAGGGCTGCTGGGAGACATGGTTCCCCAGGAGGGGTTCACTCATCTCACCCCTTTATACCTGCCCTGTCCTTTGGAAAGAACCGCTCCTCTTTTTGAAAAATGGGTTAAGATTTGCAGGGGCAGAAATATCCAGGTTTGGGCCCCTTCTTGTCCTGAGAGGACTAAAATTGCAGGTCTCAGGTGTCCTTGAGGAACAAGGTTGTGCGGCCTCATGGATATCAGGAAGATGAGAAATCTCTGTCTTTATCCTTGGTAAGAAGCAGCTGCTCCACCTGCTACTGGTCTGGTTTGGCACATCAGCAAGCAACCACCAAAGGCAAGAAAGGACACTGTGTAATTTGGCAGGGATTATGGCATGAGTGTGCAAAAAGCTGTGTACAATGATGTCTGGCCAAGCAGCCACAGGACTTGCCAGTGGTGCTTGGAGCCTGGCATTCGGCTGCTGCACAAGGCCATGGACTGTTGCCCTCTTGTCTTGGCTCTTGGCACTGATCTTGGCTCATGCTCTGGGCCTCTGGAATGTACAGATCCCTGTGAGCCTTGGGATGGGGCCCTGGTAGAGCTGGTGTTCCCCATCACGCATCTCTGCAGCCCCCACCACGTGCTGCAGCCCCAGAGCTCAGTGACTGAAGGCCTCAGCACGGCGGGGCCACACACCACTCACACCAGTGATGAATCCCAGCTGGGCTACCTCACAGTCCCCTCCCTCCTTGAAGCTGTGTGCACCACCTGGAGCACTCTGTTGGCTAGGACATGCTTCTGCCACCCTTTCTGACTGGGAATTTGAGTCAGAAGGGGTGGGGAGGGCAGCCTGCAATTAGGCTTGGAGCATACCCTCCCTGTGCCGACAGTGGGGACTCTGCCTGGTCAGTGAGAGCCCTCAGGGGAATTTTAGCCTCTTTTGGGGGCCCCTGGACCTCTCAACAGCAAAGCTGTGGGTGCTGAGGTGATGTTTTCCCTGGAGACTTAAAGGCTTTTAGGTCCACAAAATGCTTTGCCCTCTTGGACCAAGGTGCCTTTGTGCCTGCTCCGTGCTACTCCAGATCTCTGGGAGCTGGGACCACCTCTCATCCCAAGGAAAGCTGCTCATTGGAGCGAGGTTCTGCACAATGCAGGAAGCACCCAGCTGGGGTATAAAGAGGAGGCCAGGCACCTGCAGGAGCCAGACCCCAAGAAGCTGCAGCTGTGGCCTGAGGAGAACCAACAGCAGGTCAGTTCTGGGGGGAGCCCATGGGTGGCTCAGTGACCAATCCAGCCCAGCCACACCACAGCTCCCTCCCAGCCTGCCCATGGCCTGTGCAGCCACTGCAGAGCATCCCCCAGCCCCAGAGAGCACTGACCCTGGGAACAGGAGAAGGGCTTCTTGCTTTCAGAACATCTCCACAAATTAACTGAACTGCTTTTTTCCTCCTCTTTTTCTCCTGTAGTGTTTTTGTTGTTGTTCATGTTGTTGTTGTTTTTTTTTTTTCATAGGTTGGTAGTGGTATTGTAGCAGAGTGATGTGCAAAGCCTTGGCTAGTAGCACCTGAAATTTTCACTGGTGGTACTTGCTGATATACCAGCATTGCTATGTCCTGCCTGCCATAAGATGTCTAAGCAGCTATTTCTAGGGCATAATAAAGCAACTGATAGTGAAGACGGGCACAACAGAAAACTGAGATTAGAGTACAGGAGATGACTTTATCAGACAAAACCACCAGCTCGTAGGTATGAAGCCCAGGTAAAAATCAAGTGCATGTAAAAATATCAAAAACTAGATTCTGGGAATATTTTAACAGGAATCAACCACTGTGTTCTTGTTGAACTAGAAAAGACTCTTCAGTTTCCTTGCTGTATCTTGTTAAAACATTCTTATCTATCCTTGTCTGCAATGTTGCCCTTGTTTTTCTTGTGTGGAGATATTAACTGTACATTATTTTATCTCTTTCACTTTTTTGTGTCTACATTGGTTTCAGGACAGAGCAGAACTCAGAGATAAACTTTTATATCACTAAGAAAAAAATCTCACAACTCCCTCCACCTTTGCTACACATCCCCTCAGCAAATAGTTCACAGTACAAGTCAATAAATCATCCTTTCTTTAAAGTAAACTTGTCTTAAACGCTTCTGATGACCAATAAGGAGTAGCTGAGAGCATTAGCAGTAAACACGCTACTGCCAAGCACCCTGACCCCACAAGGACAGTTATGCTATTGGTTTTTAAGACCTTTGGAGAGCAGGAGGAGGAGAAATACATTTGTTAAAAAGCATGGCTCAGATCCTCGAGGGGCAGGCAGCAATGGAGCTGCAGTGTGGTGCTAATTGGTGCAGCTGCCTGGCAAAATGTCTCTAAAATAACAGGCACTCAAGTTCAAGACCCACTGTGGTTTCAAATATCCACTGCATAACCCAGACAGTATCTGGCTTATTAAAGGAGGGCACAAACCCAGGGAGGAGAAGAGAACAATGTTATCTTTCCACATGGGCACTAATCTGGCCAGCGGGCAACAGCAGAGCCTCTTTTCCCCCAACAGGCTGAGGCTTCTGATGAATTTAATGTTCTCTGAAGACTGCCACTGTCTCGATTGAAATCAAACTCACTTATGACCTTTCCTCTGAGCAGCAGGACAATAAAATCCCTAATGAAAAGGCAGTCAAACAGAAGACAAGAATGTGATTTTTTTAAATGAATGTTTTATTCACGAAGTATTTCTAAAAATGTGTAAAATACACTCAAATATATTTGATTTGTTGGCTGTAGCTAAAAATATAAAAATATACCTAAATGCATAAATTAAATTGACAATAGTAGCACAGTCCTGTGTTCACCCAGTGTTTGTTAGGAACACAATTATAAGTAATTATATTGCATATGAGCATGGAATAAATACTGAAGATGTTTTTCAGACACTTTACTCCAAGCACTGGCAAAGAATTTATGGCTAGCCAAATTTTAAAACTGTGGGGTTTTCACTATAGTGTACTGCCCTGCTCTAGAGCAATATATATTTAGCTTCCTAATGTTGCTTACAGTATTTCTGTAGCTTTCAAATAAACCAAGAAACAACTAAACTGTCATGGATATTAGACTACCTGCTTTGCTGACACTGTGTGTGTTCCAGTTCCACAGTTTTTACTCAATTAGCTGGTCCCTAGTCTCCAGCATTTCCTGCAAGCCTTAAAACAAAAAGTCCCAGTTTGAACCAGCTGTTGATCTGTGAGATCACTGATAACAAACCAGTTTGCTTTGGCCACAGAGGTGCTCCCAACATGTCAGGAGTTTGATTTTGTCAGTGTGAGGGAGACAATTGAGGGCACGGGGTCTACAGTAAGTTGCTCAAATACTGGGGTGAGCACTCATTTCAATTCAAAGTTACAGCATCCTGGGATTACAGGCCCAGAGCTCACAGCTCCAGAGCCCAGACATCTGTGACAGGGCCGCGAAGGGAGTGGCGGTCATTCTATATTGCATTTTATTTACGCAAACTGTATGTCAGAAGTATTGAAAGAAATCTGAATAAATGTTAAGCACCTGCCAAGGCACTCCTTGGACATGAAGCTGTGTCTGTGGTAGGCTGTATCTCTGAGTGTCAGATGCATTTCTCTGTTCTGTGGCCTTGGAGAGAGATGCTGATAGAGTGATTTGATGGCTATTGTTCTCATCCCTCCAGCCCATATATTAAATCCCAGGCTGAGGAGCACAGCTGAGTGCTCTGGTACTCCTATCTCTCTAGTGTTTAACTTTGTGCTTTCAAAGTCAAAGTGTAAATAACCATATACAATACATTATATAAACTTAAAGCTCACACATTTTCTTTTCTCTGTTCTACAATTGGAAGGAAATTCATTGCATATTATGGCACAAAATAATATTTCTGGCATTTTAGGCATTATTTATTGCTAAATAACTATAGCAGCAGAGAAAAATGTATAAAGTTGCACTTTTTGACATCTTCACAGTATGCCTATTTCTCTCACCCACTTTTGTGTTCCATTAGTAACAAAAAATATCATTTATCAACTCCAGCTATGTAAAATCTATTTTCCCCCTACAATTGCTAGTGGATCATGTAATTTTATTGCACAGATTAAAAAAAACACTTATTACAATTTTTTCATTATTAAATAACTTTCAATACAAAAATTTGAATTAACCTAAAAGCCCAACCCTGCAAGTGCTTCAGAAGTGGAACAGTATTTTCTTCAGGCAAGCATTCCAGTTGACTTTCATGACAGTACTCAGGTAGCTTTGTGGACCATGCAGAGATTCAAAGGATGGGCTCCAAGTGTGCAAATCTTAGCTTATGGATCATCAACAAAACTAGCCTTGCTTTCTAACCTTATTATTGGGAAATATCAAGAAGGGAATTCTGAACATTATCAAGGACATTCAAAAGATGTCTTTTTCCTTAAGAGATGCCTTCGTTCAGCACACAAGCTCCCTCAAATCTATTCTGTTACATTAACAATTTCCCATCAGTCCTGTTATTCAGCTTAGAGGCACAATAAATATAACTACTTATACTGATAAGTAGGTATTGTATAGTAAAAAAATGCTACATAGATACTTTTTTACTTTTTCTCACTGGTTTCATATGAGCAGAATTGGCTAGAGAGCAGAACCAGAGCAATAATGTGTGTATACAGTCTCATGTGTGACCTACTTGGGCAGAAATGTAAAGCTGCTCAAGAGCATCGTGCCAGAGTGTTTAAGGTCATCTGTCATATTATGAAGTGATGAGGAGGAAGAGGCTTATGAACAGTGTCCATTATTAGCTGGGAGAAAAGATGAAACTAGCTGTCTGCTATGACATAATTCTGGGTGCACATGTACAAACTCTGTAGCTACAGACAAGGGAGCTGAGAATGATAAAATAAACTGCAGAATGATGTGTGTCTTTCTGAAAATGATGAACAACACACATACAGAGCATACAATCAGACTTTTGCCCTCAGATCATATAGTATTGAGTGAGCTCCACTTCCCTCAGCATTAAAAAATGACGTGGTGATATAGAATGTGAGGTAATTTAAGTGTAGAAGCTATTAGCCTGATCAACAATTGATCTAAAGCTGAGATGCTTGTTTGTCCCTGCTTGCTAACCTAGCCATATAGCAAAGGAAATAGAGAAAAGAAGGTATCTGCAGAAAATGTGCTCATTTCTTTATAGTTTTGCTTAGACTTTCCTCTGTGAAAGCGTCTTCCACTCTAATGCTAGCTGCCTTCTTCTTCGGTTTCCCTTAAGGTTGGTGAATTTTGACGTTTGTGTGGTACCAAAGAGGATACGCAGCAGAGATGAGCAGTATTTTCATTCAGAAACCCCTAAAAAGAATGACCAAGTTTACATGCTCTGAGCAGCTGTGAAAGCTGATTTGAAGGGTGGCTTCTGAGGCATGTGAGGGTATTTGGTCAAGATGAAAGGATGAGATTCCCAATGAAGTAGGAAGAGTGGAGTAACATGGATATACACAGTCCTGCTGTGGCACAGGAGTTCCTCAGTTAGGCACTCAGTTAGCTACTTACTGATTCTCAGAAGGCCTTCAGAAATATTTATTTTTCTCCAAAACAAAAGTGGAATTTAGGCACTTGTCTTCAGCAACAAGCTAAGTTTTCTCTACGAAAAGTATGGGTAGATATATGAAAGAAGAACTATGAATCCCTTCCTTCTTTTCATGGTGGAGACGTACTGCGTACTGTCTCTTCACTATTTGTTTGAGGAGCATTTTATAAAGATAAGTAATAGCTGAACAGAGTGTTTAGACCCTTGAATGAGATGCCTCTTTGCAGAGGAGAGAGGGGCTGTGCATAATCCACTTGGCAGGGCAGGATACTTGGTAAGTGTTCTTTGACTGTACTTCTTGCTATCATTCAGTTCTTTTATTTATACAAAATTAAGTTGATATGTTTTGAATTTTAAACATGTTTTCGGTAATGAGCACCTGCCTAAGGGCATGGAGGTTGCAACTAGATGACCTTTAATGTCTCTTCTAACCCAAAACATGATGATTCTATGATTAGGACAGCCCTGCCAGCCTACATTCCCTGATGAACCATTTTCCTTTCCAACTGCCCCTGTGGTGGTGACATCATGTAACATTCCAGTGGAGAATTCTTTCTATGGAGACATGCTGGGGCCAAACTGTCCCACTGTGAAAGCAAGTGGCATTTGAAAGATACCAACACTTAGGGCAAAGTGCAGCTTTACTCCAGTTGAGTAAACTGTGGGATATATACCTTTATATGTCTTTGTTTCAATGTTTGCCATCTCTCTACTTTTTTGGCTGTCATGGTACAGCATTGTTTCTGATGAGCTATGGAAGTTGCCAGACTTCACATCCTCACAGTTTTGTCAACACAAATGTCTGAGGAGTGTCTTTGAACACCTTTCTTAATAAAAATTTTACACACGTGAAAGTGCACAGACACAAGTTGTGGTCTGATTCTGCTCTCTTAAACCAGTGTAAAGAAACCAGTATGTGACCTGTCTCCTCCCAAAGTATGTGGTCAGAGAAAGGTCTGCTAGACTTCACTGCAGCGTATGTTGTTTGATATTTTTCTACTATGTCACACTAGACTGAAACAGTTGCTTCTAGTGAGATGAACCCTGTTTGGGTCAGTTGTTAAAGAGTTCTGTAAAAGGTATGCCACTGTGATAGGGGTTACTCCCATTTTTGTCAGGTGAAAAGCAGTAAATTTAAAGTGTAGAGTAGCATTGTAATTGCTAAACAGGACTACTGTTCCCTTGCTTAATAGTAGCTTATTTCATCTCACAAACACTGAAATATTTTTTAAAAATGAGGTTTTCTGTATAGGACTTTTTCCATGTCAAGCCAATAGTGCCCCAAACGCAGCAGTCCTGTTAGTCATACAATTTAAAATAGTTTATGTAGAACAGTTTATAAAAACTGATAAGAAAAAATAGTATTATCTGAAGCATAATATTAATATAAACAATATAGAAAAAAATACATATTTACACAATGCCAAAATACAATTATATACATTAATATCTATTACATTTAAATTATATATCTTTTAAAAAATCACCAGACCAATAAATTATACACAGTCTCATCCAAAAGGTCTGGCACCTTTCTGGTGCATGAAATACATACATAAAAAAAAAAAACAAAACCCCTAGTTAACAAATGTGTTCATGAAAGCAGATATCTCTTAGTGCCTTGAATAAACAGCATCTGAAAGCAAGGAAAAATGAGATTAGAAAAAGTAAACCAACACAGATTCGGCAGTGCTCTGAGAGGTGGCTGTGTGGGAGCAGCACTGGCTGGTGATGGATGTTACAGCTGAAGTTCAGATGCCACCTCTGCTTGGTCTCAATGTGTGAAACTTTGGTCTCCTCCAAGCCTGTTCTATCTGTCTATGACAACTCTGATTTCTACAGGCTAGATCAAGAAAATTATTTGGATTTCTTATGATACAATCCTAATTCCTAATGTCCACATTTGTGGAACCACTGAGATCCTTCTGTCTTGATCCTAAAGGAATCAGCCCTACCAAGGCACAAGGTCACCACTGCTTACAGCTTCTCCACAATGGTCCTCTGGCTATGGGTCCAGGAGGTGAAGGGCAGTACTAGTGCCAGGTTTGCTACTCCTGCCACTCTTATCAGCAAGGGACTGGATACAGGCTAGGAAAAGGAGCCTACAAGGATGGGGAGTCTGGGGAGCAAGACAGAGCACAGCCTAGGGCACCTGTATTTTCCAGTCAAAGCAGATGGGAAGTCTCCCAACCCTGCCTATACTGTCAACAGCAGATGAGGGTGATGCAGACAGAAGTTGAACTCCATGAATGGCAGAAGAGCTCAGTGAGTGCTGTCAGTGTTCTCAGTTGATTAAGGATAGTGAGAGCATAAAGGTAAAGTGGGAGCAGGAAGTGATGTTATAATGACTACTAATGGAGAAAATAAAGACACAACTGCAAGAACGAAAAGAGCAGAGAGAACAAATGAAGGTCCAGGAAATAAAGAAATATCAACGGTTAAGTATAGCACAGTTCCTCCAAAATTACACTGTCAGTGAGCTACTACATTTGAAACATTTTACAATTTGATAAACTTGCAGTTACCTCTGTGATACTCTGGATTCACATTTTCATATATTGGAAATAAGGGATTTTCTTGTTCACTGCGAAGTTTTCTGGCTCTTAACACATCTCTCACACATTGATGTAGATACACATATTGACACTGCAAAAGATTTGTTTTTTAGACACTGAGGAATTTTGTAATTTAATTTTCTGTACTGTGAAAAATCATTACAAGCTAACTCCCTCAAAAAGTCAAGGGTGGTGTTAAAAATTAAAATATAATTCTAAAATTAATCTCCTTTTAACACTACTAATATAGTCAACTTTTGTGATCACCTCTCTTTAGGAATAATACCAGTAAAACATAAATGAACACAGTATGTTTTGACAGATCGTGCTATTAGTGAAAGCTTTAGCAACTGTAAAGTGCAATTTCACATGGTGCTGTGTTGGATAGCTACTACTTCTGAATGCTTTGGTATAAAGTATATGTAGAAGAATTAATATGCACAGGGAAGCGTGCAGGAAAGACAAAAAATTTTTGATTTTTCTTTTTGTTCTGAAAAGAAGTATTTTCCACAGACTTTTACAATAACATATAAATATTTCAGACAACGGTGAGAAACCTTAATCTCTGAAAAAAATTAGAAACATCTCTGAAAATACTACTTTTTTCAGATTCAGCATAAGTTCTAAGATTGTTTCGGACTATACAGCAAATAACAGTTTTTTCTGAGGAGTGCCTTTCATAGAATGGAGTTAAGATGATATTCACAACCAAAGTAAGGAGGGTCAGCATGTTACTGACTGTTGATTACTCACCAAACTATCTTGACAGAATAGATTATTAAACTTTCATGCTTTGCTAGTCTTTGTGGTTTATGACATAGGTCATAATAGTCTTTCGATTAGTGTAACATGGTACTCAAAAGTCAGGCTGAGCATGTTTATATATCAAGGTGTACCTTTTTAACATTATCTCAAAAATATAGTTTCTCCAATAAGTATATGTATTTTCTCCCCTCACATCTTCAGCCATTGTTCTGTGTCTTTCTCTCTGTGCTCTGGCTCTGGGAAAGTGAGGATATCTGCCTTTATGCACATGCAGCTGCTCTCTCTGCAGAACAGAACCCTACATCCCACCCACCAACATGATGGAAAGTTGGCCAAGCATGGAGACTTCCTTTGGCAAAGACCATTTTTCAACTGGAATGGTTACAGCTGCTGTAGCATGCTGCTTTTTGAGATGATGCATAGAGTTTTCCCTTGCCTGTCTCCACCTCCAGTCCCTTGTCTTAAACAATGTTGAGCCAAGTCTGAAGCAGAGGCATTGTTTTGTTGCTGCTGTTTTTCTGTGACTGAATATTGCCAAGTATGATGGTACTGTGGCCTCTGACTTTTGTGTGAATCTGGTTGCCTTTTGACCCAGATGTCATGCCAAGCTCATGCCAAAGGCAGGTTTTGTATCGCACAACTTTAGGTGTTTATAAGTAAAATTTAGGCTCTTGAGGTAGTTGCCTCTTTTTTCCAGCTAGGGAAAAAGAGCCATCCTCCTGAGATGTCTGTCTGCCTTTGCAGACTACAGATGATGGGAATGTAGGAGGATCTGTCTCTGAAGATGCAGAGACTAGGCTGGGAACCTGTCTCCCCTCCAAAAGAAGGTATTTGTGATTAAGATATTTCCAGGAGCCCCTTTGTTTTGTGCTCCCAGCCAGGCCTCTCTTTATACCCATATGAGAATTTTACATCTATCAGAAAACACTGTTACTGACATATTGGTTTACAAATTGCAGCAAAGAGCTCCATTAGTATCCAGCTACAGGCAGATGCAACAAACTTGTTCTCCTTCTTCTATTAATGGTTCACAGGGAAAATGTACAGAGTAACTCCACAAAACACCTTTATTAAATCAGCTCCTAAATGTTTAGCTCCTATCAGTATAACATGATTTTCTTGCCATTTTAAAAGCACAGAAAAAAATACAAAACATTTACTTTTTCTGAACTTTGAGAACAAATGTCCTTGCTTTTGCATAGTATATTAGGAGAATGCCAATCAACTTTCCAAAATCATTGTAATGAAAATGACAGAGCAGCTCAATAAAACATAAACTGCAAAGGCACAAGGTCACAGTGGCCAGAGTTTTAAAATTGTGTACATCTAATTTTCTCTGTCCTGCATTCCTCTTTCCCATTATGCCAACCTATCTGT
The DNA here is from genome assembly GCF_901933205.1 of Camarhynchus parvulus. Lineage (NCBI taxonomy): Eukaryota > Metazoa > Chordata > Aves > Passeriformes > Thraupidae > Camarhynchus > Camarhynchus parvulus. Next base: position 35,670,451 of record NC_044586.1, on the reverse strand, counting down.
CTGGTTTAGGCTTGTCTTCCAAACCCATCCCTGAAGGACGTATCTCCACTTAAAGCTCATTTACTGGACTCCACAGTGAAGCAACTGTGAGCTGTTAAGTGCCTGATGCATAATTATGGGGCTGGGGAAAGAAAGGGGAGAAATCTACAAGAAGTAAACTGCAACTTGTTACAGTTTGGACCCTCTCTAAGAGAGCCAATGGAAAAAAACCTGAACTGGAAATTCTCACAGAGCTAAAATACATTATTTCACAGTGGAGTAAGTGCAAAGTGCTTTGAAAGCCTTTAAGATGAGACTGATTATTACATACTGTAGGCATATCAGGCTATCCAAACCTTACCTCTGTCTGAACCATGTGAACACGGTGAAGCCTTAGATCATGGACTGCTGCATAAATGTCAACAGTGTCCTTCGAATCCAGCTGCTGCAGAATTCGGTCCAGTGCAATGAATGTGCCAGTCCTGCCAACACCAGCACTGGAAAAGAAAACAATCCAAGAGATTTAAAAGCAGATGGATCAAAGCATGCACTATCTTCATGTGATACTTTTGTAAAGTTCAGATCTCCAGGTTGAGAAGCAAGTTGTTCAAATGGCACCTTTGGGCCTTTAAACCACTCTATAACGGAATTTATTTAGGAAGGAGGAAAGGATAGTAATGGTAGAGGTATCTCTGCTACTGCCTGCACTGCTTTCTGCTTTGGATTAACCCAGTCATTGAGATACACTGAAAGGTTGCACCTGACTCCAACTTTGAAACCTCTTCTCTCCAGAGATGCAGCTGTGGGACACATCAGACATCTGACATGCTGCAGCACATGCTGTCCAGGCAGACACAGGCAGGGTCATGTAAGACACAAGCCTCAGCTCATATAATGGTGGAGGGCTCAGATACTACAATCAGGTACTACCAGTGAACATATGGCTTTATCAGAAGGTACAGCACCAACCACACTCTTTCTCCCTCTGTAGCCCTATACTCTGCTGCAACTGGCCAGTGGATAACAGATCAGGCAGTTTAATTTTGCAATTTTTTATGCAAGTGTAGTGGTGGACCACAGAACTGAGAGAAAACTGCAGCCCTGTGACTGCCAGGGACGGAAAAAGCAGAAGAGTATGAAAAGGCAGTAAGAAAAGGGAGTCTCAGAATGGGGGAAGGACAGATCTGTCAGCTAGTCTCAACATCCACACACAGTCAGATTTACCCCTGGTATATCTTACCTTTTAAATACCCCTTTGTGATTCCAATAATGTGCCACAACAGCAGCACGTGGGCAATTTAAGAATGCAAAAGCTGATGAGCAGTGGCAGCTGCTGACACTTTCATGCTCTGCAGTGGTACCACAGACACACAGTGGTTCCCTAAGAATAATTTTTGAGCAATCTCCAGGGTGAGGTTGTGGGGGAATGCATGTGCCCTGGAATACTGCTCTGATGTGTCTGGAAACTTAAGACCATCAGCTATCTCTCAGATTCTGCGGCTGTCCATAGTCTAACAGAGATGAAGATTTGGGATCTTCCCAAGGGTAGGCACAAGGGCCCTGTGCCACTGACGTCTTGCTGCTGCACATACCTGCAGTGTACAATACTTGGTCCTGTGTCTGGGGTCCTGTTGATATAATCTCTTACAGTTCTGACAAACTGGATCAGGGATTGGGTGGTCTCTGGCACACCATGATCTGGCCATACAGTGTAGTGGAAGTGACGAATGAGCCTCGTTGAGTCAAGCTGCTCTTCCTGTTGGGATTCAAAAGCGTGGGTCATCAGGACAAGAGAGGAAGGGACATATAGAACAGGCACCCTCAGAGAAAAGGCTACAGCTTCCACCAGAGGGGAGTCAGGCATGATGAAACTATGGTACAGCAGAATAAACCTTCCTAATTTAGTCTTGCAAGTGTTTTAAGCCAATTAATCAGGAAAGAAAAAAATGCAAACATACACTGCAGATTTTAAACTCTCGTATGGTCCACTCTGGGAGCACTGATTCAGACAGCATCTCAACAATCAGGTCTCCATAGTACAAGGAATCCTGGTCATGGGGCCAGTATTGATCACACTTTACCTGCAGGGACACAAGAAAAGACAGATTTAGTGCTCAAAATAGCTACAAACAATGCCACCATCCTGCACTGGCAGAAGCAGACTTCAGACCTCTTGTGCCTGAGGATGAAGGAAGAAAGGCAGCAGCTGAATTCAGGGAGAGATGCCACTCTCTGCCATGTCAATAAACAGGGTTTGGCATGGGAATGGGTTTGGCATGGGATGGGAAGTGGAAGTTTTCATAATTCATTTGTGATGGAGGGAATGAGAAGCACTTCACTGATGCCTTCTTACAGGGCATATTTTCTGTGCCAACACTTCTCAAATCTCTGCTTGGATGAGAGCTATGTCTCCAGTGCCCCTTGCTAAGACATGGCAGTAGGGTCCCACTTGGAACCAGTGAGATGCAGAAGGATACACATCCTATTCTGTGTTGGCTTTCACCCTCTCCTCAGGAAAAAATGGTAAGCCGAGAGGAACTGACCCTATATGTGCTACTAGAGGATCACTACTTCAAGTTTGTTTAACCTTCCTACAGATCTAGTTGCTGTCTTACAAAGGGACAGGACATGGTCATACCTGGGGAGGTATGCTACACCTGCACTCAGGAAGAGTGTTAAGTGCATGAGTGGTCTCTTTGCTAACTACATCAGGGCTTATATATATCAGAGATAATTTGATGTATTTACTGATGAACATTTTCTCTCCAGAGCTATATTTAAAGTAGAAGTTGATCAAAGTTGATGTGACAAACAGGCACTTTTTGTTGGTGGTTGTCCTTCTACATGCTGAAGAGAATTGTCTAGCGAACAAAGTCCTGGATTAGAGACCAGAAGCACTGAGTTCTGTTCCTAATTCTAGCCTTGACATGCTGCATGATCTTAAGACAGTCTGTGTATCCTCATTTCACAGCCTTCATCTGTCTCCAGTCTTTATATTACACCTCTTCTTTCATGCTGTGTATCTCCTTGACTGGGCTCTTTTTGGCTTTAGCATGATGAAAATAAGAAGCAAAAACTTTTAACAGATGTTAAAACAGACATTAATAACAAAGAAGAGTCACTGCTTACCCGGCCCTTCTCAACACACTGGGTTACCATGACAATATTGTGAACATTTTGCTCCCATGCCATCTTCCAGAACTCATCTTTGGTTCCAGGCAAAGGACCCTGGGTTGCTATGTATTCCCTGCGGGAATTATTGCCCTGCAAATAAAGAGAAGTCCATTAGTTTCCAAAAGGGCAGAAAAAAAATCTTCTAACAACTGAACAAGCCTTGGGATTGCAGACAGGGCTCTGTAACAACCCTTCCTGGGACAATAGTTTTGAAAGCTAAATTGTTGCCTTGGACCTGAAAGCAAATGACTGATTGGAACACAGAGAAGGAAGAGAAGGTGGCAGTTTATCTAAATACTGTCCCTTTTGTGACAGTCAAAGCTTTCCATTGTTCTTTTGTGTTCGGCCAGTCTCAAGCAATTTTAAAACTGCTAGGGGTTTTTGTTTTATTTATCATTTTTAAAGAAGTAGCTGAGTTCTGGCTTGAAATCTGGATTGCTAAAGCCACTGCTATTATCAATCATAACTCTTTGGCAAAGGGCATTAATTTAATTTCAGCCAGTTTTGTCACCCTGCAAGGTGCCAATGCTGTCAGGATGAGCTACAGCTCTACAGTGAGGATGCCACCTGCAGTGATAGCTACAGTTGTTGTGGACACTGTATAAAATCAGCGACCTTTAAAAATATGTCCTTGGCCAATTAGACTTGCTATCTTACATAAGTATAGCAATGCTAGAAAGTGTCCTTAAGTGCTGGGTAAATCACTCACAGTCAACTAATGGTAGTCAGCCACAGTCTTTCAGCACACCCACAAAATGAGTTCTTATTTTTGTAGCTCAAGTGAATCAAGGAAGGGGGAGGGGAGCCTTAACCATCCAGCTTTATATTCAGTTTTAGATGACAGAAAAATTACCACTGGAAGGAGGACTGTAAAACACCACCCTTGAGTCACTTACTGGTATGTAGCTTGCATTAATGTAGTCTGAGCAAGGGTCATCATCCACATTGGAAAGCTTCACTCTTGATGTATCATCTAGCAAGAAATTGATTACAAGAGGCTTAGGGCTAGGTCTTGATTTTCAATCCCTCTCAGCACTTACAGAAATGCATTTGTGAGAGGACTGCCAGCACTATTACAAGATTTTATATGAAGAGCTAATTTATAAGGAATAACTGCTGGTTTTACTGCCTCTTTAATCTGTGAGTGCTGTGGAGTGTTCCAGATACTAGGAGATAGATGGGTAAGAAGGATGCAGTAAATATACTGCCTTCCTCTGCTGAGCTGCATAGGATTTGTTATGACAACAAAAGGGCCAAAATAGCATCCTCCTTTGATCCTAACAGGAGTATGCTGTACTGGGAAGTAGTGCCCAGCTCTGCCCTTGAAAGAACAGTTGCACTTCAGTGGTATTCTGAGCTAATGCTGAGCAGGCCAAACATCTTCTGTAGGTGAAGGGCCCTCTGTACAGAAACATATAGTGCCTGAGCTGCCAAGACACTGATTCATGAGATAATGCCATGTTGGATCTCAGTCAGGTGTCATTGCTGGCATGAGCAGGCAGGACACAGGAGAGGCTGTGCTGCCAGCACATGCCACATCCATTAGTGGGGATGTGGAGCAGTTGAGTTATGTGGTGTTCCTCCTCAATGTTCTACCTCCAAAATGACAGGTAGGAGATTAAAGGGGGAAACTCACAACAACAGACAGGTCTTGCCTGAGAGGAACAGGGTTAACTTACACATCTTACCATGCAGAATCACACTAGCTCTATATTGTATAGTAGGTTTAGTGTACACTGAAGAACAAAGATTTGGCAAGGCTGTCAAAGAGCACTGAATGGATGATACCCCATATGTAAAAAACCCTACTGTTATTTCTACTATCCTTGTTATCAGCAGTGACTGAATGCCCCTAATAGCTGGAGCTTTTTCTCCCTGGACTGAATGCTAGTCATTACACCTCTAGTGTGAAATTAAATTACTGGTCTGTGTGAAGCCATTCAGGGCCGTGCATCATCTGCCTCCTAGCACAAAAACCTGAGCTGGCACAGATATTTCATCTTGGACAGAAAGGAGGGAAGGGATTGGCTGCACTCTTTTCCACTAGGCTTGCTGAAAAAAAAGTGAAAAATAGCTGGTGTGATGCAATATTACACAACCAAAGCTAAAACTCACAGGGCAATATATTATTGTATCGATTTTTCCCTCTGTTCTCTGGCAGAAGTGCTATGTCACATGTCTGGTTTCGACCCACATCTTTCAAGTCCTGCAAAAAAGGAATAGGAATAAAATGTGAGGTGAAAATAATTAAAGGACAAGGACAACACAAAGGGAATAATGTCCATCAGCTCTCAAAGGGCATGGACAGGAAACAGGTGCTTTTTTATATAAAAACCAACTGAAATTACATAGGTAATCATACTGTTTTAAAGCAAGTGCATGGCTGGCAGGTACCTTCCATACTTTATCACACAGATGTGCCATAAAAACAAATGCTCTTAATCTCAGCCAGACAAGTATCAGGCAGAGGCTGCCAACCAGAATATGCCAAATGAAGAGTTGGTTTCTGCACATGGACAAGTGGAGTTCAAATGAAATGCTCCATCTTTTTTGGATTTGTGTGAATATTACAAACAAATGCAGGCCTTTCTATTACATTAACCAGTTGATTCAGTCAGCCTGCCCCTTCACAAAGCAAGTCCTTTGCCTAGGTTAGGATCCCACCTCATACTCCTTGGACAGAAGGTAGTTGGAGTCTGCTTGAAGTTTGGTGAAGTGTGCTTCAAAGTGACTGACTTTGATCGGACTGAAATATTCAACAGGAGGAAGAAAATCACAGGATGAATCACAGTCATAAGTTATCTAGTTGGCTACCAAGAAGGTTTTAGGTATTAATTTTTTCTTTTTACCTGGAAGTTTTCCGGTACCTGGAAATTATTTCAAAAGAAAAAGAAACACTTCATCAGTAAGTGATCAGATGGCTCTGTTCAACCACAATGCTATGTCAAAAAATCAAACTTTTTACATTACCCTTTTTGCCCCAAGTTCAAATGGACTGACAGTGGCCTGTCTCTGCGAATGTTCAGTCTCGCTGTAGGTCTCTCATGGCCATTGCTGGAACAAAAAGGAAAGTATTCTGTTATATCATTAAGTTTTGAAACTGGTAAGAGTTGGCACTGACATAAGTGATACTTTCTTAAATTTCTTTTTTTCCAGTTTACCGTTTTCCAGTGTGTTTTGGTTTTTGGCTCTGATCCTGTGACATTGCTCTTAGCTCAGGCTCAGAGTTTTCTTGTATTTTAGCTTGGCAATAGTGATGTGGAATGTATGCATGGCACAGGTAGTAAGACATTTTTCTTGTTCTGAAACACTCACAGCCCAGTCCATCATTAAGGAGGGCGCCCTGTGCTAAGATGGACCCTAAATCAGTTGATTTTCTACATGTAAAGAAACACAGAGGTAGATTTTCAGAGCTGTAAAAGGTCTACAGCTTCCAGCACATCCACTCTGCAGACCAAGCCTGTAGCAGATATCCACATTCACGGCAGGAGTAAGTGGCATAACCACAGCTGCCTCTGGGAAAGCCACAGAAGTGGTACTTACTCCCCACAGCTAGTGTTGCCTTTCATCTTTTTGCAGCCATCTCCTCCTTCAAGACACCTCCCTTAGAGAACACTTTCTCTTTATGTCTGATGTGGGAAAACCATACCAGTATTACTGCCATCCTGCTGGGTATATAACTTACAACAAGAAACCACATTCTATAATGAAGTTTATCCATTTTGGCTAAAAGTTATGACTAGTCAGAAAATAGATTTTGTTTCAATCTGAAATTCTGGCAAATTCAAAACATATCAACTTAATTTTGTATCAGGAAAAGAACTGAATTTCAGACTTGCAGTGTTTCCCATGCACTGGAAATGTTGAGGTTTTTTTCTAATTTCAGAAACTAAAAGAATTTCACATTTCTCAGTCATGCAAAATAGTTTAAATGGATAAATATTTTTTCAGGCGACATACAGTATTTAATTTTTTAAAAATATGTAAGTTCGCTATTTAAGATTCATCTGTAATGTGAAACATACAACTATAACTGACAAAAAATGGGAAGCAAAGTTTGAGCTAATCTTTTGGACACTGAGGTAATGCCACATTTCAGTATTTTTGAATTGAAATGATAAAGTCTAAATGAACAGTTTCAAAAGCTTCCCATCTACAATGCAGATGCAATTAATCTGAAACACTTCATTTTTTGACAAAAGACATTTTTTTCCCAGAAGATAAAAGTTTGAATGATAAACCGTTTTTTATTCAGAACTATTCAGACTGCTACTGCAAACTAAAAGTCACAAGGATCCTCTATGACATAATTCTGACACCATTTGAATTAAGTATATATAGATTTCTTAATATGCAAGTCATTAGTTGTATACTTAGTGTGTACAGAATTTGGGGGACATAAATTTTATCTGTTGAACAGTTCAGTGCATCCATCCAATTTTTAGCTAAGCCTAATAAATTGTATTACTTAAATGAATATAATTTGACACAACTTCAATAACGGAGACTGACAAAGGGAGTCAGCTTACCCAACTTTTTGTCTGCAGACAAATAAAGCAGTAACAGCCACCAACATCACAATCAGAAACAAGCCAGCACTCACACCTTCAATAACTCCAAAAAGAGGCTCTAGAAACAAAACAGTGTATTTATATATCTTGAGGAAAGGATAAAAAGAATCAGAGAATCAATAACTTTCAGGGGATCTGTTATTATCAGCTGAAGAAAATGGGTAAATACAAGGAAATGTAAGGTATTTAAACACTTAGCTAAAACCTGGCCTTGATTTTCTGTCCTCATTTTTTCAAACCATTAAACAAAATTTTTCACTCCCAACCACAGTAAAAGAAAGCAAAAACTCCATTATATGGAGTGGTTCTCTTGCAGTTAGAAGCTTTCTTGGTGATAGCCTCACTGACCATTTTTCCTTTTCTCTACTTTCAGCAGTTCTGCCAAGCAGTCCTCTGAATTTTCCAGTAAAGGTAGACAAGCCAAGTCAGCTTCCTCTCAGAGTAGCCCTCAGGACATGCACAACAAGCTTTGTTCCACTCCTTACAAATAGCTCTAGATGCCAGAGTACTCTTGGGCACAATATATAATCACATGGCACAGTCACTGATAACACCTGAAACTAACCTGCCTCTGTAGTGATCGGTAAAGAGAAGAAGGTGTCTGCAAAGAGCGGTTTAGGAAGTTCCTTTGGGTCTTCACTGAAGAGCTGAGTAAAAGCTCGTATGCTGATTCTAAAAAATACAGTAAAAAAACATGGCTCATCACATGTTCAGAACCAACAGCAGAAAAGTAAAAACTCATTTGCCCCTTTGAGACAACGAAAACCTTTCCACTGACCACAGATAATTCTTAATATAGACACCTGAGTTAATCAGTCTTCTACCTAATTAATAATACTGATCCCTGAGTTAAATATGGGGGAGCCCAGCCAGTACAGGTGGAGGGCCCTGAGGTACCCTGGCAGAGGTAACAGCTCGGGCTCTGGCTGCAGGCACACACAGCCTGACCATGTCTAAAGGCAGGACTAGCAGAAGCTGCAGAGGAGAGAGGACTCAGAAATGCTTCTCAGGGGGGACACACTTTCACTTGATTGGGCATGACTGTGCTAATGGATAAATGTCATAGTCCTCTTACTTCTCATGGTAATGTGGGTATTTCCCAGACTGAAGTTTTGGGAAATGTGCCCTAATGAGAGATGCCTATAGTAGGCTAGCAATGTTTTAATGATGATGAAGAAGCTGAGAGGCATAATGGGCACTCCTCACTCCTTGGCATGTGCCTTCTATCCATGTGGCTTTTAAGGGAGCAGCTTGCAGGTCTCTTGGGACAGTATTCGCCTATGGGAGGGCAAATTTGCCTGGTGTCACTGAGCCACACTGGAGCTCATGTTTGGTCTCACAGCCAGTGTAATTGCTGAGGCTGGTCTTGGCAGTCATCCTCTTCTACACCCTACAGCTAACCTGGACCTAGCTCTGGAGCCTGAGAATGGTGCCACAGGATAGAATGGTCTCCAGGTTTTTCTAGCTTGTTCCAAAAGAACAAGTGGGGTAGTTCTGCCAGACTGAGTGAAGCATGCTTGCCTTTTTCTTGACTTAACTTAGCCAATCGTCTCCAGTCTTTCCAAAGAAATGTTGAGCAGCAATAGAAGAGCTTCCCATCAAGTTGATGTAAATAAATAAACCTATTCACTGCACAGAGTTTTGTGCATAATTAATCATATCATTCCCATGCTAGCGGATGACTGGTTCTTACCTATGGAACAGGGCCATGGATAAAGCTTTCATCAATTTGCAGTGAAACACTAAGAACATTGTACAACGCAGTCACTAATCTTCTGAAGCTCAAGTGGATCAGGCACCCAGATGACACCAAGCCTAATAATGTGACAGAGCACAACTACCAATATAAGTCCAACCTGTACGCAGTTCGAGGCTTTAGAGGTCCATCGCAGAATTTCTGGTGATCTGGATCACACTTTCCTCCCAGATTTTCCATTTCTCCTCCAAGCTTAATGTCAAAGCTTTTATAGTCACTGTCAGGGTTTTCAGCACAGCTACTGGCAAAATAATTTGTCTGGTAGATGCGTATAGAATCATTGTGTTTGTACTCCAGGTAGGAGGGTAACGGGTGCTGCTCATCGGGCTTTGGTCCTTCACTGCCTACGCCATGTGCAGAGAAAGACAGAAGGTTTAGATGCCACAGCCATTAATGTGATGAGGTTTATAGGCTCAAGCTTTTGACAGACACGTACTTATCCAATTTTCTATTTCTTGGAGGCTACCTCAAGAATACAAAGCTACAATGGTTAGGGTACCCTGTTTCTAGTACCAACATTTCTGCTATTTTTAGGCAGATTTCCTCACAAGCCCTCAGTGCAACTTTTGCTGCAATAGGCATGACAGGTCAAACGCTATGACTTTTTTCCTGTGCTGTTGGTTGGGAGTTTTTGTGATCCAGATTCCTGAATCCTACTACTAGCTATTTCAAAAAGAAGTAAAAAACCCCATAAACTGACAACTCTACTGAATATAGAGAAAAACTACAGTAGGAAATTGCAGGGGCCCCCTGAATGTAAATTCACAATACTGGAAGAGACTCAGATAGGCAAAGCTATGGCAATGAGTAGTCCTTCTCAAAGAGCTTTACAGTTTGCTCAAACATGACAACGCAGACAGTGGAAATATCATCTGGTTTTTTTTCCTAAGGGCTGATGGACAGAGAGATTAAGAAACTTTCATAAAGGTCACAAAATATGTCCTGGTATGCCAGTAAATGAAGCCACTTCTCAAAACAAGGTATAAATTGTTAAGACGTGTATCTGATGTGCCAGTCACACATCTCAACAATAGGTCAGCTGTAGAAAGGGAGGTTTACATGCATGTCACAAGGATCATTTCTGTTCTGCTTTATGCTGCATGCAAATTCATTTCCTTCAGTAAGCAAACATCACCTGGCAGACCTGTAGTTTCTCAGCATGATTTACTGAGATTCTCCAAAGAGCTTGCCTTTTAATGTTCACACCTAACATTTAAACTACCTTTCAAAATCTGTGCACAGCAAGGCACAGATCTGTGTTCATTGGCAATGGCAACTAACACAAGCCTTTGACTACAAAAATTGTCTGAACATACATGACAGTGTAATCTAGAGTACTGCTTCTGTCTGAACTCTGTAGTTGCTAGAGACTCTCTGAGAATAGGACTCTCTACATCCTCAGGCTAGGGAGGAAGTATAGATCCAAAACCTGTATGACACTCAGCCATTAGATGAGGAGAAACCCTGTTGCTGTGCAGTGATAAGGATGTACTTCCCCATGTATATTTTATTGGCTATGGAGAGAATAGCATTAAATCATGACACTTACCATCAGCCTCCCTCACAACCACAGTAAAGTACTTCACAGCTCCATTAGTATCACTAAACCAGCTGCAGTTAAAAGTAAAGTTGATGGAGGATTTGGTAATCAGCACCTCTTTTTTGTTCACTCGTACATCTGGAGGTGGCTGAGGAGGACCTGAGTAATTAAATAAATAGAAAATAAATACAAAATAGAGAAAAAGCATTACCTATGTACTTGCTGTGAGCTATACCTAATAAGGAAAATGCAATTTGTAATAAATCTTGGTTGCCTGGACCTAGTCTCTGATTCTACTCTCATTGCAATCAAGAGTCTTCACCTCCCACAGTGAAACTGCCAGAAGATGAAACAAGCCAGCAGTGTGTTCACCATAATAAGAGTGACACCTCCTCAGTATGAATTCCTGCAGAAGCACACATGGAAATGCATTAAAGTCATATCAAGCCTATGAAAACAAAAATTGTAGCTGCTGAAAACAACACAGGTTTAAGCCAAGCATTTGGAGGCCACTTAACATACTACAGACATTACCTATTTCAAGCATCTATATTTCTGCTTTCTTTTCCAGAGGAACAGCCAGGGTTAGCCAGAAAGAACACTCATCTACAGAGTACCATATTCTAGACTGACTGCAGAATCTCCATAGGAAGTGCTCTTTGTATGATACAAAACTATACTTTAAACATTGACACAGTAGAAGTAAATCGGAAAGTGAAGTTCACAGGGAAGAAAGTGCAGCAAAGGTGGGGATTTTAAGGATCTACATTGCTGATTCTTTTAAAAATCTGTAGAACTGAAACTGTATTGCACATATGGGAAACATATAAAAACTATAACCAGAAGACTAAATTTCAAAAGCTTTTAGAATGCAAAAAGAACCAAAAATTCACACAATTATATGTTTTTAGCTAGACCTCTTACATCTATGAAGTCTAGCTGCAATTTTTTTTTTGTTCCCTTGAGGTAGGGCCTCCAGTGTTAACCAGGGTCTGGGACAGCAGCAGTGTTCAAAACAAGTGACAATAAACAAACATGAACATAAACCAAATAAGAATAAACATGATCAGCAAACCTTCAAACAGGATTCAGTCTCACCTCTTGTGACATGAATAACTAGGTCTTACATTTGGATTTGTAGTATCCCTTGTGATAGAGGAAGGAGATTAAAAGGCAACTGAGGGGCAAAGGAGAAGGCAGTTTGGTGACTGAACTCTAACTTAGCTCAATAGCTCCCAAAGCAAACATAATTTTTATGATCTAGCATTTCACACAAACGTGGCTTTTAAAAAGCAGCTACAGAGGCGTCCCTGAATATAGGACACCTGTCTCTCCTCTCATTTTTGAGTTTAGCCCTGGAACAGTGCAGGCCTCTGCATTGTGCTGCGCCACTGAATCCTGATGTAGTGCAAAATCTGGGGCATCTCTAGGGTCAGCAGTGGCAGGCTGTTGACTGCAGTGATGCCTGGCAGTACAGAGGTACCAGCAGATGCTACTGATACATTCCACTCAGCAGTCTATGGGTAGAGAAACTGAAGAATCTATTTCAAAGCACATGCTATAGACATCTGGATCCTCCCTCAGGTAAAAGTCCTGCAGGTGATTTGGCCAGGTAGCACATCAGAAGAGTCTATAGATGCCAAAAGAGAATGTGGGACTACAATCCAATGTCCTTATTGATGGATATTTGTGCTGAGGATGGCGACCATCAATAAGGGGTACAGATGGCCAGATACAGAAAGTCAAGCAGCGAGCATGAAGACAACTGATGAAAACAAGGCACGTGATGATGAGGACAAAGTATTTATGTTTCTCAGGCTATATTTAATGAATGAGCCAAATAATTGGGTTTGGCAATGTAAGGAGAGGCAATATAATCAAAATCCTGCATGGTCTGTCACAACAGAGACCAAAGAATGGGTTCAGTTTACTTTGGCCACCACTCCACACACTGGCAATTGTGTGTAAAAAAACCTTTTACTGTCCAAGTAACACGAGCAATTGTTTATTGCTGCTCAGTGCCTGTCTTCAGGGCAACTCTGAATTGCACTTACGATCAATCATTGTGATGGTGCTGTCTTCAACCACTTCACTCGTCATGTCTGCAGAATGCACCTTGACGGACACCAGGTATCGCTTGTGGGGAACAAGGGTCATAATATTAAGTAGAGACTTGTCTTTTTCTATCCTTTTAGAAAATTCCACTTCACGGGTGTCCATCTTCTTGCACTCAACGCTATAGCCATCGAAGTCAGAATCGGGAGGAGTCCAGGAACATGCGATGGCAGTAGAGGTTTGGGGCCGACAGTGGAGGCTTTGTATCTTGTCTGGCTCTAGAGAAACGTTGAGAAGTCAAAACTCAGTGGGAAAAGGGACAGGTGTCATACACTCTCTGCTCACACTACAGCTCCTAGATTCTACATCAACCATCAGATCAGAACAGGAGGCTCGGAGTCAGAATTCCCAGTTATCTTGCAAATGTGTGTTGCCTGATTATTATATAATCATTTTAGCCATCTGAAATCAGATCTAGGGACATCCGCCCCATTAGCATTGTGAAGCTCCAGTAATTAATTGCGAAAACAAGGAAAATACTTCAATCCTACTTGATGAAGTCTTAACATGAACAGCAACACCACAAATAAATGGATTTCTAGAAAGTTGTTACAACTTATTTGGAGGCTTCATGTGGTCACTTATATCAGTAAATACTGATACTGTCATCTCATGACTGATCTGGTTTCCTGGGCAGCATGTGATGTGTCCATATTACTAAAACATAACATAGAAATATGCTTCATCCATGTGATATGGGAGCACCATTTATATAATGTAACCTGTAACAAAGACAGGATTTCAGTCTCAGATGGCAGGTATCTACATTTAAGTGATTAAGTACAGCTGAAATTTTAATTATTATGCTGTATTAAGGAGTATATAGCTTACTAAACATAGATGTCAATTTAGAGCTGAATCCCATCCCAAATAACATGAGGATTTGCCACTACTCAGTTATTTTTACAATTTCATGTCACTTTTTCAAATCAGCATTTTACTGAAGTTGCTAGAGACAGCTAGAGATGAAACAGATTTACAGACATGGGCAGAAATGCAGAGCAGTGAAACACTGATTCCAGTTTCAAATCTAGTACAACACAGTTTCTTTCATCCTTCCTGTCTTATCGTGCAGAAACATTACTATTTCAATACACTACCATCAGAGAAGTTTGATATTCAGCCTTATTTTACCCCTGAAACTGACTGATTCAGTCTCTGCAACCAAACAGCTTGACTCTGGATGTGAAGATTATAAATGTATATCCATTATCAGTCTTTAAACAGCTGACCTTGCACACAGCAAGAGCTTAGAATCTAGCTGAATTCATCACTGTCATTCATGAATTTATTAATGGAAATTACTGATTGCAGAAAGAATTGGTAATATTTTACAGTTTTGCCTCTTCTTCAGCTGAGTGTTAGGGTGCAAGGGAAATTTTTACTTACTTGTTCTCACAGTTGCAGACTGTGACTGGCTGTATGTCTTCCAGCTGTTGCCACTGACAGTTCTGACACTGAACTCATAGAGCCTCCCTGGTCGCAGGCCATAGATGATGCGTACTTTAGATTTGCTGCTGCTGTAGGGATTGAATACTGTGAGGGGATCCTTTGGAAGCCACTGCACCTCAAAATCATCATAGTCTGTCCAGTCTGGAGGACCCAGCCAAGTGATTGATAAAGAAGTGTTTGCAACATCAGTAAATGACACAGAGTTAGGAGGGCTGGGTGCTATGCAGAAAGGGGGGAAAAAAGAAGAGAAGAAAAAGATATTCTTAACAAATTTTTACACAAGACAAATGAAATGAAACATGGATTATTTTCTTCATGCACCACAAAGTAGTTTGCATTATCTCGTATACACAGCCAGTTACTGCACCTGTGCTGATGATGGTGACTTTCACAGTTGTGACATATTCCTAAGCCTTTGAAAGAAAAACAGTGCTGACTGCTTTTCTTTCACATTCCATTGTTTTAATGCTCTTAATGCTCTTAAGGTTATCCTTCATCTTTATACCTTCAATAACTCTTATAATAAATCCTCCCTTAGAACAAGTCTGTTGCATAGTTGTGAACTAATGAGTTCAAACAGATGGGACTAAAAAAAAAATCCCATACCTGTTCTTCCTTCAGCATTTGCTGTGTTGGTCAGCTCACCACTGTGAGTCACCACAACCAAAGTATACTTTCTGCCAGGAACGAGCCCCTGGAAATGCCACTCTTCCAGGTCTTTCATCTGCTCAGTTTCTTTCTGTGTTCCATTTGGGTTGTAAAGATTCAGCTCATAGAAGTCAACATCTCCTGCTGCTGGACCCCAAGTGAACCACAGACTGTCCGTCATGTTTTGGTTGGATGCCTTGAGACCAACAACTGGGGCTGGTACTGAAAAGAAGAAGGAATGAATATTACTTTATGTAGAACATCCTTTGGGTAAGAAGAAGCAAAAAGGTCAAGCAGACATTATATTTGTCCCGTAATGATAGTCATTTTATAAACTAGACAGCCAACACAGCTGGCTGAAAGGCATAAAACATATCTCAGTAGCTTCCTTTACTATTTTGAACTGCCACTGTTACCAAAAGAGGTTGCAATGTTTATAATGGATAGTTTTGCAAATATGAAGCAGCTTTTTCCTAGTCAGTATTTGGAAACACCCATTTCCGAGGTAGCTGAAAAATCACACCTACTTACAGACGTAGTCCCACAGACGGGTTCCTATATGGTGCCGCAGAGGAATAAAGAAAGGTTTCACAGAATGCCACAGCTGCTAGAGCTGCTTAGAAAACTCTGCTTCCCACATGTGGTTGAACAAACACAGAGCTGCAACCAGAGCTTCCCATGGGAAACAAGTTTTATTTCACTGGTAGACTGGCTATCCTATTAACCCTACTTGCTTTGTCTTTTTGCTTTTTCCACTCAGGCCAATATTGCTTTTAGGATGGGAGACAGCCATTTTCCTGCTTAGGGAGCATACACTGGCATGTCTTTCTTCTGACATGAGCTCCTGGGAACTGTTGTAGGGCTCTTTGCTTCATTTTTCCAGCTGTAACTACAACATTCAGAATTTATCTTTTTATGTATAATATAAATATTTATATATATATATAATGCTCTTTACATATTAGAGCCAATTTGGATACTTCTAATAGTTGCTCTAATCTAGTATGAGCATCAGACTCAGACCAGCTCACTGGTGTCCCCCATGAGCACCACACATGAGACAGATAATTTTCTTAGATGTCCTTGCCTGTTCTTCCATAGACAGATGACTCATTAGTGAGGTCTCCACTGTGTGTAACAATCACCATTCGATACATCCTGCCTTGACGCAGGTTCTGGAACGAACACTGCTGGAGCTGCTGCTCTCCTGAAATCCTGTCATGAAGGGACTTGTCTGGATTGTACAGAAAGATGTCATACGAATCAAGCTCCCCTTGAGAGGTGGTCCAGCTGAAGGACAGTCGGTCAGTGGTGTTCTCTGTGACTTTCAGATTTGTAACAGCTGCTGGAACTGAAAAGAGGGTAAGAGTAAATATCAGAGTCTAGGCACTAAGCTGAACCTTTAATAAACTCATGGCTGTAACACATTTCAATTAAGCCACAAGTAGCTAAGTAATATCAACAGCAACTGTCAGAAACAAGAGGAAAGCATTTATGAAATGCCATTGAGTCTCTCCAATACAGTATTTTTATTTCCCAGAAGGCCCGATTCTCTAGACCATGCTTACAGAGAACTGTCCATTAGCTTCTACAAGAAGCTATAAATCAGTAAAGACTGCAAGCAAGACTTGGCCTTGAGTTTAGAAGTGTGTATTCACATCAAATCCCACACTAAGAACCTTGAGACTGTGAATTAAAAACTTGATGACAATAAAGCATTCAGGTATATCCACAAAAGACAGAGGGAAGCATTCAGCATTTTGGTTTAATATCCTTATTATGAACCATGGTCACATTATTATGATAATAAAATTCAGATTCACATAAAAAGCATGTATTAGGAAAAATTATGCATAAACATCCAGAGTCTATACCTTACCAGAATCTTTGTAGAATCAAAATATACAGATGGTTCATGTATTTAATGATATCTGACTGAGGGAAGTATAAGTAAACCAAGATGTTCTAATTACCTGTTCGACCAACAGTTTCTGCACGCTTACTGAAGAGTCCACCACTAACTGTCAAAACTTGTATTTTATACTTCTTGCCAGCTAGTAAATCTTCAAATTTGTGTTGTTTGGCAGTAGCTGGCTCTGATTTGTTACTCAGGAGGATTCCTTGCTCATTCAAGAGCAGAATGTCATATCTTTCAGCTACACCAGGAGCTTTCTGCCAGGTTACTAACAAGGAATGACTGCTGTATGCATGATGGGCTAATAATTCCTGGACAGAGGCTGGAACTGGAAGCAACAATTAAAGGCAGGATATTACCAGGTGAAATACAGACCATTCAATACACAAATCTGAATAAAGTAATTAACAGAACATAACTCTATATATTTTCAGGTTCACTTGTGGGAAAAGAAATGTCTGTGCATATGTTTATGCAAACAACGAAATCCTAGACATAAATACAAACAGATGAAGTTACAGAGCATCATGGATATCTGAACCGGGAATGGAGAAGCAACAGATATATACAGACTATCATGAAAAGACGGAGAAGAAGAGTGAAATGAACTGACTGAAACAGTTAAGAAAGGAATATGAAAAATAAAGGAGTGGTAAATTGGTGCAAAATCGTAGCCCAGAATAGAAAATGTTAGCCAGCAGCTGCTGCACAAAAGTCAAGGCCATAGATAACAAATACAGGTGCTGTATAAATAAAGAGAGAGGATACATTAAAAACAAGGTATTGCATTGTTTTGTATGTTCTGACACCCTGGACACTGGGGCAATATGTTGTCTAACAAGCCTTGACCATGCAATAGGCTCTGCTAGTACACAATACTTGCCTACATGGAGTAGATGTATGTGTCAGATGGGTACAGGCATAGGAAATGAGAGGGATGGAACTGCATTCATCCTATGAAGGTAGACACTGGGCTGGACTAGAATTCCATGCACATTCACCCAGGTAAAGCTACTGAAATGACACATCTCACTGGTATTAACAGACCCCATGCCAACACCATCACTCATGCTTTCAGATAAAAACTTCCCATGAGTGTGAATGTCCCCATGCCCTATGGTACATTCATAAACATTATTAAACATTATCAAACAAGGGTCAGTCTCTGAGAAGATATAATGCAACTTTCTCATTGTCTCAAGAAAAACATACTTGTTCTCCCAAAAGCTGCTAAGGTGTTGTGCAAGGTGCCACTGTTAGATTGCACCACCACCCGGTACTGCTCCCCAGCTTCCAACTTGTGAAACATGTGCTCAGAGATGTGTTTGGAGACACTCTGAGAATCAAGTTGATGGTTTTGTTGAAATATAGTCACTGTGTAGGAATCAACATCTCCACCTCCAGGGGTCCAGCTCACTTTCAGACTGTTTGTCATGCCATTAGGTGACACATGAATGTTTCGGACCTTGCTTGGAACTGGAAAAAAACAGGGAACAAAAAGGCACCTGCTCACAAATTTCCTGTTTGACTCAGGCTTCCTAATTTCTACCTATTTTACGGCCACAAAAAAGTGATTCAAAAGAGAAAGATCATTTACAGGTACAAATAATGCCATTCATGGGTAAACACAAGTAAAGTTGTAAACATTTGTGTGGGACTATTAGAAACACAGTTCTATGTGTAATCTCCCTCTAGTCCATATGATGCCTTAAAATCACCTCAAAAAATGAAGGCTCTTTAGGTACCCTCAGTTAGTTACTAATTTCTCCAACATTATCTCAATCATCCACTTCAGGTAGGTAAACAGAGGTGTAAAATAAGTAAGTGATTTAACTAGAGACACTAAGCAAACAACTGGCATGCATGGGAATAGCAGAAACCTAAATGTTGACATCTCAATACAAATCAGATTGTCTGCCAACAATCAAGTGTTAGTAAATGCGACACTTTTTTATTAAGCATGGGTGTTGGCTAAGTACTAGTGTGATTTTCAATGAGATCTGCTGTCTCTGAGCCAGTGTTACATAAGCTTAAATATAATCATGGCTCACCCTTGATTTTGTGTGGTTCATTCTAGAAAAGCCTAAACACATTTTAAATACCACATTATTTCTTACTTGTCAGGCCTTCTATGAAAGTAGCCCGCTGTGCATCTCCACTGATGGTCAAAACAAGAATTTTGTATAGACGTCCTGGAGTCAGAGCTGTGAACCAATACTCCTCAATGGTGTTCCCAAGGAAAATGGGTGGGAAAATCTTCATATCATTGAAGAGGAGCTGAATCTCATACTTATCAACATCCCCTTCTGCCTTTGACCAAGTTACCTGCAGATCTTCTGTGCTTCTGTTACTAAGAGTCAGTTCCTTCACTGACTCTGGCACTGAAGAAGTGAGAAGAAAGATGGGAAACTTCTCAGTACTTACTAACAGATCACAGCAAAAAGCCAGCAGCTCTGAAGTCATGTTTCTGAGCTACAATTCTTCATGCAGTTCCCTCGAAAAGCAGTAGATTGCACTTATTTGGGTAGTTTACACCCCATCTAACACTGGAAGGTCCCATTTCAGAACAGATGTCCACAATTTATCAGCATAAAAATAACAAATAAATAATAATGGAGCCTGCAGGGAGTTCACCTAGACAACAAAAACTGAGTAAGATCTGCACGTACAACAAAGACAGAGAAAGGAGGCCTGAGCTAGTGCCAAGTCAAGGTAATCATCTGTGTGATGCAGCACCACAATCCAGTTTCCAACTTGTGCCAGACACAGGTGGGTTATTTTTCCCCCATGCTACATCTTTGTTAATAAATTGAATTTCTCAGCATGGCTTCTTAACTCACATACGGTGCTAGGTGAAAACTGCACCCAGATCCCTGCTGGCTCCCAGCTAGCCACCTTACCACTCTTGCCCCATGCTCTCCAATTCCAGTGCTTGGGGTAGTTTGAATAGACTGAGGTCTAGTCTATTTCTGTCCTATATATTTCCATGACCAGAAAAAACTGTTTAGTACATTCTGGCATAATTTAATGATACATACTAAGCTCATGTGGAAAACTGTACAACTGGGGTTTTTTTGGCATTTAATGTTTCAAGATTTGCTTTCCAATTCAACAGCACAGGTCTCTCACTTTTTGCTTGTCTGTAACTTAAACACTGGTAATAAACTAAATACTGCTTTCCTGTATTATTTGAAACAATACACATTCAAAGAGTCAGAGTCAACATTCTATGTTAAAAATCATATGAGATTTTTGTTCATGGGTATGGTAAATTAAAAAAAAATACTCTGGGTTGTCTCAGAATGCTTCCAGGGTGCTTACTTACTTGTTCTGCCATAGACTCTTTCACTCGTTTCATATTTCCCACTCCTTGTGCTGACTGTGACACTGTACTGCCTCCCTGGGACCAGACTGGTGAACACACATTCATTTTCATCCTTTGGGACACTTTTTGTTTGAATGAAATCATTGTTGTTCCTGATGGTCACTTCATAATTATCAAAATATCCAGATGCATGTAACCAGGACACCTTCAAGTAGTCACTTCTGGCTGAATTGCTGACAGTAAGTCCCTGGACACTTGAAGGGACTGAAAGAAAAAAAAAAAAAAGCAGAAACTTCCTGAAGTTACCGGAGTTGTGGCAGAGAGCTGTATTTGTGGTAGTCACCAGACTTTTGTGAGGAAGTTGCAAAAAAACAACAATGTGGATTTAAGTAATAAAGTAGTATCTGCACTTTTCAGGCTGCTTTACATCTTATGACAATAAAATGGTTTGCCTTTCTAATTTTTGGTCTTATGGAACTTGCTCCGTTTTTTTAAGACTAGTGAGTTCCACAGACAAACACTGATCCAAAATTTGGTTCTCATCCTTTTGTGGCTGTTCCTTGGATTTTCACTTAGATCATGAGAAGACTAAAATTGCACTAACTTGATACTCTTTGTTATTTTAATACCCTTTACAATCTTTCTATTGTTTTACTGGTTTACCAAGTGTAAAGACTAATTCTTTTCCATTTTTGAGAAAGTTTTAAAAGGTACTCCATCATTATTGCCATCTTTTTCTGAAATTTTTCTATTCCTGTTATACTATCCTTGAAAATTGCATGACCAAAACCACAGACGTGTTACATTACCAAAACCAATTGACATGGGTCTTACTCATGATGAGTGACACCTCACTAATATTTTACTAATTAGCCTATCCTTTTCTGTTTTTTCAGTGCCTGAGTAACTTTCTGAGGAGATGCTCTGCAGGATATACTTGAAGGGCCACGTAGAGGCATTAAGGGCAGGACAACACATTTGAACCAAAACTGACACATTATTTCTGTTGACTCATAAGGACTGACATTTCTTTCATTCATGCTAAAGTATTTTTGCATGAAACAAAGCAGCAGCAGCAGCATAAGAATAAAACTAAGTCTATAAAGCTGCAATTTTATGGCTTGACCCTCCAATCCCTAGTCACGCATCCCAGTTTGGTCAGATACTGAAAAATCATTGGTAATGGCCATTACCAACATTAGCCATTACCAATATAACAATGGTTACAGTGACTGTACTTGCCCAGAGCCTCTCTTTACCTGTTCGTTCCTGGCTGAGGGAATAGTTTTCATACTTTCCACTCTTGGTGGTTATCATCACATCATAAAGCGTCCCAGGAGTAAGGCTGCTGAAGGAGCATTCACTGAATGATCTGGAAATGGTGAGAGTCTGAACAATCTTGTCATCATGAGAGAGTGTTACCAAATAACTGTCTACATCTCCAGAAGCTGGCAGCCACGAAACACTGAGGTAGTCACTCCGACCCGAGTTATTTACTGTTACTCCAGTCACACTGGAAGGAACTGTGCAATAAAGAGGAAAAAACAAACAAAAAAATCATTTACTAGCCAATTCTTATTGTTGTGAGTATCCCTGTAATGCCATCCCCTGCAAAATAAGCAGTCTGGGACTCCTGAGAAGTTCTGCACTGACTGCCTCTCAGCAACATTCATCTCCTTTTTTAAATACAGTTAAAATTGTCCTTGGTGGCCTGATCCCAGCACTTCTAAAATCCTAGAAGCTGAGTTATCCTCTCAAATTGCCATTCCTCAGTAACGACAATAACTGGTGAGGCTGGTAAGAGGCCGAGGCCCACAGCTGAATGTTTCATTTCCAGTGGGTTCTCTGACGCCTAGTGGACAAAACATGAATACCACTTGTTTTTCAAGCCAGCAAGGCGAGCTCAAAGGCTCCGCATTGCCAGAACTATCATCACTCAGGCATAAAACTCAGTTTTTGCAGGCACAGAACTTAGACATAATGAACTTCCAAATTTTAACTGGACTCTGCTGGACTGAACTTACTTATCTCAGCAGAGGGGCTGGCCAACAGCTGTCAGAGTCAACCTCCCTCCCTACCATGGTTTTACAAAATACACTACTCTACTTTAAGCCTTTTAGTATTATTCTTCTCCATTTTTTTTTCAGGCTTGTTTTGACTTTTCACCTGAAAATAGTGGTTTTCAAGGAGAACATTGCAGAAAACTGCAGAATGCCTGGCCTTTGCCAAATTCACATCACGGGTAAAATTGCACTGTGTTGCCAAATTTTTTCTCTAAATATCCACAGAACTAGTATTACATTTCATGACTCTTTAAACCTAAAAAATTTGATGCAACAATAAATCTTCTTCTGTGAAGTACAGAAGGACCTCATAATAACTAATTAGCCCTGGTGGACATTCTTTGATGCTGGATTAAAGAAAAAGAATGAGTCGTGAGAAACTCAGACACAAATTCACCCTACCATCTTTAGGCAGGTTCTTGGCACACATAAGTAAGGAGCAATCATACTACACCACCACCACATAGCCAATGGAACAAGAAAGTCCCTTCCAAGGAGTGATTTGCCCAGTTGTTCATTACTCTCAGGGCATATTTTTGTCTTTGTTACAGAGTGATCCTGCTGTAGAGTTCCCAATGTAGTGAGAGCAGTTAGCTCTCTAAAGTTATATTTACACAAATCTGCACAGACAGCGTGCACATATGGAGCTGCATGGATGAAACTCCTGTTTTTCTGAATTCTCAGTGTAGTGGCTTAAACATAAGACCATTCTCTTAGATAAATTCAACTATCAAAAAGCATGCTGGAGTGTTTTCCTTTTTACCTGTTCTTTCCTCTGCAATTGTTTGCCTTGAAGATATCCCTCCACTGACAGTGGTGACAACAACTGAATAGAGTCCTCCAGGTTTCAGGGCATAGAAATGATATCTGTTAGTTTCACTGGGAACAGTTTCATTTTTAATGACAACATTCTCATGAATCAGTAGCACTTGGTATGAATCTACATCTCCCAGCGCTCTTGTCCAGTTGGTGAACAAGCTGTTGGTTGATCCCTGACTTGACACAGTCAGACCTGTCACTTGGGCTGGCACTGAAAAGGAAATGTCATACTGTTACTGAGGAGAAACAAAATAAAACAGAATCCCCCAAAGAACACAAGTTCAGTCACACTGAGGAAGTGCATCAAAAGAACATTCCAATTTGCAGCCAGACTCAACAGGACTAAAAATACTTTAACTGGGGACTGCTTCCTGTCTGGAATGTGGTCTATGGGAACTAACTAAGACACAGAAAGGTCTTTCAGCCTTTAGCACAACTTTTCTCAGACAGATGAAAATGATTCAAGATCAGGGAACTGAAAGAGATGACATTTTATAAATATCATTAAATAAAAGCCATCCATTTAGGAAATCATTCAGGGTTTTTGATGACTACTTCAAATATAGTCTGTGCCTTTAATTTTCCCTTTCCTCTCCCATTCCCAATCTTTAATTTCTAATAAATGGCAAACTTGTTTGAAGAATACCTCAGGCACAGTCATCTATGCTGTGTCAGACCCTTTAATTTTGAGGATAACGGAAATGCATGGTTATGGTTTAACTTTTTATGTAAGAAGATCTGCAGGATAGTAACTTTTATAGCATCAAAAGATGAATTGTTAAACAAACATAACATTTATCTAAGCATAAGCTCATGAACTTAGCAAGACCAAAAAGGATGAAGAAATAACAAAGGAATGTAATATGTAGCACAAATTTTACCCCAAATCCCCTTTTTTAATTTGGTTTGACAATATTTGGTCAAAGCAAGGAAATACAATTACTTCTAAAGATTTCTTTTTACATGACCAAGCACAACTGAAATAAAGAAGACTCTAACTTTATAAAATGTGAATGCACTCTTCCGCTCTTGTTTTTTATCAGCCTTTTTGCACACACAGTACTGGTTTAGTAATCATTAACAAAAGCTAGAAAGTTAGGCACAAAGTTGAAGAAAAAGCAAAGTTGACCAAAAACTTGATCAAAAATCCTTCCAGTTTTATAGTGTTCTCATAGTATAATTAGCTTCAACAAGACACTAAAATGCCATATTTCTGTGCTAAATGCTCATTTCAGCGCTCTTTGCAAGTAAGACCTACTTCTGTCATGTTTACAGCAATATTTTTAAGCCTAGTGAGTTGCCCTGCTGCAAGGAAGATTCAGAGGTTTGGAACGCTTATTAAAACCTGTGTTCTAGCTAAATAATGTTTGTTCTTTATAACTAAATTTGAATGTAATATTGACACACAATCAGTGCCCTGATGTGTTTTCAAGCATTGACTCATACTAGTGAAGTGGGACCTTTATGGCTGAATAGGTCCCCTAAAGGGGTATAAGTCAGATGGAAGTGAAATTCCAGCTATCTAATAACATAACAGAGAAATCAAAGTATAAGCTAAACATCTCAGGCCTTGGAAGGAGTTATAAAATTTAAGTAAGGACCACCATCAACCCTAGGAATGCTTTGATTCAAACACAAGCAGCTTATTTTTCCCTGTGCTGTGCAGGGCCAGAGCTACATTTTAAAACTTTGCTTGCACTGGAGAATATTTAAGTCAGTGCTTAAGCAGAGTAAAGCAACCTGTATGGTTTAAAACTTGCACATGTGCACAAAATCAGCACCCTGCATGGGGAGAATGGGACCTTCCTTGTGACACAGTCATCATCCTCAGTAACAAACACATATTCTGAAATCAGAAGAGCAAAAAGATTAGAAACACATCTTCAAGTTCACATATGTGACCTTGTGTCTGTCAACCTTGGAATGTTCCCCCTAAAGTAACATTTTCCTGTGTGGTGATGTTTCTCTTTTTCCCAGATGATGGATGCTTTGCATGAAGGAAGTGACCCTCCTGAAAATACACAATGGAAATGGTTCTTCTTATATGGAATCTTGTGCTAATGTAGATTGACTAGATATGACATAATATTTCAGGAAACTGTTTTGCCAGGAATTACACATCTATTTTCCAAAAATCTTAAATAAATATAGCAAGATAAGTGACAGTCAGAAATTAGAGACTCAGACATGTAACTTTTTTACTGAGGAAACAAACATGAGATCAAGACTTTTGAGATTTAGACACCGAGTTAATTAAGTTCACTGCAAAGCAAAAAAAAAATTGTTAGTGGTTGACAGAAGTAAAGATTAAAACAGTTTGACAAGATGATACCTGTTCTTCCTTCTACTGAAGTCCAGTTGCTTAAAGTCCCACTAATGGTAGTGATGATTGCTGTATACTTCCTTCCAGGTATCAAGTCAGTGAAAGTGAATTCCTTAGCTTCTTTTGCAAGTCCTTTTTTTACAATAGGGAGCTCACTGACTTCCAGGGAAACCACATAGCTGTCCCATTCTGCAACAGGGGTCATCCACATGACACTAAGCGAAGTTTCATTAGCATGCTTCACACGGAGCTGGAGAACAGGCTCTGGAGCTGGAAAAGATAGGACAACAAGAACAGAACTATGTGGTGAGCACACATGCCTTATCTCAAGCTGTTGTAGGAAATGTGTTCTGTAAGACAGAAATGTGACAGCAACAGAGTATCTGCAATCAAGAGGAGATTCTTGACCTTTTTCTAGGAAGCCATTGTTATAAATCTAGTATTTGTGCCTCTCTTCCAGTGAAGGACAGTTAGCAGCAGACTTCAGCAACACACTACACTGTAATGCTTAGGTTTAAACTTACACCAGGATATATATTTTAGTGCAAATGGAAGTGCAGGGAAGTCAGCGAAATTCCTCTTGAACTCTAGGTGCTGAACAGGGATATAAGATATTTGTACTATAAATCAGACCTACAACAATGTACTTCTAACAAACAAAGATGTAAATTATAGGGTCAGAGTGACATTGATTTTTCATTGATTTATACCTAAGTCAAGCTGAGAGACACTTCAAACCTAGAGGGGCATTAAAGAAAGAATCCGATCAGTGAATTTCTCTGTGTGCTCATGTGTGTCTGTGCCTGCATACCCAGCAAGCATGTCTTGCCCAATATAGTCCCTGATCTGATTTTGTCCCTGTCACATTGAAATACAACTCACTTTCCAAGTCTGTGGGTTAATGTAAGAGAAAACTAAGTCACAACAGGGCCTAATACCTGTACTTCATAACAGACACATTATGCACCTCACTGTAGGTCAAACACAGTCATGATACACCCACTGCTGGATATTATTAAATGGACCATGTTTTAATCACAGAATCATAGAATCACTTAGGTTGGAAAAGACCTCTAAAATCATTGGGTCCAACTATTAATCACTTAGCTGAGTCAATTAAAAGTAACACCATAAAGT
Source organism: Camarhynchus parvulus (assembly GCF_901933205.1). Taxonomy (NCBI): domain Eukaryota; kingdom Metazoa; phylum Chordata; class Aves; order Passeriformes; family Thraupidae; genus Camarhynchus; species Camarhynchus parvulus. The sequence goes on along the minus strand of NC_044586.1, from coordinate 35,643,634 downwards.
TAAATTAGTTGCAACATATGTCAAGAAGATGAGACGGTATCTTTCTTTGATCAAGTTTGCTACAAGTCAGAGAAAGCTTCAGTTCTGTAGCTTCTACAGGTCTTTCTGTTGTGCAAAATTAACAAAATTAAGTTCTCGGGGAATGACAGGTAAGGGTATAGTAGAAAAGGCAGGCTCCAGGAAGGGTGAGGATAAAGTAGAATGGCACCCTCCTATCTGACATTTTTCTGTCAAGTTAGCCTTGAGCCTTGCCTGTTATTCCTACTCCAAGTCTTTCTTTCCTCTGAATTGCACTTATTCTGCATTCACTGAGCAGAAATTCTAACAATTATATAAGAATTATCTTTTAAGTTTGAAGCAAATCAGATGCGGCTTTGACTAACACACTGCAAAAGAATTCCACTCATGTCCCTACAGGGTATATCAGTTTCCTTTGGAAACAAAGGCTTGAACAGACTTACACATTTTCTTTATGGAGCACAAAAACAAGAACTGGGATGTTAAAGGACAGCCATACTAAGATACACTTTCACCATATGGCTAATATTCTTTACACAGACTGTCAAGGAAATATACTGATGAACAATACAGGAAGGCCTAGAGTGCTTTCTTTAAAACCTTTATAGGGTGCCCTACAATCAGCTACAAAATATAGCACTGAAATGAACATGTAATGTAACACCTGAATCATGACAGAATTGTGATATAGTTCCCATAGCTTTCACTAACAAAACATTTACTACAAAAGTAATCCTGAAAGTTTTCACAGAACTGCTAAAATGATCTCTGTAGTTTACAAAGGGAGCTCCTTTTTACTGTATTAATAATGAAATTAATTTGTGGATTCCCAAGTACTCTTCAATTGCTCACAGAGCTGAACACTTTGCATTCTCACAGTGCCTGGAGAAGCACGCTGACCTGTTCTTCCCGTGCAACTCGTCTTGCTCTGCAAATCGCCGCTCTCCACAATGACTTCCACGCCATACTCCCTGCCTGGGATGAGCCCTGCATCACGGATGAGGTACTCGGTGCTGTCCTTGCCGAGGGTGGTGTTGAGCACCAGGGCTGAGCGATTCCACAGGAGCAGGTGGTACCTCTCCCAGTCTCCCGCAGGGGGCACCCAGGTCACTCGCAGAGACCGCGGCCAGCCACTAGCACCGGCCTGCAGCTCCAAAACTTTCTGGGGAACTGGAGAAAGAGAAAGCGAAAAAGCAATTCTGAAGTGGAGTATTTCTGGTGAGATGTACATATATTGGCAAAACCTGTCTCACAGCACAGCTATTGTACGAGTGCGTGGACTAGCTAGAGCAATGTGAGCTATCTTGTTGCAAAGGTTGGCTTTCATTTTAAAGACAATTTTTACTCTTCCCCACAAAAACCACTCACTTATTTTCCTGCTGGTTTCTGACATCAGAAATGGGCAACCCGTCTTAGGGCACCCCTGTACACTTCTTGGATGCCCCTTGCAGTTTTCAGTCAGGTTCCCTGTTGTTTCCTGCACTTAAGCTCAGTTAGAAACTATCCATTTTTCACTGCTAACGCTCAAACTTCAATCTCTATCAGCCCAATTCTGGTACCAGCAGCAGAAATGCAAAGCCTAATGGCTTCTTTCACAGAAACAGCTTCTTCCACCTTGTATGCCCTAATTCCTCCCAACTGTAAAAGGCACTGAGGTTAAGACAGTGGTCTATTAAAGCATCCACTCCATCCTGTCCTGTACTTCAAGGATCCTGAATTTACAAGCATAACCTTCTCCTGCCTAACCATATGCTCCTGCAGGTCACACTGGACCACTGAGACTTTTCTGATTTTCATGGAATAATTAAATATTAGCCAGACCAAGCAGAGATTAGAAGACAGATGCAGATCCTTAGGACATGATACCTATAAGCTTCATATTAAGATACTCAGAGATCAGCACTGGAGCCCTGAGACTATCCACAAGTATTAGCTACATAACTACAAGGCTAGCATCTTGTTCTTATGTTTTATCTAGCTTAGTTAATATTTAATTGATCAGTAGGATCAATTAGTAGCAGAGGATTGAAACCTCTTTACCAGCATCACAAAATACTCACCGGTTTCACTTCCCATGGGCATAGCTGGCTATCAGACCTAGAACTCCCACATGCCAGTGAATATGGGAAATGTGTTTCAATTTCTGAGTGAGTGGATAAAAGCACACAGCGTATTGTTAGGAAGCACAGATGAACTTACATCATAACAGATAAAGCCTTGTCAGGCTGACTGGACATCATTATACCCTAATGGCACAAAGTTTCAGTCTCTGAGATGTCTGTATTTCTTACTACAACATTTCTTGGCTGGTTCTGGTGCACCCTCTGAGTACACAGCAATGTGTATTATGGGCACCTGGCTCTCTCTGTGAATTACAGAGGGACCCTAAGAGTCTAATCTTTTCAGCATCTGTCGACCTGACAGTCTGGACTTAAGAATTTATCTTTACTCCACTCCAGCTTCTGTTGGAGTGACTGTTTTCAAAGCTCTTGATGTCTGTGGTAAAGGAAGGAATTGCTTATGATCAGCATCCTTGGAAATAGGATTTGTAATCCCAAACTTTGAAAGCATGGGGTCTAGATCACAAAGCTGGGGATCAGTGCTGTTAAATGAGGGCCTGAAGGTCTCTCTTTAGATTGAAATGGTAATCTTAAAGGACTTTAATGGTAAGCTAAACAAACAAAACAGACATGCATATAAACCAGTCCAGCTTTGTACTTTCTAGACATGAAAGACTTCCAGGGCTCTTCCAGCCTGCACTGAGAATGGGGTATCAGCCAGGTATGTCAAGGATGTGACTTTCACATGAGATGTTTAATTGTAGACAGTAGATATTTACTAAAACAAATACTCTGCTCTCACACACACACATTTTCTCCCTTTGGGCTCTGAGTCTACTAGAAATTTTGTATGCATTCTTCACTGATTTCGACTGTTTTTTACCATTTAACTTTTGCTCAAGCTAGGCTGGTGTGGAAGAGATGACACACCTCTAGGGCCAATAATACTGTGGGAGAATGATGAAGGATTTTTCAGGTTCAGAACTCATACAAAAGATACCTGAAAGAAAATTATTACTTCTGAAAGAAGATAAAAAACTCATAACTCGGCCGTATCTCAGCTGCCACATGCCTTTGTTAATCCATGCTGTTTATAGTAAAGAAATCTGAGATGTAATCTTTTCTGGTTTCTAGATTTGTCTGGAAGAAGGAATAAGACTAGAACTTGCAAAACTACTCTAAAGACTGTTAATAATTTGACTACATGCACACTTCCCCATAATGTAAATCAGTTTATGTAGTATGCTGAGCTGAATTCAAGACAACAAAGTTGGTCAGAAGTGCAGTAGTATGCAACAGTTTTGTAACAGGCTCACTCAACTATAAGGTCCAACAAAAATTCACGACTGTTGCCCGCTCCCAAGATATGCTGGAGCTGCTTTTGGCCGTCAGATTAACTGTTGCCAAAGAGTCAGCAGGGGGTATTCCTGAAACAGTATTGTGCTCTTTATCTCGTTTTGCCTGGAATCCAAATAATTTTGGCTCTTACAATGATTTGCTACAAGGCCAGTGTAGGCAAAAATCAGTTACAATGTTCTCACTGAAGCAGAAGACTTACATGTCCTGCCAGTTGCCGTCCGATCGGTGAACAGCTCACCACTGATTGTGCGGGCAGCAACCTGATACAGACGTCCTGGAGTTAGCTTGTCAAACTGTGTCTCTGTGACTGGCGGCTGCACACTTTTGACTTCTTTAACTGATCCAAGATGAGACAGAGTGATATTATAGAAATTGAGGTTTCCTGAAGGTCTTCTCCACTTAACTTTTAAAGCATCTAAACTGCCATCGTTAGTCACCATCAAATCTAAGACTTCAGCTGGGGCTAAAAAAAGAAAATAAGAAAAAGAATAAAATACATCCACCACAAAACATGTAAGACCTGCTGCCTCCCAAACTCCCATAGTTAAGTTTTGATTTTGAATAGTTATATGAGATGGCGTATGAGTGGTTTTGCTGAACAGTGAAGTCTGGTCACAGTGCAGATCACTTTCTGAAATCACTTTCCAAAATCACTTCCCTAAATGCCTCCCATGCAAAACCACCACATTTGATAAGATTTCTGTAGAAGAAATTGCATCTTACTCTTCCCAGAATTTAAGGAGAGTGAAGGCATGACACTTTTTTCCCCTACATAAGTGTTTTAACCATTGGACCATAGCAGGATGTCATCTTATCATTATCTCTATGACCACAAAACTCCAGCCTGAAAAATGTTCCTGAAAAAAAAAAATTTCTGTAACTCTAGTTCTTTGAATCAGTATTTCTTTGTGAAAATAAAAAAATCCTGACAATCCTGAAAAACCCAAATGAAACCAACCAACTAGGCAAACAAAAACCCTAAACCACCATTTAATTTTACCATTCTTAACCTACTTGACATTTTTTCCACTTCCCTTTCACCCTTTTTCTACTTTCATTTTAGCCTCTAAGTTTGTTGCAGTGGTAACTTAGGGAATTAAATAAGCTTATGGTGTCTGTAACTTGGAACATGAATCATATATTATTCTGAAATATGTCCTATAATGCTATTAGGTTATGGCCTTAGCTTCTTGTTTTGTTGTGATGAACTCTGAAATCTTACCTGTCCTGATTGTTTGAAAACTGCTGCTCTCCAATCCTGCAGCCTGGGTTATGATAGAGAGGTTATACAGGTGGCCTGCTGTAAGTCCTGAAAAGGTGTAGGAGGTCAGGGAACCTTCCTGGTGAATCTCATGAACTGGTACATGATTATCCAGCAACAGCAGCCTGTAACGATCCACACGTCCAGAGCCAGAAGACCACGAAACGTGGATAGTGTCTGTCTTGACACTGGCCTGAATATTTTTCACAGGAGATGGCACTGTTGGTATAAAAAGGACACATGCTTAAGGCCTAATGGTTATCTCCATCATTTCAGCAATTTTAAACAGATTTAATCTTGGAATATGTTGGGTTTCTTCAGGGTTACTGAAAACCCAACCCCAAATATACAATAAAAATGAGACTCTATTCTTAGCAAACAATTCTTTATGCCAGACAGAGATTCATATTTTATTTCTACTTATAAATAAGTAGAAATAATAGATACTTTATAAGTATACACATATATATATAGCCATGTAGAAGAATTATACCAATTTGCTAATTTCAAAATGCAGAAGTACAGAATATTGTAAGTAGTTTTACTTAGATGAACTACAGGAAAAGAAGTCCTACCAGTGGATCCACTAATGTGAAGTTCTGGGGTAGTCTTATTTCCAGCAACAGCACTGAGGACAATGTTGTATTTATTCCCAGGAATGAGACTGGAAAATGTATTTTCTGTTTTTGATATTCTTCCTGGTATGGAGACTTCTTGTATCTTTTTATAATCACGATCAAGTAATACTAGGTTATACATGTCCACCTTTCCTGAGGAAGGATCCCATTGAACCTGCAAGCTTGTGAGTGTAGTTTTTTCCTTATTAATTTCCAAATGAGATGGTGGCAAGGGATCTGCAGTTAGGAAAAAAAATCACAAAACATAAACCATTTCTTGCTTTGGGATTGTCTGAAATTTTATACAGCAGCACAAGAAATCTTATAAAACTCTCCCTTTATCGTCATCATGCTGCCAATACTTTTCGAAAAGTTTCTTCCTTCTATTTATAAACACAATGCATTGAAGCCAGTGTACAAGAGAATCTTGAAGAATTCAGAAATATTACTTTTATGTATCTGTACACACTCACTCACACAGACATGCACATAGCAAAACACTTCCACTGCGGAAGTATATTGCAAGCTTGGAAATCTGCTGATAGTAAAGCTGTAACAACCTTAGTAAGAAACAGCAAACATGTAAACCCCAGTGTAATGTAGCTTTATAGATGGCAGCAACAGCTTTCATTCCCTAGCACTCACCCTAAACACTTTATCAGTTAAGGGTATGAGCATTTATACAATTTTAAGGGCAATGATATTTTGTTTTTAGTATTAGCTTCAATAATTTCAAACAGATTCTGATAGAACATGCTTCTGCTCTGTTTTAGTTCAGCTCATAAAAATTTAAAAAAGCCCAAACAGTACATGGGATATACCTTAAGGAACTAATATTGGGATTACTTCTCTGAAACTCTCAACATTCATTATGTTGTTTATTAAGAAGCTCTCCAGTAAAATCATCTGTGAAATAAGATACACTCTAAAGCAAAGATAAACTGACCAAGCCTAAAGAATCTGGTTGATTTTATCCTCCAGGTGCACTTCATCACTCACAAGACTGCAAACCACACAAAATGTATTACATGTTGATGTACTAAGGTATTGACGTTTATGTCTTCCAGTAAGGTTAAGCAAATGCTTTTTAAGAAGATATCATGAAACAACCCAAAGCAGTGAAATCAAACCTTCATAAGTTGGGAGGGTAAAGTTTCCCAACAATTTAGGAATAATTTGCCTACCACAAGAGTATACTCTTTCCTAGCATCAGACCAGGAGTGTAAGGTGCCTCCAGGATGAGAACTGTGGTCTCTGTATGAACAGCACCTCAAACACAGAAGAACAAGACTATTTTTCCAATACAGTCATTGCTGCTTGGTTCCCTGAACAAAGAAGACAAAAAAATCTCAATCACATAAGTTAAAAATGCAATGTAAAGGCTGCAAGGATGAAGCTGAACCTACCTCCCACCTACAAATACATAAGTAGGAGGGCCTTAGCAGCCTTTAAGCTGCTTTTTCTTCAAATTCTGGATGATGTGGAAGGTTTAATCACTTCCTACAAAGCTCTGCTGAGAACAGAGCAGTGCCAAGTTTTGGTGGTATACTTTGTCGATCAAATACATTAGGAATGTCAAGGAAGCATCTCCTTTCTTGGAAATGTTCAAAAACTGACTGGACATGGTCTTGGGCAACCAGATCCAGGTGGCCCTGCTTGAGCCGGGTGCTTGGACCACATGACCTCCAGAGGTCCCCTCCAACCTCAACCTTTCTGTGGCTCTGAAAGTACTGTGTCCCTTTGAACCTATGTCTCTGCTTAAATTCAAATTCATCCTTTGGACCACAGAGATGTTAGTGCTCTTCTGAAAAAGAGATGAAAATTAAACAAATTGATTTCCAAAATCAATCAATAAAATTAACTATCTTTTCTTGACCGCTTTCTTAAAGGCCAAACTAAGTCTGCCTAAATCTGAAAAAGAAGAAAGTAATATTAAAGACCAAGCACATCAAACTTCAGGCCAAACAGTTAAAACTTCACCCAGTTACAGCAACTGAAACATGAGGTTTTAATGAAAAGTGTCAGGAAATCTTAACAATAGGCTTGACTACCAGCTCCACCTACAATATATACTAAGCCACTAAAGACTATTATGTTGGCAAAAGTGAATAGTGGGGGTATAATCTCGTTCCTTGAAGGCAATTGTTCTAATCCGAAAGGTCAGACTTTGGAAGTCAGAAATAAATTCCAGCACTATATATGGTCTGACGCACAGCCAGCTGAAAAAGTTTTAATTTGACCAACATTGAGAGAACAGTCATGATAACTATCAAGAAGTTTAACCCTCTTTCCGACTAAGTTAGGACAAGGTCGACTGTTCTTTAGTCCTGCAAAAGTAACCACCATTGTCATCTGTATTAATTGCCAAATTTGACAAAAAAGATATCTGCATTTTCAGAAGCACTTTTACTGTCCTGGGTAATCTGCCTTCTAAGGTGCATGAGCAAAGAAGAAAGTTGCGTGCCTAGAAAGTGAAGTTCAGAAATTCAGACTTTATCTAATCTATCTGGTCCAGAAAACAAAACACTCAGTGCTTTGTACATCCGCTAGAACAAAGGAACAATGAGACTGGGAAGTGCCTGGGCTGAAAGAGCCCTGGATGGAAACAAACACTTAAAAAACCATTTACATTGTTAGACAAGTCTCTGTTGGCAACGATACAACGCCGATAAATCACAGAAATAAAATATTTTCATCAAGATATTTTTATACTATTTGACACTATACAAATTAACGTCCCCTGGTCTACAAAGGCATCTTCCAGAGACTTAATGGTCTTTGACTTATATTGCAACTCCATTTTCACTTCTGGGGAAGAGGATATGCTTTCTCTGCACAGCTGCTGCGGATCCAATTTATAGATATGGCTATGTCAAACTCCAGTGACATGACTCCCAGATACAGCCTGTAAGCACAGTAACACACCTGCCTTATTGAGGAGAAAACAAAAACAGCTGGGAGGAATGAGCCCAGGACTTAGTAAGGAGGAATTCTTGCCAGTCTCAGTTATCTTCCTACCATATTTTTTCCTACCTTTCCCTCTTCATAAAACAGTAACCTACTTCATAAGGACTTTTCTGAAGATTAAGTAAAGAGGGTTGATTTCATTGTCTTCACTAAGCACAAATATCCATTTCTTCGGGATTATACGCAACTTAGAGAATCTTTAAAATATAGTTATTTATTTTGTTCTTGTACTCTGTCTTTGAAATGATGATCATAACCATTACATGATTACACATGATAGGATTATACAGCCTATAGTCAGAGCCATGCCACATGTTGTTCCTACAGACGGCTAATAAGTCAAATTTGTCCCAGATAACTTGAAATTTACAGGAGTGAACACATGGCCTGGGTATGCTTCTGGCATTTAGAAAGTTACATATTACAATGAAAAACCACTCTAACAGCTGTGTCTTGGAAGATAAAATTCTATCTTCTTTTCATTCAAATATTTAATGGATTTTCTAACAAAAAATTATTTATAGTTCTCTCAGTACAGGAGGCTTGAATTGGATAGTAACATAATACAGCACTGCAATATTTTTGTACACAAAGATTCTGAAAATGGCATTTATAAGTCCATTTTAGAAGACATAGTTGAAAGTGGGGTAATTGCAAATTGTTTTCCATAGCTCTCTAGACCAGTATCTCAAATCTGCATTTCAATTCTGAATTGAAATTTATAAATTTAACTGTAATTTAGGATCTATTCATATACTACTATTTTTATCTAGACCTAATCATTCACTGAAATATAGTTATACTGGTGCACAGACATTTGGAGATTTGAGAACTTAAAATGTATCTTACTTATAATTTGGAAAGACAAAATCCTACCATCTTTTTCCATACATCAGTTCTTAATCACAGAAATAGTTTTACTGAGAAAACGAAGACTATAACATGAAAAGACTGACAGGTGCATATCCCAGCTTTACAATGTCAGCAGCATGCTGACTAGTTGTATGGTTTTATGTGCTGTTTAATGTGTGTATATATACAAATTGTAAATATTAATATGAAGCAAATATGTGTACTTGTGCCTGCTAACATCTATGGTCTCAGTTTTGCAGTGGAAAATTTATCTGATTTTCAGAGCTGATAATTGTGTTATCAGCTTTTTCTTTCTTTCCTATTCTACCAATATAGCACAAATGTTACCACTGTGTGTGTTTCCACGCCTATGTATACATGGCTTATGAAGTGCATATGTGACTGTATTTTCCATCATTTTGGATGACATATTTTAGTTCTGCTCTACAGGATTAAATACTTGCTGTTTTAAATTTACAATCCACAGACCAAAATGTCTTGAGTAAAGAGAGGCACTTTAGAGGATTAGTGTGGATTCTTGTACCACTATTTCATACATCATTAGACTTAAGATCCATGTATCCACAAGTGAAATAGAAGCTGCTTCTCCAAGAAAAGATTCATAAGGGCAAATCTGGTGTTACTCGAGAGTTTATGGAATCTTCTCAAGCTGCACAATTATTCTATCAGAATATGAAACTTGCAAACAACATAGACCATGATTTGTGACATTATATATTCAAAAGGCCAATATGGTCCTCTCCAACCTTCTACATTACCACTGCAACTGTGGCATGCATTATTCATTGCTTTCACCATGAGTTCCCAGTCAGAAAAGATCACACTCAAAATTTAACCAAATGTTTTGGATTTTATGTGCTTAGCTACTCAAGTACTTTGTATAAGAAACTTTGTATAAGAAAACTTGAAAACTAAATTCAGAACTGGCACACAAAGATTTTTACAGGATTGAATATGAGCAAAAAGGTAGTTTCCGAACTAGGTATACAAACAAACCTGTAACTTTCTCACACTTTCTCAGGTGTATTTATTGTATCAAGACAATACAGATGTTCAAACATCACTTTGCAAAAATAAAACACATGAGATGGGATTCCTTTCCTTTCAACGAACTACACTTCAGCTTTCTGGTTTAACCTAGCCTCCTCTGATAGGCAGTGGAGAAAGCACCTTCAATGGACAGCTTAGCCCATCTTCTTTAGAAAAAAAGCTCAGGAAGGGAACCTCACTGTCCAAGGTCAGACATTGTGGTTTTAGATGGCCCATGATAACTCAGTTCCACTGCTAGTGAAATTGGTGGAAATTTTGTTTACAATATGGCTGGAAAGACTGTTTATACTTCCATATTCACAGGACAATTTCCAGGAATGCACGCCTGTGGACATTCAGGCTCAGTAGATAGTAAACTAAAACTACTGTCATCAAGTTACAAAGAACAGGTGAAAAAGAGCTTCCATGAAATTGGGCTTAAAATGCTGCCCCCAGTGGAAGCATAAGAGGAATAATCCCTCCTCATTCTGCATTGGAAAGCTCAGTATGGACAATACAACATGGGTTGTTCACAGGCATAATTTAGAAAAATTCTTTTGGAAAAATAAATTTTGGGGCTAATTGCGTATTTTGAACACCATCAAGGAATTCGACTCAAGGAAAGCAAGGAACCACAGAGCAATCTCAGCAGCTCTCCGCAGGAAACATTCATGGCTTCTTGATTCTTATTTCATGCTTTTGACTGATCTCTGCTATCCAAAATCCAAATGTAAACCTCACTTCAACTATGGTATACCAATTATCAGTATTTCAATTTAAACTTTAATCAGACTTTTCACTGTGATGTCAGCTACATAATATGACTCTAATGATCAGCTGTTTCCAATCACTTTCATCATACAGCCTTGAAAAATCTATTTAGTGATAAAAAAGTCATAAATGGCATATACAAACTTCTGTGTTAATGGTTATGCATCAATCAAAATGTGCTCTAAAGTGGTATCTTCTCACCTTCTATGCAAGTGTTCAATAATAGAACTTTACTATACAGAAATGATGGTGATTTATACCTGCCTCTCTGATAATGGTTGATCTATATTTCAATTTTCACATTACAACTCATCAATATTTATATTAAAAACAATCAGCATGATGCACAACAAATTTAAACCACTGTCTGCATAGAAACTATTATTCATTTTTACCAACTGACATGACTTGTGCTTAGTGTACAGCTATGACACCATCAGACTTGTAAATGTTTTTTTTGAAACTTGAGTTACCACAGCAAATTAACGGAGAATATTTAGTGCATTTGTATGGTTAATGCAGGAAAAAGGTCCTCACAGAAAGCAACACCTCTGAACAGGTAATTGTGAAGTACTTGGCTGCTGTAACCTTCAATACTAATATTAAGTACCTCTCTAAAACTAACCTTAGGAGCAAATCAGAGAGGTGTTTAATGATAGACTTTATTTAACACATCTTTGTTTTGGTCTTGAACTACTACCTTTAAGAGGTCGAACAGTATTATATTTTATCATCTTCACAAAGCACAAATACAGGTAGAAAGAGGCCAGTTGTGCCACTGCAGCTGTTGTCATTCAAGGTTGTCCACTGCTTCACAGCTGAATTGTTCACATGCCCACACAAACAAGAATGCAGAAGGAGGGCTTTCCTTGCCACCCCTCTGTCAGGCTGCTGGACCATTTTTACAGCCAGTCATGGATGTGTCACTGGAAGTGCTCTGTACACAACTGCATATCATAACACCTCCTCACTGGTGATATCCAAGGAAAACATACAAGAAGGAAGTTTCAGCCTTACTTTCTGACTTTTAGTCTCTGGTTAGACAGGACCAAAGTATGGAAATGGACTGAAACAGTACGTTTCAGTACCCTTAAAGAAGACTTACCTGCTATGAAATAGATTGTATTTTAAACACAGTAAATAAACTGTCAGCTGAGGAACTATGACAACAATGTATTTGCATGAGCACGAAGGATGTTATGGGCTACTACGACAAAAACAATTTTTTTAAACTTAATATCCTCACAGTACCTTCTTTCAAGCCTGCTGGGTTAACTGTCGGCAGGAGACACTTCTGGCAGTGGGCTAAAGAGAACTCAAGCACAGGGCTGCTATGTTCAGCAAACACTGTCCATTTGCAGTAGCTGTAAATGCATCGCTCTCCTCCTCCTCTTGGAGCCGGCCGAAGCAAGGGGAGGAAAAGGAAAAGCCCGGCGTCCCTCCCCGTGCACCTGCCGCGCCCGCGCCCCTACCTGTCTGCAGGGAGATGTTGAGAGCCTCGCCGCCGGCGAGCGGCTCGATGCGCAGGTGGTACCAGGTCCCGGCCTCCAGGCCCCGCAGGGTGCAGCCGTAGGTGCCGTTGCCCGCGGGGGCGGGCTGGCAGCCGGCTGCCTCCCCATCCTCGGAGTGCCCGCTCAGGCTGAAGTTGCAGGCGCGGCCCGCGGTGCCCCAGCGCAGCCGAACGCTCTGCCCGGTGACGCTCCGCTCCGTCAGGTTGGCGCTGCATCCCGCCGCCTGCTCCGGCGCGGCCTGCGGAGAGCGGGGAGAGCTCTGAGAGACCCGCCAGTACCCCCGCGCTCAGCCCCCAGCCCCGTCCCCGCGCTGTGCTGCTGCGGGGCGAACCTGCCCGTGTCCCCCAGGCTCGCCTGCGACCTGCGAGGGGACGGCCCTACACCGCCCCCCTCCTCCCGGCCGCTCACCTTGGTCAGGGCCAGCGCCGTCCACAGGGTAAATCCTGCTCCATAGCTCAGCATCGCCGACAGTTTTTAACGCCAAAAACCCTCGCGGGGAGGGGAAAAGGGGAAGGGACGGCGGGGTTGGGGTGGGGGTATCGGAAGAAGCGAAGTGGCGGCGGCGGGCCCCGGGGGCCCCCGCTCCCCGCCGGGCTCCGAGCCCTGTGCCGGGCCGCCCGCTTGCTGCATGCGCTCGGGGCTGCCCCGGCCGCCGAGCCGCCTCCCTGACACCGGCGTGGGGTGGGGGGGCTGCCCGCCCGCGGCTGAGGAGGAGCGGAGGAGGCGGGGGAGGCGGCCGCCGCTTCCCACGCTGCCATTCTGACCCGGGCTGACTGTCCCGGAGCCCTTCCCGCCGACTTCCGCAATCAAGAGGCGATTTCCTTGCGTCTCGCTGCGGGGGGCGAAGCTCGGCAACTCGGGACCTGCCGCCCACCGGGCAGGCGACCGGCCCCGGGGTGCCGCCCCTCTCTCCTTAAGGGTCCCACCTTCCTCCCGGCTCCTCTCCCACCGCACCTCTCTTCCTTCCTCGCTGCTTCCTCCTCATGTCGGTTTCCCCCTGTGTCTTGTCTTCCCAAGCGTTCCCCCGGCGCACGGGGCCCTTCAGCGGTGCCGTTGTTGGGAGCGGCACTCCCGTCGCACGCTGGCTGCGCCTCACCCGGCGCTGCCTTGCCTTGTCTCATGGCAGCATCGCCTCACAATGCCTCTGCCCCACCTCGCAGCTGCCTTGTCTCATGCTGACCTTGCCTCATCCCCCCCTTGCCTCTTGCCTGCCTTACCTCAAGGCCACCTTGCCTCCTGTGGCTCTGCCTTCTCCTGCCTGCCACTCCTCTTGGCCACCTCGCCTCACACTTGCTTCATTCCATGGCCACCTCACCCTGCATGCCTGTTCTCCTCTTACCTGCCACCCTTCACAGCCATCCCTCCTCCTGGCCCACCCTCCTCTTGGCCTCAGCTATCAGTAACCCACCACTCCAGCTCCCGTGTCCCAAACTCGGATGTTTTTAAGGGTTAACCTTAGAGCAGCACCAAGGGCTCCATTCTCTTGCTGGCCATGTGGCATTGCAGCCAGAGGCCTTGCATCCAGGAGAGCCCAGCAGAGCCCAGCTGAGCTCCTGCCTGCAGCTGCAGAGTCTGTGGGAGCGGCCAAGTCATCTCCGTTTTCTGTTTCAACTTGTCCTCGAAACAATTCCTTCCCACATCCCCCGAATAACTCCCAAGCTAAAATTACACGCACCATGGAAAGCAAAAAAGTCTCCCTGTTTTCAGACTGCACCAATAAAGCTGTGTGCAACTCTGAGTTGGCTACTGCCAAAATGAAAACTTTCCATTTCTGTCATGCATACCCGTTTCCTTCTTGCTTACATTTCAGCCTCTGAGAACTCGCATGTCAGTGTGTACACGGGCAGCCAGAGAAGAAGTGTAGACAGAGGCATTTTTGCACCTTCAGATATTCAAATACACAATAGCAGCCATGGGGTGAATTTGGGGGTGCACAAAAGAGAAGGAAATGGACATTTACTTTCTTCAATGGGAATAGTATTTTTCTGTATCTTTCTGTATTGCATTATGTGTGCGGGATTTTAACTTTTAAAAGCAGTACCTCAAGCAAATTCAACACCATCTCTGAATCACTTTTGCCCTCTTTGAGAGAGGTTCTAGGTTCTACAAACATTAGTCTGCCTTTTAGGGCAGCTGCTGCTCTAGGATTTTTCTGGGCACTAGCCTGTCAAACAAGATACAAATATCTGAAAAACCTTATCTGTCCTTCTGTTTTGAAATCAAAGGTCTGAGGACTCAAGGGTGTTACCTGCACCTACAGAAAACTTCATCTGTCCCAGTGGAGCTCTGTGCCTGGTCCTGGGGAAGTGGAAGTGTACTGGAAGTGTAGTGCTGGTCCTGGTACTGGAAGTGTAGTGCTGAGGGTAGTTAATAACTTTGCAAAGCTGAGGGTAGTTAATAACTTTCTGAGGGTAGTTAATAACTTTATGATCATTGCCTTAAGTGACAACATAAATCTGTGTTGGTTGTTATGCCACAGAAGACGATCTCCTTTGGAAGAGATGTTTTACATACTTCAGACAGAAGGAGGAACCAAACCCCAATGAGCTAGCACAGGGATAATCATACCATTGATAGGAAACATAAGATGTGTTTCTTAGACCTAAACTAGGACTAAAATGACATAGATGTTTTGTAATCATTTAAGGTGAGAGTTTTACAGTGTGATTTCTTCTTTAGGTGATTGTGATTTTTGGGCTTTACAGCATAAACCACACCAATACTTTTCCAGCACTGGAGAAATGCAAATCTGAAGGCTTATTGGGATGTTTGGATTACTTCAAAACCCTCTCTGAAAATTAAAACATTCAGAGTAACCTGCCTTTTCTTGAAAGATCACGTTATTCTAGGGATTTTTGAAGACATCCATGACCTGAACTTCCAGGGAAGATATAATTTGGATATTTAGATATAAGTTGTTTTAAGTAGATGTAATAAGTAAAAGGAAAATGAAGCATAATCAACACTGTGAACATAAAATTCAGGAAAAAAAGTGGAACCTACCACAAGTAAAATGTAAAGATTTTGGACATAAATACCTGCTTGTCTCTTCTAGCTAGCATAAGATAAATTGTGGAAGAAAAAAATTATATTACTGTTTCTCAGAAGTGCTCATAATTCAGAAGTTCCTACTTTATTACTCTTATTCTTGCTATCATAAAATATTTACTTTTCTGTATTAGTAGGAAAGTGTTGTATTGCACTAAATAGAAAGTATTGGTTTATGATAGGTTTTTACTCCTTCTGTATGTTATCCAGCAAAAGTTGCTACATGGGTAAGGTCTGACACAGATGTCTATGCCAGCACTGGAATAAAACATGAGGGGTCCATCATTCACTGGTGGCAATATATTTATATAGGATAGCCAACATAATGCAAGTAATTATTTCCAGACTAGTACTTCAGTAAATCAGCAGGGCTTTTAGTAAATCAGCAGTCACACAGCCTTTAACACTTACTGACCTGTGTGGCAAGCCAAGAAACTAATTAAACTGAAAAAAGAACTGGAAGTGAGTTTTGGGAGTTGCCGGACGTGTCTCTAATAGCAGGCTCCAAAGTCCCTTTCAGACACTTTCCCAAGGTTTCCTGACTCTTTTTTTTTTAACACCAACCTCTCTGTCTTTCTAATCAAGAGGAAATGGGCTTTGCATAGCTTTTGTCATGGATTCAAAGTGCAAGCTGCAGTTTTACTTGAAATCCAAGGCAGCTCTAAACCAAACATCTTGTTCAATTGAAATGTCACTATTGTCCCCCCCAAAACGGGTATGTGCACAGCCAAATAACAACATGGCTTTACTTCTGCAAACAAGAGGCCCCAGCCTGGGCAAATGCAGTTCATAGAAGGTATTGTCTTCCTCACAACAATACTCAGCACTTAGTCTATGTGTTTTCAAAGTATTGTGTTAAATCCAGTTAATCCTTTAAACATCCCTGAAGTTTGACAAAAAATGTTTTTAACTCCACTCTAAAGACTGGGAAACAGAGGTGGAGGCCAAAGATTTTGTGTGTCTAAATTGGTATATCTAGATTCAAATGTCCAGAGCCAGTTGGAGGCTACAAGAGAAAGCTACTGCTGATTTTTTTTCATAAATATGCTTAGACAGCTTATCAGAAATTGGTTAGAAAGTTTTGACCTAAGCAGCTTGTTCAGTGCAAATGATGTGATTCAGGAGGTGGAGTGGGGTAGAAACACAAGAGGCAATAGTTTCTGTTAAAATGGTGCCATTTCTCTTGCTTTGGCTGGATTATTATTTGGCAGTAGTGTTGGAGGCAATTTGGGTAATACTTGTTTTTATAGGACATTTCCATTTGGAAGGAACAAGTATTCTGTGCAGGAGGTATGCAAATGAACACAGGGCATGAGGAAACAAGCTCAGCCTGCATGCACTAAGCCAGAAAGATGATATTCAGAAAGAACTGCATCAGCTGTGGAATGGGGTGCAGTGCGCCCATCCTTGGCTCAGTCCCTTCCCCTCGTCAGCATCAGAACAGCAGTGTTGGGGTCCATAAACCATTAAGTTTGTGGACCCTGACACTCTGTCCACAGCCTTCCCAAACACAAAACACATTTCTTAGTCTTATCCACTTCAACACACAATAGTAACTGAAGCATGTTTGCCTGCCCCAATACATTGAGTGTAGAGTGGTCCTCTGGAAGATAAACCACAGGGAATTAAGGGATTTTCAGTTCTAAACCACTATGTGATAATAGTGATACAGGGATCAATAATGTCCTGCATGCTTTAGTTCTAACTGCCTGTACACATTTTGTCAGTGATGATTCCAGATTTGTTCTCACATTACTGAACTGAGTCTTGCAGAAAAGGAAGACTGGAAAAGGATTTGGAGCCAATGGCCTACCATGTGCTCCTTCTACAGCTGGGCTGGCAGCCCCATTCACCTTCTCTGCTAGGGCAGTTTGTGGCTGGGCAGAGCAGAGACCAAGAAGTGTCTGTGTGTTTCCACTCTGCCTATCAGCCAGTAGATAAGCTGACCATGGCCAAGGCCAGGGTTCTTTTTGAGGCCAGTTAAAGTATTTGGATTTCTCTTGCTTTGATCTGTAAACAATGTATGTAATTATGTGTAAATATGGGCATTATATGCTGTAATTCTTAGCATGCAATTAGAGCTAGACCCTCACATCATGCAACAAACAATACCAGAGCCTGAGTCACTGAGAGCAGATACCCAAGCTCCTGTGGGTCCTGCCACATCCAGGAGTTTTCCACTGCTTCTCACATATCCTGATAATTTCCCTTGTACTTCTCCCAGTGCAACATTTGCACCAGGACTGGGCTGTACAGAAGAGGCAGAATTTTTCTGCAGCTATGCTTCTAGCAAAGGACACTGTCAGCATAAACATCAAAACAAAGCATCCCACCAGAAAAAGAACAAAGCTTAGTCCTTTAGTTAGTTAGTTTCAGGTTTTGGTTTGTTGTTTTTTTTAAGCCCACTTGTAATTGCTATCAGGCTCCACAGAGTGGAGCAGGCTTTATAAAAATCAGTAATTCTTCTGTCTTACCTCTTCTGTAGTGCTAGAGTATTGAAGTGTGGTTGTTGGAATCCAGGCTTTCTCTGTTACTGCAGATTTCAAGTCAAAGTAGAGGTTTTCAATGGGATTTTTACTGAAGTGTTCAGTCACATTTCTGATGAGCATCTCTGTGCTACTCTTTAACACATTTTCAGGCCTAGAAGTAGCAGCACTTGAAGAGGAGGATGTGGTTCTAGTACTCCACACAGAAGTGTCTGCATCTTGGAGATCTAAAACAAACAAAGGAAAATTATTAAAATCACCTCAAAATTTTTATAAACAATTAATTAGATTCAATAAATGTGGCTGATACAACTTCCAAGTAGTTCAAGTACACCTGTTAGTTCTACCGGTTTTTTGTTTTCAGTGCAAACATGTTTTTGCATCAATACCAAAGCCTGAAAAACACAACCAGAAAAAAATAATGTCCCTGAACACTCATACCATTCATTTTAAATATAGTCTGTCAGTGATTCTGAAGGGAAGAGAAAGGATGTACTTTGCCATTAACGGCACAATTTTTTCATTTGCAACTTTTCCACTTACTTGTATCTATCAAATGGCACACAGTACCAGCTTTAGATTGTCAACCTTCTCCCCTCCTTTCTAAGTGCATGGGCCAGATTCACATCTGCCTTTTATTGGTGTAAGTTTAAAACATAGCTTTGTTCAGTATAATTTTTCAAGATGATTTTTTCAAGGTAATTTTTTTTTCTCAACGTATGTGTTCAAGTTCCTTGTGCCCACATGAACATTTCTCTTGCTTTCTAAAATCAGTCCTATGCTGACCCCATGCTAGTCCCTGACTGCTGCCTTCCCAAGGCTCAGCTAATGATCTATCACTTAACTGAAGTATCTGTAAATATGGCAGTGGGTTCGCTTTTTTAGTCACGTATCCTTCAGAGAAAGCCAAAGTTGCAATTAGAGCTCAGGAAAGATTTTACTACACATTTTTCCTCCACATTTTCATGGCTCTTCCTCCCCATTGGTATGTATTTAATATCCTTTCTTTGTGGCAGTGAGGGCAGGGTTCAAGCTGTGGTGGCCTCTACATCTGGTAGCATCACATTTCAGCTAAACTATTGGAATTACTCACTGGCCCCTTCTCACAAAAAGCTGCCCAGCCATTGCTGTAACGCAGCTAGTGTGTATTGGCTTAATGCCCAAGACACTTTGTCTGTCCTTGAACTGGGGTCTCCAGCATCACAGAACCTTGTTTTGCTGCTGAGCCACTGGGCTTGTTGCCATTTATAACAATTTTAGCTCACAAATCCTTTAAAAACAAAGTAGTGAGTGGGTTAAATTGCAGTAGAAGCTTTCAAATGCAATTACTTGGTGTGCAATTATGATGTCTTAGCTGGGCAAGGTGTAATTACCTCTTACCCAAAGGAGCTTCCACAAAATCAACATTATCAAGTTTTTTTGTATATGTGTAAATATATATGTTAACATGTTTATGTAAAGAAATTTGCAGCACTCTGATTTGCTTAGAAAAGTGAGACTGTAAACCCTAGTAGGAGACATTTCCATGCAAGTGTTTGCTGTGCTTGACAGCACAATGTGTTCATGTGGTACATGGTTCTGGAACTTTTTGAAAAGTAGGAGTTGACTGGAATGGGTTGGTATCCAGAGTAGATATTTCCTTTGCTTTTATCTAATTGTGCTTCTCTGGAAATAAATAAATTAAAAAAAATTAAAAATCCAAGTCTCCATTAAATTACAAAAAATGTTGATGAAATAATTTTTCCAAATCAAGGCAGTGAAAACAATACTACAGATCTAATTCTTCTCTCTGACACTTGTAAGAGAGGGTAAGGGTTTCATTGAAACCTCAGGTCTCATCCAACTCTGCATGATCATCTTCATGCTGGTACCTTTGCATAACCCCCTGTAGACAGCCTGAGGTGCAGAGTCTGCTGTGGTCCCATGTCACATACTTTCATGGTTCCCACCAAAAGGACCGGAACCTTGTGCTCAAGCTGACATTAGGGGCTGCAACAAACCCATTAGCTGACAAAAGTCCAGACTTAGTCTAGATTCCATGACAGTCATTGTTCCTGGAGATATCCTATTTGTTGTGGGTCTCTGAAAGTCTACATTAGGCAACTAGAAATCCTAGCCCCGAGGACTTGGAAAGAGCTCTATGCCTGTCAGATGTCTCCGAGATATCTCTCTCCTACTTCAGCAGGAAGTAGAACTTACTGATAGAAAGACAGCAAAAAGAGGGTATATCTGCAGTCAGCAATCTCTTAGAAAAAAACGCCACACATTTGGGTTTCTAAATATATATTTACACACCCAACATGAAAACACACTAAAAAAAAAATCTTAGCTTAATTTACAGAAAAATAGCAGTGATTCCAGCAGGAAGGCGTTTGCATTCCAGTGCAGTTGTGGTTTAGGAAAGCTGCTCCTCCATAAAAGGAAGCTGGTGCTGCCAGTGACATTTATGGGACTCAGCAGCCAGGGAATAACTGGCATTCTTGGTGCAGGAGCTGAGGGGAGAGCTCAACAGTCCTGGAAGCAAAACACTTGGTCCTCAGAAAAGTTCCACCATCCCACAGAGATCCCATGAACAGGAATTTGGTCACTGCATGACCCAATTTTTCATGTTAATAAGCTTCAGGTTATTCTGGGTTTCCAGCTAAAGGATCTTTCCCATAAAATACTGGTTACAGTCTGTTGCCTGTAACCTGTGGATAGAAGTGACTTGTGTACAGAACTATGCCATACTGGAACTTCAGATATATGTACCAGTGTTTTCCATATATCCTACAGTGGACTGACTAATGGGATTCATATCTGTTACCCACTTTGAGAAAGTAAGAATCCACATTTATATTCTAAGTAAAGCTACTATTGTGATCCTAACATAAGGACCCTCTCAGCCCTTCTTCAGCAGCAGGCGCTTAAAAAAGAAAACTGCATATTATAAGGCCCATGTAGCAGATTTCTACATAACTTGAGTTCCAAATTTTTTAACCAGAAAAAACTCACCTCCTCTCTAGATATTTGTGAAGTACACAGAAATCTCAACAGTGGTATTTTTCAGATGTGTTTAGCATTGTTCCAGCAGCCTCTTTGGAAATCAGTCATAAAACTGTTCTTGGGAACAGGACAGCAGCACTGACAATGATGTTGATCACTAGTGGCTGCATGATATACAGTGTGTGAACATAATATTGTAATAATCAGTAGCACACCCAGGAGAAATGATGATGTTCTAAGTGCATATTTCATCCACAGGGTGTACTGCAAACCCCATCCACCCACACAGCACAGGCTGCTGACAAGGAAGGGAGTGCCATACATTTCCATGTATGAACAGCAAAAGTGCTGGTTAGTTGTCAAGAGCTGGGAACCCTACAGTGGTGCTTTCAGCCTTACCTGAGCTGGCACAGTGCAGCTTTCTGAAACAGCTCACATTGTACTGATCTGCCTACTCTATTAGAGCACAGTTTCAGAAAACTAAGGCTGAACTGCTAGTGAAACATAATTGAATCAGATATTTAGTGCATGAGATATCAAATACTCCATAAAACTGCATCTAACTCTCTGCAAGACTTGAAACAAGAAGGGGCTGCTTTAAGATCTCTTTATGTGTGGGACAAAATGAATTATCTTTTTACCTAACTACTTGTAAATAAAAAAAGCATAATTCAGATTTCTGTTGTATGTTGGGGTATGAAAGAAAAACAAAATCCTCTGAATGTCCTTTCTTTCCCATTCAACGTGACTTTTAAAACCTGCAAAATCTGTGCTGCTTAAAATTTTTTCTTCCTTTATTTGGATGTTGTACAAGTTAGTATCGGTTGTATCTTATCAGAGAGGTTGAATATCTCCAAACTCCAGTCTAATCCTGAGCTGCTGTTGTACTTGCTTGTTTTTGAAATGCTGAAGTAGCCACTGAAAGGTTCTTTCAGCATCAGTGGTAGCAGAACATCCATATAACTATGATGATAACACCATTGCTGCACCAGCCTTATTTCTGACGCTATGGGTAGTTCCAACTCACCCTGAAGTGGATTTTTGGTCACTGGAAGGGGCATCTAGATTCCACTAACTCCATGGATTACACCTCTACTGAAGAGAGCTCAGATATGCAGGAATTATATAGACACCTAGGTCTTGGTTCAGTTGCCTAAACCTAGTGGAATCTGAACTGCCCTAGGGCATCTGAGGCGTCTGCCCAGGCTCTCATAACACTTATGGGAGATCTGTGTCTTTCTGGGCTGGCAGCCAGAGATCAGGTGGAATATTGTGGAGCATCTCAAATGACAAAAAGCACCTTGTTGAGGTAAATCCCTTCTTTCAGACAACTACATTTAGACACCTGAAAGTTCAAGCTCACTCCAGCTTCTACATGAAGTTCCACACAAAATAAAGAAAGAGAATGTAATAATGAAAAATACCAGTAAAGTTGTTAGCACTAGCAGAAAATGAAATCATAAAGCAGGACATGCCTGATTGCTCTGGGAAGCTGTGCCAACTGTTCCATTTTTTTTTCCCTATGAAAGTAGCTGAGCTGGTTTTGTTCAATATTCTTTGTGCTGTGGCTCATTGAGGCTTTGAAAATTTACAAAACCCAAGGACCTAGGCTGCACTGCAGATTTCTCCCTTTCTTTTTAGAAAATCTAAACCCACATTTATCTCTGAGCTTCTATGGGTATGCTATTGGATTTTGTACAAAGTCTTGTAATTATGTCCAAGGATCTGACATTGATGCCTCTCCTTAACTAGGTGAAGCTGAGCAGAAGTGGTCAGCCATGTGTTTCTTTGACCCAAGAAAGAAGATTCAAGTAATTTTTGATTTTTCATGGGTTCACATAGATGTTAACAAAGTCTTATACTTAGAAAACCCTGTAAAATAACTTGGAGAGATTAAAATGAATTTCAGTGAATGTATTTTAGGAAAAAATATTTTGGGTCAACTTAAAGGCAGAATGAAAATATTGTTTATCACTGTTCTAATCTATCCTGAAGAAATTTGTAGAAGTTCCACACACAAAAAATTACAACTGGTAGTGAATTTATGTATGGATTATTGCAGTATCTACAAACACTGAAAGTGTGCAAAGCTTAAAGTCTAAAGATATTTAATTTACATTGTTTCAAAAATAGGTAAGAGTTTCTGCCTTTTCTGTGCTTCTGCCACCTTTCTTTGGTGCTTTTCCACCTTCCTAAGAGTCCCAAGAAGATGCCTGTCTTCCCTTCCCATGTTCAGCAGTTGCTACTGCTGCTCCAATGGTTCAGAGCGCGCTTGGAGTGTGCATTCTCTGGTCCCTTCTGCACTACATCTCAGCCACTGAAGCATCAGCAGTGGGATGTGAACTTAATTAGCTGAAGTTCTGATTATGAAGCAGCTAAACTGAAAGGGGGATAAGGGGAAGAGAAAAGGTTATGTGAAAGAAATGATCCCAGACAAGAACCAAGGCTAGAAAAGGGGCAAGGAACAGCATGAATGTCAGATGGCACATCAGACTTCAGCTCATACCTGCTATCTGGTATTTTGTCTATTTCAGGCTGGAAACAAACAAGAGATAGAAAGATGATCTAGTTGTTATTTGAATTCCTTATCCAGCATGTTTTATATCTTTGTAGATCCCACTATGGTTCTTCAGTGCTTGGCACACAGCTGTAAGTAAACCCTCCACAAAATCAGCTACTCTTTTTGAATGTCTTGATATCCACAGCTCTAGGGCTGTCCCTACCATGTATGATGTGACAGAAGAGAAATACAATGAAGAGCATCATATCACAAAACAGTTCATGCCACCTTCTGTATCCAGACTGCTCTACAGCCTGTGTGACAGTCTCTAGAGCTCAGTGCATAACTGCAGCATACAGCTTGGCCTTGTGTCTACTCATTTGAAGTATTTCCCTACTTAGTGAATAATTTTTGGTCAGTAGTGGTTTGAGGTTTGCTGGTAATAGTCAAGGTGCCACATAGCATTGCATCTGTTCTTAATTGGATATTTTATTGAAATTAACCTACCCAAAACAAAAGAAGCTTGGAAGAATTGCTTATGCAGCTCAGGAGTGACATCAGTGTGACTCTGTCAGCATTAATGGTGGACATTTGTTCCACAAGTGTTATTTACATGCAACATTCTTTGTTCTTTTTCAGTCATCCTGTCTTCTACCTCTTCAACTGCCCCATCTTTTCCTCTTGCCTGTTTCCATTCCTGCTCCTTCTCCTGGTTTCTGAGCTTAGAGAAGCTCTGAACCCAACAGTGGGGTGGTGAAAAGAAGGCTTTAGCATTACAGAGATTTTTTCTCTCTCTGCCCAGAATGTCCTCATGAATTTGATGGGAAATGAAGTCTCACTTTCTCAAGGGATACTGATGCCTTATGACCATTCTTTATGGTAGCTGTTTCAGCTGGAGGCGAGATCCAAACAAGAGTTAGTGCAAGAAAGACTGTTTGCTGCTAGATTTGGAATTACCTCTGAGTGAGCAGAGATTACATTCCCAAATTGATCCTGGTTTCCACAAACAGTCATTTAGGTCAGGACTGCTACAAAACCTGTAAATCCAAACACATCTTAGATTGGAAATCCAAATCCAAGCTCAGACTTTCCCTGGGCTTAGAAAAATGTTTGATATTTGAGTAAGGTCCAGAATAAAAGGTAGTTGCAGTTATTAGGTTTGGAGCTTGTACTCTATCTGGGGTCATGTTTGGGATGCAATTCAGTGAACTAGTCCTATGCCAAAATAGAACTCTTTTTATGAGTACTGTGAAAATAGAGGGTAAATTATAGCAAAATGTATTCTTAGTCAGGAGGAGACAAACTTACAGCCATTTCAGCTCCAAAGATTTTGCTCAATTTTTACTACCTTAGCTAAATATAGACCAAATATGTTATTTTAGGCGGATCCACTTCTGCTTGTACTGAAAGCAGATAGATGTTCTCGGAAGACTAATTTTGCACACTTAGCATTGAAGATCTTCACATGCATATGGATGCCATGACCAGAATTGGGGGCATTAGATATTGTTATCACAGTACTTACTACTACTTGGAAAATTAATCTCTTAACAGTACTTCCACTTTATGAGCTTTTATATTCCTAAAATTCTTAGTTAGGTATTGAGGATTACAATATTTTGTTGGTTTTTCAGCAGAGCTTTCCAGAGCTGTCAAAAATAAGGTATGTAATACCCTTAGAAAGGATTTACAGGCCTGTCCATGGAGAGAATTTCAGGAAAATCAAGGTAAATTCATTTAAGGACTGAACACAGTAAACAAATGAGAAGGTGCTTTAACATCTCATGACAATTGTCTTAGTACTTATTGGTCTTAAATTGCTTCTCCTCTGGGGATGATTAAGAAAAGCATGTAAGGTTACTTTAACTTTGTTAGGCCACACTCCATCCAAAGGAAATAACACTACCTCTGCGCCTCATCTGAACTATTCATAGTGTCTTTGCATATGGTGCAAGCCATATGCACCCCACAGGACTTCAAATGATTTTGTCTTTTCAATCTCTAACATATATGGGAGGGCTGGGGTGGCATCATGGCTACTTTTCTATTCTCTGGTTCTGCAAGCTATCCTTTCATGCCTCCACTCAGGTGAGTAGTCCTGGTCCTATGACCAGTTCTGCAAGTGAAAATTTTCCTGAAAAAAATGGTACCCTGCCTTACAACAACTAGGAGTTTAGAAAGAATGAGGATTTGGTTTAAACATTCTGAAAACTTGGACATATGCAACAGTTTTGAGTTATAAAACTTTTTTTTTAACCCTGTAAAGACAAGAATTAACAGTAAAAAGATGTCTGTAGTTTGTTCTTATCTACTGTGAAGAATTGCTTAATACTGCACAAGAACAATATCAACATATTTGCCAGGAAGGATTGACAAAAGGGACATTGAATAAAGCTTTATCAAGCAGTATTCCAATCACTGTACCTTCCATTTTGTCATGGATATGGAAACCCACAACTACACAGATATACTGCTACATGTCTGTAGGTATGTGCACAGACCTTTGCATTTCAAGGAACCATTCCAAGAATTTCTGAGACTTTTGATTCAGTTCATTATTCTCAGGATTTTGAGTGCTGTCACGTATATGGCATCTAAGAGCAAAATTACACTGAGTAAGCACAAAAATGTGTAAGCCATGACTGTTCTAATAATACATTTAGGTTAATCAGAGAAATAATTGTGCATGTGTTTGATTTTCAGATATTTTCTTGCTCTTGACAGATTGAATCTGTATTTGTATGATAAAATGAATGGGGAGGAGAACTTCTTTGCATTCACATTTTTGAAGAGTACTAGGAATCAGTACCCATAGTTTAGAAATGGAAAAAGGAAATGACACAATAATAGTGAGCTGAGGTTACATATGCTTATTGATCCAAAGATTGGGAATAGACAAAAGGAGAGACATCCTGAAAATATGAAGTGGATTAAAAACTCCACCAGTTGTGAGAAAGACAGCACTCATCCCAGCTGTTCTTTAATAGTTCTCAAAATGCTTTTTAACTGTGAAAAACATTCTTCTGTATGAATAAAATATCATAATTTTTCATACTTGAGTTAGCATAACAGAGACATTTTTGTTACCAAAACTCCCAGGATTTTTTCTTGAATGAATAACTCACCTTGCTTTGAGCACAGATTTACATAAACAGGTTTTCCTGTCTCGCTGGCTTTTAGCTGCATCCATGTATGAAGGTATTTTTTACTCCACTTGGCCATGACCTTCTGACCTTGTTTTGTGAGGAAAAGGGAGCTGTTGGCCACCTTCAGGAGCCCATCCTCGTGGCAATTCCACCTGACTGCCTGGGGACAATCAACGGTGATGCTGCGAGACGACAGAGCAGAGCGTGTGGAGATGCTCAGGCACTGGGCAGACTTCACATGGAGGAGCCTGTCATCTGCCATCCACTGCCACTTCTGGTTCAGGTCAGTCATATTGCACTTTTCCATAATGACTCCTCTCTTTTCTGAAAGACACTGCTGTTTCTGGACATGGATAATCAGAAACCCTTCTGGAAAAGGAAAATTCCAGAAAAATACGATTGATTACACATTTACTTGACAAAAAGCAAATTATCAATTATTTAAAATACATCAGCAAATAAATCTCTCTTCTCACTTTCTGTGTGTTGAACTTTTAATGAAACTTCCCATAAGTTTAACTTATTTAAAAAAACCCCTCCAAACACAACACCCACGTGATGCATGTGCTGGTAACATAAATAATGAAAATGCAAAACCCCAAGCTATTGTGGCAGGGTTATCTTGACCTTCATTATAAATTGAACTGGATAAAAAATAAATCCAAGAACTATTAAATTCAAATACCAGTCCCTCATTTCCCCTGCTGGAAAGCAAACAGATCTGCATGAATTCTCAGTCTCTGTTTCAGTTTTACAACAGAGACTTTTAAAAATATAATTTACTGCCTAAAAGTTGTTTTAGTAAAATTCATAATGTTTCTGAGGGAAACATGTAGGAGGATATTCACAAATTGGTGTGTCTCTCAATGCCTGTGTTACAGGAATGGAGGTTCTTTACTGGTAGGAAGCACATCTGTTTTACTGGATTTATTCCAAAGTCTCTAGCTGTTAGCTTTGTGACCATTCCAATTCACGTAAGATTAGCTCTCTGTGTCGCCACATTTAAAGATCAACATCAGCTACTCAAATGAAGAAAATTACAGTGCATTAATCAAAACCCCAAAAGCTACAAATGCAAAACATATACTTGTTACAGAACACAGAGCTGGTTATTTCAAATGCAGCGTCCCTGCCATATCGTGTTTAGGTTGTTCTTTGTTTTTAATCTCAGTTATTCAAACATTTCCAGCCCCATTAGTTACCAAGTGCTAAACCAAATGTGTATTTATTTCCCTCAATTGATGTTGTCATTCCCCTGTTTTTACAGACCTGGGAATTTTCTAACTAAGGATTACAGAAAGTTCTTGTCTCTGAAGTTTCATAAAGTATGAATAAAAGACAGGCATCTCCTGTCTGAAGCATTTGTCCCAAAAACTCAGCTCCTGGATTGTCTATCAGGAGATCTTCTTAAAAAAAAGATGTATTTCCAGCAAAGAAGAAGGCAGTTTATTTTCCTTTGGAAAGGAATCTAAACAGAATGGGCTATGTTGGCCCTGCCCTCATTCCTCTGGTATGAAGCCCAGAGAAGAGGTGACTCAGTTTTTTAAGTCACCGGCTGTGCCGGAGGGCTCTGCTCAGTGGCAGAAAGAGCAATTCAGCAGAGGGGAAGTGGGGAGAGACACTTACCTGAGAATGTCAACGCAAGACAGGTAGAAACCAGGACGTGAAATAAAGAATCCATTTTCGCTCTAGCAACTCCCCATGCTTCTCTTAAAAAAACCCACCTCAGATAAGTGAAGCGAAGGCTAGGAAGGAAATGTGCCTTCACGGGGGAAAAAGTCAGTGACGAGCACTTCCTTCTATTCAATTGTTTTGGGGGGTTTTACAGTACTTTGTCCTTTTAATATGATTCTTCAGTTTACTAGTTGGTTTATTTTGGAAAAATACAAGCAAAAGAGACATTTTCAAGCACCTGGGAAATTAAAAGAGATTTTATTGAATCTCTTTAGACTAAAAGAAAGGGAATCATACTTTTGTGTAATTTGTTGCATGTGAACTATTACAAATCTACTCTAAGCAAGAACAGAGACTTCAGTTAATATTTTATATTAAGGGTAATTTATTAGCAGTATGAAGCAAAGTCAACATCACTGCATTAAAAACTCATTACACCCTGTAAACAGACCTCCCAGTGCTGTAAGCCATAATGCCAACTTCGCATATCTCTTAAAACAAACTTTTACTGAGCAATAAAGGAAACAGTCATAGCAGCATTTTCTTTCTTGTATAACCTGTCATGGAAGAGTCCGTATCACTAAAGGCATCTATCTCTTACTGAAAGAAATAGAGCAGATAAACAACATATGCAAAAATTTCTGTGTTAATAAAAGACAGACAAATATTTAAAATCCTTACCATTTAATATATGCTACAAAGTTTCTTTTAAAAGTAGAATGACTTACACAATTTACAAATACACTGGATTCAGGTCTGTAGCAGAAGCATGTTCTAAGACAATCAACAGTTTAGGGTAAATACATACACACTGAATAACAGACATTGTGCTCTGCAACTGCTCTGTAAGACCTACAGTAAGTACACATTTAATAGTTTATAGGATGAAGAACATATATTTCCATATAAAATATTAACTGCTTTTGAATATTTTCAAAAACAAGATTTTAAAATTTTTTTATTATCTCCTTTTTTTAATCCATAGTTGAACACTTGCAATTTTAGCAGCAAGAATATTATGTGGCCAAGAAACAAGCTCACCACATAATCAGTAATAGCACTTTACAGTACAGTTGACAGTCCATTCACAAGACAGTTTGCAAACGTCAAAGCTTTTATACACTTGTTAAACATTTCTTCTGTAGAAGTCCCAATGTCCATCTGACTGCAGCAGTAACACATACATACATTCCATATGGCAGATATCAGCATTACAGAATTAAACCCACCTTTAGATACATACACAGAATCCATGTGTAATTTCAGTACAGTACCTTCTTTATAAATCATTTTTGGGAAGCTTGCAATACATTCATACATAGTAAGGGTCCAGCAATCTCTGTGCTTTTGCCAAACCGTCCATAATCCTATCAGAAGTTGGCCTCAAAGCCGTCTTTCCCACTGCAGTAAACTCCTTGAAGAAGCTGCTGGTAGGTAATGAAACAAATTACCTCAAGAGACTGACATTTGGTTTTACCCTCCTTGGCTTCACTGGACAGCTTCTGCAGAAAGTCTGCTTTCATACAGACTCAGTGCATGGTGCACAAATTCATACTGCTCGCTGGTCTGAACCATTCCACCCCTGGAAAGGAAACAAATTGCACTGAAATCTTATTTCTTAAGACTGCAACACCCTCCAGCTCCTATCAGCCCCATGACCACCCAATGACACAAGCCCTTTTCTCAGTTTTTTATTTACAATTTTCTTAAGTGGGAGATATTTGTCAGAGCAGAATTACTTTCTTCACAGCTTATGGCATCCAGCACATGGCCAACATGAAGAATTCCTGCCTGGTTCCATCAGAGTAAAAATTAGAGAAGAAAACATGTGGAACCTACAGTGTTAAAACCTACATTTCAAATTCAGTATATTCAAAGAGAATTTTGCTCAATCACTTGGGCAAGGGAGGCCACATACATGGATGCAGCATTACCACTGATGGAGCAAGGAAGTATACAGAATCTGGCCTTTCATTTTTGTCCTTCACTAAAAATGTAACCTTCTGTAACCTGCAGATGGCCTGTGCAGAGAACAGCTCTTCCTGTCCTCTTTCTAACGCCTACAATGCATCCTGTCTGAACAGCCACCACCTACAAAATTTTACAGCGGTGAATCATTTCACCACCAACAATGCAAAAGAGTTGAACTTAACCATAAAAAGAACTAGTTGCAGCCAGCTTGGATTAAATGCCTACTTCTTATACATTCACCAGGTAACAATTAATTCTTCAGGTCAAACTATGAGGATCAAGTCCCACATCTCCAGTACTGGTTACAGTATGATAGAAAGGGGATGTCCTACAGGAGGTAGCCGTGATAGGAGTGTTACCATTTAGCTCTGAAATTAAACTGAGCCTCTTTCTGTCAATACTGAGGTTCTCAAGGTCTCCCTTCTCATGGAGCAAGGCCTCAGGTTTACTTTATACCACTTCTGTTATCTCATCTGCCAGGATATTCAAAGCTATCTACTCTGCTTCTAGAACAAGCCCTTGGTTCATCCTCAGTGTACCCTGGAGCAGCTAGTTACCTTTGGGATGATGAAAGACCAAATGGCCTTAGTGAGAATGAAGACATTAAGATACTTGTCACATCTGGCTTCAGTTCATTGAAACATTTAAATTTGTGAGGTATTTGGATCCAGAGCACTGTTGGAACCAGATATCTTGCAGGAACAGGTCTGAAAATCTCATGAGATCCCTAACAACAAATGTAGTACTGATATACCAAGCTATTTGAAAAATGGTAAAACTTCCTCAGCAAGTATTGTCCTTCAGTATTAGAGAAGGTTATCTACAACCAAAAGGTCCTTTTATTTTCTTCAGTGCTTCTGGATGGCTAAATGGCTATGGCAGGAAAATCATAATTAAAATAGTATGTACTTCTGTAAGCAAGTGACCAGCGGTCTGTGTTCCTCCAATGAGCTCAGGCAAATGTAGAACACCTTTTAGTGAGCCACATGGCTATTACGATATGCTATTCCTAGGAAGAAAATCACAGGCCCTTAAATGGTCCCATCCAGCCCAAAATGAAGCACTAGTAGTTTTGCCAACAAAGACATCCACAAATTCATAACTCTTGGCTGCCTTTTGCCTTCAGCTGCTTTCCTCTGTGCTTGTCCCTGCCTGGAGATGCAGCGAGATACTAAAGGTGATGGGAGGGCTTTGCTCTGATCCTCTGTGCTGCCTAGTCTCCTTCCTTCCTCCTTGCTGCTGCATCCTGCTCTGCCCATGCAGCCCCTTCCCAAACAGCTTCCCTCCCTGCCTTCCTCATCAATGTTCCCTCAAGATGTTCTCTAAGGGAGTGCACTTCCCAGGTTAGATCTGCCATGTAGAAGGGGTGGGGGAAGGGAACACATCCAGGGAGAAGGACTTAGCAGAAAGGGCAGGTTAAACAATTTTGGCTGCACTAGGCTGTTTGTGGTGGTGATCCTCGCTCCTTCCTCTTCAGTGCTAAAAACCCCAGGAAAGTGTGTGTAAGACTGTGGGGGCTGAGCCCAGCACCATGGTGTCTGCCCTGTGTTAGCAAGCACAATTTGGAGGTTATGATGCTTCTGAACCTTGTATGGGCAAACAGTCCATATCTCTGTCAGCTTAAGGGCATATGAGTCTTACTCAGAAGTTTAGACTACTTAGCCTTGTCAGTGCCACTATACATGGGATTTATTGAGCCACAGTACCACAAAATGGTTTGGATTGGTAGGGACCTTAAAGAGTACCTAGTTCCAAACTCCCTGCCATGGGCAGGGATACCTGCCCCTAAGATGAGGCTGCTCAGAGCCCCATCCAACCTGGCTTTAAACACTTCTAGGGATTGAAAGGTAAAGAATTTCTTCCTAATATCTAATCTGAATTTACTCTCTCTCTAAGTTTAAAGTAATTATCTCTTGTTCTGTCATTACAGACCCTGGTAGAAAAGCTTTCTCTGTCTTTCTTATAAGCCCCCTTTCATTTTGAAATGCAGCAAAAACATGTCCCCAGATCCTCCTTCAGGATAAACAGCCCCACCTCTCTCAGACTTTCTTCATAGGAGAGGTGTTCTGTCCCTCTGATCATTTTCATGTCCCTTCTCTGGATCCACTGTAGTA
The DNA here is from genome assembly GCF_901933205.1 of Camarhynchus parvulus. Taxonomy (NCBI): domain Eukaryota; kingdom Metazoa; phylum Chordata; class Aves; order Passeriformes; family Thraupidae; genus Camarhynchus; species Camarhynchus parvulus. Next base: position 35,611,244 of record NC_044586.1, on the reverse strand, counting down.
GGCCCATGCCTTTTTTGTCCTGGGGAGCCCAGAGCTGGATGCAGTACTCCAGCTGGGGTCTCACCAGAGCAGAACAGAGCAGAGGGGCAGAACTCCGTCCCTGGACCTGCTGGCCACACTGCTTTAGATGCAGCCCAAGATACACTTGCTTTTCTGGGCTCTAAGTGCACACTGCCAGCTTTTGTCCAATTTTTCATCTATCAATATCCCATGTCCTTCTCACCTTCATTCTTATGCATGGCTCACATTTAATAGCAGGGAATTATCTGTGATCCCAAGACACTGGTTTGTGGAAATGTCTGTGTGGAAGAGCATTTCAGGAGGAAATTTGCTCAAGGAGGGAGGTTTCCTCTCCTGTGTCCCTAGCGCCCAGAAGGGATGTAGCCACAGCTACAGCACCTGTGGGTGTGCAGCCTTTGTCTGTTTGCTAGCTTGCACTGCCAGCTACTCTGTGAGCTGCTGGGCTCTCTGCTTCTTTGAGACTTTTCTGGTTGTTGCTTGGAAGAAACAGACCCTGGTATCCTGAGGGCTCAGGGACTGTGACCATCTTTGCTCGGGTAGCAATGAGTGCATAAAAGGACCTTTACCCTGCCCTCTGGCTTGCTGCTAGTGCAGCTGCATGCAGTCTGCTCCAGAATTAATGTGATGCAGGGTTTGGGATTTTTTTTTTTTAACCTGAGGCCATTAGTCAAAACACTTAAACAATGAATTGACGCACACTGGAAACTCTTTTCATCCTGTCTGAGGAGCCAAGAGCAAAGTTATCGGATGTCATTCCAAGAATGTGCCTTTAAGGTTAAGAATGTGCAAAGTTTCTCGATGTCACAGTAAGTCTTGAAGATGCCTCACATCAAACATTTCCTGTTTCTCTTGCAAAATATAAAAAATGAACTGGGAAAAAAAAGCAAGCTGAGCAGACCAGTGGGTCTGTCTTTTTACAAATTCACACAGACCATGGTTGTATTTACATCCTGGGCCAATATTTTGAGTGGATTGTCCATTTTCTCATATTACTTTCAGACCTTTTCACCCCTTAACTTACACTAAACAGCTAAGAAGGAAGTGGTACCTTGACATACCCTACGTAGGAACAGCTCTGTCCTGTCTCAATCCCTGCTGGAGTACTTATTTAAAACTCTGTTTCCAGGCAGAGTTACATGGCCCATTAATTGAACTATTTTCCAGCATAACTTTTTGCCACCATATGCAATTTGTCTGGATGCTTGTTTGGTTTTCATTGAACATGCTGGGCAATAGGACTACTTTGGTAAGTCACTACAACACTACTTGTGAGTCCTTTAAGTCAGCTCTTTTCTTTTTCCTATTGCTTGATTCACTTTGGTAGAAATGTGGTCATGGACCCATGTGATAAAAACTCCACATCCCTGAGTGTGTTCATTCCAGTAGTAACTACTTGTGTTTGGAAGATGCAGCTCTGAGTGGCCAGGAACCTAGTGGAGATAGGATACCAGGGATAAAATACTCAGTGTACATCCTAGCCAAGTTCCTGGATCCCTGGTGGTCAGATAAAACCATCCTACTCTCCTTGTTTGTTTTTTTTTTTTTGTTTTGGTGCTTTTTTTGTTTGTTTGTTTGTTTTTTCTTTTTTTTTTTATTTTGAGTGCAATGTGATGCAAGAAGAAAAAACTGCTGGCCGCCATAAATGAGGAAGACAGCCTCAGCACTGATCCTGCTCTGCTCATGACTGTACCCCACTGCTAACGCTGACCTTGCTGGTAACTGCAGTGCAACACCACGACAACCACAGCCAGCTCTTGCAGCCAGGTCTAATGGGCTTTAAGTTCATTTTGTCAGCTTCATGACATGTGTAATGACCCTCTCTCACACATCACCTGCCAATGACCACTATTTCAGGACTGTGACAGCAGGGGAGGCCTGTGTCATTGAGCTATGTCCATGTAACAGTGGCTCTTGGCCACTTTATGGACCCATGATCTGATAGGGCTGGCAGCGGCTACTGTAGTCCTAGGGCCTGCTAAGCTTTGCCTCAATAATCATGACTATAAACTGACTGTCTGGTCAGTGAGATTCATTCTGCAATATGCCCAATTGGAAAAAAAAATACAAGAAAATAAAAGACAGGTTTTGGTTACTGAGTTTTATCCAGAAAAATGTGTTTAAAAATTAAAACAGAGACATACTCTTTGACTCAGGCAATGCCTGCGAATATGAAGCAAGATCTCTATAGTTTATACAACCTGAAACTTGAAAAAATACAGAAATGTACAAATCACAATATTTAAGAATTCTTATAACAAGCTTTGTGTCATGGAAATTGCTGTTATGAATGTTATATTTGGGTCAGATTTCCATTCTATTTCCAAGTTTATCTAGGATACTAATATGTAAAAGAAAGTTCATTAGGCAGATCCACTCAATATAATTGTGTTGTCAGTTAATAATGCAGAAAATCTGGGGGTTTTTTTAATGTCTGAAATAGGATATTAAAAGAGGCAGCTGAGACCAGAGTTTGCTTTCACTTCTCTATCCGGGATTGTAAAAGCAATGAGAAAAAGATTTTTTCATAATAGAAATACTAAAATGGGGAATAACTCTTCAAACCTTTCTCAATAAGACAGATATTCAGAAAAAGAGGTTTGGAAATTTGCAGTTGGCAATTTAAAACAGAGTAAGCATTTTTCTCTCAGCTATTCCTTCTTATTTTGTCGCTGAGATTTTTAGGTCAGTAACTCCCCTTGGAGAATTTTGCACTCCGAGCAGTTCATGTCACCCTGTAAAGCTCATATTAAATGTCTAGTATGATGAAGCTGTACGGGAGGGGAAGGCAGAGGAGATAATCCATAAATACAGTCAACTCTATGGATTCTGGTCCTTCTGCACTTCATGGTTCCAGTACCTTTCAGAGCTCTTCACAACATGAAAAATTCTGTATTAACCCTTTGACCTAAACTATTTTTTAGCATTTGCACCCTATGTATTTTTTTCATTTAAAGAAGACACGCATGTCAGAAGCAGTTGAAATCCTTGCAAGGAGATTATATGAACTGTACCTACAGCAGAAGAGGAGACTCCTCTATTCTTGGTGCAATCCTGTTTATTTACTTTATACAAAGTCCTGTTTCTCCAAGCAGAATAAGAAAGAAAAGTACAAGCAAACCAACAGTTTCCACTGTGCACAATACCCACATCCTCCTTCAAAACACAAATCCCTCTTCAGCCATGGTTTCACAAAACAAAGCACTCTGCAACAATGCTGGCTTACACCGTTCCTGCTCCCAGGCTGTGAATTCAGTCAGGGAATTGATCTGACTTCAGAAAAGTCTGGAACAAATGCCTTGGTATTTTCTTAGGCTGGGTAAATTTGCCAACTCAATACAAAAGGACCCCCAGCACAGCTGAGGAAATAGCAACAGGACCAGATTCGTCTTTCTCCAGTGCTCAAAGAAGCTACACATTCAGTGAGCCTGGATTTCTTTGTCAACCCAGGCTCAAAGAAAATCCCTTGTCTCCAGATTGCCTCACCTCTCTTGTGTCCCAATGGGATGATGCAGACAGCAAGCGGAAAATTTTAGTGGGGGAAAAGAGAAGTGGCAAGTGCCTGGCAACTACAGGGTTGTGATTTCATTCAATGAAAGTTTCACCCAGAAAACAATATGATTCCTTATTCAGGACCTAAATATGTTACCTTGATTATTCAGTTAATGTGGTCAAAAAAGTCAGGAAAAGCAAGGGCAGCCAGTAACATTCAACTGTGAAAATGTTTTCAGAATCATTATTGAATCATTACTGATCATTACCAAATCATTTTGGTAATTATTTCAGAATCATTGACTGATTTGTGGTTCTTCTGGAACTCACCGATCCATTCGTAGCTGGCAGACAATGCTCAATGCATCTACAACTCCCTCTTCCTTTAACTGCTGACAACCAATGGCTGTGGCAATAAAACATCCAGTTCTTCCTATACCAGCACTGAAAAAAAGGCAAAATTTAAAAGAAGAATGAAGTTCACAGATCCAGGAACTACATGGAAAACACTAAATAGCTATGAAAATAGAAAAAAAAAAAAAGAAACGTGGAATTGCTACAACCCACAGTTCCTGGGTGCACGTCCAGCAAGGATGGCTTCTCTGCTCACTTTCATACAGAGAAATGAAAGTGTGCACTGTTCCAGCAGTCCAGCTGTGGGTATTGTGAGGCTCACATTTTTTCATATTGCACACAAGTGTATGGTAAGAAAACCAAGTTTCATTAGCACCACAAAATCTGAGTATTCTCAGGCCCAGTCCAAGCAAATGATGGAGATATGTACTGAAAAGGAGGAGAAACCAACCTAAATCCAAAATTCAGTAGGGCTTTATGTTTAAAGTCCTCAAAGTATACAGAGGTTCTGCTAACCATACCTCTAACCATGAAGGCAAAAAGGACCTAGACCCATGCTAATGAAGTTAACTCTCTCTCCTGTGATTCTTCAGGATGGCGAAGGACTTGGTGCCATAGCTCCCCAGGTTTTCTTGATGCCTGCTGGGAAACAGCCATTTTGGCATTTTTTTTATCTCTGAGGCCTCAACAATTTTGAGAATCTCTGCCCCACTCTGTTTCTTGCTTAAGTAATGTAGAATGCAGTGCACCTCATGGCTTTCATGCTGAATGGCAGGAAAATTGGCGGAACATGTTAAAAAATTAATTTGGGGTCCAGGTCTTCACCCAGACAAAAAGGGAAGAAACTGTCTGACTGGAAAATGGAGTGTGAGATTTGTAGACCATAGTGAACGTATAGATAGCTGAATTGTGACTGAAGAACCATGAATTTTAATCACAACTGGGATGATATCTTAATCACAATTGAGATATCTCTCTTTAATCATTAAAAAATTGCTGCCCATGCTTACAGACCTTACTGTCATATCACTCATCTCAGACAGACATCTCTTTCTTCTAAAGACCTTCATTACTGAAGATCTGTACTATGAAAAGGGCAATCTCAATAGCTATCCACAGATTTTTGCATTGTTAGGGAAACTACAATCCCTGCTAAATACAGCTGCATAAAATTTGGGAAAGTTGCTTATTCATCACATTCTAGTTTTCAAAAATTATGGGTGGTTCAAATCTGTCTTCCATTTCTCTAAATCTCCTAAATATGGAACTGGAAAGTTGTTGAAGATGAAAAGTTCTGATTTAATGTACTTCCAGGCAAAAAAAGAAGTATTATCCTGACTGTAAGAGATGTGTCATCACTGTTATGAGACAAACCAAGTAAGAAAACACTGATTTTTTTTTTACTTTCTGTTTTGCTTCATCTACTTCTTTCCACCAATATAACAAATCCAGTGCTACTTCCTATTACTTAAATTGCAATATGGGGTAATGAATCAATATAAAGCAATAAAATAGAATTAAACTAGAATTATTAGAAGGTCATCCTCTGGTGCATTATAATTTGTGTGAGTAAAGCTCTATTCTTGAGTACTGAATAACACTTTGCTCTTGAATATCCAACCAACTGCTTTTGTGAAAATATTCACCAATTGCAGTACTGATGTGTTTTGGTCTCCAAATTTGTACCCGATTCTTGCTCCTCAAAAGTGACTTGCTTTGCAATATGCTTTGCCTACTGGTCACTAAAAAAGTCAATTAACATGAAGAGGAACTGGAGATGTTTGCTTTTCCCCAAACACATTCTTTAGGAGGGCTATTTGATGCAATTTGCTGCAGCCTTGCTTTAGGCAGTCACTTAAGAGAAGGGCTGGCTAATTACCTGCAGTGCACAACGACAGGCCCTCTGCCCAGTGATTCCAGCCTGTCCTGTTCCACGTCCAGCATGAGCTGCAGCAGAGGCTGGGCGCTGTCAGGGGTTTTGTGGTCTGGCCAGGACGTGTACCAGTAGTGCTTCACGCTGCGGGACTGACTCCCTTGCTGGAAAGAACATCAAGACTTTATATGAACAATTATACTCTTTTTATTTCTTACTGTTACGGTAAAAAGACAGTAAAAATGTTAAGAGAGATTAAACAATTTTTTATATTAGACTTGGAGGATGTAACTGTGGATAGAACTGATGTGCTTCCAGACACACAATTATAAGAAGGGTTTGTGCACCTGAAAACTTGGCTGTTTTTCCAGCTGTGTAAATTCTGTTTCATGACTACTGACTTTTCCAGCTGTGTGTTCTGTTCATCTGGCTACTGACTTCATGACTGTATTGTCAATTAAGAATTGTCAGACGTCTGTGTTATATCAGCAACAACATTTAGAGAGAATAGCTTGATGTGGGCTTCTGAATTTCTAAATTATCATGTATTTCTACCTTTTAAGGTCATTATAAGGTTCTGATACTAAAATTACAAGGGTATTGATATTAAACATGCAGAAGAACTGCCCTTCTAGATTAACAAGATATCCCAGTTTGTTCAGTTATTCTTTCCAAGAGAGTCTGCTACCAGTTACTTCAACATGGGGCTAAGTATGGGCTAGGGTAGTTTGTATTGGATGATATAATTTCTGCTCACTTCTCAATGCTGGAGCTGAAACACTAAATAAATTTTCCCAATACATTATTTATTGTAATGCTCTATCAGGAGCAGTGGGTCAATCTGATAGCATGAGAGTGTAATAGGGGAGTTAACTCAGAAGAGGAGCATCTGTTTTATTTTGCACAATTAATGTTTAGTGAGAACCAGGAAAGCAAGAAGATTTCTTTATATACTTTTTAGCTTCTCAGATAGGTTGTAGTTGCACTCAGCACACAACATGAGCGGCATATCTCTTTTTTAGAATAATGTTATGCTAGTTCTGTCATTAAGTAAAATCCCTTTACTTTGCCTTGGCAATGCTAGAAGGGCCTCAAAACAAATGCAATTCAAGAAAATGCACTCTTGCACTCTTTTTTGAAGCCTTTTTTATTGCCAGAGTCATACAAAGTGGCAATACTATAAGTATTCCAGTACTTTGGCCTCAACCCTACCTTGCAGCTTCATAGCTCCTCCAGCAAAAATTTACACCCTTTAAAAAAGCCAACACTTTAACTTCATTTAATAATAAAGAAAAGAGAGCATTGTGAATGAGGCTTCTGAGCTGCAGATTATTACCTTTATTGTAAGCTGACGGACAGTGTAGTTTTTGCATTCTTGCACACTGTTAACAAGGACTTCAACCTTCCCATAGATTCCTCTTTTTTCTGGCCAATAAAGCACACATTTCTGGAAAGCAAGCATCAGTGTCATCAACAAACTGAATCCTGGAGCCATATTCATATCTAAGTTTTACACAGAATGTATTTTTCTGCAAAATTCAGATGAATTCAACTGAAGTGTTATTCATGTCAAGAGTATTCCTAGATAAGATTTTGCAGAGTTTTTACTGAATGACTTAGGCCTGGTTTTCAGGATCTGAGTTTTACAGCATAGATCTCTTCCACAGAACAATTTGCACAGCTGTTTTTATTCTCAAAAGCTCAGTGAAGTTCAGTTATAGGAATTGTTTTCCACATTCAAAATTAAAGAGTTTTTTTTTTTTTCCTGGAAAACTCTAAAATTCAACTTTTGAAGTTTTGTCTTTCCAAATGGGATTTCCTTCTGAGCAAGAGATTTAGAATTTGTCCTCTGCTCACAAGACTTTTTATCCTATTTACTCTCCTGGGCCCTGATACAAGAAAGCATGTAAATGTGTCTTTAGATCTTACTAAATTCAATTTGACTTAATGTGCATGTTAAAGTATTTTGAAGAACTTGAGTTGTTTTACTATATAACTTTCTGGAAATTAGTGTTAAAAAAATTCTTCAGTCTTGCTAGAGCTACACAAAATTTTATGCAGAATTCTCAATGAATCAATAGTTTTACACTATTTCAGCAATTTATCTGACAAACTTCTACTAAAAAGGAGATGAAGAAATAGTATTTACAAGGCAAATAATTTTACTTTCTCCTTGCAATAGTTTGCTTATATTCTTCACTATTCATTTAAATTAGAGTATCTCCACAGGCTATATGAAAGCAAATATCTCTGTTGTATAAATACTTCTCTGGAAAAGGATGCTTATTCCCTTAAGAAAATATTTCACATTTTCTGAAATAATGCTGCCCAGTCCAACTCATTCATTAAATAAAAAGACTCCCCAACATTTAAAGGAAACCTTCTATTTTAATATCCAATACACAGGTATAAAAACCCAACCAATCAACCACATAAGCAAGCAAACAAATAAACAAAAAAAAAACCCCCAAACCCCAAGAGAACAGTTCTGCAATAATAGGAATACCAGAAAGACCTCGTTTGTATTTCCTCATAACCTCTTGCTGAAGCAACTGGTATACATGTAGATAGATAGTAGCCTACATTATGCAGCAAAACGAAACAATGCCTTTAATATAATTAATTGCCATAAAGCATAACTTTCAGTAAATATTGCTAAAAATTATCCAGAAAAACAATCAGTGGAATGCAAGGCTTTACCACCAGGTGTGATATTTAAGTTACTACTTGATAACCCAATAGTGGATTGAACTGAATCACCTCAGTTGTATAAATGCTTTTCTAAAAATAGATGCTCATTACCTTAATAGTGTAAGGTGTGTGAAAGCCACATTTCCTGAAATAATGCTGGCCATTCTGACTGGCTTCATTCAAATCCTGTCTTTTGCAGAACTACTCGAACATCCTAAATTTGCTGTCTCCCCGAAGAGATCAAGAATGGCAATAAAATACTCAGAAATTTGTATGAAAAAGAGTGTTCACAAGTTCCACAGTCTACCCATGTGACACATAGAGTTACTATCATCTGCCAGATCTGCAGCTCATGCCCCTCCCTGGGAGTGTAGTTTTCAGTGCTAATATGGGAAAAAGAAAAGTCTAAATACACAATTGTGCCCTGACAATCAACAATAGTTGAGTAAACTCCTGAGACTTCTTGATAAATGTGAGCATGCAATGCTCACTACAAAACCTTCAGGCACTCCAGAGGAGTGTTTTTCTTGACTCTTTCCCAGAACTGGAATTGGCAACCTGTGCTGGGTGGACAATGAAATGTGGCTGTTCATTAAAATAACTTTCATTTAACAGTCTGTCTACATTTAGTCAGATACAATGGATTATTTTTAACACTGTTGCTGTGCATCCTTTAAAAATACTGCTTGTTGCTGCTTTAAAAATAGCCTTGAAAATACAGGTGGGATAAGCTGATGCAAGCACTTCTAAGAAGTGGGGAATGAACATGTTTTTGAAAGCTAACTGAAAAAAGGGGAAAAAGATGGTGGTAGGAGTGATAAATTATCAGATACATAGAAAAGAATATACAAAATCTCAGGACCGTAATAAAAAAGCTGTTACTTGTACATAAAAGAAAATTCTTCTCTGGTAGGTACATTTTAAACATGTTCAAATATCTGATATAGTGGATGAAGAGTCTGGTGTCCAGCCCCATGTGTGCAAGCAGTAAAAACTCACTGCACACAGAATTTATCAGAAATAACCAAACATGGCCCCTCCCCACCCCCAACTAAACATTCCCTGACAAACAGGAAGTTTATACAAGAAACACTCTCTCACATGACTTTTAATTGATTTCAGCCTTTGCCCTTCCCCCCTGCGACAAGGCAGCAGGCTTGGGCTTCCTTCCATTCCCTCTCCTGTCTCCTGGCATGCCCTATTCCATGCCCACTCGGTGCCAAGCTTCATGGGACTGCTCCTGAGGTGGATCTCTGAGTGGGATCTGGCCCTGCCATGGTCTGGGGCTGGCACCTGTGATTTATCACAGTCAATGTTTTCAACTTGCCAGAACTGTGCCTACTGCAGCCTGGTCCCCAGCTCTGCCAAATGGAGGGAGGCTGCCCCAGGTGACTCTGCCTTTACATTCTCTGCATTTGGACCCTGAACAAAATTAGTTAAAAAATTCTCAAATATTTGTGCAGTTGCTTAACTTCAACTCTGCTTCTGGGGTATTTCTCCATATAGCTATGCCTATAAATTTATACATTAAAGGTACCAATAACACAACATTAAAGAATAATAACAGCAAAGCTTCAATTCCAGAATCCCTTTTTACTCCTGCCCTCTACTTACTGTCACTACTAACTCAAGCATGAGAGATACACTTGAACACGGCTTGCAGGATTTGCCTTCATATACTGAAATCCTCACAGTTAGCACCAAATCTTCCTAAGTTCTTCCAAAACCCAACTTAACTAATAAGTAATCTTCAAAGAGGTTTATGCGAAGTCTGTAAAAGGTAGAATTTCTGAATTCCAAAATCTACTTGGCTGTACGTATATAACGGTAGACCACATATAGACCAACCGGGAAAAAATGTTACATGAAATATGGCATGAGCTTTAAACAGTGAGTTAACAAGATTGTCCTAGATAATTACTAGATTATCTAATTACTAACAAGATTTGCATTATCAGAGTAATCTGATGCATCAGGCAGTATTAGTTCTCAATTCTTGCAGAATGCTGTACAAGATTCTTTACCTACACTTTCCAAAATATGTTTCCTGTTTAACAGGTAATGTTGCTAGTAAGTTTTGAAGGCAGAATAAATGCTTATTATTGATGTAGTACATAGGTCAATGACAAAACTCAGCTGATACAACAGAAGTCTATAAATTTCTCTATGAAATTTTTTATATATATATATACATATATATATATATTTGTCTGTGACATTCTTACATCCCATGTATTTATCTAAATTCCACTGCTCAGTTGTTCTGACTAAACTCAGTAATATATGAAAATTGTATTTGCCTTGTGTGTAAAGCTTTGGAGGATTTTGTCCTAGAATATTAGTACAGTATTAGAGATGGTCACCTTCACTTAGTGATTTATCTCATTCTCTCAAAATGGGATTGATCACCCTCTGGAGGTGACTACTGGTCTTCAGTGACCACACAGGGTACCTCAGTCACTAGATGAGATGTGTTTTTCCTCACACTAACTCCAAAATCATGGCCTAGTTTCCAAGTTTCTCACCAGTTATTCAGGCAGAAGCTCCTTCGCTCTGGACTCTCCTTGCACAGGTAGCTTTTCAATTTGTTCAGACATTCTGCAGTTTTGAGGGCAGGTTTTACAAATTCTGCATGTTTCCTTTGTAGAGCTGAAATATTTTTCTCAGCACTCTACACTCATCTCTTAATCAATCTTGCAAAAACTCATACTTACCACAGCAAGTCTAAACCATTTTTTCATCTGATACATGGAAGTAACCCTATAGTAACCTTTAAACATCATAATTTCGCACAATTCCTATTGCTAATGCAAATTTGTTACATCAGTATCTTGAACTAGGAGCACTAATGTCCCAAATAATTTTTTTATGCAAAATAAATTAACTTATTGTTGAGATTAAGGTTTTTCACGTGTCTCTCATTTGAAAGCTCCTTCATTATACATTACTTCATACATTACAGTACATCATAGTTCAAATAAAGGCTGAGTGGTGTTACACCAACTGAGGAATACAGCCTATACACAAGAGTCAGGTATGGAGGCTTATTTGCTCAGGGGTGAATGTGGATGAGTGGATAAATATGCTTGCAGATATGAAGGTACTTATATGTCTGTATACTGCAGATGTACCTTCCTGAAAATGATGGAAATAAAGCAGACCCCAGAAAGGAAAAAATACCAAGTGTTACTATGGTAAATAAGATCTGCTTTTGCCTTCTTTATAGAGGGTAAGTATTTTAGCAGTGAAGATGATATGCTGAGCATGGCCAGTAAGAGTTTGCTTTCTTTTCAATGGCAAGCAAGGTATCAAGAGGAACCTGCTGACAGTGGGAGAGCTCCTAAGATTTCTAGACAGGACAGCTTGCACAAACACAGCCTCTCTATATAGCCTGGGAACAACTTGAGATTCCTCACCCTTTCTATGTGGAGGAAATTACCACTGCCAGGCACAACAATGCCTATAAACACCAGTGCCTAGAGCCTGCGTAACTCAGGTAAACACAGAGCTTCCTGACATGATGAAAACCACTGGGCACTTCTTTCAAGTCATTCTTCTTACACAGTGTCAGATGTGAGTGTTTAAACAGTCAGCATTTCCTCAGAGAAATACTTACTCTTGTGGTCTATTAGCTTGGTCGATTGCTATGCTTTCATGATTAATCCTAAATGTGGGATTCTGAACACCTCTGAACAGTCTAGTGCAAAATGGCACCTGGTTTGGGAATAGGTCTTGGGACATTTTACAGGACCCACCTACTTTTCATGTACAGTTTCTTAAAATCCACTGGATTTTAAGGTCATGTTAGAAGTCCAAACTCATGCTGAGAAAAAAGGAAGCAACAATCAAGGGCAGAAGAAAGAAGAGTATGTCTCCTGAGTGCACATTTAAATGGAGCAGTGAGTTTGAGCCCTGGGAATGCACTCAGACTCTTGGTCCTTGATCAGTCAAACTAGAAACTTTGCCTGAATAAACTCTGTTGCTCTGCCATCATGCACCTGAGTTTGAATAGTAGGGGTGTGAGTGTAGCAGGGGATATACAGCCGTGGTGCTTAGGTGGCTGTGTACTGAGAAGTGATCGAGGCACTCACCTGGAGCTGGGAATCATTACTAAGTCTGGACTCAAGAAAAAGTCCATCTCCTTTTTTTCTGACTCTCTCTTGTCCACAAGCCCTGTAAACCACCTCTTTAGCATCAGTCTTCCAGAACAGGCTTTTTATTGGCCTTCTGCATGGGAGAGTGATTTTTGTTTGTAATTTTTGCTAGTCAGAAATATGGACGCTGGCACTATCAAAGAAAGCCTGACAAAAATCTACATGATTACTAAATAAAGATATTGAAGATATAGTTTTGAATTGATGCAAAAGTCATGGAAGGCATAACAGGCAGTTAGTTGGCCATTAGCCACTAAAATACAATTGTCAAGGTAAAGAGTATTATTTCAATTCTGTGTAAGTTCCTCTGTGGTGTTGGCATCTGGGAGCCTAAAATGTATTTCTGGGATAGTCCAGAAGATTTGTAACATTGGGAATGGATTAAATGCCTGACACTATAGCAAAGTGGAAACTTCAGCCATGTCAAAAAAGCCTGCTAACATAACATTACATCTAATCATAACATTAACCATCTAGTCTTTATGTACCAGAAAGTAAAAACAAAGTACAGAGGTGACCAACAGATAAATGAGGTGTTTCTTAAAAAGTTAGGAACCCGACAGCACAGACCTAGAAAATGGAATTCTTTTTTGTAATACATAATGTCTTGCAATGGCTATGCTATTACACTTGATGTACTTGGCTACCCTCATTATTTTTCACGTATCTTATTAACAGATTATTTAAGAACCAGTTATCTCCTAGCTTCCCTCTGTATCTTCTGAAGTCCCTTCTATAGTATGCAGCCACAGGAACAATTTCTCAGTTTTGCCAGTTGTCATACCTCATTTTTTTCTTTCAGCTTTGTGATCATAACAATGACAGGGCTGTCTTCTTGCCAAACCATCTGCCAGAAATCATTCACGGTATTAATCATGGGTCCCTGAGTTGCAATGAAAGCCTTCTCTTTACCTCCATATCCCTAGTTTAGAAACAGACACAAAAGCATTTACTTGAAGTTCATGTGATAATCAATATTGCAGGCGAATAAAAGAGCAGAAGGGGCAGAAAAATTAACCTGAAAAAAAAAAAATTAACCAAAAGAAGTTACAACTAAAAGTAGAGCAGATCAGAAATTTTTCAGTAGAACAGTTTTTTCTCTGAAAACCAATCTGATGAACTCCTGAGAATACAACAATTCCTCTCAAATTTCCCTGCTTATTTGGCTTCTTTTAGATTACTCCCTTCTTCAAGTTATTGGGACTTTCCTCATCCAGTGGTACTTTAATCTATAATTTAAATTGCAGCAGTGTTTTCAAGCTAGTTTATAGTCAATAAGCCACAGGAAAGAAAAGAAGAACTATAAAACTCATATCTACAAAGACTCTGCTATACATGTTTTCTAAGGAATAAGAGCCTTTATGAAACTTTATAGGAAGGACAACATATATAGGGAGTATAGGGAGTTCCAAGACACACATGAGCATTCAGGAAGTCAAAGAAAGGTCAGACAAACAATGAGGAAGCAGAAGAGAGGGAAAGACAAGAAGAAAAGGGAAAAACAAGACATATCTTCTTATTTTTTGTGTGAAAAGAGGAAGTTATGGTTTTGTGCAGTGACAGGGTGCCCAGCAGTAATGCAGGAGAGAGCGTGGCAATGTCTGAAGTGAATGAGTGAATGGAAAACAGCATGAGGTGGTGTGGGAGCCTCTAGCCTTGGGTCTTCCTTTTGGGAGCCTTTCTTCATGACAGCTGCTACTCATTGCATGAACCAGTGGGATAATCCTGAGCTGGCACAAACTGTCCTCTAGCCACTCACCAATCTGCCTGACATACTTTGTCCAAGCCAGATCTGTCAGGATCCCAGCAAGCTCAATGATTTTGTATACATAGATGTGAAATTTTATTTCATTGCTGGGTTGCATTTTTTTTCACAGTTGCTGACAGTTCAACTGGTGTTAGTAGCAGGAGGAATCACCATATGTGAGAGTGATGGCACAAGGGTGGTGGCACAAGGAAAAGGGAGACCTCAGAGGACTCAATATATAGCCTGGCTCTTGGATATGATGTCACTGCTGTCCAAATAGAACCACTCTGCTTACTTACATGATGATGTCTTCATAAGAAATGCTGGAAGTACAGGATGCAAAGTGAGGCAGGGTAAGGGGCATGGTGCTGTGTACCTACATATTATGTACTGTTAATTAAAGAAACAACATCACTATAGAGCTCTGTGGCCAAATTTTCATTGCAGTATTACCCTTATTCCAGCTGAGGGTCTGGATAATAACTCTAAAGAAAACATTTAATTTTGCAGGTAGAGGACTACACTCCTAAAATATGACTGAATTAGTTTCTTTGTAGTCTATTTAGCATATATTCTGTCATGAGTTCAAGAAAGCCCTGTGTGCAGATGTGTGTGTCTGTGTGTGTTATCAAGGACTCTAGCACACCTGACACCTAGAACTACTGCTTTCCATCAGGGTGCATGCTGGTTATGTCATTGTGTCATGTGACCAGCACAGGGAATAAAATGTGAATGGCTGTGTTGTGGGCACATATGAATATTTAACATGTCTGTTTATGTTCCTTTTCACAAACTTGTTACAGTATTTATTTAATTACTTAACTGTTGATGTCAGGACTATCAGTCGGTATCTTGAAAGTACTGGTATCTGTCACCGTTAAAAGGTAGCCCTCTTTACTATAAGGCAGTAGGTCAATATGAAACAGTAAATACAAAAGTAAACAGTAATGCATGTGTTTCTTAATGTTTTTTATAAACTATTTGGTTTTTTTTTTTATTAAAACCATTTCTGTACATTCATGACTTTGTACTCTTTGTTAGAAATGGCTTATGAAACTACTTCTATCACACATATGCAGACAAAAAGATCTGGAATTATCAATGAAGATGGAAAGAATAAAATAAGTGGCACCTTGGCAAACCCAGCTATTCACACAGCAAATAAAATATTTTCTCAAAAGTACATGAAGAGTGTACATTTACTTACCCTAATGTAGTTAGCATTTATGTAGGTACTCAAGGAGTCAGATGGATTTTTTGGTTTCAAATACACTCTGCTTAGAGGATCTAAGAGCACAAGGAAGATGGAAATTAATTAAAAAACCCATAGTTAGAAGATTTCTAAAGATATTTAAAGACTTTCTGAAGGAAAAACCTGCTGTTATTTGGGGCTGTCAACCAGTAAAGAATTACACACCAAATATTTCCCTCTGCAAAGGATCATCCCATGTAACTAAGGCAGCCCTGTACTGCACAGTGCTGGGCTGTGCAGAACCATCTCAGTGAGCTGTGGGCACTGTCAGGCCCAGTAAATGCTTGTTGAGGTTGGGTCTGCCCGTGCTGCCCTTGAGCTGACCTGCCCAGACTGTCTCTGAAACCTGTGTCCTATCATTGGACAGCGGCTCATAATTACACCAAGCCCTTTGAACTTGACTTTGGTACTTCGGTCGGAAGCTGTAGTGTTCAGTGACTGCACTGGACAGTTGGATTTAAATTAAGAAAAGATTCTTCTGCCTGGGATGAAATAAGATATACGTCTTTTATACCACTTTAAGTCGACTGTAAGGAGCTTGACTAGGTAATCCATATTTTTCCCTTCAGTCCTGTGTCCTCATCTGATACAATTTGTGACCATTCATGTGTACTGGACTCGAGACACAATGCCAAAATAGAGGAACATTTTTCGTCACACTCTTCTTTCCTTCAGTCTTGGATACTCTAGAATGGTTCTATTGAGTAAAGAGCTGGGGGTTATTAAATCCCTCCTGGAAAGGAAGGTTTCGCTTCTTGATGATGTGACCCCACCCAATGCAACACTATTTTGGAATTAAAGCAGCATATTCTCAAGTATACAATGTAACAGAAAGGGGGAAGCTGGCAGAGAGCAAGATGCCTATGTTGGGGCTTTCTAGGGACACACTTGACTTTCTTCACACTTTTTCTGAAAAAAATATTCTACCACTAAAAAAATTATACAGAAATATTTCCATGCTAAAAAAAATCTTTTCTTCTGGCAATTTGCTTAAATACTTAGTTATAATCAGCACGGTTTTTTGACAGTATACAGACACAACAGTTTGGAAATAGCCTCTGGATAGCTCCTCTGCTGAGTGCAATCTAGGCAATGCATTTAAAGATACATTTGTGGGCACTGAGCTGGAAAGAGATGAAAAACACTGTTTAGTGTGTGGCCTGCTGTTTACACAAAAAATATAGAACTGATATATACACATATGCTGCAGGAAAACCTAGTATTTTCAGAGTTGCTTCTGGATTTCTTTTGTGACTTTTCATCCTCTTCCTAAGAACACGATAAAACCTTTGCAAATCAAAGGAAGAGGAGGGATGATCCCAAACATACTTTATGTCCTTTTTCCACTGGAGGTCATGGGTGTACCTTGGACAGGAGTGGAGGCTTTGTAGAACCAGGATAATGTTTTGAAAGTATGTTTCTTAAAATATGCAAATGACTGCATGGCTTCAAAATCTGCATATGGAAGTCTTATCTTCTGTGGTTAACAGCACTATGTGAACCCTAATTAACTTGTGTTAAAATATCTTTGCACTAGTTGTCCTAACTTTTTTCACTTAGAGCTTTTTTTTTCCTTTAACAATATGAGGACAGGAAACCTCTCATTTCTTTTCAGCACAGAGTGGTTATTAGCCATTTCCACAAATGCCTCAGGCTACGTGGCCTTGAAAAAACACCCACTTCCTCTAGCTCACACAATGCCTCTGATTCTGGTGTTGCTTGACCCCTACCTTAAAAAACCTCTTCCAAGCAGACCCAACATCCAGTTTAATTGCCATGTCTTGAGATAAATCCCTCTGTTACTAGGGGGCAGCTAAATCAGCTTCACAATTTCTGAGACCTCCTTCCAACTCCAATCAATGAAACAAACACTGCTTCCGAACAGGAATCTTTTATAAATTAACAGTCATGATCAGTTATGAAATAGGCAAGTGCCGTAAACTGAGCTCTGAGAAGAGGAAAGCCTGAGCAATGCTAAAGATCCAGACCCCTAGGCAATCATCAGACACAAACTGAAGTCATTAGCTTCCTCCTGAATGACAAATACTTTGGACATAATAATCTTAACCTTAAGGATGGCAAAGTCTTGGAGTCTGAAGCTACAGCAGAAAGACAGATGTTGACTGCAAGGTTGAATTCATCAATGTCTATAAAGTATCTGAAAATACACTGGTGTCACTAAACACTTATAATTACTAATAAAATATGTCTTCTATAGTTTTAACTGAGGCAAAATTACTGCTGTTTTTTCCCCATGTATCTAGGAAGTCTGCAACAGTTCTCTCAGTAGACTGGAAGGTGCTTCTTCTAACTCCACCTTTAACTAACTAATGTTGTCCTGAATTTATAATGTTGGAGGAATAGGAGGGTGTTAAAGGGAATGTAACTTGCCTCCATGAGAGTGCCTGGTGCAGGGAACAAGCAGGGTTATATGGCAGCAGTGCCATATATCCTGCCATGCCATGGATACTGGAGGATCATTCACTCCGTGAACTCCATTGGTGCTTTCATTAGGGAGCAGAACTGGAGCAAATATGACTGTTTGTAGTCAGGACTGGGGAGTGAAAGGGAGCTCACAATTTTCAGCATCAAGAGAATAGTTTTCCAGCATCTGTTTATATGCTTTCACATTAAAGTGCTTTGACCATATGATTTAACCTTCTCCTTGTCGTTAGTGGAATGTCAGAGTGAGTGTTAGCACAAGCCACAGATTGTGGACTTCTGGGTCTGACCCCCTAAGTGGTTTCTATCTTCATGTTAGTGTGAATCTGCTGTTCTGCCCAGGGTGTCTTCATACACGCTTTTGACTTAAGGTTAATCTTCAGAGAGGGACAGGGTAGGGTAAACTAATGGATGTGTTGCACATACAAAGATACCCACAGAATAGTGTTAAACCACTCGCTCCTTTGTAAGCAAAAGTCCATGCATACTCTCAAATACCACAGGAATTCTGCTTCTGGTTTGAGATGGACAAGTGAGCCAGGAAGTAGGAAATATGTAGGGTTGAAGAAGCCATAGGAAGAAGATATAGGAGAAGATAGTAGGAAGCTGAGGTCCTGCTGCAGGGACATGTAGTGCGGACTGCAGGCAACAAGTAGGCAAAGATGAAGATGTGGAGTAAGAGGATAAGGAATGAGCAGCAGGGCTGCTATTCTGCCACAGGAATGTGGCGGTGGTGAGAGACTGGGAAATCTGTGTGCAGGACTGGAAACCTGCTCAAAGGGTGTGAGAAATACTGTAGATTGGTGGCAGAGGGAATGCAGCTAAAGATACAGGGCAGGGTTTAACGGAAGCTATGGGTGGGGTCACAGTCAGGAGGAAGGATGGAGAAATACTGATCTTAGGGAACTGCTTAGCCTCTCGACTCTGATCCCACACTGGCCCCTCAGTAGTTGAATTAGAATATTATTGTAATGCAATTAACATTAGAGAACTTAAAGCGGCAGCCTGGTGTTTGCATAAGAGTGCTGGCTATGTTACACTGCAACTGAAACATCTGTCATAGAAATGTAACATCTCCTGTACTTTGCAGTTTTCTATATAGAATAATTTTCAATAGGCATTAGTTGTATTTCACATGAGTATGTCTGGCTGGGTGGTATCTGCTAACAAAAAACTGCCCTCATGCACCCTGTCACAGAATTATCTCTTAGAAAATGAGAATATCCACTGCAGCATAGAGGGTGGAGCTGGCAGGGCTGGGCCTTTTTAGGACGTCACTTGTCATCACAGGTGCCCCAATTCAGGAGACGCACCCAGTGCTGGGAATGGAAAAGCTGATGCGGGTGTACAAAGCAGCGGGTTGATATCATCTGAGCAGGAAACCAGGAAAGCTGCTCTATTTAATCACTCAAATAATTTCCAAACCCTCTCAGACTGGGTGTGGGGTGCACGAATATTTATTATGAGCATGTGCCTCAATCCTCAAAATATCTTTGTGTGACGGTGTTCACAGGGGTTCTCAGGTGAGGCAAGAGACGAAAATGTCGACTCCATGTTCAGAAGGCTTGATTTATTATTTTATTATATATATTACATTATAACTATACTAGAAAGAGTAGAAGGAAAAGTTTCATCTCAGAAGGCTAGCTAAGCTAAGAATAGAATAGAAAAGAATGATAACAAAAGGAGCTGTCTCGGACTCTGTCCGAGATAGCTCAGCCTTGATTGGCCATTAATTATAGACATCCAAGATGGGCCAATCAAAAATCCATCTGATGCATTCCACAGCAGCAGATAACCATTGTTTACATTTTGGTCCTGAATTATCTCAGCTTCTCAGGAAGAAAAAATCCTAAACAAGATTTTAATGAAAAGATGTCTGCAACATCTTTGAAAAAACTTGGTGCTAACACACAACAAACCTGATTTCTGTCAAGGATGGTTACAAAGTGCATGTCCATGGGCAGCTGTGGTGCACACCAGCAGTGTGCTTGGATTGAAAACGTGCCATGGAACTAGTGGCACATCCCAGCTAAGTGGAGGTGGGGACACACAGGCATGCTGGTTCTCAAAGCTCATCAGCATGGAGCACTTCAAAACACATTCTACAGTGAAATTGGACTCATTGCACTTGCAAGGCATTGCTGGAGGTGGAACCTGATGGTGGCTGGGGCAGCCTGGACATGAGATGCTATGGGAAGGGAGAACTCCTTCCAAAAATCTGCCAATCAGGCAGAGGGGGGCTGGTGATAACTTGCCTCTGCTGCAGCTGATGGCAAAAGTCCTGCTGTCATCAAAGGGGTCAGAATTTCACCCTCTGCGTACATCCTGTTGACACTGGGCCAGACTCTAAGGGATGCTGAATTGTCTGATTGTTGGTATCTAACTTGCATTGTTACCTTCTGACTTTAATTGCCTTCAATATTTCTAGACTGAACTAGAATACACACAGCTTTTGGTTGAAATAGATAAACTAACCTTGAGCACAGTGAAAATATTACTGCAAACTGAAGAGAAGCAAGGACTCCATACAAGCTTCTTTCCCAGCTACATATCACATTTCTGAGATTAATCTAGAGGCTGAAGGCCATCAATTTTCATTAGTCTGACTGCAAGGCCTTGGTGTGATATGAACAAATTACAATGTTTTCAGTTTTGGTGACAGAAACCTCATAATTGAAGATGTGTGAATTTGAATGACTAACATATAACATAGGCCTGCAAGGATATTCTAGAGAGGTTTAAAAAGCAAATTTCTAGTTGATAGGATATGCTGAAATTTATCATTTTAAAAATATTCTTCATTCCAAACCTAAGCAAGGGATTTACATTTTTATGTGGGAATGTTCTGTAATATTTTCACTTGCTGAACTTCTTCACTTTGGTGATGCCAAAAATAAAAACTCAACTATTCATGTCTATATTTAGTGTTATGCTAAAACTTCTGCAACCTATTTTGAAACAGAACACAAAACAAAATGTTTAATAAAAGTGAAATGGAATATCTCATTATCCACCAACAAATGTTATGAAAATAGCTGCATTTCAGAGAAACATGTATTCTGAAGGAAAACTATTCCACTGAAAAGTTTTCAATCACCTCCAATTATAACAAAGCAATTGTATATGAAAATATATACAATGAAAATACAGAAGCAGTATAGCTAGGCAGTAACAAGTTAAGAGAAATGAAGAGGCAGCACTGCATCAGGAATGTAAACAGATTTCTGCAAAGGAGTTTAGTACATAGAGAAGGAAAAAAGCAATTACCAGAGGACATTTAAAGATGGAAGCCCACTAAAAGACAAGATAGGTTGCACTTGCTTTTTGTAGTCTGGGTTTTTTCAGTCCCAAGTATCTTGACCCAGCCAGAAAGAACTCAGCGACTGCATCAGGATGGTTTGGGCTATGATGAGGAGCTACTGCAAAGCATGGCAGACCTCACTGTCCCATCTGCCTGAGCTGCCTTTCAGAGAAAACCAGCATAAGCCAGGCTTGTCCTTCAGCACGTGGCTGGGATGCTGCTGACCTGTGTATCTACTAAGGCATCCAGTGAGAGTTCTGCATTTGCCAGTCCTACAGCACTGGGCTTCTGTTATCTTTCTACATGGATTATAAATACAAGTATGAATGCGTACACAACAAGCAAGTATAAAGACAGTTAGATTTTCACAGCAAAACATTCTCAAAGCAGGACTAAATGTCATAGTAGGAAACCACAGGCTAGCTCACTTACTTGGCAAAATTGTTTTATAGCGGTTTTTGGTTCCATGACTCGGGATGTCAATTTCTTTGGGATCCACAAAATTCATTGGTATTTCCTATAAAAAATAAATTAAATCAGACTGATTTTTCCAAAGGAGCCATGCAGGAAATTATCACCAGAAGGCCATCTGCTGTTACACAACTGTCTCTTAACATCAAAGTTATTAAGAAAAAAAGTGGTTCCCACCTCAAGCCTGTCAACACCCTTCCTTTAATAAACACAGGGAGTTGCATATTGAAGGGGTGACTCCCAAGGAACACTTCTGATGAATTATTAAAAAAAAAAGTTTTTATGGGATTAAGACCAAGGTTAAAATGCACTATAGTTCTAGAAAATTGGAGTTCAAAAGTATAGTGCTGTGTCAAAAAAAGAGCAATACTTTACATAATAAGGGCAGGAACTTCATAAATAATTAAATATTAATATATGGCAAATGTTTAAAAAATTTTGTGCTAAGCCCTTATCAATGAAATTCAAAGACCTCACTTGCCTTTTATTTAAACTACTAGAATGAGGTGCCTTAGTCTTTTGCATTCAGACTCAAAAATAATAAAAATCTGAAGCTATTTCTTTTCCTTCTCATTTTCATCTTTTAGTGACTGACTTACATTGCAGATGTGTAGGTAACTAATGTGACAGTTTCCTTTAAGTTTCAAAAATACACAAATTATAAACTCCTCATAAACTTAAAATTCCTGTTTTTCAAACTGTTTGTCAGCATGAGAAGTAAAAATCAAAATTTGCATTGAACAAAATGATTAACTTGCTTAAAGGGAGAGTAAGAACAATTTTGATTTTGAGGTCCTGACACAATGTTTCTACAGTTGAATAAAACCAACCCTTTAAAATGGCAGGATGAAACATTCAGGGTTTTTTTTTATTTCATGATTGTGGGGGATGTTTTACCAACTAAAATAGTCTGGCAAAATCACATTAAAAATGCTTCAGTTAACTAAAATCTTCATTTTTATGCTGATTTTTTTTGGACCACCATTATTTAAATTGTCTTAGAGTAAGCTGGAATTTGATCTTCAGTAAATTCATACTTCTACTTAAAATAACAATCATAACTAGAGACCTGGAAACATCATGCTGGCCTGGGACATTTAGGCTAAGAGACAGTGGCATATTATGTAATTGCCTCTTAGAGACACATAGGAACCTGAGTAGGATCTGTTGGCTTGCATCACTGGAAAATTTACTTAAGAATTTTCCTCCAAAATGAGTTTGTTTCTACTTCAAAGGTGCAGGCCTACCAGTACTTGGGTACAGCAGACATTCCTGGTCCCTGTCCTTCAACACAAGCTCTGGTCCTGCCCAGCATGAGAGGACCTCTGCAGGGATTTTTTTTAAAGGAACAAGGATGAGGCCTCTAACAGCTTGTTAAACAGGCACCCAACAGCAGACTTTTACATGGGTTCACCAAGCAGGGGAAGCTACACTCTCACTTTACTGCTTGAAGAGATGGCAAAGTTAAGTAAAATTTAGATGGTTCATATTGAAATGCTGTGATTCATCTCCACTTCCCAACTTGGCTTCTGAACATCTTCCTATGTGAGGTTGCATCTGTGTCGATTTTTATTTTTCTACCTTCTCTGCTTTATGCCCAGGCATTTCATGGACCTTCTTTACTCTTCCCCTTTCCCTCATTCACTTTCTTCCTTGATCTCTTCTTGGTCTTTAGCTGGCTCCTCAAAAGAATGACTTGGTGTGCCAGGCCAGCCAAAGTGTTACTGCTAAGACACACCTTCCTTGCAGGCACTTCACCCAATCCTTTTTCAGATCGCTGTACTGCCATCCATATGATGGCGATCCTAAGTTCAGGATCTTCTCACTTCTAAGACTTCATTCTTGCATAAACGTCATCCCCACTGCTCAGGTCAGACCATCTCGCCTCTGTCCTGTGTCTAATGCTGCTTCCTTAACCACAAAACTACAAAATGAGCTCCCATACCCTCCTCATATTCACCTCTGACTTCTACTGCTTCCCAATGGTGACCTCTGTCTAAGACTTACCCTTGGCCCTTGGGTCTTGTTCCAACTGGCTGACCTGGAGCTTCCCTAGCTCAGTTCTGGCTTAGTACAAACACCACCAGTACATGGCCTCTGAAAGGTTTCCGTGCTAAACTATGCACCAAGTGAGAGAGAGCAAGACACTGAGCTTGTGCTTAATGGGATCTCTGTCTGTCATCGACAGAGACTGGAAAAAATGCGTGAGGAAGAGTCCTCTGCCTGTCCCAGTGATGGTGGTCGGTGAGAGTCTTCCAGATGTGTGGCTGTCTCCCTTACTATGCCTGCTGAAACTTTTTAATAGCTCATCATTTGGCGAGTTACTGACAGATGCAAAAATGCCACCAAGTTGAAAACAGAAACACATTTCTTTGGGCCAACCGGGACCATTAATAACATTAATCACTTACATCCTGTAAACACTTTCTAATCAGTGGTCTCCTCCCAGTAGTAAGTACTTGTGAGTCCAAGGGCACAGACAGAAATCTGACAATACACCGTGGATCACAGCCACAGACAAGTCACTTATTCTGAAACTGGCTGTGAGAAAAAAGAGATTATTCCAGAAAAAAAAAAGATCAGGATAATATGGTGATAACATTCCTGCTAACAAGGGAGCAAATAAGCCCATCAGACTGCAAATAGCAGGAACATGTGCAAACTACTATACAAACTCAGTAGCTGTATAGGCTATATATATATATATATATATATATATATATATATATATATATATATATATATATATATATAAAATTATTTTATTAAACATATATATTTAATTTAAAAATTGTAGATAATGCATAAACTGCACAGATACACATGCTCAGCCACTTGCATGCAATTATAGATGCATATGCATATTGTTCATGGGCTGGTTTCCCTCTCTGAGTGATGCCTTCCAATAGCAGCTATTCTGGCTCACAATAAGTTTCATATGCTATTCATACACTTGAAGAGGTATGATTTGGATCTCTGAAAGCATTCAAGAAAATTTGGCAAAATTTAGGAAAATTCAGGCAGGTAGTCATTATACTCATCCCTCTTATTTTTGAGGATGTAATTTTTTAGATTTAATGATCCAGCACTTTCCCATGCAGGACTGTATTTTTTGACATTTGGGTGTTTTAGAAATAAATTTTATCTTCTGTTACCAACTTCAGATATTCTATCCTTTGAAGAGTAGCAACCCAGGCTACTAAAGAAAACATATATGCTGGGCAAATTATGTTTCTTTCTCCTTGCAAAACAGGTATATTCTCCCAACCAAATATACCCTTTAATTAAGTAATGCCCCCTTAATTGTTAATGAAAAAAAATTGAAGAACTAAAAAATAACCTGAAACTGCTCATGTTTTAATTTTCCACTGAAAACTTCAAAACAGTTCTCCACTTCTTTCACATTTGGAAGTTCTTCAATAATTCTAGTCTCCAGAAGACTGCCTTACTGTATTTCTTTAGCTAGTTAAAATGAGCTGTGTGAGCAGAATGGCTGAGGGTTATATACTGCGTTCTTTGCATGCCTCAAGTTCGTACTGAGCTATTATCTGTAGCAAGGAACATAGTAAACAGACACTGTTCAACAGCTTCATCTTAAAACACATTTTAAAAAAAAGGTTTAGAAACAGAATAGACGAGTCATGACCTCTTAAATAAAATTCTGTGGAAACACTGAATGGCCAAAGCCATGTTGTGCCCCCTTGAGGGACAAATAAAATGTGACTCTGTCTCCCCAAAGCTGTACACAACTGCTGTGTGGGCCAATTTGGGTAAACAGGATTCTATAAAGTGCCAATTTGTCTGTACAAACTGTCTCCTAACATGGGGGGCTTAGGCATGATGAAGTTATTTCTTCTGTCTTTCCTGCCTAAGCAACAGAATGGCAGAAAACCTATGGAAACTGGTGATAAAAGTATGTTGGATGATTGTAATTTTTCTGTGTACACTGTCTGTCCATGTTTTGGTAGAAGAACTGAGGGATTTACTTTTCTTAAGCAAATGACTTCTAATAAAAACCTCAGATTTTAAAGGTAATTGAAAGGGCTGTCCATAGTATGCAATTATTCATAAAGAAAGGCTATTTTTAGAGTAAAATGGCACTCATCTGTTGATTCACATGCACAAATTTGAAACAAAATGAAACCTAAGGGGTCACATGCGGCGGCATGTTTAATTTTTTCCTGTTTCTCTGATTTACACATCAGATTTCTAGACATACAGTTCTCTGGATCAATTCTGGAACCCTTCTGAAAAACTGCAACCTTTGGCCCTCTGATTCCTCAGCTGCTGAAGCACAACTGCTACATAACACCTCTCCAGTTATTACATAAGTAAGTGCATATATGGACTCCTTTAGGATTCCTGGGTGACTATTAACTTACTTTTATTAATTTTGTTGACTTGTTGTAGAATCCCTTCCACTAATGCTTCAATATCAGACAGAACTTCTAGTGATCTGCTTGAACCTATCCCTGTCACAGATGCAGGAAATTTCCTAAGTTCTTCTCAGGTCAATGCAGATACAAATAATGGAGTCACACCTCACCTACTGGTTCAGCTTCCCCAAATCACTTTTATACCATTTTGATCATCAATTGATCTTTGTATTCTTTAGTAAGCTTCATGCTTTGATCTGTTTAAACATGAAGTTATGACTTTTTTTAAATTCAAAACCTTTTTTGTCCTGTCTTACTCAACTTTCACATTCAAGTGGCTTCAGTTAAAGCTCTTTTCTATTTCCCTTGTAAAAAAGGTCTCCTTTTTTTCTGACAACTTCTTTCATCTGAGTGCTTGGCAATACCAGACTTTTTCAGGTCTTCTTTAAGTAATGTATTGTAATGTGTTTTCCCTGACTGAATTTTTCTGCTCTGACTTTTTTCCACCTGGCCACTTTCTTAGTTTTAGATTCTTACCCTTTTTACTAATAAATACAATTGTGAAACACTTCAGGGCTTTTTGTCTTGAGTATATTAGGCTGCTGTATGGCATGCTTGTTAAAGGTATTTTGAACCTTGGGAAAAAAGTCCCTTTTGGACAAGGACTGTGGGTGTCCTATCTGCTCCAAAAAATAATTTACGGTGACTAAAAATTTAGTGCTCAAATAGCAAACATACATGGTGTTTACATGGGAATAAACAAAACCTTCAACTATGACTGTGTTTTCATCATAGTCTTTATGATCTCTTTGAAACTGTCACATGAGTGTTACAGTTCTGTTTGCACTGTAGCTCTATTATAATATTTAGCCCATCTATGATGGGACTTCAGACCAAGACGAATCTGTATTGTCCATGGATATAACCGACTGACTTCTCTGTCTTTAGTGCACAAACATAAAACACCACCTTGAAACTATCTAATCTGCCCTTTGGAAACGATTTGTACCTTGACATTAAGGTGTTTTCCTCACAGCACCTGTTGTGCCATTTATGTCAAAAATCCTCATTTCAAGCATGTTGTTAAACTCACCATGAATTCTGTCTGAAGCAAATGAGAACATGCCACTGCCTCTCGAAGCTGCTGCCGTGTCAGGACGCGCCCAGCTGACTGCAGGTATTCCATTGCTACTTTTTCTCGTGGGGTTGGCACAGCGATGAAAGGTTCAACACTTCCCAAGCTGCTCATATCCAAAGTCAGTGAGACATTGGATCCTCGTCTGCATTAGAAAATAATTCAATGGTTATACTAGATCTGTGTTACTATAAATCCCATACTCATGAGGCTGATCCTGAATTATTCATGCACCCTGACTTTCTCTATAGACACTGATGGATTTGGGCATGCAAAGACTGCAAGACTAGTTTCACTAGTACCACTGAGCAGATGGAAAACCAAAGACATCCTACTTCTTCAATCTAACAACCTATGCTGCAAAAATGTGTGATGGGGGCAACTATTTGAATTATTCTTAGAAGCAGAAACAACTCCCTGTATGCTACTTTATTGGTACGAATGTCAAACGTGAAAGTGGTGTCTTGGTAAGGAAGAAATATTTCACAGAAGAAAGTACAGGGCATATATTTCTAACTGATGCACATAACCGTGTGAAATAAATGCAGAGTTATATCAGGTGCGTGTTTAAGAATTTACTGAAATTAAAGATACCTATAAATATACATAATGGAGCAGGAAAATTTTATAAAAACAGCAGAAATAAGTGAAAGGCAGTATAAAGACAGAAGACAATGTCTCATGCTAGGTAGAAGGGAAGGGAGAGGCAGTAAATCACAATAAATTATCTGTGTCTGAGGAGAAGGAATGGTCATGGACTTAAAAGGGGCTATTTGGAAATGCCATACATCTCTTGCAGGACAATAAAATTCATAACATTTCCATTTCTACAGGAAAACAAAGTTGGATTCAATTACAACTTAGAGCCATGAAAATAAAAATAGACCACACTTGTATGGGGCTTGGTATGAGCCCTATTCTTTTGGGGCTTTCTTAAAACAATACTTAAGACATCTGGCTTTTTTTGTATTTTCAACCCATCCATCAGATATTATCTACTTGACCCTTAACTTTAGGCATATTGATTGCAAAAGATCCATGGTCTGCAAACTGTGATGACTAAACACAAATTTATAGGCATTTATCAAAGCTTTTGTGTTTACTAAGCAGCAATCAGTCCTATTAGACTGACAGATTCAGCTGGTTGAGCTGGACTACAGATGCCCAGCTATGCACGTATAGAGATATGAGAACACCAGTTTGACTCCTACCTCTGCACATTATTGGCTCTCCATTAAGGTGTGCTTACAAGGAAGTTCTTTGAATTCTTCGTTACTTTATCATGCTTGGATATACACAAACATAACATAAGATTGTCTCAAGTCTCTCCTAACAGCCAGATCCATACTGATCCTGCCAGATCAGTATGCAACTCTACACCTTGCCCATTTGTAAAAGCCCATATGCCAATGATTTACTATTTACTGGATAATCTATTATCTAGTGATTCCAGTTTTTCTGCTGAAACTCTGTTTGGTTGTGTGCATTTCTCATCTGCAGAACTGTTGAGAGAGTGTGACTACACACCTCTCTGAACACTGGATGTTAAGATACAACTGTCCCTTTTACAGTAATACCACATATTATTATAATACAGATATCATCTGATAGTATCTGTGAGGCAAATGCTACTAATGTAGGGGGAATGCTTTCCTCTATAGAATCACAGAATCATTAAGGTTGGAAAATACCTCCAAGACTGGTGAGTCCAACCTTTGCTTGAGCACCACCATGCCAAGTAAACCAGAGCATTAAGTGCCATGTCCAATTGTTTCTTGAACACTTATAGGGATGGTGACTCCACCATGTCCCTGGAAAGCCCATTCCATTCTTGACAACCTTTTCAGTGAAACAATTCTCCCTAACTTCCACCCTGAATCTCCCCTGGTGCAGCTTGAAGCCATTTTCCCTTGTCTGTTCCTTATGGCTTGGGAGAAGAGGTTGACCGCCTCTCAGGTTATTGCAGAAAGCAATAAGGTCTCCTTTCCTCCAGGCTGTAGATCCCCAGCTTCCTCATCACCCTTTCAAAGGACTTGAGCTCCTTCCCCAGTTTCCCTTCTCTGGACACGCTCCAGCACCTCAATGTCCTTTTTGTAGTGAGGGACCTAGAACTGGACACAGGACTTGAGGTGTGGCCTCACCAGTGCTGAGTGAAGGGGGACAGTCACTGCCCTGATCCTGCTGACCACATTATTCCTGACACAGAGCAGCATGCCATTGGCCTTCTTGGCCAGCTGGGCCATGCGCAGCTCCCATTGACCAACACCTCCACATCCTTTTCCACTGGGCAGATTCCTAGCCACTTTGCCCCAGCCTGTGGAGCTGCAAGAGGGTTTTGTGACCCAAGGGCAGGACCTGGCATTTCACCTTGTTGAACCTCATACACGTCAGCAGATGCTTCAGTAATTTTATTTTAAATTAAGTGATTTCAATCATGTCAGTTTACATGAATAGAAATTACTCCAGTCACTCCCCTGTCACTTAGCAAAGCATAAAGAAATAATGTCCAAGAGACAAGACCACCCAGTGGAATCTCACATTGTGTCATTTGTTCACAAGCCTATTTCAGCTTAGGTGATGGGTGGGTGG
This sequence comes from Camarhynchus parvulus, assembly GCF_901933205.1. Lineage (NCBI taxonomy): Eukaryota > Metazoa > Chordata > Aves > Passeriformes > Thraupidae > Camarhynchus > Camarhynchus parvulus. The sequence goes on along the minus strand of NC_044586.1, from coordinate 35,581,346 downwards.
CAGCAAGAGCTTTGCTGCCCAGACCTGCAGATGGTAACAGTGAGTCAGCAGTGGGTGTCTGGCCTCCTCCAGAGGTAGATGGGGACAATTTCTGTTGGCACAGGGAAGTGGGTGTGGTGTGATTCTGCTAGTTGTGCTAGAAGGTAGGCAGAAGTGAAGTAGCATCCTAAGCAAAAACTGATGGGTAAGTGGTACATGCACAGACTACCAGTAGTGCTCTGTGCCTCGTGGCACAGCCTGCATGGTTCTGGGGTCCCAGTCAGCAATACCAGCACTCACACCCAAATCCAGAGCTGTGATAGTCTGGGAAGTGGGCACACCATCGTGGCTGCTCTCAGCTTGACCCTGCAGGAGGGTTCTGGCTCATATGCCTATCCCAATTTCCCTAGGGCCTGCGCCAGACTGTGGGAGAAAATCAGTTCCCAGCTCCACACCACTTCTCAAGGAAAACATCCTGTTAGACCTGTCACAAAACCCCTCCACACAAGCACCTCTTCTGACCACGACTAGCAATTTATTCCACGGAAAAAGGCAGTCCCTAAAACAGGTGGCTCTGAGTGCATATATTGCAAACCCAATCTTTTGAAAACCATCCAGTAATCCACAGAAGACCTGTACAATTAATCCCTCCAAATCTGTTTAGGGTACCTTTGCTTGAGAAACAGGTAGCAATTTAGATTCAGACATACTTCTGGGAGAGCCTACTGGGATTTCCTAATATAGAGGAAAAGTATTCCCATTGTCCAGTAACAAAGTACAGTGAAAATGTTAATATTTTCTTTGGCTTTTACATTGTTATAACTGACAGTCTTGGCAACAGGGCTATTTCCTTTTAAACAACAACAAAAAATATACCTGATCTAATTATAACTATGCCTTTACAGCTTTTACCATTTATGGGGATTATTGGTGAACACTGGTCCTGAGGATCTTACTTAATCTGGAAAGAAGAACCAGTTTTTAGGTGTGTATTTAATGCATTAAAAGGTACACATTGACTAAAAACTGAATACAAAGCAATCTTAGTAGTTCATAAGAAGACAAACAATAGATCACAATTCTAGAGGTAATGCTTCCATAGATATGGGTATCTCAAAGAACCTTTTTGAAGAATTATTCTTCAATTAATAAAATTCTTTAAATAATGTTTACATACATTAGAAATGTTATAACTAATATTAGATTGATCACACAGACTTCTTTATTGCATTCTTTATGCTGAGAAACTGGGCTGAAAACAGAACCTTTTCCATTGTCTTGAAAGATGGGGGAGGGTCTGAACCATCATGTGTTTTCATGTTCTAATAGAAGATGCTTATAGTCTCAGTCCTCCTCTAGACTCTTTGGATTCTCAATGTTCCTCTAATAGTTAAATTCCTCACTCCTTGTTAAAGAATAGAAAGAAAGAATTCTCTTCGCTTTTACTACCTGGATGGAAGGAGGTTACCTATTGAGCTCCCCTTTTTCCACCTCACTAGGAGGGACTGCACAAGGTCAGCAACAAGGAGGTACCACCTAAAACAAAGCCCATTTTTGGTAATTAGCGCTTGCCTACATTAAGTTTTGAATAAGGAAATCACAATCTGACCAGTGACACTTCAAATCAGACAGGTCATTTTACTTGGAGATACACACATACATAGATACATTATATATACATATATGTATGTATATGTATCTCCTGACTGGTATTTTCCACTTCAAATTAGAATAAGGGACCCATACACGTCGGTTTTCCCTTATTTCTCTGGGCCAAGCTTTTTTTTCCCTTTTAAATAACTTTATATTCTTTATGTTCCCCATGTGAATAGTCTAGGCCAAATAAGAGGTTTTGTTATGATACACCTACCCCAGCATCCTCTCGAGGTTGTGTATTAATGGAGAAGAGTACCATGTGAGGAATCTGAGGAATTGTAAACATTTGTGACAACATTATATTAAAATTGTCAGGAGACTAATTCTTCTGAAGTTCCACCAGCTGGGACAGCCACCTCATCACTGGGTACGTGAATAAGTGCAATCAGGAAACCACTTGTGTCTGTGTATTGTCTGGAATCCCAGAGGGGAGTCTTACTACATACCCACAGATCTCTTTTCACTTGCATAATAGGAACAAGTTCACTGATGAGAATTCACCAGAGTATTTTAAAGAATACATTTGTAGAAGCAGATTTTATTACAAGGTATGATAAAATAAAAATTTTAAAAAGCAATTGTTTGTTTGAAAATTCTTGAAAGGAAGCTCCACCTGTCCTCTTTGGAGGGACACCAGGTTACTAAAGCCCTATTAAACATCAGTGAGGTAATTTCCAGTCTTCCCTGACCCTAAAATTAAGCCATAGATTTGATTACAGAAATCCAATTGCCCTACACGTTTTCCCAGTTGTTTATTTGAGCTGAATAATTTCTTTAAATACACATGTTTATTCAGCACTCGTGAAAAATGCAACACCCAGATTCCTGACCCTCGGCCTCCCATTGTGTCCCTAGCGGTTCTGGAAGCAGCGGCGATGGCTGCTGCCCTCTAGGAGTCATTGCCCTCTGACCCAGCCCTAGGGACACACACGGGAGGTGCCTCCTCCTGTGCCACCCCCGGCCGAGCTGCCCTGCAGCCCAGAAGGAGCTGGGTCACCGGGTGGGTGAATAAAGCCATCAATTAGCATGGGGAGCACAGCTGGATGCAGCTGCTGGGGAGAGTTTGCTCTGGGTCCTCAGATCCCGCTTGTACCAGGGATCCACAGGGCTGCTCTCCCTGGGTTTTACTGAAGGGAAAAGCAACACATTTCCCCCGTGCCTTTTGTTTCTCTACTGGTGCTCAGGGATTAGGCCTAGACATAGATGCTGAGTCTGTCAGTCCATCTCATCAGCAAACGCACTGCCTGCAGGTGGGGTTTGCTCTGCTGGAATTGCACTGGGGGAGCACAGCTAACTAGGTACAGCCTTTCCAGCACTTACTGCTGCCAGGCTCCACATGCATACCTAGTTTCATGTTTCAGCAGAGCAATTCAAAGGGAAAAAAAAGTTTATTTGGAAAAAAGAACAATGGAAAAAATACAGTTCTCGGATTTCTTTCTGCTTTTAGCAAAATAGCTAAAAGGAAACACGGTCATGTAGATGAACTAATGTGATATGTAAAATGCCAGTGAAGTGTGAAAAGTACAGTAAATTAGAAAAGGATTGTTATTAATCCTCTATACCAATACAAAATAAATAAAAATAGGAAACTCTGACTTCATCAAGAAAAATCAGCATTGAAAAAAGGAAAAGTAGAAAAGCAGAAGTACAAAGAGGTTAAAATAATTTTTTAAAATGATTGAAGTTATTGCTGTTTTCTTCCTGCCTTGGGCAAGTAGTAATATGGATAATCTAATAAACAACTGAGATGTTTCTTCACAAATGAAGATTTATAATATCCATTACAGACAGTCCTGAGAAGGTTAAGAGATGACTCTCATTTTATGCAGTAATTTGATAAGTTTTAAAGTAACATTCACAGTACTATTAAGTAGTTGCTTCTAATGCATAAGAACAATTTCTATATTTTTCCAAAATCCATATATATGATTCTTGCTCTGTACTTGCTAGCCTGAAATATATATCCACCATGTGCTGCTGATATTACTGGATATCTTGGGAAAGCAGGAGTGAATGAGAGTATGGTTACATTAATGGGTATGATAATCTCTTGATTTTCTTCTGAGCATCAGCAATCTACCTCAAACAAGTCTTCTAAGAATACAATAAAATTCCATTCTTGAACATCCCAATTTGAAATATGAACATTCATTTTTCTTACATCTACATTCTTTCCTTGAAATGTAGAGCTCATAACTTTCAATTTTTTGTTGTGCTGCAGCACATATTAAAGAATATTCTAATACAAAACCCCATGAGTTCTGATAATATACAATACCCATTAATGTAATTATCCTCCTATTTACTTTTCCTTTTCACAAAGGTTAATCAATATCATGAGTATTCGTTTGAGAAAATAATGAACTAAAATATTTAGGTAAGTATGTGAATGTCATCCTAACACATAAATATTTGCACTTAGTATTTATTGCCCATACTGTACTTTTAATTTTTACACTCCCAGGTGCCCTATGAAGCACTGATATACAGGTGCTTGGCAGACCAACAACGAAAACTCAGCTTCCCAAATGCTCTCTGCTTTACCTGCTAACAATTCTGGGTTTTACTTGAACAAGAGCTGCGACTTTTAGGAACCACTCTGACCTGAGGTTATTGACATTTTCAACAAACCAAACCTGTATAACACCCCAAACTGAAGTACTCAAAAATCAGAAGTTGAGATCAACCAACTAACGAGACCAAACAAAAATTTACTTTGCATTATGACCAATTAGACTAAATTTATAGAATCTGATACCTTGAAGGATCTATTCTGCTCAGCTCATGTCTGGTTATTTTACAGTTACTTTATTATGCACAAAAATAAATAGTTCAGGACCTTAATTCCACCTTCAGCACTTGGGTGTACAGTAGGTCTAAACTTGACCTTCCCTACTCTCCTGCTATCCTCTGACATAGCAGTGCTACTTAAACCACCAGAAATTACCTATTGACTTCTTACCATGCATGGGAATAGTAAACCTCTCTTTTTCTAGGGGTTCCTGGCCTCATTTCCAAAACTCTTATTCCTCTTACAGATAAACATTCCTCTGGCTCTGATTTTTCCTGCCCAAGAGGAGATCCTGGACAGACAGGTATTAGCCCAGTTTTCCACAAAAATACTTAACAATTAAATTGTTAATATCATTGATATTTATATTATTTCTACTCTGCCTTGCAGATACCTGTACCTGAGAAAAATCCTGTAGCCATTGGTGTGAGCAGCCCCATCTCACGAAACCAAGGACCTAATTTACAGAGGCTAATTGGATATAACACTGAAGTTAATACCTACCACCTGAAAGCCAGAGATGGAATATATTTAAGCTCAGGTCTCTAAGAAAGGCAATAATATGAAGTATGCATCTTCTTGAGAAGAATGTCTGCTATTTCTGTTCGTGTTTGCTCTGTCACACAGCTATCCTCAGAGTACTCCAGTGCTGTATTTTTATTTTTCTCTGTTTGTCACTCATAACCCTGATGTTTTCTGATTCTGAAGAAGGGGTCTGGAAATGATGACAGTAAGCTGTGTACCTACTGGAAGAAGACGAGGGATATATGGCTGCTGTGAGGCAAGACTTCCAACCCTCTGTGGCCTCCCACCTAGAAGAAATCTCCTGGCAGCATATTCCATCTCTGACTCCACAGAAACAGATCTAGAGCCTCAGCTATGAAGTTTAAATAGTTTTTTCGAGACCTGGAGGCAGTTCATGTTCTCTCCAGAGGGTCTGATCTTGTTCCCACAGCCATGAGTGAGAGGAGACCAATACATCTAGCACTAAAATTGCAAACAATTCTCAGGATCTACTCACAGCTCAGCAGGTCAAAATGAGCTGAGGAAACGGTTTTGACAAGTACTTCTGGATTAAGTTTTAAGCAATCAGTATCTGGTTAGGACAGGAATGGCTCAATATCCTGTAGAGGAAAACAGCTGACATGAGTGTAGTTTCAACTTTCCCTCTTTTAATCAGACTTTCTAATGTTCTGCCAATTCACTCCTGTTCTGCCCTCGATAAGGCAATGCTGCTCAGCCACGGGAACTGACTGTTCAAAAATGCAAAGCTTAAACAGCCTCCCATCTTTTCCTGTAGATTATTTCTACAGTCAAATTGCATTTTGTCACGCAAACTTACATCTTCAATAAAATTTGAATAGCAACATAAAGCTCTGTTTCTGCTTCATAGTCACATATATGTGTCTGCAGCATGAGTGAAAATTGTGTTCAATGTTCAGAAGCAAAAATAAATGAAGATGCTAATTTGTTGTGCTTATTTGAGCTGTTTATTCCAAGAGCTGAACAAATGTTTATCAATTAGTGGTTAATTATCTTTACATGTTAGATCTTTAATTGAATGCAGTATTGTTTATTACTATCCTTATCCGCTTGCATTGCAGCATTGCTCTGTTTCGTACGGGAGGCCTCATTGCACAAACTTACTGGATGACCTGTTCTCTCTCTGATTAATGCACATGCTAATTTAAACCAAGCTACAATGAATATAGGCAAAAGGAGTTAAAACAATAGGAAAAATGAAAAGAGAACAGGGAGTAATAAAAATTGACTGCTAGGTTCTGCAGATATTAAATAAATGCACAACTTAAGGAGCTGAGATAATGCATTTATTTAGGGTAAGCCAGCAAGGACTGTTAAAAAAACCCCACATATTTTGTCTGTTGTATGTTTCGTTTGAAAATAAAGAAAAAAAGTAATTTGCAAAATATTTTTGTCATACTTGTATAAGTTTCCCCTCTATGCTTCCAGTTCATAAGTACCTCTGGGAGACCTTGGAGAAGCTGTAGCTATGTACCACCATTGCCAATTTGGATCTCTTATCCAGGTGCAAAGCCAGATTACTTTTCCCAGAACATGCAAGGCTCACTTCTTCCTGAGCACTACATGATGCCCAGAGGGTGCTTGTCTGCATTATACAGAGAACAGCCTATCTAGGAAAACTGAACTAATCAGTGAGGATGGAAAGGTGCAACACTACAGCAAATAGCTTCAAGGAAGTGTTTTTTTAAGACTACTTAACTGACATTTTCTGTTATTCAGTTAGTCTATAATTAAATAAATGAAAAATGGAGCTTAGATTTTTCATATTTTAGATTTTAAAAAAAGTTGGTTTGTTTTTTTTCATAGGAGGAGCCTTAGGTAAGTCAATTTAGCTTCATGTATTCCATAATAATTAATCTCTTAAGCACAAATTCTACTTCCATCCTGCAACTGCTGCTCATTTAAGGAATATAATCTACAACCCTTAAATCCAAACAGGCAAATACATAATAAATTTGCATATTGATGTCCTTCAATACTCTTTTGAGACTTCAACCAAAACCAGCTGACCTGGAAAAAGACATAGGCAGGAATATTCTACATGTAAATGGGCAGTATCTTCAGACAGTATCAGTAGGAGAAAATTATTTTTTATTGTGACTTGAAGGCTAATCAGTACAATGAGTTCTTTCCTGGTGAGTTCGCCATTTGGGAAAGACAGGAAGGAACATCTGGGAAAAGAGGCGTTTACTACACCCTGTCAACCTTAAGATAATAAAAAAGCACATTCCTTGTTTATTTGACTTGGTCCTCATTATCTTTAAACTATTGCAAGTGTCACACGGAAGATTTCTAAGCAGACAAATGAATTGTTAGTGCACTTTGAAGAAATTACTGAACAGCGGCAGTTTCTGAGGAATGCAAAGCCTCCAGACCCGCAACGTTGCTCAGCGGAGCTGCGCCACCTACGGGCGTTTCCAAAGGGAGCCGGCAGAACGGCTCCGCTGGGTCACACAGCGGACAACGCACCTGAGCCTGCCTGTACAGAGCCCAAATCCTTGGAGCACATCCACTTTGGAACACAGCTCCATTCCCAGGGTGACTAATGAACCTAAGCTGCACAATGAACTGATGGGATTCAAGCTCCTAGAGACAGGACCCATACATGTGCTCTTAGATCTGCCCTTTCTTTAGCTGCTTCTGAAGTCGCCAGACCTGACACCTACGCTTTATATATAAACCTTCCTCTTTCCAGCTTTTTTTTTTCTTGATCCACTGGCCTAGTCTGGCTTTCTGGCCTTGATTTCTATGGGAAGGCTTGCTCAAACAAGCGTATTAATGTGAAAAGTGCCTGCATTCCCTTTGAAAATAAAGTTAAGCAAATCCACTTAGGCTTGCGATTTGAAACAGAGCAACATTTAAATGCTTTTAAGAGAGCTGCAAATGTCTGCATGCCAAGGTGTACGTTATCTGGCACTTCAGAGGTTAGGTAGACCTTTAAAAGAGATATTGCCAAGCTGTGCAGTCCCATTTAGGGCTGAAAAGCTGATGAGAAACTGACAGGTAAGTGATCTGGAGCTCTTTTCTACAGAGCTCAGCAGATCCCTTGAAGTCCATGGCCTTGGACCGCCTGCCTTCATCAGAGACATTCCTATAGGGGGCTGCAGAGGCAGGACTCTAGAACAGGGAAATGCATCTGTACCTGTGCCCAGAGATGAAGGCCAGAGCAAAGGCTTTCTGATCTGCTCTTTCTCATATGCGCCATCAATGAGTCCGAGCAGACTAAAAACTTTGGAGTGACTTATAACAATTGCTTCAGATTCACAGTCAGTCCTCTATTAGCAAAGGATTCATAGCATTTAGAAACTTAAACAGCTTGATTTAAATTTACTTCTATGAATTTGAATAAAGGAGGGAAAAGTGAGGATCCTGACAAAAGTAGTATTCCTCTAAATGTACACTGCCTTACGAAATAAAGAGAAAGAAGTCATATCTGAAAGATAAACTGAAATCACTGCCAACCTGACCTCCTCTTTATCTATCTCAGCACAAACACTTCCAACACACAGGGCTTCATATGGCTGATGATGTAATATAGGTCAGGCTAACTTACATTGAAGTCATGTAGAAACATAAATTTGGTGTACTCTGTAAAGCTAAAGGTAGACCAGTATCCTGTTTTCAATAGAAAGAGGAGGTTTGGGGAAAGAATGCAAGAACAAAGCAAGCAGGAATTATTGATTACTTCATTAATACTGTTAATTATTTTCAGTATGCTCTCTGTCTTCTGCCAATCTGTACTTTAGAATGTTCAGAACCAAAGGGTGCTTTTCCATCTTTGTGCCTAGTGTTTCCTTTCTGTAGTTTTTCCTTCAGACAGTATCCTTAGCCCACCTTATGACCTCTGCACTGACCCTGGATGATGAGCTCTGTAGCTGGGAGCCAGGCAATAGTAAGCATTATACATGGGGACTAGAGGGTTATTTAAACCATCTACCTTTGTGAAAATCCTTGTGATGAAGGAAAAAAAAATATTTCATTATAATCTTATCAGTAAATTGCAAATGCATTCTTTGTAGCTACAGGATTAACTTGAGCATTAATTACAATACCAGCTTTCTGCTTTTCACAATGCTGCCTTCTTTTGCAAACCCATTCAGTATTGTGTTCGGTGGGCCAAACTCTCTTCCCAGATACGTCTATAAATCCACTGAGACCAAATAAGCTAAACAGAGTCTGGAGTGAAACAAGCCCATGCAAATTGCATTTTTTAACTGTTGTGTACTTTTCTGCCATTCTGATTGTTTTCCTTCTCTTCTTGTAAGACCATGCTTTAATATCCACTACCAAATCCAGGGAAAGGAACTGAAAGCCTCTGGACTATGCAGCAGTCTCCCAGGGGAATTTTTTATGACTCAGGAAGGATTTGAGACATCTCAAAAACAGGAGATGCTGCTGTCAGGGGATGGTGGGAAGCAGAAGAGTCTCTCAGCCCTGGCAGAGGGGAAAACTCAGCTGCCTCCTGGCCAGCACCAGCCCCATCTCTTTCTGGCAGCAGTTTTCCAGGAGGCTGCCATTGGTCATCCTGAAGCACTGGGACTGAATTCCCTAGAGAAACATTGTACTTAATGACATTTTTCTGTGTGGGAATTATATACACTACTTCCCTTTCTGATGCCTATCGCATATTTGAGCGGACATTTGAAGTTGCTGTGTTCTGTTTTGCTCCTGTTATCAAATCACAATATTAACACAAAAAGGATAATTATAGATACCATAAATTAACTACAAAACTCTCTGTTTGTTAAGCATCAAAGTATATTCTTTGATAGAGAACATAAGGAAAAGTCCCAGAAAGAAATATCACTTTTGTAGCTTCTTACAGACTCCCCTGGTTAGAGAAATTAATGGAGAGTTCAAAGGTAAGGTATTTCATGAAGATAGGCACTGATTTGCAACACCATAATGCATCACTTAACCAATAAATGTCCCACTTGTCTTAGTAGGAAAATCACAAAAAGAGTTCCTGAAATGTCTTGGAAACTCAGCTAAGGTTCAAAGCCTAACCAAATAGGTGCATCAGCTTGGATGTGATGGTATCAAAGCAGACAACTCCAGCAAGAGTCTGGCTGAAATGTCAGTGTTGCATGGAATCTGGGCAGTATTTCTTAGGCTGAGCCATTCTCATGGTATACTTTGGGCATCCTCATCTCTGCCATGATGCTGTTGCTTCTCTGTTTGCTGCGGCACATCTGATTGCCTGTATGCATTTACTACTTTGTCTGATGTCTAGAATGTAAGTCTCTTGGATAGAGGAACATTGCAATTTTGTGTACATATGGAGTCTTGCACAGAGGGATCCTGATCTGTGACCAAGGCTCTCAGAGAGAATGCTAAAGAGAATTTCCAGCAAGAGCTGAGAAATACCCCAGCCCAGAGATTTAAATGCTGTATTCCTTGAGCAAAGGTGTATGTGCAGACAGCAGACATTTCTGCTAGCTACCAATGTTAAGCTTTCTGTACAGAGTAGCTCTGACTATGCAAGACATCTCTGCTGAATATCCAGAACTAGATTTTTCAAAAAAGAAGTAGTATAATTAGTCAACTCTCATAATTATGAAGAGTTCTCCTAGCACAGCATAGAAGTAAAATTAATTATGATTGCACTCACAGAAGAGATTCATGGCCTTGACTGTTAACTGATGGCTACAAGATAAGCTGGATGTAAGCACTGCCCAGCACATGGATTCTTGCAATTCAAATAAATACTTGGATATCTTACACTGCAGTTTTGGAGGCACTTTGATTTTTTTCTTTTCTTTCTTTAAGTGTTTTCTCTGTCTGTTTCCAACATTTAAAATTAATGAATTTTTTCCAGCTTTAGGCTGCCCTGTAAAAGAAATACCATGAACAAAGATAAATGCATTCCAAAACAAGAGGAGAGGGGAATATTTTTGTTTTAACTTAAAGCATTAGTCTTTTTCCGACATTAATGGGGACACTCAAGGAAACTTTTTTATACAAACCCCAAATGTGAAAAATCAACCTTCCTTCTAAATATCAGAATTCTGTATATCTGATATAAATGCTTCCTTCTACGTTGTTTGGCTGAAACCAGTACTTGTGGGTACTAGTCAGGGGCTCAGGAGATACTTCCTGCTTACAAACCAATCTCATAAAGAAGCTGGTGCCTTTGTCCCTTAGCACAGCACTTCCAACCTACCATTGTGAAAAGGTGATATATTAGGTTGCAAATGTCACAGATGGACACATCCTGCTAAGGGCTGAGACGAGGTGCTCAGAGCATTCAAGTCCAGCTAATGTGCATCTCCTCACTTTCCCAGATGTCCCACTCTGCTTGCACATTAGGACAGCTGGTGAAGCAGTCACAGAAACCATGCCTGGATGGTCAAGCACAGAAACAAATTAGAGGCAGAGAGGAGCTGAGGAAATCAGTCACTGGAAAGCTGCATCAGAGTTTAACTGTCTGATTTCCAAACAGCACTTAAAGACCCAAAACTGCTGCTGAAAAAGAAAAGGGGATCACTCACACAACTCAAATTACTCATGTGCTCAGGGCAACAGCAGTCCCTGTAAATTCCAGGCTCAAGAAGCACTTAAATATTAACATAGATATTTTCCCTTGTGTGACTTTTGAAAAGATCAGCTGGACAAATCCCTGCAAACCCACCAAAACTGTCTACCAGATGGCAGCCACTGATTAATTTGTCTTAACTTAAGCCAAAAAGGAAGAAAATGTGATGGGTGGAGCCGTGAAGACAAGCACAATCAACATCCGACCAAATAGGGTTTCCTGTCACCTTGGGAACGACACTGATTGGCACTGTGGTTTCCTGTGTACAAGCTAAAACCAGTAGCAACTGGAGTAACAAGAATAAACGCCAGATGAGAGACCTGGGAATACAATAAAATTATTATAAAATTCTTGACTAAACCCCAGAGGATAGTAAAGGCAAAACCAAGGGTAAGCACAGACTGCATATGCTAAATGGAGCATTCCCCTGTACATGAGAGCAGAGGGCCATGAAGCTGCATCACAAGAATTTCTCTAAACAAGGGTAAGCTAATTTGCCTAAATTAACCACTCCCAAAAGTGAGAGTCATGTGCCTTGGAAAGCTTATTTTTCACAAGGGAAGAAAAAAGGGATGTGGGACAATGGAAAACAGAGATGGAAATAGGAGTGGAAACCTACCATCCACCCACACTAATCTAAAGTAATTTTAAGATGTGCCACAGACACGAGGAAATGAACTGTGGGTGTAAGTTTGGGCAATGGTACAGAGTTATCTGTGTTTATTTATTGAGATTACAACTCCCACAGAGTTTTGCTTCAAAGAGCTCTAAACACAACCAAAACAGCTTCTCAACCAGCCAGGAGTCAAATAGTTAAAATACAGGTTTTAGAGGGTCTTTGTTAGGCTGGTGACTGAGTTCACTTCCTCTCCAGAGAAAGGGGACAATTCACATTCCTGCCCTCTTCCTACACTGCAGATAAGCAGAGATGTCTGTAATGGGTTGGACAGAACAGACATTCATGCAGCTCAAAGATCTGGCACTTGCAGAAAGTTTTTAGAGTTTCTGTGCACTCACAGAAATGTTTCACAAATGCAGGCTGGGGGCACAGCTTTATTCTCTCTCTAGTGATGAATCCATGTGCCAGCACAGACCTCTTGGGCATGCAGCAGGAGACCCTGGAAGCTGGATCCCATCTCACACTCCCCATTACTTAGAGCAGTTTCTCCCACCTCAGTAGCCCAGGTAGCCCAAGGTCCTTGCTTTTACTCTTCACCCAGACTTCAGATGCCAGAAATCAGCATGGCTTTCAGCTAGTTGAGAGGGCCTGAGAAGGAGGGAAGCCACAATGCAGGGCTTCAGGGAGACCCTGCACTGAAAAGACAATAACCTAAAAGGCAATAAGCAACTGCTTCAGTCAGGATTGGTCCCCTTGCACACCCACTGCACACTACATGTGCACGCTACATCTTGAAAAAAATAAATCACAGTGCCAGGAAAACAATACCAGGCACTGAATGACAGTGCTACATATCAGTCATTGCAGCCCTGGTTTGTTTTTAAACCTTGACAACAAGAGCACTCCAAAGCAATTTACGGTTTGGGAATGAGCACATGCACAAACCATTCCCAGGAGGAAGTCTGCATCTAGGCCCTGCTTCTCTGGAGGCAAAAGAGCTTAGCAGTATGGACACAAACCAATCTCTACTACACAGCCTTAGTGCTCTAAGTGTATCTGGGTACATCGAATTTATATGTGGATGCCCCACTCCTGGAGGTGTTCATGGTCAGGTTGGATGGTGTTTTGAGCAACCTGACCAAGTGGAAGGTGACCCTGCTCTTGGCAGTGGAGCTGGAACTAGATCTCTTTCAAAGTCCCTTCCAACACAAGCCATTTTATGATTCTATGATCTTACAAACCAGAATGGAATTATAGGTGCCAAATGAGAGAAATGTATTTTTAGGTCTTTCAGAAAGTGTGTGTATGAGGGGGTTGTAATTGTATTCTCTCACTCTTCTTAAATGATGCGAACAAATAGTAGCAAGTAGGGCTTTTACTACACCTCAGGTTAAGGTTCTTGTCTTTGTTACATCTCTTCAGATGGACACAATATCCAGCCATCCTCAATCCAGTGGTTAGGAATATGTCTGGAGATTTATGTGCCATGCCCAAAGTGCTCTAAGCAGTTGGTAGAAGAGACAGATCAGAGCACAGAAATTCCTGCCTCCCACCTCAAACTCATTTTACTGGTGCCTGGTTCTTTGCAAATTCCTTCTGATAGGATATCACCATGAAACCATTCTGCAGCTTGTACTTTCATGTTGGCACATAGCTTTGCTTCAAACAATTACACTGACATTTTCCTAAAACAATCCCTATTACTTAAATGAAGAATGCAGAAAGCATATTCAGTGCCACACAATAGGGAAAATTTATCCTCCAAATCTATGCAAAGCTACTTTATTTTAGTCAGGAAATCCAAGGCCCCTTCCTGTAAATATATTAAGATCCCATGTTTGTGCGATAAACTAGAAAATCTGGCAGGTTTACAGTAGTACAAGAGCAAGGTGCAACCCTCTGAGCATTACTTGAAATTATTACTCACAATGGATAGTTTTGTAAAATCATAATGGATCAGCAACACCATAACTGTATTTGCAGCAACTGTGCTCTGTGATCTAAAAATCAGAACAGAGACAGAGAGAATTGTTGGAAATTTTTCTCATTTATTAGAGCAGAACTGTGGTTGAACAGTGATATCCTGAGGTGCAGCTGAGGTTATATTAAAAAAGAAAAGAGCACATCAGGTTCTTTACCCTGGCTCCAATGTTTCTTATGAGGTTTTATTCAGTATATTGTATTGTTAAGATAATGATTCATTTTAATGAATGCTGCCTTTCTAAAATAAGGAAAACAGGTATTAGAGTTAGTTTTTGTGGTATTTGTCATCCGTGGTATTTGTCATCCAGATGGCAATTTACAGTGTACAGAAATTGCCTAAGAGGCTGAAGCTATAGTTTAATAATTTGTGTGTCTATGCAGAATGACTAATAAAAGAGAATACTTTTCAATATTAAAAGCAATTTTTTCCACCTCCAAACCTGAAGCCTAAATTATACAATATTTTCTTTGTAAAGATGTAAAATACAAGATGTTTCTGAGGAAGGATGCTGAAGACAGAAAAAGAATAATAATTGCTCTCATTATTTGTACGTGCACCTTTTGCTAATACCTTCCTGTTAAAAAATTTACCTTTTGGCACTGAGTTCCACAGACTCCTATGGGTTATCCGAATCCTTTTTTTTTCATATTATAAAGAAATATATTGCCTTTCTTTCCCACTAGAATATCTCTCTTTCTCATGTTACAAGGAAGTGGACAGATGAGCACTTAGCATTGTAATGCATGTTATATTAACTTTTGTTTCCTTATACTTACAGGGAGCTGTACTCACTGCATGTCTACTGAACACTTAGAACTGGTGAAAGAATTCTGCTGCCAGTTTACAGGGATCTTCAGGACAGTGAGAGAAATCTCACTGGGGAGAGTCTATCAACTGTGGCATAGTATTGCTCTGCTTTGTGGGGAAAAGTAACATCACACAGAGTTCTCACAGTCAGAGTTCAAGACAAATTTCACTCATCTGTTATGTTTGTAGAGAGCAATAATTGATTGATTCAGGTGATTGTCTCCATACTGTTCTCTATGCTGATGCCTACTGATTTTCCATAGAGGTTGCAGAATTGGTGGCACATTCTGCTGAATGATGCCTGTAAGCAGCCCTCTCCCCTCCAAGTTTTGCTCCTGCTGGCTCTGCCCTTTCACAGAGTATCTTCTATTTTCCTGTGTCACAGCTGTTCCTCCATACCATTGCATAATTATTTTATTTCACATTTTAAAATGGTTTATTATTTCACTTATCTGCCGGCTTTTTGCTTTATTTGCCAAACTGTTTTCTATCATCATCTTCACTCTCTTGTGTATATTTGCAGAGAAAAAAAAATCAGTACAAGGCACATGTAAAATACTACCTGTTCTGAATAAGAGCCCTGCAAACCCCTGGCATCCTGATAGTGATCATGAGGAGCTCTTCCTTTTAGACAGAATAAGTTTCTGATGAATATGTAAAAAACTGAGAAAACACAGAGCTGTGATTTTTCCCTCTGATTACTAAAATATAATAGCCAGTTTTAGGATTTTGTGGTTAGAATGAAATACAAATGCTTGAGAAATTTTTCCAAAGCACTGTTTGTTTTCAACACACAGTAGAGAAGACATTTTCCACATTTTCTTTTCTTCCATGTATCTTTGCCCACTAACTAATTTGAACAAAACATCATATTGTCCACTAGTTAGTTGAAATGCAGTTGTCTTAGTCACAAACAACACTGGAACTAAAACTCACAGCTGCAGTGGCCACAAAAAATGTAAACCCTGTTGTAATACTATGCTGGTGTGGTAACATTTGTATTTTTATCTACCACGATTGTGATTTAACAACTCACTGCTTGTACTAAGAATTTTCAATGCTTGATATGTCAGAATGAAATCTAAAATACCACATTCGACTTCACCAGATTCTGCTTTTGACTGGGACCATTCATATCAACATGAATTTTGGCCCAAGAAACAGAATAAAAGGAAACATTATTCTGCTGAAGGAAGAGTATGTATTATTCATATAAGCCTATAAAAGCCTAAGTAGAAAAGTAAACACTGATGCAGTATTCATAGATGTGCTCACAGAAGAGAAAACAATTATTTGCATCCAAAAGTCAGGCATCGACACTGTGATATTGTGACAGCTCATCATCAAAGACGCCCACAGGAGAACAGCAGCTCTCCTGCTCTTTTGGTCTGCAACAGAACAATGTGGGCTGCCAGGGGAGAAGGTCTTTGCTGCAAAGGAGCAGCAGTTCAGACAAAAAAGAGAACACAAAAAGAGAACAACTCCAAAGCATTTTGCACTGAATGATCCAGGGGATGCACAGAGGCTGTGAAGAAATAGTCCTTCACTGGCCTGCCTCAGTAATTGTAATAGAAAGGGGACAGTGCCTCTGTTGTGACAGCCCTGTCACCTCCACACCTTGAGTCCACTCTCTACTCTTGGCCACCACTGTTCCCCCCCTTCCCAAACTACATGTGAGCACACATCCATGAGCAGCATCTAGGAAAATCATAGAATAAGAGAATAGTTTGAGTCGAAAAGACCCTTGAAAGTTATCTAGTCCACTTTCCATGGGTAAGGAAAACTTCAGTTAGAATAGGTTGTTTAGAGTCCTGTTCAACCTGACCTCAAATATTCAAAAACTACTTCCTTGTATCTAGTCTAAACCTAGCCTCCTTCACTTTGAAGCCATTAGCCCTTATCCTATTGCAACACACCCTAACAGAAAGTTGGCCCCCATCTTTTTTATAGGCCCTCTTCAAGTATCAAGAGGCTGCAATAAGGTCTCCCTGGAGCCTTCTCTTCTCCAACCTGAACAGCCCCAACTCCCTCATCCTGTCCTCATGGGAGAGGTGCTGCAGCCATCTGATCATTTCCTGGCCTTCTTTGCTCCAACAAGTCAGCATTCTTCTCATGCTGGGGGCACTGGGGCTGGATGCAGCACTCCGGGTGGAGTCCCATGAGACAGGAGCAGGGGAGCAGCATCGCCTCCTGCGGCCACTGGGCCGGTTCATCCCGGCTGTGTGAGCGCCTGCCCTGCTGCAGGAGCTCAGCTGCGGGATGACCGCGCTGCCTGCCGGCTCTAGGTGTCACTGTCCCCGCGCTCTGCCACAGCCACATCCTGCAAGGCACCGGCCCCGCGTAGGTGGCAGAAAAACTGCAGCATCCCACACATTTGATAGTGCAAATAATCTGCCGGGGAGCTGTGTCTTATAGAAATAGCTGAGTAAGAGCATTTCCAGATACACAGAAAAATATGTTCATGGACTTAGCTCTAGTATTCAGAAGCCCAACATGTTTTAAGAAGCTGGACAAACTCCCACAAATATTTTTATCCATGCACAGTAGTCCATTAACATTTTTTTTGCCTCTGTACTGGCCAATGCTGTTACAAATAAAAATGGAAAAGTTCAGAGAGCCAGAGGCTGATGCGGTGCTTTGTGAAAAATCAGTTCCACTATATTTTTGCATTTAGATCATAGAATCATAGAATAGTTTGGGACGGAAGGGACCTTTAAAGGTCACATAGTCCCATTCCCCTGCCATGGGCAGAGACAGCTTCAATTATATCATGTTGCTCAGAGCCCTGTCCAATCTGACCATGAATGTTTCCAGGGATGGGGCATCAGCTACCTCCCTGGGCGCACGGTGACAGTGTTTCATGCTCATTGCAAAAAAATCTTCCTTATATCTAATCTAAATCTACCCTCCTTTAGTTTAAAATCATCACCCCTTGTCCTGTCAAGGGTATGTTCCTCAAAGCAGCACCTAGTGTGCAAAGCAAAGAGAACTTGAGAGGCAGGCACAGATTCATGGAATAGTTTGGTCTAGAAGGGATCTTTAAAGGTCATCTAATCAAACCTCCCTGCAATGAGTAGAGACATCTTCAATTAGATCATGTTGCATTATCCGACTTTTCTGTCCCATCCTTCAGAGAGATTGTCACAAACTTCCCACCTAGATGGCTATGCACAGCTCACTATGTGCTCAAAGAGAAATCAATGAACCATGGCCCAAACCAGGGGCAGTTTGGTCTGGATCACACAAGACATTTCAGGACTACGGATTGCTCTTAGGGAATCAAGCCAGGGAGTAGTCTGGATGGTTAGAAAATACAGCTCAGGAACCACTGTCAAACCATGTGACCAAAGGAATCTCCATGCTAAGTTTGTCAAGGAGCCCCCATATCCACTCTAGCCTGCCAAGAGCTTCTTCCCTTGGCAGAAACCAAAATCAGAATAGCAAAAATTATTGAAAGGGTGCCCTAAAGCTGTGCCATGAGCAGGATGGGACCGCCAGGCTTGATTCACTCCATACTAACAGAAGAAGGGCAGTTAGCAGACTGTTTTGAACATGGTTTGCTGCTCCTTGCAGTGGGCAGATCCATACTGTAAGGTCCACTCCTCCCAAAGGTAATGAGGATGGTCCGAGGCTCCCTAGTGCAAGGGTTTTTTGGAGCAGAAAGGTGGAGAGGAGTTTTCAACTGACCAGTCACCAAGTCACTAGATAAAATGAGGCAGAATGTGTCAGTGCATTATTACTTTTTGCTTCCAACACTGCTGAGTGTTAGAATGCATACAAATTTGTTCGTAGTAAAGGTTATAGTAAATAAATAAGAAATAGACATAATAATAGCTGCTTATGTCAGAGGAACAGAAGATAAACTATTCCCTAAAGTTCTCTCCCTCATATGCCCAGACCTTTGTACACTGAGCTTGAAATAAGCAACCATTTCTTAGGAGTGGACTTGGGCTGATAGAGTCTGTGTTAAACATGGCAAAAAAGAGCTGCACAATGGGATATTATCACAATGGATTTTGCTTTTTCACAACAGTCTGTTAGTGCTCTTTTACAGTAGAAACTGAAGTGCTCAATTCCTTCAACTTCTTTTTCCTTAGTAATAACCTAAATGTCTGGTTTATTTGGTCAAACATCAGGTTTAGTTTTCTCTTTGTATCTCAGCTGTTCATTTTGTCATATCTGACTCAGAACTTTGTCCTTCCAAAGGATGCAATTAGGTTTAGGAGAATTAAATGTAAAATTCCTATCTATAGTGGAAATTAATATCCTAAATCAATTGTTTTTACTTTCTTTGTTTGAGAAATGGAAAAGTTTCTTCTCCTTATGTACAAAAAGCTTCTTGTCCTTAGGTAAGAAATCCCTCTACAAATTGCTTTCTCTCAATCCCTCTCAACTATTGCATATGCTATGTTATATATTAAGTATTATAAATTAGCTATGTGATTCTTATGCTTTTGTGTTTATTTTTAGGCTCTTGTGGAATGAGAGAAACTATCAAAATGTATTTACTTGCTTCCTCCTTTCCTTTTTTTTTTGCAGCGATATCACAGCATATTTCATGACAGCTTTGCCTTTAGGCCTCTTTTACTCACAGAGGAATAAATCCACCTCCCTGAGCTCTGTCTGTCATAAATCCATTGATAAAATCTCTGCCATTGAAATACCCATGGCTGAAGCTGAATCAGGGTTACAGCTCAGCTGAGAGCCCTCACAGATGAGGCTCTGCTTGGTCTCTGCATCGCATCTGTTCTTTCATTTATCATCTGTGCCGGGGCAGCAGAGTTCAGTTGCACAGCTGCATGCTATGTGAGCTATTCAGAGCACTGATGCTTTATGAAAGCAGCCTGCAGCCATCAGACAAGAAATTATACAGGTTTCTAACAGAGGAGAGACAGATGTCAGTGTGCATTCTCTTATGGGAAGAATAACTAGTTTTATAAAAAGAGCACTGGCCCAGTTTTTGAAAGGTACAGTGAGTGGCAGGGTTTGGTGCCCAAGTATTTCTGAGGACCTGGACACAAGAGTTGTTTCATTACTCATCACTTCTTCCTTTTGTAAAGCCTGTAGACTTTTCACTGTATCCTGACCATCACAGAAAGCTGCATTTAAGGAAAAAATTTATCTAAAGGTGATAATGGAAACACTCTATGAGATGGCTAAATGCACTCAGTTGGTGTAAATACTTTTCCTTCTAAGTTTTCCAGGTGCTAGGGACTCCCTGAGAATGTGAATGTCCTTTGCTGACAATACGTAACCAGCCCTTGAACTCTCTTCCAGGATCTCCAGGATCAAAACAGGCAAAAACCAATGAAAAATGAAAAAAATATTTCTTTGGAGTATGGGAAAAATATAATCAGCAAAAAGAATGCCACTAATGCAGTCAATCTCAGCCTAAACCTGAACATTTTCATATGACCTGAATCTTTGGTCATATGTAAAGAAAAGGAAAGGAGATAATATCTGTGAGATAGATGTTAACACAGATGTTAACACCTCTCAGATGTCCATATGGCAAAGTCTCCCATTCATCGACAGAAGAGGAACATATGAAATCATGAAGGATAAGTATAAAAAAGCAGAATTAATCCCGAGTACACCAGGCACCATCCTACCTTTCCTGGAGTCCCACAGGTTTCATTCTGAAAGGAGATGGACTGGCACACAGGGGAGGTTTGAGCTCAGGAACACATTGGCCTTGAGGATCCACTACAACATTGATAACCTTTGGAGCCTGTTGAGGCTGGACCATGCTGTTGGTGGTCTTGTACTCAGTCTGAGATGTCTGCAGGGGAAGGGGTGAGAGGTGGATCTCCTGCTTCTTTTCCTTCTCTTGCCTTAGTGACAACTGGATCTTCTCCTTTAATCTGTACAGAACCTACAAAAATAAAAAGGACAGCTCAATCTCAATTGCCTGGTAAACAAGGCAAGGAAGGTACCACAAATGCTGGAGAAGATTGCCATAGGTGACTTTCATTCCTAGAAGGCAAGTCACAAGTTATGTTACACAGTATTTCCCACAACAAGATAAGCGTTTCCATTACATAAACTGCAGAGTGTACACATTGACAGTAGGGATTTTAACAGTTCTCACTGTGAGTTCAGTACTTATTTGTAATACCTGCAGTAGTATTATTTAAAGAGCAAATAACACAGAATGGAAATTAGTTACAGAGGACATTATGAAGATGGAAATACTGATAAATAGAGTAACTGTAGAAGAAATTTTAAGCATTTTAACACAAGAGAGACAATGACACAAAATAAAATAGATGTTTATGACTTAGCCAGATACAAGTCTCTAATTACAGCAGCCTAAATTTTTTTTAGAGCAGCCTCAATTTGTTTTAGTAGTCCTCACTGATCTGGCATGGAGCTGATGGTTGAACAGGGTAACTTTACTAGGTCACTTTGGTAACAGTAGACTGCTATTGCTCTGAAATACTCCTCCAGGCAGGGATAGGCTCCAATATCCTGAGAGAAACATTAACTATTCTGAAATAAAGCTGAAGCGATGAGTGGCCTATGAAGTTATTTAACCATCTGTTCAGAAAAGTGTGCTTTACAATCACCAAGAAATTGATTTCTGAATACACTGTAATACCAGGATTATCTGTCCACATATTGCTTATGAATGTGAACATCTGGTATGTGCAACAAAAGCAGAAGTTGTACTGATCTTCTTCCATCAAACTCTACACTGATGTTGCTGAACCCTGGCTTGGTGAGGGCAGGCAGGTAGCTTGTGCTCAGTAATGTCACTCCAGAGGTACCCATGTTACACCTGTTTAACACATCTTATTTCTTTGGAGGGCAATGCAAAAAACAATTTCTGAGCCATAGCTGTTCCATTTTCAAAACATGCCTTACCAGCTATGAAATTTATAAGAATTGTAAAATTGCGTGTGGAGATGGAAGGCACTTACACAGTTTTTTGAAGGTGTCTGCAGATGCCCTTGTACTTTCCACTTTGCTTTATCTGTTCCTGTAAAGCATTCGATTTGGATGCTTGAGTAAGAGAAAACCTAGACCAGAACCTTTTTTTCTCTGCAAGTTAATTCTTTGACAGCTGTTGCCCCTGCTAGCACCACATAAAGATCTAACACTCCCTAGCTTTCCAGTGATGGCAAGATATATCTGATGGGTTTGTTTGTTCAAGGATTATTATTAGAGGTTTAGCTGGGAACTGACCTAATGTCATTAGCAATACACATGTTAAACAAGACTTGGATAGGTAAACCATCTGTTCATTCTGAAGGGTTTAGAATTACTAGGATAAGATTTCTTTCCCATAATTTTGCAGAAAAAAAAGTCCTCTCAGGGGTACCTGTGACGCAAGGGCACTGGTACCAGTAAAGGGGGACTTGAAATATTTTTACTGTCTTTTTCTCTAGTGAGTGCTTTCAGCTAATTTGTTTCTAATAACCAGCAGATAAGCAGCTCACAGACTCATGGCCATGACAATGCTCACCATACCTTCTTGTCACTAATATGTTTTGACATAGTTTCACTTCTTGAGGACCCAAGGAATTATGGTTTTTACTTCCAAAATGTGGAGAAGTATTATTTAATATACTACTTAATAATCTATTATTAAGACCCTAGGAAAAAAAGATAGCTTGACCCTAGCAGAAACTGAAAAAAAAATCTAACCAACGACTTTTGATCTAAACACTAATGCTTTTCCTCAGAAAGTGTTACAAGGCTATAAAAGTTTTAATGAAGGTAAAGTAAAAAAAACCAGAAATGGCCAAAAATATAGTGACCAACCCAATCTGCCACTCTGACACACATTAAATGGGATAAAAACCAACATGAGCTGTCTGTTAGCTTTTCAGGTTGCACATACCTATATATTATCAGATCCTGGCAAAATCTGAGACAGTGTCCATTTGCAGTTTAAACAGTAGCACATGTAAAGATACAGGTTGGACCTGGGAGGAACAGAAAGGGGAATCACTGCGGAAAAGACCACAGCATAGCAGCAATTCCATCTGGAAGGAATTCAAGGAGTCTACTGGTATTGACCTCTGCCCTAACTTCAGATCAGCTACACCCAAACTATTTCTGATGTTTGCCTAAAATCAGATGTTTGACTAAAATCTTAATGAGGGAAAACTCCCAAGCTTCCCCAGGCAAAGCAATTCAGGGTCTGGTAACACATGTGATAGCAAAGATCTTTCTAATAAGTCAGCCAAATCACCTTGTAAAAATTTTTCTTCTTTTCCAGTCCCCAATGGAGAAAGTATTATCTTCTTCCTTACAACAGCCTTTGAAATCTTTCCATGTTTGAGAACTATCATGTTTCTGCTTGCTCCTTTTCCCTGTCATAAATAAACCAAATTATTTCACGTCCTCTGTGTCTCTGATCACTCTTGCATCTCCTTCCTCCTATAATTGCCTGAAATTTTTCACAAATGTGGTGGAGGGAGACAATAGAAAATGAGTAAGACATGACAACCAAATTACCATAGTAGAGGTGAATTCAGATCTTAGAGATCATATCCTCATTTATATATCCCAGGATAAGAAGTGTATTTTTGCAACATTGATGTTGCTTATCTCCTTATCTATTTCTCTGATACTGTTCTGTGATACTGCTGGAACCTTTCCTACAGAGCTGTTGTTTTACCACATATTTCCTACATTGTATTGATGCACATGATTACAGCTCTTGTCCCTGCCAAGCAGCATTGTTGTTCTTTCCCATCTTTTCTCTGGCACCCTAAGAATATTTGAAGTTCTGATACTGTCATACAGAATGGTTTCAATTTCCAATATTGTTGATGCATTCCAGGTCATTAATGAAAATATTGTGTGGTACCAGGACAAGGACAGCCAGCATTTTCTATACTCTTCCAGTTAAAGAGTCAGTAATGACCAAAATATCTCTTCTCCAAAATAGAGAGTAGAGAAGATGAGATTTCTAGAGTTATCCTCCTCTTTTTGAGTGAAATGGCATGGAGAGATGGAGACAACAAGAAAGTAGAAATTAAATAAAGCAACAACTTCCTGTGATAAAACAAGTGCTTTTCAAATCTTAGGGAGACCTTAAAAGATTAAATAACATTTTATCATAAATTTTTCTGAACATTTGTATAACTGTGACCATTTTTAATAACTTCAGATTAAACATGCTTTCCATCTTAAGGTTGTAAGTGGTTAAAGAAAATTAAATGTGCTTGAGAGCAAAATATCTCAAAAGACCCCAAGATACTGTGTGTTCATAAATGCTGACAATTGTCAGAGAATTCAGTTAACACTTGTATGTGTGCACTGCAGAAGAATCACACAATTTAAAGAAGGAAAATGTATAAGATACAACATTGCAAAAATTACCCTACAAAAGTCAGTAGCAGTATAGCTACTATAGCTAGGTTCTTCATCTTCTGTGTGAGCAATGCACATCTCATATTCATTATATTAGAATTGTGCCTAATGCTCAGAAACCTAGCCACTGAGCTCACACAATGTGAATGGCAAAGTTGCTCAAAAATGATTATTCCTTCATGTACTTATTAGTTATTTCAGTTTAATATTTATCCATTTGATACACAAATACCAACACACACTCTAACAACTGTGCACTGACAACATTCTATCAATATGGTGTTGCTTTTACTATCTAGTAACACTGAAATAAAGGCAGGTAAGAGGACTTCAGGGATCCTGGGACTTAAGAAGGTTGAGAAATCATCACTCATGTCCCTACAGAGTTATCCTGTAGATCTATAAACCTTTTATTTATTTCTTCAGCTTCCTTCTAGTTACATTCCTCATTCAACTCAAAATACATCAAGAAAAGTGATTCTTCAAACTTTGGTTTCCCAGCATTATGAGAGTGACCAATTCTTACCTTGGAGTTAAGTTTCTATTAGCCTTGAGAAAACACCCACCATATAAAGAATGCGTGACCCTATCCTTCAGATTAAGAAAAGCATGAAATAAAAAACAAAGTAAAGGTAAAAGGGAAACTTACCATTAAACAAGTCACTAGAATGACAAAGATGCTGAGAAATATGACAACTGCATAAAATCCTTCCTTGCTCCAGATTTTGTCTGCTTCGTGCTGGCCTTGCAAAACATTTTTCTTTTTTAAGCAATGAAACAGAAACAGAAAGAGAAAAAAAGTTATAGAGTGGCATGTGCAGATTAAATAGCTCTCATTGGGCATTAATCACTCTCCTCAGCTTTGTCAGCGCTGAAATTGCACAGCACATGGCTTGACTTGGAGCGCTGTTATTGGCACCCCTGCCCACGCCCAGTCCATGGAGCAGGGCCACCCCGTGCTCCCAGCACCACGCCAGGATCTGCGGCCCAGGGAACTCTCACCAGCCAGCACAGGCTGCCTGAAGGTAAAGCAAACAAGGCCCAGCACCATTCTTGGAAGCCACCTGGCTGCTCAGGTCAGAGGGCTGTGCTCCCACATGGCCTTTGGGAAGTTCTTGCCCTGCCTTTCTTCCCGGGGCTTATCTCCAGCCCCAGCACGCACACACCGGCCTTCCCAGTGTTTACACCTGACACGGAGCAGAGCAGGTGACTTGCCTGTTTGCCTTCATGAGCCAGGAAGCCCTCACACTGTCACCTCTGGATAACACACACAAATACGTAAAAAATATTGATTTTGCTGAAAATAATCTCATTATCTGTTTATCTATAATTCTGATTATGCTTAATCTCATTATCTTTGGCTTCCTGCTGATAGAACATTTCTGTAACAGCTGTGCACACTAAAATTTCCAGAACTCCTAGGGAACTCCTGGGAATTATGAAATAATAATGATTGTAAAAGCATTTATTTTTGTCTTTATTGCAGCAGTGGGACTTGGTTGGACTATTAAATTACCAGAATTTCACTATGTTTTCAAATATAGATTTTGTAGCAGAAACAAAGTACATGCACCCTTGGTCTAACTGCAATATATTATTTAGAATAAAGTATGTTGTCTGATGTTTCTGGGACCACAGTTCAGTAGACATTGCCCTTCCCATTTTCAGCTACTTGCTTTTATTTTCTTAATTGTGTCTTTTCAGTAAAGTTCTCAGACTGAGTAAAACCAACTTTCTAAAATTCTGGTTTCCATTGTAAACGGTCACGGTCTTTGTGTTTCCCTCTCACTGAAATTCTCTAATGGCTTAAAATAAACCTTTAGTTTAAATACTGAGCTGTCTTCCCATCCCAATGTGGCCTTTTCTCCTCTCTGAGGATGTTGTGTTTATCACAGAGTGTATCATAGGGGAAAGAGTTCCTCCATACAAAGATGAGTGGCTGCTCAATGGGCCTGTAGAACTGCAGGGATGCTCCAACATTTTTGTTTAGCCACCCATTAGCCTGCTCTTTTGCACAGCTAACGTATCAAGACAACTTTGTCTTCCAGAAAGGCAAAGCCTCCCAAAACCAAGCCTCTTTAGCCTCCCACACACAGAAAGTCTGGATGATGATGAATTCATGTGGGAAAGCTTCCTGAGGAGTGGGAGCTCATGGCCTGAGGAAGAGAACAAGCTGACAAAGAATGCTGGATGCTGGATCCTGATGTAGTTTTCATGGTCCTCCTTTCAGCACAGAATTAGGCACTGCTTGTTTTGAAAATAGGACAATGCAAGACAATTCACAGACATAATTGCCACAAAATGCAAACATTTTGAGAGAAATTGGGTAGCATGGCTAATTTACAGAGACTTGCTTGCTTGAAGAAATGCTTGTGTTTAACTGGGAGTTGACAGCTTTAGAACTGAAAGTGTAATAAAGAAGAGTTTTCTTTGGAAGTAATAGTCCTGGGAGCCAGAATGGAAATCCTTCAGCACAACTATAGAAACCAATCTTGTAAAATTAGTATATTTGTGTGTAAGTGTAATCATGCATCATGGTCTCAGCTTTAAAATGTTGCATGTATTGACAGTTTAAAAAGGCTTATAAAGTGTCAGTCTGATGTCTAATGAGCAACTTAAAACTCAGGGCTTTCAAAGAGAAGCTGGAAACCTTACCAAATATTTCTGCAAAAATTGTTCCTAGACATATTTAAACACTGTGGCTACTGTAGCGGGGTACAGCTCTCTGTGCAATCTGCTACCTCAGCACAGCAAGGTCATTCTGCTGTGCTCATGGCACAGGACTTGGGTCCCAATACTGGCTCAGAGCCCAAACCTGCAGCTGCTCCATATCCAAGACTGCTCCTGTTGAGCTCCATGGGAATCCCATGGTGACAGCTTCAGCTGCAGCTGCGGCCTGTTAGCTATGAACTCAATGTTTGACCCTGAGTGGGTTACCTGATGGCTTTCCGGTGTTTCATATCTCTCAGGAGGAAATTTAGATAAAAAGCAGGAGCCAAAGGGGAATTGGCTGAGCTGACCTTTTGTAAGTGAGTAAATGGGATGGTTTAATACCTCTTTACTGAAAGTAAATGAAAAAGTTAATGGGATTTTTAGTCACAGTGGATGAGAGACTTATATAAACTTTAATTCAATGATGTTACAAAACTCTTAAAATATTTTATAATAGACTTCATACATATAACAGACTGAAGAGAATAAAAGAAGATTTTAAGAGAATGAATCTCTATGATGTCTGTCTAGTGCTATGTGTGTTCAGGACATGTCTTTGCCTGACTTGTCTTTCTAACAATAATGTTCAAAGAATATTAACAAATGCTGTAAAAAGGGTAAAAAAGTATACCACAATTTAAACTTACTTGACACCCCATTTTGAAACACTTTAGTAGTACCTTCACCTACTCAGACAAATCTCTCTCCCAGATCTAGTTGATGGAGAGCAAAATCATTGCTTAAGCTGCTCCTAATGACAGAAGAAGCTGTGACTTCCAGTAACTGAGTAATCTCACACCCATGATAAGGAATTGCTTTTTGAAACGTCAATGCAGATCATTCAGAACTTTGTTCCTTTGTCTGGGAAAACTGATAAGAGGGTAGCAACTGCCACTGCTACGCTCCACTACAAATTGCTGACATCCAGGAAAAAAGCTAATAGGATGTCCAAATGCAAGGCAGAAACGAGAGGATTCTTGTCCTTCAGATAGTTTCTGAGGAATAGGCTTGAGGATATACTCAGAATAATTTGCAAAGATCCGCAGCTAATATAAGGGGGGAATATCAGAGCAGATGGAGTGGCAAGGGAATTTCACTAGCTCCGGGAGCACCAGATCCTAGAGCAAACAGGGAGGAAGGAATAATTTCCTAGTATTTCCATTCCCTAATGAGTCTCCAATAAGGTGAGTTTTTCAGGCAGAATGAGCCAGGTTAATTTAAGCTATTTGAATTCAGCATAATTCAATGTGTGGAAGAACCAAACGTAGTCTTACAATGCCATTCAATCACTAACCTTACTGAAGAGTGCCTGCACACAAGGGTATCTGCTGAATGGAACAAATGTGTTTTTTCTAAATAATTTTTTAAACTTTTTTTTTTTAAGATACTAAAAATCCATTCTGGCTTTTATGGTCTTATTATGGGAAAAATAGTGGAGTATTTCTACAAGCAAGTAAAATGAGCAGCCAGCTTTTGATAATAACAAAATAGACATTAACCTGAAGTAGTCAGTGTAAAATCTGTTATGGAAGGATTCTGCTGCAGTATCAGGACCTGCCAGAAAAGGTAAACTTTCAGTGGAAAACAGGTGAATTTGCAAATTGGGTCAGTTAACCCCAATTAGTCCCTTGGGCTGGAACCTAATGAGAGCATAGCAAGCTGTAGTTCTGAGCTCAGAGGAAAGCTTACAGGGAGCTGGGGGTAGAGCTCAAGATCAAAAAGGGTTCATGGAAGTTCACACTGAATAGCTTTTTTTTTTTGCTATTGTAACTATGTTAGCTGAGGAACATTAGGAAAGGCTGCCAAAAATCATTTCCACCCCCAGTGAAAACATGTAGGAATGTGTGTGACCTCTCAGGCTCACAGGACATTGGATAATAACCACTTAAGCACGTCTCCCATGACAAAGTCACCCCAAAAGCTCTACTTCAGGTACATGCGTGATGAAGTGCTGTGATTCCACATCCACACTGGCAGCCTGCAGGGCTCCTGTTTCTGTTGGGTGCTCTGGGTGCACCGTGCAGGTTTCACACTACAGCTGCCTTGCCTGATCACAGGAGCATGTCCTTGTGCTCTGCTTTGTTCCCAGGTGCCTCTATCAGTCCAGGCTGTTGTAATTTCTAAGATAATTGGTTTTGATCACTTGTCCTTACAGCGACTCACAGTTTCTGTATACTTTAGGTGCATGATTGCTTCCTTTGATTTCTTCTCTAATATGTTAATATCACATACTTCAAAGGCAACCTCTTTGTGCAAGGAGGCTGTAATGCTTCATTCTGGGATTGCATAATATTGGTATGAACTCTGGAAATTTCTTCTTCAGTGACACATTTCCAGCTGGCAGTTAGCTTAGCTCTCAAAACATAGTAACCCTTATCTTATGTACTGTAACTTCAGTTATTTTTGTCATTCAAAACCATTTCAAGTTCTCTTCTAGTAAATTCTGAAATCTAGTAAATTCTGAAATCCAAGCAATTTGAAGACTTTAGGAAGCCAGGATTCCCACACCATAATAACAGGCTGCCTAAGTCATTGAATATAGTCCTACCATCAAGCACAATTTGGTACTTTGTTCTGGAGAATTCTGCTCCATGGGATGTGGTACATCCCATGGAGAAGAACTCAGTCTGAAATCCCACTTCAGACACAAACTTTAGACCACAATAAAAGAACAAATGCTACAACTACAATGAGCCATTGGAAAATCAAGGAAAGGCATAGGTGTTGTCCTGGACCCCTGAAATGGCAAGGACACCTTTAAATTTACACATTTCCACTGGTACATATCTCATTTTACACCAGGCAGTCAAGTACTCTCGTGGCTCCTACAGCAAAGACATATAGGGAAACTGCTCTTTCAGCAACTGCAGAATAAGAAACTGGGATATAATTTTGAGACAGGCAATTTACTCAAAAATAGATCAAGCAGTGATCAATGCATCAGCAGATGTGAACAAGCAA
Organism: Camarhynchus parvulus; assembly: GCF_901933205.1. NCBI lineage: Eukaryota > Metazoa > Chordata > Aves > Passeriformes > Thraupidae > Camarhynchus > Camarhynchus parvulus. The sequence continues at coordinate 35,551,432 of NC_044586.1, read as the reverse complement.
ATTATTTCTGTAATGAATGGAAATGTAGTTCCAGGTACTGACATCCACTGGGATTTTTGCTGTTTATGGTACAGTATGGGCTGAAACTTTGAACAAAGCAGTTTTCCAGGTGGGTTTTCCTACATAATCTTGGCAAAATTTCTTTGGACAGGCAAATCTCCCACAGCATTAACCCTCTGGGGGTCTAGTTTACACTAAACCTTGTTAAAAAGGGTCAACCAAGCAATCTCAGGAGAGGTGTCTCACAGATGGGATGAACTGCCTGTCAAACACATCTCTTTTTGTCTGCCACAGAGAGAGAGCCAGAAGACTTTCAAGCCTTAGGCAGCTCTCTTACTGAAATACAGCTGAAAAAGGAGACAAATTCCAGCCCTAACACCTCTGTGTCTGCCACCCACCTAGAAAGATGAGAGTAATGTTTCCTTTGCGCACAGATACACTGATAACGCACATACAATACTGCTTGTGAAGCATTCATACTTTCGGTAGAAGAGCGTACAATTTTAGCTCATGCTTTAATCAGGATTGATAGCTCAGTAGTACACACACACAAAACATTCTACAATGGGTAAAATCATGTATCACAGCTATGTAAGACTTTGTATAATTATACCTTCCTTCAAAGGTTTGCCTGTTTTATTTCGGTTTGCTGTTATTTTGGAGTAATTTGTTCTTAGAGCAAGTTGAGGGCATATAAGTGGTTGGCAGCTGACCAAGTAAAGATTGTATGTTGTTTTTTTGATGTTCTTTTCTCTGTAGTCTTATACATGTAAACTATTTATTGAGATCCACAAGGAATATGTAATTAGTGTATTGCATATTAGTGCAAAGCTGCATTATTTTTCAGGATCAATGCCTTAGCTGTATAATCTGCTATGAATTGAAATATTAAAATAATCTCTTGTGTCTCCAACAGTATTAGGAGCTAGAGACTGCACAGCTTTCATTCTAATAATCCTGTTCTAAATGATTACCTACATTTTTTTCCAGAAGGAAAATACAAATATCTGAACACTCCAGATTATTGAAATGTATCTAACTCAAGATGAGCTCTTGAGTTCAAGGCTTGGTTTTCTTCCAGCATCTCTTCATAGCTTGATGACATTTCTCCGTTCATATATTATTCATATACGTTCTTGCACCATGTCTACCTGAAGTGCTATTTGTAGTACTAGGAATAGATAATTGCCTCTATCCCAGCTGTCAAGACTCATGTGCTTCAGATACAAAGGAAATTTTGACCTAAAGGAAGCTTCACTCAGTTTGCTGATGGGTGATATAAAGACTTGATTTATTTGGAAACCACTGCTTTGCTATGCTTTGTATTAGAACAGTTAAACTTGAGAATCTGAATTTTGATAGTGGCAGGTTGCTGTAGTAGAACATGAACTGGCCTTGTTTTCTATTTCATTTTTTTGGTAACAAAGACATCTAGATTCTGAGAATACTTAAAGTGAACAAAACAATTTCTAATCAGTAGAAATACAGATAGGCATAACATCGCAATGGCTCAAACAGCAGTGTCTCAAACACAGCTTTAGGTATAAAAAACCTCAGGAACTTTTTACCCATAGAGGGAAACACAGCTTATCAGAGGATTTAAATTTTTTTCCTGTTTTTTTTGGACACCGACACTTCCTCTGCCAAATTGGGAGTTTCCACTGAAAATATTGATTCTTGACAATATGATTGAAGGGGTTTGGCCCCAAACTGTATTCTGAGGGTCTTTATATGGATATAAGGGCTTCAGGTAAGACCCTAAATAAAATGCAGCATGATATAAGGGCTTCAGGTAAGACCCTAAATAAAATGCAGTCATGTCCATGAGCTCACTGGCTTTTTACCCTTAAGGCTTTTACTTTCTTTCATTTTCTGGGCACATTTTAAATGGTTGACCCAGAATTAGATGTCCATCTCACTGATAATGTCTCAGATAAGCTGTGGAGATGACAATGTTATCTCTACTTGGAAATGGATTTTTTTTCTTCCAAAAAAATGGATGAAGTCATACAAATAATAGCTACAAGATTTATTTTTACCCTCTTTTTGGAGCACATAAATAAAATAAATCTCTTGCCAATGCTAAAAATAGCAAGAAGCACAGGTGAAATGTACAGATTCAGTTTTTCAAAATCATGTCAGACAAAAGTTACATGGGTAGTAATGGTGACACCCAATATCTGCATTCCATTTATCTCTCTATTGAAATTGTTATATCTTCCTACCCCCCATTAATAGATTGGAATTCCTTATGTCCATTTCCTTTAAGGCAATTAGTGCATGCTTAGGATCTAGACTCTGATTTCAATGGTAGCTCATCTGTGCGAGGAGGACGTGGATGTTAAAGAGTAAATAGCCTAATAAAGCACTACAAAAGTAATTTAACAGAGATAGTTGGATGGGGCTCTGAGCAATCTGGTCTAGTGAAAGGTACAACAGTCCATGGCAGAGGGGTTGGAACTAGGTGATCTTTAAAATCCTTTCCAAGCCAGACTATTTGAGGATTCTATGATAATTGCCTTACACTAGTGATGCTCTCTAAGCCCATACATTTTTTGCCTCATGCCTGAGAACCTCAGCTGGAATACTACCAAGGATGTAAGTGCCTAATCTATATCAAAATAATACAGGTTAGAAGATTGATAACCAACCTCAGGGGAGACCTCTGTTATTCCAAACTGGGATAAACTCTGATGCAAAATGTTGATATTAAGGGAACGTAGTACTTCTTCAGATGGGAGCGCCTCAGAAATTCCTGGCTTCGTGTTCAGTGGGGACACAAACAGTTCCACACAGTTCTTCTTCCCCTAGGGAAAAAAAAAAAAAACAAAAAACAAAAAGAAGCAAAATCATAGGAGGGGTCTCGCATTAATCTCTACTCTCTGTAGATTGCAACTATAATTCCAAAGCATGGAGTATAAAGGTTGCAACCTGCTCTGTGAGCAGAGCATACCTTTTGCCTGTCTCTGTAAATCCCAGCAGATTGTGGAAGAAAATGCAAATCCTATATGTGGGCATGAGTGCTTTGTCTCAATCAATATTGACAAGGTAGACTTTTCCTGAGTCTAGTATCATTAAACAATCAATGTAACATAGTGATAGGAGGAGCCATGGGATGGGGTCAATGGCAATGTGCCAGCAGGGATTTTAGCAGATAGTTCATCTGAGCTGAGCTGAGCTGAAATAGGAATGCTTAGCATAATGCTGTGATATTTTGACATTATTTTCTGGTCCCTTCTCAACATATGGCAGACACATACCACAATAAAGTCCTATTAGTTGACTGCAGTGCAATTTAATATCGTCCAACAAAATTAAAGGACCAAGGACATTTTTTTAGCACTAAATGAGTGACCTGAGAATGTCTGCTCCCTTATCTATTAATTCTTACCCTGGTGTCTTTGATGCAGTCCTCACAGCCTAAGAGGTTCTGTGTTAGAAAGGTCAGTGATGCCCACTCTGTTCCAAGGTAGCAAGAGGAAAGAGATTTTCTATGTTGTGATAGACTTGAAAAGCATGCGAGACAGCTCTGATGTCCAAACAGGATGTGGGAACCCGGTCTCCCCAGGGCTATGGCCAGTGTAGCTGACAGTGTGGAGCAGATTCCAGATCTGAGGGATCCCACACACATGAGGTAGGCATGGAGCTGCTCCCTGCATTGCTGCGTGGGCAGGCAAGAACCTCACCAATCTGGTTATTTGCTATTGATCATGATGGGATGGGAGAGATCAGTTCAAACAGGGATAATCCTCATTTCCCCTGCCTCTTTCCCATCACCTTGAATGTGTATATTATCTCTGCTGAAGTGAAGAAAAAGACAACTTTTGCTATTCTTAAAATACTTTTCCATGAAATTCTCTTTGCATAAAATACTCCTTGCATTCAAAACAGAGCTGCACAGAAAGGGACTCTTTCAAACATGTTTGCCCTAAATCTGTCCTCTGTGCTCTCACATGTGCTGCTGGTCCATCTGCTCAATAACAATGGTAAGGACACTGGCTACCAGTGGGACCTGAAGAAACTGATTTGAACCTGGGGTTGTACTCAGTCTCTGACATGGGAAGGGGACCGCTGCTGTGTGCAGGTCACAGGCACCAGGCAAGGCTTGGTGGGTATGCAGCATTCCCAGTGTTTTGTGCCTCCTCTGTCTATGAGTTTCTCTATCCCATTAAAGTAACTTTATGGGAGGAGGATGTACTGGAAAGGCTAAGGAGACACTGGAAATAGTGAGTTAATATTTCCTGGCATCTGTGTAACATGTAAGAGGTTAGCAGGCTGTCTGCTCCCTCTGTGCCCATCCACATCCTGGCTTCCAGACTCCTGATCACTTCTGAGCTGCTCACCTGGGACTGAGTCACCTCACCTCACGTCAGTCACCTACCTTTGAAAGCCAGCAGAGAGGGACTGGCATCTCTTAATCCATCCTAATATAATCAGGATGGATCTCAGTGCCTCTTCTCCTGCAGTTACCATCCTCTACTGCTTTTACAGGGAGCCTAGATTAGTAGTTTAGAAACAACACACTGAAACAAGGCAAGATGAATTTTGATGTGCTCTGCTTGCTTGCCAGCACTCTGTGTGAGAGGAACTGTCTCATGCTAAAAGGATGAAAAGTGGGAATAATGTCTCCTAAGATGCATTCATCTTCCTTGTGGATTTTGACTGTGTGTGATTTTTAGAGCAAATAGAGGAAAAGTTTGCTTGCTTTCTTATATAGCTGAAATATTGACTCATAGAAGAACTTTTACAGGTGTTGAAAAGACTAATTAAATAATACTGCTTAGTGTACTCTGGTCTATATGCAGGTAAAAAATTACATTATCTCTTCCCTTAAATCATAAATGAGAGGAGAAAGCAAAAAGCAATGAAGCCAGTAGAAAAATAATCAGCATATTTCTTCTGTTTATTTACATAATTTCTAAGGAGCATAGTAAGAAAACTACTAGGTGATTCAGTATATTGAAATACACATCTCAGACTCCAAAATATTTCTCATTTAATTGTACTTTTCTCTGAATATATCTTTAAACGTTTCATTCTGGTCAATGCGGAGGACAATGAAATTTAGCATCGCTTGTCACGAATGAGTGATATTCCTGAAGAACATAGAAAGGGCTGCAGTGCATTCCTATTGATTTTTCTTGCTGTACTTTTTGTGAGATCTTCTCTCACAGAGACATTTCTTGAAGGAGTTTTATAATCCTTTTTGATGTATACAATCCTATCAAGCTTTCAAGGCAGAAAATACTTTTATGATTAACCTGTCAGTTTTCTTCCCTAATATTCAACCTGCACGTAGAATTAAAAACCTCTTCTTCCCTCTGCAAAGTGAATTGAAGGCTAGCAGTACACACATGATGTTGGATTTTCTTCCTTCACGGTAAAATTGTTATAAAAAGACAACAGTGTTATTAAGTATGCATACACAAAAAAACACACAATGACAGTTGTTTTAAAAAAGTCTTTTTTACTGGAAGCAAATTTATCGCCATCTTTTACCAGTAGGATACCATAGTCTACAAGATCATTTCTGAGGACAGATTATGATAGCAGAATAACAAAGCATGAATATTAATATTGTACATGACATTTAATTTACTAATGGAAAGTCTGAGGATAAATTGTGAAGATGCCTTTGAAAGGATGAATCACATGTATTTTTTGAGCAATATTCAACCTTTGAGAAACAAAACATGGATAAGGTGTGAACATGAAAAAGAACTGCATTGGAATGAAAACTAAGGGATAAGCAATCTGCTTATGAATAGGACAAAAAAGAGATTTATCTGGCTTAGCTGAGAATGGTGTATTTTCAAAGGAGAATTTAAATAATTTTGTAATCAGGATCTATTTTGCTGTAGTGCAGTTGAAGAAATGGAATAATAAGTATTTTTCTGTCCTATTTAATTGTACTCTTCCATAGTGGCAGGAAAATCAATACAAGAGAATTTAGAAAAACAGGTACACTTTAATACACACAGACTTTTGGTACTTACAATGAGTCTGTTGATATGAACTTGTTGAGGTAAGAGTCCCAGTGCTGCTGCCACTCCTTGGCGAAATATCCGAAGCAATGTGGTATTCAGCTTGTTTACATCCATTTGCAGTGTCTGAAAAACAGAAATCAGTTCAAATGAACTCTTTGTCCAAGACATTTAATTCTCAAGATGACTGATCTCTGGGGCTTTTCACTAATTGTTGTTGTGTTTTTTCCCTGTAACAATAATCTGTGTAATCTACGTACAACACAATCTATAATAGGTCTAAAGGTACATTTCAGTACCTTAAATGCTATTCATTAGCAAAGTACCACCTTTGCCCAAGTACACTCAGAATGGGTTCCAGATGGTTTTGGCTTAATTCCTTGGACAAGTCACAGTGTTAAAGATAACACAATTACTACTTTAGAAATGAAAGTTAAGCATTAAACATCAATTGCATCCTTAAAGAATGAGATGTTGAGTTTGCACAATGAAGATTCCTTTGAAATATTGTCTTAGCATATCTCCCTGAAGGTGAAGAATGAGTCACACATAGTGAAATCATACAATTTTAATTTTGATTAGCAGTTTCTGAGATCAGAAATGAAACATTCTGGATACATTCCCCATGTTTGAATTTCCTAAAGCTTCCTCATCCATGTCACAGGATGAGACAAACTATACCATTGAAACATTTTCTTTCCCTGTGTTAGAATTATAGTGAAATTTAGAAGTTTCCTCAAGTTCAGATCTTTTTTGTGAAGTCAGTGGAATTTTACCCAAGAAATAATTTAGGCTCAAATCTTCTGTGTCCAAGAAGCGCCAGATATTGGGTCTTCACATGATGCCTGATAGACAGTACTTCCCTGTAGTACTTTAGAGTCTGCTTCTTTGTTTTCATATCCCTTTTGCAGACAATATGTAGTGAAGAAGAGAGGAAAGATGACTATGTCAGACGGCCACAGGATTCCAATGCTTCTGGCAACTTCTGACTTAGGAAGTTACTAAGTTCTGCCTGAGCCAGTTGACTCAAGATAAAAAAGATTTTTTTTTTTAATTTCCTATTTAGAGCCATGGGCCAGCTTCCTGCTCTGGGGAACCAAGCAGGTATTCTTCCTTCCTAACCAGAGCTACATAAAGAGAATTAAATATCCGTGGGTCAGATATCACTGGGAATATGGTTATGGTTCAGAAAGAAAGGAAACATTTATCTCAAAGAACAGCAACATCACACATTTTGACTGTTGTTCTTTATCAGTGTTTATAAGCTGCAACATAAAACCATAAAATATTTGCTTTCCTTTTCCACCATCGATTTGATTTTTCTGTCAGTAGTGAGTGGTTTTCTTTCTTTTCCTCCCTTTTTCTCATTGTTTTACACTACTGGGATTGTCAGGTCTTGATGCATGAGATCTGATCTTACCACACAACTGAGCTTTAATTCCATCGTAAGTATTACAAGATTCTTCCACTTAAAATACCGTTTCTACCCTGGCATTTTCAAAATACTAAATCTTCTTCTCTTAGCTTCTTCTTGAATTTGACAGGCATCCTCAATGGTTACAAAACAGCTCCAACTTTATCACTGAAATAGATGTCTTGAGAGGGGACATGTGGAGGTCCAACAGATGTGAGCACCTTTTCTTCTGTACCTCAGGCTGACTCATGGACCACCTGACAAGAATTGGTTTGGAGCTTTGAAGCTGTGACTACACTGAGACAGCCTGGTCTGGAGGTCTTGAGTAAATGAGAAAGGGAGTTGCTCCTGAAATAGAAAGACTGTCATGAGGGTCCCTGGAGATACATGAGGATGGCATAAAGAGTGTCCAATCTGGTGACCCTGAGTTATGGGGTTAATAATAACTGTTTTACTGAGCAAAATTAGCAGGCATAAAATCAAAATACATTCATTTAAACATACTTGATCCTGGTATCATAACACATTATAGAGATATTATTAAATAGTATGTTAAAATCTCACTGATAAAGACACAGAAATGAAACAGCCAGAAAAAAATATCTAGCTTCAGAAGAAATAGAAGACCTTAAAGAGTCTATAAAAAGGTAATAAATTCTCATAGACTTAGTATGCTGGGATTGTGGTTCATCATATCCAGGCACAGTAAAATGTGGTGAAAGTCCATTATCTTCAGGAGAGTCACATTTCTGCCTACCAGGGCTGAATTCAGTCCACTGTGTCCTTTAACAAATATTCATCCATGGCTGCAGTGTGTGTGTGTCTGTAACAGCTACATTGTCCTTTGTGGTCCTGGGGGAAGCCTGAATACCCCAGTCTCTGTCAGCCTGGCATCAGCCTGCTTAAAAATCTCACCTGGCCTTGCACATAGAGATTACAGCACCCTTTTAGAAAACTTCCTCAGAAATTTGCCCTTATGCCTTATCTCAGGATGCATCTTCTGCAGCTATAAATATTTTCTTCTTTTCTTTTTTTTTTGACTTTTCATCCCAAAGAAGTCCAAAAATATCTAAGGAAGAAGCATCTCACACTGATTATAAGAACCTTGCTTTGCTGTTCACTGAAGCATCTGCTTCTGCTTTTCTGCTATCAGTGTGAATCTTAGCTCCTTTGCAATTATAGCAAAAATTAAGTAAGAGAATTACAGGTCACCTTTTCCTACTTCAGACAGCACAAGGGAGTGCATTTGACTCTTCCTGTCAAAAGGAAAGTAAGCAATCCAGAATCTGTCACTTTAGGAATGGAATTTCTAACTCAGTCAGGGAAAGGCAATTTACATAAATGCTTGACGGAATCCCAAGAGCACCTACTTTAGAGTGAGGAGAAGATCACAAATGTGCGCTGTGCTCTCTACTATCCCTTTTTTGGTATTGTATTCATAAAACCATAAAGCAGCAGTGGACTAGATCGGAGATGTATCAATTCATTACACTGTGGCGAACTCTGGGTGCTTACAGTAAATGACAGGAACAGGGCAAGATTAAAGTCTTTTCCCAAGTTCCTTCTGACAAGATCACAGCTAATTTATGTCTATTCAGCACAGACATCAGGTCTCCTCAATAACAACAACGTCATCAGACTGGTCTGGGATGAAGGCAACACTTGGGGGCATTATATTCTTGGCTCTGGCAGGTGCCTCCTGAAGGTGACTGAAATTTAAGTCTGACCTGAGGGTCTGGTGTAAAATTGCCTTTCTGCAAATTCTTAAGTATAACAACTTTTTGTTGAGAAAAGTTAGTAAGAGAAAAAAAAAAAAAGAAAAGAAAGAATATAGAAGAGAGAAAAGGAAAAAGAGTTAAATGCTACTATCAGAAAATTTTCAAAATGTTATTAATATTTAAATATTTTAATATTATTGTGCCATTCTGATGGCATGCCTGGATACCATTTTGACTATAGTCCACAAAGGTAAGAGATGAGGATAGGAAACTGCTAATGGATGAAGTACAAATGCAATAATACCTGTACTCAGACAAACAATATGACGTGGACATGTCATTATTAAGAGAATCACTCGTACAATGGAAACCTGACAAGCCATTTACAGGTTATAATTACAAAAATTAAATCCATGAGTGCTAATACCACCTGCAAAAAAAAGTGAAATTAACCTCTGTAAAGTAATCCATCTAAATAAATAAAACAAAGCATTAACATAGATACACAAGTTATGTCTTACTGTCTTCCTCTAGCTGCTCCTTTTGCTTTGGAAAAGAAAGGGCTGAAACATCCCAGTAAGACAGCACAAATCCTTTACCTTTGCTCATCTGCAGTGTTTATCATGGACTGCAACCATCTCCCCAAGGAGGTTATGATTTTGAATCAGCTGCCTCTATTGGCAATAGCGACTTGTTGAGCCCAGAGGCGAACCCCCTGGATGGCTCATTTTCCTGAGCAATTACCCACCTGGATATTGCAACTGTGGCGATGGTTTCTAGGTTCCTCTGATCCAAGGAAAAAAGGCAGTTTGAACTGAAGGAGTTTTCTGCTTGTAGTGGAAAACTTGGGAAGACAGAGTTCCAGAAAGGGAAACTCAGCACAGAAGCCCAACAAAGATCATTCAGAACTGACATCCTACAGTGGCTTTTTAATAAAGATCCTCATGTTAAAGGGACAAAGAAAATCTCTAACATGAAAGAGAACATGTGACACAGAGTCTGAAATAATACTTTTAGGATATTACAATAAACCTTAATTTGCCAGGTCATGTTCGGCTTCTTAAGAAAAAATCAGAGAAGAACCTCCTTCTTACATTTTCCTTATCATCAATTATATCCTTTCTGCAATGAGCTACAAATATACAATTCCATTTCTATGCATTGTTGCTCCTCCCAAAACTTCTTCTGGTCCTAGCACCACAGATGTTTTCTCAAACCTCCAGCTAAATTGATTATACAGACCAAAACTAATCAAAGATAAAGAAGATTAAAGGTGAAAGTATACATCTTAACAACACTTTTATGAAAAAAGATGAAAACTAAATCAACAAATTATACATGCTAGGAATTTTACATACTTAAGGGCAACTGGGTAATGAGTTCTATTTTGTGCTAAAACAAAAATAAAAATAAACACACTTCTTTAGTTAAGCCAAACAAGTGAGAGAGCTCAGAGAAGAGTTTTCTTACCTGACTGTTCTCCAGTTATTTATACATCGTTTTAAAAATTCAACAAAAATGCTATAAAATGGGAGGGTTTTCTGCACTAAAGCAAATATTGCACTATGGCCAAGCTGTGGGTCCCTCTATCTGAGCACCCCAACCTGCTGCCTGCACAGTTCATCAGTGCCACAGTGTTTCATCCTGTCACCCTAATCAGACAGCCTCAGCTGTACAACCAAAATAAGGATGTATATATCAGGAGGGAACCTGAAAGTGTTGCAGATTTATTTGTACAGCTTTGGTGCAGGACTACAACAAATATATAAAAAATTGTGAAAATACCTGTATTTTCTGTCTTTTTCTCCCCCTAAACACATTAGATTTTCCTTCCTGTCACTGTTCAATATTTGAGATTGCAGCTGCACTGGGCATCAGGTGAGTCCCTTTGGCTGGCTCAGGTGCCTGATACACACTCACAGAAGATTTTGGCTTTCTAAACTTATGAGAGTCATGTGTCACAGCAACTTTAGTGTCTCAGGTAGTCCATGAACCACCTGGAAGGCAGTACATCCCCAGACAGAATTATGAAACTACAACAATGCATTCTGCCAAGTGCCACTCCAAAGGAACTTTGCCCTAAGCCAAACTGCTATCTGAGGTGTATTCACTCCTCTCCCATTTACCTCTCCCACTGCCATATAATCTTCTGCAAGAGGAAAGACCTGCCCTTTTATGAGGTCTACATTAAACTTTGAATTATGTCTGTAAACTAAGATAAAATTCTCATGAGTATAAAATCAATTATTCTTAGTGGTTAATTAAAGTAGTTTCATATTTCTGTGTATCAGCAGTTGTCTGCAGTGACCTACTCAAACTTTCACACATAATATATTTCTTCTAAAACACAATATGACTAGAAAAATCAGTCTTGGGACATTTAAATACTTCCAATGTCAGAGAACAATTATTGAATAAAGTGTAGTGAAAATCACCAAGAATAGTAGAAAAATTACAGGCATACACTTGAGTTTATAAGAATCAGTGAAAAGCAATGAGAAACATTCTCGACCAGGAACATGCTTCTGTTTAAGTCATCCATTTTCTACTGAGGAGACACTGAGGCTGCAGAATATGGAAATCTGCCAACCAATCCCAAATATCATATGTAGACTGCAAACATATATGTGCTTGTCCAAGTAGTATTTGGGTGATAAGAAAATAGAGCTCTAAGTTGGTTCTGTATAAGTATTAGGGAAAAAATGATAGGAACAGGTTACTTTGATTGCTTCAAGTCCTGATTAGTTCAGGGAAGTTTAGTATATTGGTTTGTTTCTTTTCAAGATGTGACAATGTAAAATTTCACTCATATTTTTGCTAGGAAAAAAACCCAACCCACATCTGTTATGAAAAATCTTTGTTTGAAGTAAGCATACTATTTCCTGGAATTATGCATTTCTCATATAGTATTAAATAGCAATTTTGGCTCTTGATCAATTTTTCATGAAAGCATATACATTTAAATATTTATGCATGTTATGAGCTCTATGGAATAAGACAGAAGTAACACTGATGAGAAATATAGGGTTAATCCAATTAGTCCAGATAGCTGTATGGTCTCCCCTCAAAGTGATTTGCAAGTGAATGTTAATTAAAATATGAGAAAGTGAAAATGCATGGATCAAAGCAGTCTTTTCCACACTGCAATTAATCCACAGACTCCACCACAGGAAGTTGCAGAGGCCAAAGACTGAATATGAGGTAGCAATAGGTCTGAATGCCTACATGGACATTGAAAGTCACAAATGTCCCTGGAAACTGTACAGAAGGCATACTACAAGCCCTGTCATGCAGTTGGCTATCATACTCTGACTGTCAGAAACTAAGATGAATACTAGTGCTACAACAGAAGAAGTTCTCAGTCTGCTGTTGTGAGGTTTGAGTGCTGCCCACCATCCTGGGCTAGAAACTGGGTTCCATTCTAGTCCATTCTAGTTTGCACAGGCAGGTACCAGCTGAAGACAATCCTAGAGACTGCTGCATCACAGAGGTTGAAGACACCATACCAGCTGTTGTGATGCTCGGGCACTCCACTAGCATCTGCTGCTCAGACTGGCAAAACTTTCCTGGAGGTGGGTGCATGATATGACCAAACTAGTTTGCCTCAGCTGTGTGACAGATTTACATTTCTTTTTCCAGGGAGAAGAACTAATTTCTCAAATGAAATCAGCTGATTTGGGGCTGATTTGATCAATTCTGTAGGAAGCATCAACATAAGAGTGAGAAATGTTGCATCTGTGAGGTCTGGCTCTTGGCCACAATTCCCTCAATTCCCTTACTGAGCTTACTTGCACTTGGGCAGTGAGTCAGGCAGCTATAGGAAGACTTTATGACCTTCACTGATGATTGAAGTGTACAAGAATGAAATTCAGCCCACTAAGGATAAGGCTAGTGTCTTCAAGAGGTGCACTTTGATTTTTATCAGTCCTGTTTTGCATTAACCTCTCGGCTTGCAGTCTCTAAGAAAAGATAAGAGCCAGCTCTTCCAGTGTGGTGCCACAAGGTAATGTGGATTGACTGATCTCATCTAATGAGAAGACACAGAATAGTTTTCTTTAGTCCAAAGGAAACCTCAAAAGGTTTATTATTTCATTCTCCTGGCTTCTGAGTTGTGTGGGTCATTCCTGTACCACAACATGAGGTAGTTAGTGGGGAGAGTCTGAAACCATGTGTTACACTGTCCTCACAATGCTCATATACCTTTCCTATGGTGTCATTAATGCATCAATCATTAACCACATATTTGGAAGTCAAAAAGCATGTACAGGTTCCAAACACTGAATGCACTGCAGATTTTGAGAAACTACTGTTCCATAGCCCCTACAACTCAGCAGAGGAATAACCTTATTCAAAGCCCAGTAAAGTTAATAGAACCTGTCCTGAGTAAGAATGTTGCAGAATCCCATATCCTAAATGCCCAGGGGATGCATGTTTGTCATTGTTGAGGGGCTGTAGGAGAGGAGAAGGAAAAGTCATCTGCTGTCCATGGGACACCAGTTCGATGCAGCCTCACCATTAAATAATACCAATACCAGCAGGTCTCTGTACTGTGGGAGCCCTTGGGAAGGGAAAGGGAGAGGAGAAGGAGGCTGCAGTAGTTCTCTTGTTCTTCATGGCTATTTTTAAAAGTTTGACAACTATTTTTAAAAATATTAAACTGGGAGTGCTTGCAGTTACTGCCAATTGATTACTAGTATGGATGAGAGGCTGAAATGTTGCTATGCCTCTGGCCTTAGCAAGTCTGCCTCAGTTGTACTGCTTCAGTTCTATGCCTATAAATGGGAATAAGAGAATTTGAGTCTTCTCAGGATTTTTTATATTTGAAAAAGATAAAGGTCAGATATGTAGAATACAACTTTTCAGCTTCTTTCACAGACAATTTTAATGTTACTCCCAAAAGTTACTTCCTGTCTTTTTTTAATTAGGATCTGCGTACCTTCAAGGACTGGAATTTTCTTAAAATAACAGCTGAAGTTCATTTCAAAGCTCTGATAGTTTTCTAGGCTTTTTCATGCATCCTTCCACCTCTCCCTGCCCTCCTCCCTTATGGCAGACATTTGCAAAGGACAAGATGATGGAAAAGCACAAGACAATGCAGAGATTTGGAAACATAAAGAGAGCTGGGAGAGCTCAGCTGAGCACTATTTCAACCTTTTTGTTCTTTGAGAGGCATGTATAATGAGCTCCATAAAATTGTCCTTTCTGTTCTTATTCAATATTGGCAAAAAATTTATTCCCTGCATTGCAAAAGAAATTCATGATGCTATTATGTCCAGTACAACTTTTATGCACAGCATGACTGTACCAGTCACATTCTATTTCATCATCCCAAAGCCAGCTGTAATCTTCAGAGCAAACAAATCTTTTGAGTCTGTTCAGCACAGCACTTCAGAATATGTTTGGTTTTTCTGCCAATTATTAAACTTCTAGGTAAAGCCAGTGTAAAGTTCTAAATGCCAGAAACCCAGTATTGTTTCTTCTTGCTCTTTTTGTAAAACCCTCATTTCAGATATTAATTCTGTCCAATTATTAAATCTCTAGGTAGAGCCAGTGTAAAGTTCTAAATGCCAGAAAGCCAGTATTGTTTCTTCTTGCTCTTTTTGTAAAACCATCGTTTCAGGTTTTTTTTCTAAATGATTTTCAGTTACTGAAGTTTGAATTCCCATTACAACTTTGTATAATGATCCTTAACACAAAAGACAATCAAAATGCCTTCTAAAAAAATGGCAGACATTAACTCCACCCCAGAACCATCCTTTTCTTTTTTATCTTCAGATTTTAAATTTCATTTGTAGCAGGCATGGATATAAACATATATATAAGCTTACAAACTAATGAAGAACAAAAGTAGAAACATAAACAGCAACTTTCACATCTTTCAGGAACTGATGTGGCCAAAAGACTCCCACTGACCTCTCTTGTTCATAATCTTTCTCTCTGCTTCAAAAATCAAAGTAAGATTTCAGTACTGCTGACATCCTAGCTTTCTCATGCATTTATTTTCAGAGACAATTTTTATTGCTAGTTTCAGATGAACAAAATCTACCTGAAAGACACAATGGGAATATTATAAAAAGAGGCAAATGCTTTCCCTTTTTTTCTCATAATTATCTCTCTGCAGCTCCTGGGCACGGGAAGAGGAAAATTTGAAATACATCTGGAAGAAAAAAAAACAAAATAGTCTCAAAATTCATTTGACTCAACTGGAATTGAGGTATTTACATAATGGCTGTTCTTGTGAGATTCCTGAATAAGGCTCATGTCCCAGGGCAGTCTGGATTAATAGTCCAGCACAGCCAAGACTTTGAAAGAAAGAAGTGATTCCTTAGCCTTCAACTCTCGAGAGATCAGAACCCCATTTTCAGGAAAAAAATGTCCAATAACAAGGGATAACAAGGGCTGTTTAGCATGATGCAATTCATTGGTATGTTTTGGATGCTTATCAGCTTTCAGCCTTTTAGCCCAAAGAAGTCTGTCTATAGACATTATCATCACCATAATCACAAATTGTTGAAATGAAGCTTGTATTATTGATTTTACCCTTCCTACTTTAGCACTCCAAACCAACACGAACCAAGGACAGACAATACAAGACAACCGTGTAATTCTGGACTTATGTTCCTTTTACCATTTTGCACTTTAAAGAAGTTAAGCAAAATGAAGCAAAATCCTTGGAGGCCTGCTATTTTTTCTTAGATAAAACCTGAATTACTTTGGGTTTTATTCTGTCATGGAATCACATGACTGATGGAATCAGAGGACTGAACACGTCCCTTTGTCCCAAGTTTTAGCAAAACTATCATTTTAAGTTCAGAAACAAGAAAGCTGATGAAAAGACAGTCTCACAATTTTGGCAACTATCTCAGGAACTTTGACCTTCTGAAGATGCTAATACTGAATGTATTTCAGAAGCTTTTAGGCAAAAATTTGCTTTCCCATGATCAGCTGAGCAGACTGGATTTTCTTCTTCTGTCTAGTACTAAAGAGAGGAGGCACAGGTGAAGGGAAAGCATTAACACCAAATTTTCAAAGATTTAAGGAAAGTTTTACCTCAACAATTCCTATTACTGTTAATAACAATATTGCATTTTTGACTAGCAGGTTTCTGGCTTTGATAATACTATGCACACACTGTGACCCAAATATCCTAATACAGGACAAGATTTCTGACTCACCTATTAGAGAAAAAGTTTTCTAAAATGGCTTTAAGGCTAATTTGGGGGACTTTTCTTTAGAGGGGACTCCACTTGTGAGGTCAAAATGAAGAAATTAGGTCAAATATGAAGAAGCTGTGCTGCTCTGTGCTATTGGATTTTATGTCTCTAAAATGAACAGGAGACAGGGCCTAATTCATGGTTCTTTAATCTCTCTCCTTTATATTCAGATCAGAAGACCATTCCGTGTTCATTTTTTTTAACAGGCAACACATCTGTCAAAGCCAAGCTCAGATGTTTAGAATGAGAAAAATGTGCTTTTTCCTTTTATTCCAAGAATTGATCACCCTTAAAAGAGAATATTGAAAAGTATTTGCATATAGTCCTCTCATTCTCACACAAACAAAAGCAAAACAATTTGTAATTCTTTCAGTGAGAAATAGCAGTTACAGATTTGGAGCTTTTCTCTTTTCTTTTCTTTTCTTTTCTTTTCTTTTCTTTTCTTTTCTTTTCTTTTCTTTTCTTTTCTTTTCTTTTCTTTTCTTTTCTTTTCTTTCCTTTCCTTTTCCTTTTCCTTTTCCTTTTCCTTTTCCTTTTCCTTTTCCTTTTCCTTTTCCTTTTCCTTTTCCTTTTCCTTTTCTACATTCTTTCTTTCTAATATTCTTTAAACATACTAGAAGCAATCTCCCAGATTCCCCCAAGTGACCACAACCAATGCCATTTGTGTTTGAGAGGTTCTGCTCCCCTCTATGAATGCCACAAGTGTACCTTTGTGCGCACTTCCTGCCTCTTTCCTGCACTCTGGAAACCCAGGAGATTCCCAGTGGTTTTGTGGCTGCTGTTCCATGTGGGCAGAAAGAGATGCCTGTGAACAAACACTCAACCTCTCAGATACTGAGTGCATGGATCTGATCCAGAGCAATATCTGTTTTCTACCTGTCATCTCAAAACAAAAGTCCTGCAAATGATGGCAAGAGGACTTCTATACTTCATTAAAAAACCCAACAAACAGGACATCTACCGTATATCCAAGGAAGGAGACAACAATAGCATCTATGCTTGTTAATAAAAGGCTGTATGGCTTCTATCTCTGTTGGTATACAGATAAAATTTATAGCCTAACCTATCAGGGAGTTGTGTTACCTCAACAAGTCCAGAAATTAACTGGAAAAATAAAATGAAACCAAAAGCTACAAAGCTTCAGGAAACGTGGAAGAGCATTACTTAAATTTGTATATTCATGCTACCCTTTTTTTCACTGTATCAGGCAGACAAAGACAGGAATTTCATTGGAGACTATGATTATTTTGTCTATGTTTTATACATAATATCTAACTGATCTTTAGCTTGTTTTGAAAAAATATCTCAATGATTTATCCTTTAAAGATCTTGTTCCCATTTGCTATGATAAGGCAGAAATTTATTTTGCAAATGGTCCCTAATCAGCAAAAGTTTCTGGGAAGAAAATCCACTGACATTATCTCACTGAAACTCATGACTTCCAGAGAGACACTGGCTGCACACAGCAGAACACAGATGTGCCAGGTCTGCACAGCCTTCTGGTCAGTGCACAGGCACAAACTCAATGGATCCAATCCATGTTGGATTAAACATGCACTGTATTTTCAAAGATGTAGATGTGAATTTCCTGGAGAGCTTTAAAGAGCTTTATTTCCTGCATTATCCTCACTTCCCACTTCCCTGCTGTGTTTTATCTTCTCCTCACACCATGCTGGCAAATCATGTATTTTGTACAGTTTACGTGTCCCATCTTTACTCCTCCAAAAGACAGAGATATCACAGTGTTGTGCAGCAGTCTAAATGTGTATATTATATCCATTCATCCCCTCTCTTGTCAGCCCTGCATAGCAGAGCCCTTCTCATACAACTCAATATGAGGGTGCAGTCCCACTTCACCACCCAACAGGATGGCAAGACAGAGTACCAGAAGTGTACATACAGCAATGGGCTCAGCCCTATCTCTGCCATAATTTTACTATCCTGGCTTTGCATACAGCAAATTGCCCTATATCCAGAAACCACCATTACACTACAAAGCAGCAGGGTATCATGTTACCTCAATGAAAAATGGGGTAGGTTACTGCAAATGGAGTACCTGATTGCCAACGTCATTAGGGTTGGCAGGGCTCATCCTCAGCCTGCCAACTAATCCCTCTTTCACCTTTTCTTTGAGTTAGAACTAAAACAAACAAACCTGCCTTACCAGCCTCATCATTATATTGTGTCTGTAGTAGTGGAGGAATGTTCATTTCACTACCCAAAACAATACTGAACAAAAATAATGGACCATCAAAGGAATTAACTCCATAACTCCACTTTGTTCATTCATTGGGATGAACAAAGAAACCAAAGATTAACTAAATGGCTATTCAGCTTCTCATTTCTACAATCTTTCCCCCATTAAATATAAAATTCCCAGAAAAACTTCCAGAAATTGCCTAATTAAATGTGTGAAGGGGAAAGATTCTGTGTTCAGCAAGAGCTCACTTAGCCTCACAAGGACTGATGAAGCTCCTGCTGAATTCCTTAGAATGTATTTCTTCAGAGGTATTTTGGACAGCTGCTATACTGACATAACCAGTAACAGGGGTTTCTAAAAGACAGAATTGTTGTTATTTGTAGAATCATCTCTTGGTCATCCATATGGTGATGTTATTTCTTTTGTTGAGTCTTCTATGTCATGCAAGTACAACACGGTCCAGGATGCTGCTGTCTCATCTGTTAAGGGCAGAGCTGCTTCTATTTTTTCTAAATAATTTCAACAACACTCTGCAGGTTTATGTCATGCTGGGTGACAGAGAGAGCAAGAATGCATGAAGAAGGAAAACTTTAGCAAAAACAGTAATTCTCAGTTTACATTTGTAGTTCTTTTCATGTGGACATGTAGTTATTTTCATGGTTCTACTAACAGAGGACTACAAATATTTATTAGGTCTAATGAATAACCTATAGTTATTAGGTGTACAATATATAGGACCTATATATTAGGTCCATTAGGTCTAACTAATAACCAAAAGTACACCAAGGCCAAGTGCTGCCTATCTTAGAAACATAAAAAAGTATGTAATGTCAATGCTGTAAGTAGATTTGGGCACCCAACACACAATTCTGGCCAACATGCCTCACTATCTCTTTTTCTGGATTTTTGGAGATATTCTTTATATTTTAAGTCAGAAAATCTTAGTGTTCTAACCCTCACAAAGTTTGGGTTATCTAAGATATTTTTATGTAATACCTCCTGAGTTCATGGAGTCATAGAATAGCTTGAGTTGGAAGGGATCACAGAATCAATTAATACAGAATCAACCCCCTGCCATAGGCAGGGACACTTCCCCCTAGGTTGCTCAGAGTCTCATCCAACCTTTCCCTGAACATTTCCAAGGAGGGGGTATCCACAATTTCTCTGAGCAACCTGTTCCTGTGCCACACAGAAAAGAGTTTTTATTTTGGTATCTAATTAGACCTCCTCTCTTTCAGCTTGGAGCCATTCCCCCTTATCCTTTTACTACATGGCCTTGTAAAAAAAGTTTCTCTCCATCCTTTTTGTGGGCTCCCTTCAGGTACTGAAAGGTCACCTCACCCTGAAATCTTCTCTTTTTCAGCCTGAACAATCCCAATTCTCCCAGCCTTCCCTCACAGGAGAGGTGCTCCATCCCTCTGATCAATTTGGTGACTCTCTATGCTAGACTCACTTCAACAGATTGGTGTCCTTCCTGTGTTGGGAACTCCAAAGCTGTTACTTTGTAATTAGCCATGTGTGTTACTCTCTGTCTGCAGCATGTATTGTATAAAGATTCTTCTGTTTTATCAAGAACTACTTTTACAGTTAATTGACATAATAATATATTATATAGCTAATATACAAAACACAAGACAAGCATTTAAATTATTTGCATAACCTGAATGAGACGGTAGCTTCATCGTGTCAGTTGAATGGTGTTTCTTTTAACTGAACATAATGAAAACATATTTATGATTCATGAGTCTTTTAAAATTAGACTGTAATTAGAGATTCTAAGCTCTAACTTTGCATCTAACTGTGAAGTTCTTAAATTTTATTTAAATTCTGTATTCTGTTTTTTCTCTGTCTTCTGCACTAGCAATTCATATAGAGATTATATAGATCATAGACCAGCTCACAAATGAGAAAAAAAAAATTTCAAAAATATTTTTCCAAAGTCAATGAATAAATAATATCTTCCCATTTTGTCGGAGTCCAAATACATTTAACCTTTAACTTGAACAGCCATTCTACCATTTATGTAAGTAAAAATGCCAAATCTTCATTCAGTGACTCAAACCTTTTAATTTTAATATTTTTAAGATGGTTTAGTAAAAGAAAGTAGAATAGACAGCTACATGGAAAAACCGACAATTTTTGTTATTTAAAGACCTTTTTCACAAATCTTTCATGCAAGGAAGAAGCTGCTAGCTGACAGCTTATGCTTAAGGAAGACGAATCTTTGTATATACGAGACTTTTAAGGTCATATCCTTAAGATATTTATGCACACCTGTGTATTCAAACTTCAAGTACAATTGAACACAAGTAGAGCTTTAATTGTTAGTAGGGGATGTAGCTGTTTAGACTGAAGAAGTATTACATCTGGTAGTAAAGAGAAGCTGCAGTGCCATTCTTGGTCCAAAGATGAAACAAAGATATGTGATGAGAGCTGTTACTAACAAGCAGTAACAGACAGCCTTAGAAACTTGGAAAAGCAGAAAGAGAATTGGGAATACAGACTTAATGTTATCAATCAGTTTGCATCCCCCATGGGAATTTTACACTCAAACATTCAAATTCCATTAGGTAAACTTGATGAAAGGCATAATTTCACAGTGATATTGCACTTCTGTAGTGCCTTTAATTTGGGGTTTTTTGGACATGAGTTTACTTGCATAAAAAGGTTGTAAATCAGTGTTTCCTAAAGAGCCTTATGATGAATATGACCCTAAACTAGGGCTGCACATCTCTCTGCAGTGCAAACCCATTTGCAGGCTGCTTGGAACTCCAACAACAGTGACCATGGCAGTGGCAGTGCTACCCCAGCCTAAGGCTCTTGTCTTACATATTCTGCAGATCTGGAAAAGGCAGTCTGCCCATGACAGCTCCACCTTGTAAGAGGTTCTGCTGAGTATGGCCACAAATGAAAGAAAAAAAAACCTTTAGGAGAAACAGAGAAATACTTTGTGAGCTACAAATACAGTCTGGCCCTCCAGGAAGCCTGTTGCCCTCCTTTCAAATCCAGAGAGTGCTGACATCTAGACATTCCCCATTCATGAAAACCCAAAGCGCTTGCTCGTGCAGAAAACTGTGAAGTTTGTGAAAAGACTAGAAACAGAATAATAGAAATTATGCTGCTGCGAAGAAGGATAATTCTTATTACTTTAGATAACCATGTAAATACTGTATAAATACATGATGTCCTGTAAAGTCCATATAAAAAAATAAAGCAACATGAATGGCTGGCAATGCCTAAAGGAAGAAAAACTATCAATGAGTATCTAGGGCCAGCAGACTTAAGTATATGTAAGGTATTTTTGTATAAATATCAAACAGGGATACACATCGAGATTGCAAAATTTTCATACTTATAGAGAAAAGAAAGAAGGAGATTCTAGGTATCATTTGAGGGATAAGAAATTATGGGTGATAGTAATTTGATGTATGTATTCTATTCCAGAAGTAATCATACTGGATGTTGGAAGATCAAATAGAAGGGTAAACCTGCAAATATGCTGGAACAGATGATCTCTTTCAGAAAACTGTTTGTAGCAACTTTGTGCCAGTCAACATGCTTATTAGAGGTCCATTGAGTCACACAAAGTCATACAGAAATGTGATGATATTGCAGAAGCTTGGAGATAACTCAGAATCAGGGATCAGGGGGTAATTGGGTAGGTCAGACACACAGGGTAATTCAGCTGAAGTTCACCTGAATAGCATGTACTTAATATGACTAAGCTCATGATAATAAAAATTTTGGGACAACATATGTAGTTAACCTTCAAAGACATGTATTTTTAAAAGGAGTGATTCATGAAGTGAGTCAGGGTTCATATCCAATAAACAAACAAACAGATACTTCCAGGAAAACATGTAGAGGTTATGTGAATACAATCCCTATTTAACCTCTGAACTGATTGAATGATGTACAGCCACATCAGGGAGGTGGTAAAATTCATTTATTGTATCTTTTATCTTGGTAATCAACAGAAAGAGTTACATGCATGCTGTCATTTTCTACCACTTTTCAATTCATTAGTGTCTTGCTCATGGTGATGATCAGGAGCAGGATCATGACCATGACTGCACACATTCACAGCACACAGCTTCTATGGGATGTAATGATTTTGTAATTCTCCAGCTGCTTCCAGTTCTGTAAACACTTATTGACTTTGTTTCTACTAATGAGCTGAGACTTACCCAGTGACACAAAACACCTGAGAGGCAACCTGCACAGACTGCAATTAACTCTTGGTTCCTGTTTCTGTTATTTAATTAGTAACATCAATTTTGAACACCACACATACTGATCTCAGAACATACAGGCAATTACCAACAGCCATTAAACCCTATTTTCTAAATTACATGCCAAGGATGAATGATTTCAAAATATAATGTAACCAAAACATTTTTTATGCTGTGTCTCTGCTAGATAAGCTTAATAGTTCCTCATATTACATGATTATTCCTACTTCTGTCTAGTATCAGTGGACCCAGGATACAATGATATAAAAATTGTTCTGCTCTGCAGAAGTCTCAGAACGTGTTTTCCTAGAGAACAATGTAAAGATGCAGAGTGTGCTAAGAAGTGAGTTCAGCCCTGGAGTACCAGGTACCTTTTGCTGCTGTACATAGATGTACACTGAAGAGGCTGAAGTGCACAGTGGCTACTCAGAGTTTCAATGTCTGTTTTACTTTGGATCCTGTTTCACCCACCTGCAGCTAATGAGCACGTCATAGTTCTTGATCCAGAGCTGTTAGGCATAGTCCATCCGTGCATACCCTGAATACTGAAGTGAGTATCTGTGCCAGGAAAAGCTCTACTTTCAATCCTATGGTTATATAACATGGGAAGCCTGGGAACCAGGTCTATGCCTACAGGACTATACTGCCTTCTGTGTCACCAAGATGAACTAGGTTTCTCAGGTTAGCTCTTGCCCTTACACCCTAGAGGCTAGACACTGTAAATCAGCAACTGCTCTGCGTTTCTGTTGAGCCTGAAATAAGCCAGACCAGGGGAAGAAGCGCAGATGCCTTTGGAAGTGGCAGAGGTTTGATTTGGGCAAAAGCTCAAGGCTCCTGCTGAACTGAGAAGACTGTGATGGTGAGTGAAAGGGATTGGCATTCCCAATGAACTTAAAAGAGATGGAGACCTCTGATCAGGGACCCACTGCTGCTCATACAAGCACCAAAACATCACCACCGTGGAGACAATGGCTCCGAAGCAGTTACTGGAACCTGATGTGGGATTGCTTAGACTGGAGAAGAGAAGGTACAGGTGCATAAATATCTGATGGGAGGGAGCAGAGAAGAAAGACAGCTCCAGGCTCCTCTCAGTGCTGCCCAGTGACAGGACAGGGAGGCAATATGCAAATTATGTGAGTTTGCAGATGCTGACCTCAATAGCAGCGTCCCCAGCAGCTTCTGTAGTACAGGGTTCAACCCTAAATCTTGCTTCATTCATTAGGAATAGCAAGAGAGCACATGAAGATGCAGGAAGGCTACCTCCTTAGATATTAAAGAAAATCCCTTTTTTCACCTCATAGAACTTGTGAGAGATCAAAGCACTCTTGCAGAAGCTGTCAGATTTGGATAAGTTTCTGAGTCTAAATATAATTTAAACTTTACCCAGTGTTTCTGGGTGTCTTCTCACCTGCCTAGTGTTTCTTTATGGCAGGGCCATAAAGGTGCCATGCAAGTACATGTTTTCAGAGTTTTCCTGCTTCATTCTTTCTGACCAAGTCCCTTTATAGTTCATGAAATATGAAATTGAACCTAGACCCAGGATGCTAAAGACAATTGCCTATGCTGATGCTTGTTCTAATTCAATCATTACACTAAGTCTGCTTTGTTGCGGCAAAGTTACTATCATTGCAAGGCAGAACACAAATGTATTTTTTCCTTCTGGAAAGGACAGATTTAGGCACACAGAACTTTTAGACAAAGGATGAAGAGTCATACAGGATGTGGTTTGAAGACAAGAATTCTCCATATATGATACAAGCTATCCCTTTATTTTGGTAGCTTCATCTTACTCTTCCTTGCCCCCTCACCAGCTGTTATTTTTCTGTATGTGAAACGCATCCAAACCATTTCACACATAGAAAATCAAAAATATCTCCAACCCTAAATCATGTTAAGAATAGAGTAATTCAAACATATGACAACATGACATCCAAAAAACCAGTCACTTTAGTCATTCAACTGATAAGTCCAATACCACATTGTTAGAATTTAATTAGCAGCCATTGCAGAGATTGACAAATGGCACAATGGAGTGGAAAATCTTGGCTGGGAGATGATAACAGAGCTGTAGTGTCTGATGTTGTCTATCCTCACCCTCCATATCCTTCACAGCCTCTAATGACATAAGAGACATATTTCAAAAGAATGTTTCTGTATCTTTAGAATAATTTAAAAATTACTCATGCACTAACTTTGCATGTTCAAAGTCCTTAGAAAAGGATACAATAATTTTATGTACAATTTAGTCATCCATATTTTCACGTAACTGCAAGCTATTTCAGAGAAATAAAGGCGACAACTACATTATGTCCACTACATCACAGTGTCTTTGCAGCATCAGGGCCTGATAAAAGTTTTGTCAGCCATTCAGTACTGAATAAAATAAACTTTAAATGACATAAAATAAAATATAAGACCATTAAATTACTTCATTCACTCAGGCTGAGGGCTGCAGAGTAATTTGCTTGGCATGGTACATAGAGCCTTTGCAACAGGAATTTATTAGGGTAATGCTGTTTGCTGTGGGAAATCACTTGTGCTTTAAATGCATAGAAACATATTCACAACTATAGCAATATCTTTGTAAAAATCATAACATGGACTGGATAAGATGTGTATTATCCTCCTCTACATAAGCTGAAGTAATGACAAAAATTTTTTTGGTTTGATGGTGTTTGATAACAGCACTCCATCATTAGCATGTACCTTTGTTATGGACTTATTATCACTTAACTCCTACTGCTCAGCTGTCTCTCTGTATGAGGTATATGGAATACATACCAACAAATTAGTCTCCATAACAAATGGGGTTTTTTTTCCTTCTGTCAGTATCTTGGTGGGAAAACCACAAGGTTTGAGGGAGACAATCTTCAGAAATTAGTTGATCAAATCATAAAATATGAACAGGGAGAAGAGCTCAGACATTCTTTTTTTAGCAGTGGTACAGACCTTCCACCATTTAAATTAACATGACAGATGCAGGGTGAGGAAAAGAAAGACAAGGAAAATTATTAAAATAGTGAGAGGTTTAATGATACAAAGTTTTGATTTAATGATATAAAAATTAAATAGAACTCCTGAGATACCTTGTTTTTCTAAAACTGCAAGGCATGGGAGGAAAGTGATTTATGGCAAAAAGTTTCTGCCTCACTGTGACAGAAGCCTGTGATTCACAGAGATAATGGTGAGTACCTTTCATCTAAAAGGATGTTTAAGTACATTACAAACTGATTCACAAACTATACACAGCATTAATTATACAAAATTCTGCCATTTTACACAGAAATTCAGTTATCAGGGGGAGAAACAGAACAAGTAATGAAGGCAGGAAATTCAAAGTACATGTTCTCTCACCTCCGTTGTCACAAACCCACCCTCTAGGTTTTCCAGTGAACCTTTCTCTTTTTCTAATGGTCATGGTGAATAATGACCTGTAATAAAGGCAGGATGTTTAAGTTCTGCAAAACAGAGCTCAGCAGGCATACGAGCTGCCCTCTTTTCTGACACGTTACAAGTAAAAATGACAAACTGTTTGCCACATCCACCCAGTTTGCTTTCTGCCACCAAATAATGGATGTCTGCTGTTATTGGTATCATGACAGCAGTTATCCTTCCTGCTCAGCTGGAAGAGATGTACATTTTGGAGGTCAGTATTTCTTTTCCAGCCCTTACTGACTGTAGGGCTGCAGAAATACTCAGTGTTTTCATCTCTCTGACAAACTGCATCAATGAAGCCAAGCTAGAAATTTTGACTTCCCATTGAAATGAAATGAAGATCCAAAAAACACCCAAAAAACAACAAATCAATTGCTACTAACTGACATTTTTCACTTGGCATTTCACATTTGGGCACATACAGAAAAAAAACAAAGACAATGAAAAGAGTAGATTTGGTCAATGTTTCCACCTCTGCAGAAAGAGCACGGCAGTCAGAAGTCTCCATGGGAATTACAGGACGTAAGGTCTGCCACTCTGCCACCCTGGTGGCTGGGGGAACTAATTGTCATCTCCAGGCCTGCAGGAGGAAGGGACCCCCACAGGGTCAGCTGGCACTCTTAGCAAAGGAAATCCTGATTTTCAGAAACACTTCCATTTTATATAAAGCACATTCAGCCAGTAAATGGTAGAGAAATGCAGTCTAGCCCGGTGGTTAGAACACTACCCATGCCTGAATGCTGCAGATGCTATTCTAGCAAATTGCCTATTAGCTCAGATTGGGGAAAAAATTGTCAAGGTAAGGCAATGAAAACATCCAATGCAGAAACCCAGAAAAACAGGCACTAACTTAAATATTCAATTCTAGAACACAAATCAGTTTCATATTAGAAGGATTGAACTTGCATGAAAGAAAAAAAAAGGAAAGATCTGCATTTAAAAAACTAGCTTTTGCTACAAAACTTTTATTTCATTTCAAGAGGGTGCTGCTAACTTAAATACTCCCTTCAGGTGAATTATAAAAGGTCTCTGAATAAAATCTTAATATAGAATATATTGACTTCTCTGTTGTTACTTAGCTCCTACATTATTATCTCAGCAAGAAATGTCCCTTTACATTTGCATGCTACTTTTATCTATTTTCTTTAATTGCCTGGCTCATTTAAATTATTAGCCTGGGAAATTCTGGTGATATTGAAGAAAAGTCTCTTAAAACAGTACGCGTGCTAAAAAAAACAAGGTTTCCTTAGCTGTCAGTTCATTAAAAGCACTTCCTGCAATTATTTCATCCCTTTTGACTTTGTTTTTAAAAATATACTTTTTGGACTTACAAGGTGAAAAATAATCCCCCTCAAACATGAATGAACTTCAAATCTTTCAGAGTTGTATTCCTGAGTCTTGCAAATACTACTATTTCTTTGGGAAACATTAACTGCTATATTTATCTTTTCTAGAACTGAATAGTCATTTATCAATATCATTAAGTACTGCTAAAATTTTACTTTCTTGCTAATACATTGAAATCAACATGCCCATGTTCCTGCATGTATTTTAGATGCCAAAACCCACTCTTATCTCTAGCTGTTCCATAAACTCTGAGACAAGTCTACACAACATTCTTAAACTTCTCCGTATAAAAAATGAGAATGACTTAAACAGAAAGAAATCTCAAATGAAAACAACAGAGATGATGTAGTGATGATCATTTTACCCTTACTGAAGAAAAATGAATCTTAAAAAATCTGAGGGTACAGTTCCAGAGCTGTCTGCTTGCTTTCATAATGTGATGCAGAATCTGGCCTTGCCACTGGCTTTCTACACATTATCTGCCACTTTGGCTACACTGAGCTTGAAAGATGAGATTGAAAAAAAGAACCAAACCATCCTTTCCTCCATGACTTATTAAATCTGCTCAGATCATTTGGCCTGATCGTTGGATAATGAAAATGGACATGGAACCATTGATCAGAGCTTGATGATTTACACTGGGAAATTATCTTTTTTTCAGTCATGCTAAAGCACAGACCATCTCAGTGCCCCACATGGCTTCTCTGCCTCATCTAGACTCCAAAAGCTAGTTCTAGGTCAGTGTGCAAAGCACTTTCTTCCTTCATTCTAGACAGCTTCATAATTAAATCTATCAGTGTTAATTTAATAAAAGGTATTAGAATGAAGATCAGAGAGTGTTCTAAGGGAAAATGTGAAAGATTTGTCAAGTATGGTAAGCTCAAACATGGGTCCCTGAGTAACTGATTTATTTATTTCAACGTTCTTCACTGTGCATTTCCTCTCTGGTCTTACCCCATAACTTTAGATATCCCTTCTTTTTCAGCTGCAAGTGCCTGTCTCAAGCTGCCACTTCTGTGGGCTGTTATGTGGGCAATGTGTGGGGTTGTTTGGTGACAGCACTACTAATTTAGAATTTAAATCACTTTTGCGTAGGCCTCCTGAAGTGTATTGGTTCATGAGCTAAGGAATAAGTTGGAATAAGGCTGCTGGTGGATGATGTTATGCTCCATGTCCTCATGTAGCCTGATGGGGCAGAATCTGTGCAGGGGTGATACATATAATGTAAAAATAGTATCTAAATATAGATTTTAGAGGAATGAGCAGAGGCTTTTCTCTAATACCCTTAACAGTGACTTAATAAAAGCAGTGTCCCTGAGAATAAAAGGACAGTTTTACTTAAAAGACAGCAAGCAGAAACTCAGAACATTTTGCTAGATTAAATTAAAATCCCACAGAGGATGCTATTATGAAAGAGTTATATACCAGCTGAGCTCAACTTCTTCATAAACTGAGAGGAAAAAAACAGGGGAGTGATATTTCAATTAGTTTCAGAATCAGTTGGAAGCTGTCTAGGAGCAGAAAAGAACTCCTCAACAGCACTGATATAACAGTGAACCATACTGAAATGATAAACAAGTACAAATAGGTGTCTGAAAATAGATGTACCTGTTAGGCCACTGGGTTTGTTTTGTTGCTACTGCAACGTCTCTGCAGTCAATGGTGCTATACAGACACGTAATTCATTCATCATATTTTACCATCTACACTTCATTTTTTGGAATGATCAGACATATTGTGCGTGGTGGGCATATGGTGTAGTTGCAAACCAGAAGATCTGCCCTGAAACTATTTTTGGTTATTTTCTTATTTCCTGTCACAAAATCAGAAATCTGTAACAATAAATACTCCACTGAAAGGCTATGTCTACTGCTGCAGCAGTTATGCTGAAGTAGCCAGGAATATTAATTCAGTACACACACTAAAAATCCTGTTTAGCATTTGTCGTGACACTAGATGGTAGTGGCAGTTCATAAGAAATGGTTCTACCTATTGTCCTCAATAGGAAAACACAAGACTGGCAAATGAGCAGGGACAGTCATCTAGCTCTTACTTACCACTGGCAAATAATAGAACAGTAGATTTTTTAAGCCCTTTCTAGAATAAAGCAGTAAAGTATCCCAACTAATTAACTATTGAAATGTGTCAGAAAAAAAAAAGCTTTCCATGCATCCTTCATGTATCTTTTAAAATTTTTGTATTTAAGAAGGATAATATAAAAATTCTTCTAACATGACAATTAAATAAGCATACAATTGCCAGCTACTGACTGGCAAAAAAAGGTTCCAATAAACCAGAGTGTATCATAGCACTGATTTTCTGCATAAATCAGGGTGTTTTAAATTTTTGAGGTTGTCTTATGAACCATAAAACCCCATTCCTGTCAGAGAGAAATTTAACTATTTCCTCTCCTTATCTCCAGCTATGATGATCCCTACTCTTCCAGATTTATCCAATATTTTAATGACATCTTTGCCCTGTGCATTCCCTCTCCCATCTGCTGCTTAATTGTATTTTTTCCTCGAAACAGGGAGACAAAAGCGCCTCTGTGCCAATTAGTTTTGCAGGCCTTTTTTGGTAAGGGAATCAAGGCTAATTGAAATACACTCTGACAGTTGGGTTGCAGCCAGTAATGTCAACACTCAGAAGAGTATGAGGTAACAGATCAATCCTTACTGAATAGGCAGAGAGGCACTCTAATAATCTAATAGTATCCCTATGCAGCATCTCATCACAGCTCTTCATAGTTTGGTGAAATAACTATTTTTTGCTAGAAATGGAAATGTGTGTTAGAATGTTTGTCCATATTATTTATTTTAATAAAGAACCCTAGAAAATAAAGTATTCACATAGAAATAATCTTTCCACCGCTAGGAAAGGATCACTGATAGCAGTTCCTTGTCTTAAAAATGTTTCCTTACAACTCTTGACTTCTGCAAATTTGGAAAGTTCTTGGAAAGGCTTAAATCCCTTATAATCTCAGAAGAAACCAGGTTTAGAAATGGTTATAGTATAAATCAAATAAGCTGTTGAAGGACAGGCAGTTCAAGGCTACTGCCTCAAAGCTGGAAGATGTTGTGAAGGGTAATCAGAATCTCTGTTTCTCATCAACATGTCTTTTTTGCTCATCATAATCATCTCAAACACGATATAATTACAGCTGAGTGCCTGATGTTTTCTTCTGCATGGGATCACCTTTTCCACTACTGACAGCAGCCTAACCAGCAACTTCCAGACAAGTTCAGATTAGTTCATTTGTATAATCCTCTGATTTTTGAAGCTGTCAGCTCTGCAAGAGCCAGAAGGCCACAAGCAAGTCAGGAAATGGGCATCTGCCCTTAAAGGATTTTTTCTTTCTTTCTGTTGAAAAGCACTCTCAGGCACAGCATGAACTATGTGCCAAAGCAGAAAAGCTGACGACTTCTTCACTTTCCATTTTATACAGTATCATCAGAGATGTTCCTATTATTTATTTATCAGGTTTGCAACACTAGAATAACTGATAATTTGCTAACAAGTAGAGCTCATTTCATTTACTTAGTTCTCTGATAATACCTGTGCCCTTCTTATTACCACCCACACTGTCTGAAGGCTGGTGGGAGGATTGCACCAGTCAGATGGGAGATACTGACCTATATCTCATAGTGAATTTGGTTTCTCACCAGAGAATTGCTCTGCCACAAGAGAAAAGAGAATTCATTCACTAATGCAGGAAGCATTTGCATGTGGCATTATATCATCTATAGAGAATGAACTTCCTTAACACAACCAATACACAACCAAAAACTCATTAAAAGCATCTGAGCTCCTTTTTTCTTTTAAAGAAACATTATAATTGATTTAATTTCCTAGATGTACCCTTTGTCAGAGTCTTATGGCCATCTTTATTGTTTTACAGTAAGAAGAAAAAATTCAGAAGGTTTTATTTCACAGAGGACCACAATTATTGGCACATTTTCCGCCAGGATTTTTTCCTTTTTCTCCAATAGTATCCAGCACATGCAATAAAGATTATCTGTCCTCTATATGTAATGTCTTCTAAGTAAGACACTATTCAGTTAACAATTAACTATTAGTGGAAGAGAAGATGCAAGGTTTATTTACTCTTTTCATTTCCACTTCTGTGCAGTCATGCTAAATCCAGTAACAAGTGAGAACAGCTCAGCCTGAGCTGGGAGACTAAGACAACTTTTAAAGACAAATTTTAAAGACAATTTTTTCCTGCTAAAATAGGTTCAAATAATAGTGTTACATGCCCAGTTGGGCTTTCTTCTCCTAGCAGTTAATATAGCTATTGCATCTTTCTAAAGCTTCATAAAAAATTAAACCATTTTGAAGAAATATTTTCCCCAGCTCATTGGAGACCTGAGTAGGAAGAAGAGTAGAGAAAAACCCTGTTTGAAGATGATTCTTCATGTGATCTCCTTGACTGTCTGCCTTCACATACCTTTAAGATATATACATACATGGAAGCACTAAAGTAATTCATCTGACAAGTTCTTACGAAATTTTTACAAAAAAAGTATGAAGAGAACACAGTGGTGAGTGCAGGACTACACTTTTCAATAGTATGACACACAATATTTGATGGAAAAAACAGACAGTCCAATCATGACACAATTTGGAATGATAATGGAAGCTTTTTTCACAGGGGCAAATAGGGAAGACTGAAGACTAGATTTCCCAAATATGTCCTCCTGTGATGCCAGCAAAGGAAGAAGTAAGTTTCCTCAGAAAAGGTCTTCTGGACAGAAGAAAGAAGGGACACAATTAATGACTTTTGGAAAAGGAGGATGACTGACTACCTCCACTCATTTGCTCTCAGCTGTTAATCTCTGTGGTAAAGTGAAAGATGTAGAAATTTAGTATTAATCATTAGGGAAGCAGAATAAATGAGTCACATGAATAAATCTAAAGTCAAGGAGAAATACTAATAGAAATAGCCACTATTCCTTTTCCCCTCCTCCATGCCCTATGAAATGAGTAGAAAAGATGAATGAAATGAGGCGGCAAAAAACCTCATAAGATGAAATGCGACATGGGAAGGAGATGATAGAAAAGGACTAGAAAGAAGTGATCTTTAATCAACAATGAGTAACACAAAACCAACTAAACTAATGTGGGTATGACCTCCTCAAACATCAGTGGAGTGGTGAATTGCTAAATAAAATCCCAAAGGTGCAAGAGATAAGCACACCTTGCAGGACAGTAATTGTATGCCACTAATGCCATCAGGACATTTCCCACTGAATTCAGAGAGTAATGAAACAAAGCCTATAAAAATAAGATTTGTAAATGCACTTTTTACAGAACAGTTTGTCCCATATCAGGGAGAAGCTAAATCTTTGGCAGACTTACAGTAATGAAATTTTTCCATGACCTTTTACTATGTCTCTTTACATTACAAATAAATGTTAACATCCTACTAATTTGGATCAGTCTGGCCTTCCTAGCCGATATTCTTGTAATATATTTAAAGTTTCTATGATGACACAAGCTGGGTGGTTTTCTTTGTTCTGAAGCAGTCTGTTTTCCAAATAATTATTCACTCTGATTCATCAACCTACCAATGAGATAAGCATATACTGCCTGTAGCTGTTTATTTAGCTTTATTACAGGTAAAAAACAACCAGCAACAAGTGAACAAATATTTGCTGAGACTCTTATGGTAACTACATAAGAGTTCACGATCACAACCATGAAGACGTGAACTTTAAACACATAAAGGCATGGCAATGGAGATTATATATTAATAGAACTAAATTACCCACGAGGCTGTTAATTTCATTCAGAATAGGCTAGGAAAGTTCTAAGCATGTCTTCCATAAAGATATTTGCAATACATATACAAATGTTTTTTAAAAATTCAAAGAAATTAGGTCTCCTCAGAAAGATTTTCACTAGAATTTTTAGTTTTCTTTACATTTTCTGCAAAGAACTTGTGGAAGAATAGTTTGACTCATCTTGGAGGATAGAAACTGCATGCCAACAGTAGAAGATTTAGAGCTAGTTTAGCTGCTGGCCAAAAGATTTTGCTACATTTTTGTCCTAGTTTTGGTCAAAAAGCAACCTAAAATTTTTGTCAAAATTCTCTGACACAATAAGTCACTATTATAAAAGGCTATTTCTGTAAAATACATTGCTTTAGTAGATTCCCCCCTTTCCCACAACCACAATTACTTAAAACTCTTAATATTATAGAGACATAATTCTTTATTCATGCTTCCACCAGCTTTAAGGTTGAAGAAGCCTAATAATTTTATTTTTCATGACCTATTTGGAGACCTCACTTATCAATACCTTTTATCTATGCATAGATAAAAGGCCTTGTTTCCAGTTTTTCTGCAACTTACCAATTATATCTACAAGAGCAGAGCATTCTATTGTCCCTCACTGCCCTCAAGAAGGCTAGAAAAATATCTGTATGCTTTTGAGAGGGGGGCTTTGTCTAGATCAGCTCTGCTGCTGCTGCCGCCGTCCTCTGAAATTACTGCAGCATGGATAACACAATTCAATAGCCCTAGATCAAAAGCATTCATATTTTCAGATTATTCTGTTTCACTCCACATGATTTAATGCATGAAGGATAACATAAAGGCCTTGGGGAACTCTCCTATCTCCTTGGTGCTTGTGTGATACTTGCTGTAATGGTAATGGGAGCTACATGTGTGCACCCAGGGAAGAATACACCATGGTTTTTAATATGATAAACAAGGAGTAACCTAGAAATAACTCAGTTTTTACTTCAGTGCAATTCTGCAGTGTATATTTGAAGCACATACACAGCAATAGGTTTTTAAAACGATCACTACTCATTGAGAATTATGGCTGTAAAATTCTCTACCCCTAAATAATTAGGCAGTTTGAAATCTGATTTGACAGACTTGTTTTATGAAAATTAAGTTTATTAATCATTTATTATTTATTATTTCAGAGATTTCTACCACAGCAACCATACCTAGCTATGATATATATTATTGACTGTATAAAAACATCTACATATGAGATTTTACACATATATACACACACATATATATATATATATATATATATATAATGTGCATAGCTATATATACATACATGTGTATCTGGGGAGCTACATGGGGCAGGACAATTAGGTGCTATTTTCTGCATGGAGACTTTGTGCTACTTTGAAGAAAACAAACTGTCAAACCATACATATTGGAAACTTTGGAGAATGGTTTCAAAATGGGTGATACCACTGAATGATACCATGTGCATGTATGTATGCATACTAGAGACAGAACATATTAAATATTGTCTGAATTGCTTTGAATGATGAACTCTTTCTCCTAGAACACTGGAAACTGTACTTTTATTATTCCAGCATGCCTGTTTTTCAGGCACACTGACCTTTTCTAATTATGCTCTTCCAGCTTGACGTGACTACGTTGTAAATCAGATACACACACATGCACAGGTAAAACTAGAAAGCAACTGCATGCTTTGAAAGTATTAAATACATTTGGTATAATTTATAAGATAGAGAAACTCTAAAGTAGAAAATACCCTGTGGGGAGACTAGCTTTGATTCAAATTCTTTCATCCAGTTACGAAGGCAAGGTCAGGGGTTAAACAAGATAATGTGACTTCCTCTGTTTCTGAGAGAATTCTTTTCTCTGAAAGATGTACATTTAATTTAATCCACTTTTAATTTCTTACCATTCTGTTAGAGAATTAGAAATAGGATAACAAGGCTATTAACAACAACAACAAAATCAAAAATATCAATGAGAACGTCTGCTACTCTAAAACATAAATATGCGCATATAAAAAAAAAAATCAGAACTGCCTTTTCACTACAAACTTTTTGCTCAAGGATATTGACCTGAATCATTCATGTGAAGACAACCTGCAGAGCAATACCCCAAGTACACAATCTGACAGTGCACATTCCTCAGTGGCCATGCGCCAGTCTGTAACTTCACAGGGCCCTTTCACTTGTAAAGCCTCACCCTAGCACCGCCCTTCTTCACCATCATATTGCTACTGCAAGGATGTAGGGTTGACAACATGGTAGATACAATTAATAGTTCTTGGGAAAGGTAGAAAGAGCTGCTGGGAGACTTAAAACTTCACTGGTTTCTCCACAACAGACTCAGCAAGATAAGCTACACTTTAAAGTGTGTTTTCTTGTAGGATGCTTCTTTCTTTCATATAAGACAGCATGCAAAGTCTAATATTTCAAAGTTTGATATAGATGAGAATATTTTCTTACTAACAGAGATTTAATTTTTAGTCCTGAACAATGCATCATCTACATACAATCAGGGGGAAATGCACAGCAATGTAAATCACATACAGAATTCACAGCATCACAATGCTGGAAGAGACCTTCAAGATCATCAAACCTAACCCATGCCCTAACACCTTAAATAACCATGGCACCGAGTGCCACATCCAGTCTTTTTTTAAACACATCCAGGGATGGTGACTCCACCAGCTCCTTGGGCAGACCATTCCAGTACTTTATCACTCTTTCCATAAAAAACTAATATCCAACCTACATTTCCCTTGGTGCATCTTAAGTCTGTGTCCTCTGGTGAAATGAAACCCAGAAATTCCTTTTGCCCAGCTGATTCAGCAGATGATCAATAGACTGTTGGCATTGGCATTTGTAACCTCTCAGAACTGCAACTTGATCCTTGGCAGTTTGGGGATGCTTCTGAGATCACTGCAAAGAGAACAGCTCCTAAACTTTTCCAAATCATGATTGTAATCCACAGGAGCAAAAGAGCTATCAGCCCCAGAAGGACTGAATGACATATTCTGTCTGAAAGTTTACCCACTGGAAAATAACATTGTCTTATTTTTTATCAAAGAAAGCAACACTGCAATGTTCTTAAATTTATAAGTAACACCACCCAACAAACACATTGGCAAATTTGACATTATTCCCCTTGGAATTCCCACACCAATTCCATTTTGGAAAACAAAAAGTATGATACACCTTTTTTCCCCTCTAAGTTTTCATCCCTGATCCAAGTTTTTGCCATCTACTGGAATAGAATAAACTATTTCCAGCTTTGCTATTTACTTTCATTTCCTTTCCAGTTTTCCTATTTCGTGTGTGTGTGTGCTATTTTTTTGTCACTGCTTATTTATCTTACCCAAATCACATCAAGTTTTTAAAAATTACAGAATGCAAAATGAAAAATAGATGAATAAAGAACAACCATGAAAAAAAGCAAAGGTACAATTAACTTAATGAAAAATAAAACAGCAAAAGACAAAACAAGAAGATATGTAAAACTGGAAGGAGTCTTGAAAACCAAGAAAAATTAATTTTGATCTACTGAATTTATATTATTTTCTATAGAATATGCGGTGTTGGAGAATAACACAAGGAAGAAATTTCCTCTTTTTTTCCTTTAAATAGGAAAAAAATTTAAAAAGAAAAATGGAAATAGGTACAGAAATTTAAAGGCATGCCCCATTACCTTTAGAACTAATATGATTTGCAAGAGAATTG
Organism: Camarhynchus parvulus; assembly: GCF_901933205.1. Taxonomy (NCBI): domain Eukaryota; kingdom Metazoa; phylum Chordata; class Aves; order Passeriformes; family Thraupidae; genus Camarhynchus; species Camarhynchus parvulus. The sequence continues at coordinate 35,514,395 of NC_044586.1, read as the reverse complement.
TCACAATTTACTACCACTATGGCTTACAGAGTTTCTCCAGTTTAGGATGATTACCTGCAGTGTTAACCACCAACCTCTGCAAAATACTGAAAGACATGTAATAACACAAATAGAGTCTTACCAATCATCCCTTCCTCACAGCCTTCTCTTTCCAAAGAAAACATACTGGAGATGATGCAAGCTTTCTGAAATCAAGGTACTAAGAATGAGGAGAAGGATTTCCCTGCCTGTGTAGGGCTACAAAAAATAAACTTTGACCTACCTGATCTGCCTTGTTTGCTGAAGTAGAATTCAGTGCTGAACAGTTTGTCATTTGACAGTTCACACTGAGCACCACACATTAATCCTGACTTTTAAGTTTTGATTTTCAGAACTAAAAAATTTGTTGAAACAGATGGAAACCTGTAATTTCTTGCACTGCTTTTACCTTACCTGCCACATCTGCATGCAGCACCTCATCTGCAAATTAAGCCTTTCACTCAAAAAAAACCCCAACATATTTATAGACTGATTCACAGTTTCACTGATAGTTTCACTAAAACAATTTATTTGCATTGTCATAGAAGTAAACGTAGATTTGTTTCTACTAGATACATATCCCCCTATCACATTGTGTCAGATTCTTTACGATTATATAAATGCCATGGGAGTTTTTGTAAGAGATGGATTAGTAAGAAATTAGTAAGAAATGATCCATGTTTAGTAGATAAAGCCAGATCAAAACTAGTGAATGTGTTACCTATGACATAATACCAACAAGCCTGTATTTTGATTTTTTGTGTTTACAATGTTACAGCTTTAAGGAGATATCCTGTGTATAATGCATGTATATTTGCAGCCTTCTCAGTATGTGTCAAAATCAAATCATACCCTACCTAAAAGGAGGGGAAACCAAAGCACAGACATGCACAAAACCCATATTGGAGCTGATGACTAAACCAAGATCACTGTGGGCACTGACTGGTCTTACTCCTAGTCCAGAGGTCTGGGGCAGAGCTCTGTTTACTTACAGTTAGCCCACTTCCATACCAAGACAATACAAGACTTATCACACCCTTACTCCCCCCTTCCAGTAATTTGGAGATTAGGGAGGTCATTCAAAGTAAAAAAGATGTGGGTCAAATATTCTCCATTTTAAAAGGAGACTTCAAACAAGATTTCCCAGGAATGAGTGTTGTTAGCAAGCCTGAGGTTATTCTAGGTATTCCAGCATTCTCCATCTACCCTATTGAAGCCAGTTAAGTGTAGAGAAGCTCAGACTTTTAAGGGAAGAGATAAAGAACAAAAGTGACTGTGACTCTGCAATTTAGTGACTGCTTTAGGCACAGGAGGAGGCAAGTCCTATCCTCTTTTCCCTGATTTTAATCTAGCAAATATTTAATCATACCAGTATTTGGTATTTTTTACTTAGCTACCAACAATTAGTAATTCTTTTAGAAAATTATAACCAAACAGATTAAAAAACTACTCACATTCATTTAAAAGCAAAAAATAATCTCCCACTGAGTACCTAATCTCATTTTATGCTGAAGCTCCTAAAAAAGAATTTCATTCCATCTTTTAATTTCAGGGAATTAAGAATTAATTTTACTTTTGTTCATGATTATTAATAAACATATATCACTTAGCATATATATAATGCACCAAATTTGACATACTGTTTTGATAGAGGCCTTATTTTGTCAACTATTTTATGATCTTGCATTTCAGAGGTCATTTGGTGGGCACCATTCACACTTGGTCTAAGGAGCCAGAAGAAAAGAGTTTTATGGCCACGTGGTCCCTTCCTGTTCATCAAATGTCTACAGATGCCGCCTCCTAAGTCATGGCATTCTGAGGTGCAGTGTAGAGAAACCCAAAGAGCTTCCTGAAGCTTACAAACTGACCACAGTTATGGCTAGTATGTGATGATGGCACACTGTTTCCAATATCTGATCTGGTTCATTTACAGCCAGTTCTTCATGATATGTACCATAGATATGTCCTTATTTGCATCTCTGGTTTTCAAGAGGGCTATGTGATCAAGACAGAAATCAGATGCTCATGAGAATGCTCTTTATAGAGGCTGAAAACATGGAAATGTCTAAGAGTGTGATAGTTTCTTAAAGATGAGTGCACCTTGGCATATTTGTGGTTGTAGTCAGAAAAAAATGTGTGTTGGGAAGCTGCCTTGCTCCAAAGGCAGAAGATTCCAGCACAGAGCTTTGACCCTCTCCAAAGATCATTCTTCTCCCAGCCTACTCCCCAGGCTGAATCAAACAAGCAGTTTGACATGGCCATGTTTATCCAGGTAAACTACTGTTCTTCCTCTCTTACACGCTACCCTCTCTGGTATCACCTCTGTCACAGGTATTCCTCTACTATTCTAGCAAGAGAAGCACAATCAAAAAGAAAAGGTTAAAACTGAAGTACGTGGGAGTTAAGCTTGAATGAGTGTTACAAGATCAGACAGATGCACTTTTGTTGTATTTAACGTTATTATGTGATATGGCGAGTCATAGAAAGAAAAGCAATTAAAGAATCAGGAACATTTTGTTCATTTATGCTACTCTGCTGAAGGAAAGCTTTTTCCTGGATCTTTGCCTTTGTGAATATATTACATCTATCCTGGACTGCAATCCAAATGCTTAGAGAAATAACTACTATGCTAAGTTAGGAGAATTGCCTTTTTCATTGTATAAACAACCTTCAAGCACTGTTTTGTAGAACTTGTGTACAAATGCTCTAAAATACCAAAGTACAATTTAATAGACCTAACACTGTTTGTCATTGATGAAGCCAAGCCAAATGTAAACAGATTAGTTCTCTGAAAATCACTCAGGAGTTAGGTTTGTCCTTAAAAAAAAAAAAAAAAGTATATCATGAGTGCTATAAGCCCTCATGGGAAGAAACAAAGGACAGGACGTGAAACAAAGCATAGTTGCATTCTGGGCAGCTCTAGTGGTCTGAAATCTCAGTCAGGGAGGTCTCAGGCAGAGCTCAGTGTCACGCTGCCTAACAGCAAGTACTGTAACTATCAGAAAAGTATTCTGGAACCACAGATGTAAACTCGACAGCTATTCAAAACAAAAATGTAGCTGTCCATGCTCACTGATATCTGAAAGCTTCAAGATGACATACTCATGGTCATATCAATAAGACTCAAGATGACAAGGTATAAGCAGACAGGACTCATTCAGTCCCTTCTACATTCCTCATGCATTTGCTGTGCTGCAATAGTACACAACTGGATGGGAGCTGTCATTTTCCTACATCCTGACATCTCCATCCTCTCCAGGCAGAAATTTACACTAAACTTGACCCATTTCCCACCAAAGTAGAAATGAAGACAGTGCCATACCCTGTAAAGCAATTTATCTAAGGTCTGTTCAGTTTGAGCAAGTGACCATAGGTTCCTTTGTCCATAGGGATCTTTGGTTCCCTTCTTTCAGTGAGACAGGCAAATAGATGCCAAACATTTCAACAGATCCCCACAGACACAGAGCAGGTCTGGGTACAACCTAGAACAGAAACACTACAAGCCCAAAGAACACACAGGTATTTTTCACACACCTGCCAAGGAAACATCACCCCACACTAAGGAAATAGAAAAATATCATCCACACCAAAGAAATAGAAAAACATACAGTCATGGAAGTACACTAAGCATGAAAAAAATAAGTAATAGTTTAAATATTATCTAAGATCTTTCTTCCATTTTACAAATATCTTACAGATAACACTTCAGAGCTGCTGAAATTTTCACATTTCTTCTAGCCATGGTTTGACATTAAAATAATATATAAAATAGCGTTGAGCCAATGCATATATATGTACATATATACACATACATACACACACACATATATATATATATACAGGTGTTACTGTCAGTAAACACAATTCATAGACATCACACTAGGAGGATTTTGACTTCTCTAAAAAGATTGTTAAGGAAGAAATTTTATTTAAAATGGCCATTGCTGAACAAAACTTATTCATATTTGTATGAAATAACTTTATAGAAGTTCAGCACAAGTATTGTAATATTTCTTGACTATCACTGTAGAAATAATCAGCACTATATTGTCTGTAAACTGCAGTTTAGGTGATCAAAAGATCAAGATGTAATGAGCAGTCAAGAGTCATTCTATTGCAGCATTAACAACATATTTCTAAAATAGAGCTAAGCCACAACTTGGTTATTATGCCTTTGCCTATTTTATACCATTCATTCTGGTTTCAAGCACAAAATCTATTTAACAATTACAAGTACTTAAATAATCAGACTTCATTACTGCCTTTACAGTAGGGGGTATACATTCCTACGTTCAAATTCATAAAGTTGTGCAAGAAATCATCTTTATTTCTTTTTCAGCCAATGTTTTCCTGAACACATGCAAGCAGTTTAGTAAGTACAATATTTCATGAGATTAAAGAGCTAGAGGTAATCCAGAAAACTGCCAAAAAAACCCTCAACAAGATTAAGTTATAGTTAGCCCAGTGGAAGAGAATTTAGCTCACTCTATTGGGCTGAAATGCATGTAAAAGCTTTTACTTTCACTAAACCTTATTTCTGAAAGCTTCTTTACATTATTATCATAGTATATCACAAACTGAAATTATGTTAAAAAAAATAAATATATCTAGAATGGAAAAAATGGATTTTAAAAATAAATTACATTTCAATCGGTCTATGGACTTGGGAATCAGAGTAGTATTTTCTATTACTCAGACTTGAGATAATCTTTCAGGACTTGTTTACCAGGCTATTGCAGTATACACTTCTTTTGTTTGATAGCAGTTCATCAGAGACAATAATGCCTCACAGAAACAGAAAACTTTGCAACCAGGAAGTCAAAAGAAAATACTTTAATTTCCTTGCAATACACCATTTTGACATACATACACACAAATATACATAAATATAAGATATATTTTCAAGTAATAAATATGAAGTGTTAGTTGATGTCTTCATACAGGAAAGGCAAACTCTTGGCACATCCACCAAGATAAGGATGCATGCTTCTTTCAGAAGTGTCTTGTTTTCTCCAAATTTGTTAGAATTTTGTTCTGTGACACTCCCTTCCTGCCTCCTTGGCTCCTACTGATTTTGCTTTTACTTTGTAAAGTTTACAGTGCTTAGGCACCAGACAGCAGAACTCTTAAGACAGAATTCCTAGTGATTAATCAATTGTCAGAGACTGACATGGTTGATGCTTTAAAGATTGCTATGAAGGAGTTTTGCTCATAATAGCAAAAAACTATAACCCACCCCTCCCTGAAGATGCCTTTGGACTGTGAGTTGAGCTGCCTAGATAAGATAAAGGAGACACTATTGTTCAATCATCTCAGGTCTAGGGAGAACTAAACAAGAAAGACAAACCCAGCAGAAAATTGTCCCTGGCTGGGTTTGGGGTGGGGAGGCCATAGCCCACAGAGGCCAGGTTTGCACAGACTTCCCCCCAAGCCCCACCAAAGCAGGGAGAAGGAGAGTTTGGGGTGTGTGGTGTAACCTCTGGTCAGAGGCAGTGAACACCCATCCTCCCTTACACAGACCCACCCAGCAGTGAAACCCCCAACCCTGGGAAGGCCACATCCACAGAACATTCACGTGAGAGGCAGCTGGGGGGGTCAGAATCCATCAAAGATCCACCTGAGAGAGGTACCTGGGCATTCCCACCTGGCCTGGACATACATTAATCCATTGGATTCTATGTTTTTCAAGAAGACCCTCATCCCCAAGAAGACCAGACAGAGAGGATCATCAGGATGCTGGTGGGATCCACGGAGTGGTGATATTTTCTTTTATCTGTCTTTATCACTCTCTTTGTGCCCCCCCCACCTCATTTCTCTTTCATTCTATCTCTCTCTCTCTCTCTGTCTCTCTCACATTTACTGTTAAATAAAACCCTTACTTGGCATATGGTCTCATTTATACCTTAATTTGAGCAGAGCCATCTGTCATAATTTTAAGGACCATAACATCAATCTATGTATCTTGTATGACAACTCACATAACTGCTCACTGATCAGGAAAGTTACATGCATATAATAAAAGAAGGAACCACAAACACATTGAAAAACACAGAAACTGTATCATTTACTCTATAATCATTATCAGAAGGCACTATTAAGAGGCAATACAAATTCACCCAGTTTATAAGGAATTTTTAGGTACCATTTTTTTAAAAGAAGCAAACAGAAATACCCATAAACACATTTATGCACATTCAACAGAAATCTTAAAGGCTCCGCATCTTGCAAAACTTTCTAACTACAACTGAAAGGCAGAAGATTGGTTATAGGACCATCATTACAATTAAACATTCTAATTAAGTAATACATTGCCAAACACAGAAACATCTGGTGGGTCACAATTACAACTATAAAATAATAATTTTGTAAAAATTAATCTCTATAATTTAACTTAAAACAGAGAAAACAAAAGGAAGACTTGGACATAGGTTCTGCCACCAGTGTTTGATGCCTCTCTGTCCGAGGATGTCTCCCCATGTAGACCTGACAGAGTGAATGTCTGGGATGGGATCTCTCAGTCATGCCAGGTCCCTGCTCCCAGCATGGATTCAGATGCCCTTCTGGCAGCTTAGTTATGCCAGGGAGAAAGAGGACAAGGTGACCTTTCTGTGCTGTGGTTTCACTAAAAATTCAAGCTGTGTCTTCAAATCGGCCACGATGCTTAAAGCACACAGGCATTGGCAGACCCACCCAGGTCCCACCGTGGGTATGGTCAGGTATACATGGTTATTTACAAATTTGAGGGCAGCAGCCTAAGACCCCACTAGTGAAGGGATACCTCACAGTCCTGCTATAGCCACTAAACATGCATGGACAGCTGGTAGCCAAGCATTTGGCTGGAACACACTGCACAGCAAGCCAAGAGAGCAGCTGACAGAAATGAAACACACTGCATGAATACAGGTGCCATGACCAAAGTCTGCTCCAATAGCTACCAAAGTTAAAAGAAATCTCCACAACAGCCACAACACTTCAACTCATTAGTTCTTCAGTTCTAGTTACTTAAAGTCTTTTATTGATAGGCAGATAGATGAAAACATATTGCTTGGCAATAATTATATGACTAATGTATTTAAATGTATAAATTTATATAAATGACAAATATAAGAGATCAATAGTTATTATTTTTATCATGCAACTCATGATAAAGGTAGACTGTTTTCCAAGAGAAGAAAAAGCACACAAAATTGAGTGGCAAGTAGAAACTTCACAGTGAATTCCTGTAATTTATTTTCATAACTACAGTTCTCAATTACTGCTAATAAAATTGCCAGTTATTCACGGTCTTATTATACAAGGTTAACAGAGACTTGGGAAATGCATACACTATGCGTAAATTGCCTTTAATAAAAGCAATTAGCCAGTTGAATGAATATTGTCCATTACCACCTATGAGTATAGGGACATCTGGTGGACAATATTGCTACTTGATGTATTTTCACTAGACATTTTTCCTCCAAAACTCTACTGAGTACAAATTCAACCCATTCAATGCCTAGACTTAAGAAATACTGCATACTTTTATGTTGCTAAGTAACCTTTGACATGTACACCTTACAACAAATTAATCTTAAACTAATATTTCGTTTAGCTGAGATAACTTTTTTATTGTCTTTGAGCAAGCATCAAGCTAGCTTTGGTTAGTCACAATTCATGTGGCAAACATTATCCTTTTCAAAGTGAAAATATATTTTTTTCCATAAAAATTTGTCAAGACCAGCAAAATTTTATCTTGGACTTCAAAGTATATTTTGGTCATGAGTTTAAATTGGATTTTTCAGAAATTAGTTATACCATAATTTAATTCCACTTCTGTAAGTACATGGGTATAAGTGCTTTGCAATAATCCCTTCAACAACTGGAATCCAGAAGTCCATGCAACACTGCAAAAGCAAAGCAACCCTATACCAAAAGCAGGAATATTCTGTAGTTGTTTATTCCAGCTTAACACAAACAAATAAGAAAACAGGTACACTCACAATGAACCAAAGCAGTTATTTGCCATAAACAAGACAAATAAAAAAAACCAAAAAATCGCAACTTCAAAACCACAAACAAACAAACCAACAAGAAAACCAAAACCCCACCAGACCAAAAAAAACCTAATTCATATCAGAGTTGAGAACACCTGCCATATTGCCTTAGTATAGGGTGAGAAAACGGACATTACAGTTCAAGAAAATTTCCAATATCCACAGCATTGTCAAAGATCCAGTAACAGAACAGCTCTGGGCAAAAAGGAGCATTCCCAGTAAAGGGGAAGACTACCAAGGGAACTGTATTGGTTTAGGATAAATTTAGGAGGAACTGTGTTGAAAGGGTGTTTTTTTAAACAAAGAGTAGGTTTTAAGAGAAATAATTTAAATAGCTTTTTAAAATAGTTTTTTGACATGTATTACTGGGAGAAGAGAGAGAAGTGTAGGCTACAAAATATGTGAAAATTGAGAGGAAAACAGTAAAGTGGTTTGAGACTACAAGACTAAAGGAAGGACGAAAAGACAAAGGTGAAAAGAAAGACAGAAGTAGAGGGTGATTAAGAAGCAAAGGCAAGCCAAGACCCTGGTAACAGCCTGAGGAAAGGGACCACACTTACAGAAGTTAAAAGAGTAGAGCATGAGAAGAATGAGAATGTGTGAGAAAAAGGGATGAGTTCACAGGCAGAAGTGTGCAGAAGACCTATAAGGCATTCCAAGGAGGAAAGAAGAGCTAAAATTCAAATGGTTATATGGGGGCATGACCAAGGAAATGTGCTATTTAAGGCATTTTTCCAAGTTTGAATCTATTATGAAAGATTTTGGATAAGATTAGATATTTCCCTTATCATAGCCTGAAACCCAAACACCTGTTAAAAAAAAAAAAAGACAATAGAAGTGTTGGCTGAGGAAAGGATATGACTTGCACACAGCAGTGAGAGAGAGAGTAGATGAAGGAACAGAATCACTGGGGACTAGGTGAATGGATGGTGAGACAAATGTTTTGAGTAGGCACTACAGACTAGATAGTTTGGGGACAAGAACTCCAGCAAACTTATCACAGGAATGAAAGAGAAGGGTAAAAAAGGGTAGAGAATACTCCATGGGAAGCACCAAACGGTTGGCTAAAACAGAAAAGAACAAAATAAAAAAGGATGTATGAAAAATGCAGCAATGTTCTGAACCATTGCTTTTGAATACATTACATGCTTGATTAACTGGAGAAAAATACAAGTTTTATGCTGGGCAACACAAAGCAGTTTCAAGCAGTTAGGACTCTTATTTTCATAAGTTTCACATCAATTCACATCAGCAGTATTAAGTTGTAAGTCCCAGTAGAAAATATCATTCAGGAAAGAATGAACAATGCAGAAGTAATGTAATGCAAGTTTGGCTGAAATGATAGTCTAGTTGACAATTATTTTAACTAAATTACTTCTGAATATACATTCAATTTTTAAAAGATAGAAAATAACAGAGTGTACAAAATTCAAACAGTAAAGTTTTATTCATTCCTTTCTGTTTATGTAATTTATCTGGTATTGCCTCTGAAAAACAACTTCTGCCTTTCCATTTCACCAGAGAAAGCAGATGGGCTGCATGTGGTCTTGCCTCCCTGTACAAAAACACGTGTCAAGAATGGTTACTTTATACTGTTTCCTTAATTTTGGGGTTTTTTTTTCTCTAGCAAGGGTGCAGAAACTCCTTACTATCGATATCTTGCATGAGCAACTCAGTATAAACTTATCAGGATAATCTGTGTTGAGACTCATGCTGATACACTGCCTCCTGATTTTGTACAGACTGTTAGCAAAAGAACAGCTAAGAATAGCTTCTTTCTCCTGTTCCTGTCCCCAGAATTTCTTGACAGGTTTTTAGTTTTATACTGCTGAAAAATAATATATTGCTGATAATCTCACTAAGGGACAATATTCTGAAGATCTTAAGAAGATTGATTTATTTCAGAATAAACAACAGATATGTGGTAGAGCTTTATATTGCATGTGGGAGGCCCCAGCTCAGGTCCCTGATCTGTATATGCTTCAGGATGAAGAGTTATTGCTTTGTCCTCATACGCCACATGATAAATTGAATGACTAGACTTCCAGACAAACCTTTTTCCAACAACACTACAGATTCCACTCAGCTGAACTAATTAAATAAAATCCAATCTGGAAAGAAGAGCAAAACATTTCAGCATCTAAAAGAGACTTGGCCTTGCAGCCCCCACATATTGAAGGCAAGACCAATCTCAAATGCACTGAAAATTCCATCTCCATCAGCCTATCTCACCTCCATTCTACAATGTAAATAAAAGACACCAAATAACCTGACTGGGATGATTTAACCAATTTCCCCTGTGACTCTCAGCTCCTACCAGGATGTGACAAAAGAGGTGCTGGAACCTGAGCACTCATTGTAGCCTTGATCTTTGGGATTTTTGTGATATATGACTTTCATTCCCTCCTTACCTCCCAGTTAAAGGATTCAAATAGTTTCATTTTATCCCAGTGAGGTTGTTTTTTTCTCAAAATTCTCTAAAAAGGGAATTAATTTTCACTTCTGCCTTGAGTTTTTTGACTCAGAAGACTTCATTCATTTCAGTGGTTCTTGATCAGCAGCTCATACAGCTCAATTGCTACAAGGAATGTGTGATCCACTCTATTACTAATGAGCTGTTAGAGAGCTCTTTCACAGTTGATGTGATATGAAAGTGAAGGTATTTTTGCATTGCATCACCATCAAAGTAATTTTGAAAGAAATTCACAATTAAAGAAAAGGGCAAGAAAAAGAAAGAGTCAGCCAGCCTCCAGAGCCAGCCTCCAGGCAGAATAACATTCAGGAAAGCAAAGATGCAGTGTCTATGTTAGAGACTTAACATTGTAGACATGCCAAAAAAATAAATTGCTATTTATTGGAGCCAAAGATTATAGCAAATTCCTTTCTATTACAATTCAAGAAACTACAATTGTAGGAACATGGCCAAAAGAGGAAAGATCAATAGCAGAAGACCATTGGATGGCAAGGGTTATAACAACATTATGGCAAAGAAAAGCTAGCAGCATTTGCCAAACTTTGCTTGACAAAGGCTAGGATCACTGGGACTGGCAACATATGGGACATTAATGAGGCCATATTGATTGAACCTTCCTTTTAACCACCAGATATGTCTTTCTGAAGCATTTAATTTCTTCAGTGATTGATCAGAAAATATGAATATGCAGCATACCAAAAGCACTGGATTTTTTGTTTAGTCTCTTACTTTTAATGAAATTAATTTATAGGGCTGTGCTCATAACAGAGGACTGGACAAGTAGCACCCCATGAGTCAAACAGGGCATGCAAGGAAATTCTGACTAGCCCCTGGAACATCCTGCAGCTTTATGCTAAGCCTACTTTACAACTCCCTGAAAGATAATGATAGAAAGCAAAAGTGAATTTGATGTTGGCCAAGAGAAAGCCTTGAGAGACATTGAACAAACTTGGCTGGTCAGCCAAATAAACTGGTGGCATTGCAGAAGAAGAAAGATCAATTACATGAGAACAAGAGAAAGGGCTTGACTGCGGCATTGACAGTTGGGAACATTCAAGTCTGGCTTGGAAATACAGTCAGTGTTCAAGCTGTCCTTGCTCATTTGTTCAAGTGGTCCTTGGTCATCAGTTTAATAGCACATGAATATGGAGATACCAAAGTTGCCTTAGGCATTAGTAGCTCATAGTGAGAGGGATACCATAACTCAGTATTGATATTGATGCTCCTCACGCTCTGCAATACTTTCCCCAGCACTGGAACTTCAAGGGATTTTTTTGTTAGAGACGGCCAGCTCTGTGCATTTGTGCTACGCCTTAGATAGCAAGCCCTGAAAGATGTGACCTAACTCTGTGCCCAGGGCATCTACTTCAAGTTCCTCACTCTCTACACCCACCTGAAAGGAGGCTGTAGCAGCTGGGGGTCGGTCTCTTCTTCCAGGCAACAAGAAACAGGACAAGAGGACACAGTCTTAAGCTGTACCAGGGAAAGGTTAGGCTGGACATTAGGAAAAAGTTCTTCACAGAAAGAGTGACTGGGCACTGGAATGTGCTGTCCAGGGAGGTTGGTGGACTCACTGTCCCTAGAGGTATTTAAGAAAAGATTGGATGTGGCACTCAGTGCCATAGCCTGGTTGACAAGATGGTGTTATATCATAGGTTGGACTCGATGATCTCAGAGCTCTTTTCCAACCTAGGTAATTCTGTGATTCTGTGATAGTCTTAATATATTCTATCATAGTTTTACATGACATTATAAGAGTTTTTTTCATTATCTACAACATTCTTTAGTCCCTTACTTTGAATAAAGAAAAATTGAATATAAAAACAGCCTACTCATAGCATCTGAACAGAAATAAATACGGCACTTGAAAATAAACTGCCTATCTCTACTTTTTCTTAGCACACTTATCACCACAACAAAGATGTACTATTCTAACTATATAATATTATTGTCAGAGTGAATCTTTTATATTTTTAGAACCAATAGTGTAAATCCATTTCCTGGTTAAAATTTTTCCTTAAGTATTTTATTAAAACAACCCTGATCACTTTGCTGTAGGCATACATCTTTGGCAGAATAGGCTCTTAGCTCAAGTCTCACTTTAATTTCAGCATTTATAAAATGCTCTCATTTTGTAATGCAAATATTTATTTTGGCCATTTTAGTAATGAAATTAGATCACTATTAAAGATTATGAGAGTTTAAATTTTTATGTTTAAATACAAGAAAAGTGAAAAAAAACCCACAAAGAGGTATTTTCTTCAGTGTTCCCTTGTTCCTACTGACATGAAGGAGTGGGCATAGAATGAACTGCCTAAAAAAGGTCCTCAGAATCTCTGCCTTTGAAAGAGCAGGCTCATTGACAGTCACTGTAAATAAGAGAATACCTTACTTTTGTAACTGTACCATATAGCCAGTAGAAGCATCTGGAATTGTCTGGGAAATTCAATAGTTAATTCCATAAACACAGTAGTATTCCATCAAGCTTGCTGAACAAGTTAAAGTAGAACACAACTTGCATTGACCAGAGGAGGAGAGTAATTAAAATAGAATAAAACCCCCAAACATTACTAAAGTACCACTGTTCTGCAAGTATTTTTAATGGATCAGGCCCTCAGCCTTCTAAAATTAATTAATGCTTTAATGAAAGTTGTCTGTTATCTGACTGGCAAATCCAGTTTTTCTAATATCCAGCTACCCTGGATTTCAATTAAGACTCAAAGAGACAAGAACTGATGAAGAGGACATCATAAATGATTTATGGATGTCCTACTTTTGTGTATGGTACATTAATTATTCTACTTAACGCATCCATATGGTTTTCTAACTCATTCATTACCAAAAGCCTCACATTACAGTTATTTCATTAAAGTGTATATCCATTTTCAGGCAGATTCTTACAAAGTATATTTAAATCAGATGTTTTATTTAGTCTATGGATTTCAAATCATATATCTATCTATTCAATTATTGCCCTATCACCTGTTTCTAGAAGAGTCAGTTGCTGTTTTGGGGTTTTTTTTTCAATTAATATATTGATCAGCATTCTAGAGATTTCTTGCTATATCATTATTTGTGTGGTCTTCTACAGATGCAGTTTATCTTTCCCTTTTTGCCCAACTCCAGCCATTTGTGCCCAACCACAAATGTATACAGCATGCCAGAGGGATGTTCCTACAGCTATTAACCACCATCCCTTCTCCCACCACAGCCTTCCTTTAACAGGGATTCTACCAGGGTTAGTCCAGACACCCTTAAAATTAAGCATAATATCAGAGTAGCCAAGGGAGAAAGGGGAGAGGTCTTTAATTAATGGAGCTACAGTTTAAACAGAAAGGAGCTGGGGGAAGGGGAGTACTTTAAATTTTCAAGTTAATTTCTATTGCATGTACACACTTTTACTGTAGCTAATTCAGAGCCACAGTACCCTGTAACCCCATTTCAGAGAAAGTCTGTGAGAAAGGTTTTAGGGACAATGTCTGCTTGTTTTTCATCTTCAGCCTAAAACAATGACTATAATTTCTACACTGCTGCAGCTTTACTTTGCCTAAAGAACAGAAAGGCTCTAAGAGTGCAGTATTTAAGGTCATTCTTCCACTCACTCAAAACATTTATGTTTTAAAGGACTGACAGCTCAGAAAACCACTTTGACTATGTGTTACAGCACCTGAAAGTAAACTGTTAAAACATGAAATTGAAATATCACACACATTTGTAAAGAGTATCCTCCAGACCTGTGTTCTTAATTAGACAACATACCATGTGTTGCACAATGCATATCAGCAACAATTTGGCTAAACAAAGCAGAAAGCTGTAAGCATTGCCAGAACACCACAGGACCATACAAGAAGTGATCCTTACTTCCCTGAGTGTGTTTTTGAAAAGAAAACAAGATTACTGGTACAAGTAGTACCAGCAAAAAGATAACCTTTATTCACACACAGAATGACTAGGCTGGAAGAGAACTTCAAGATCCTCAAGTCCAACCCAGCCCTAACACCTCAACTGGATCATGGCACTGAGTGCCACATCTAGTCTTTTTTTAAACACACCCAGGGATGGTGACTCCACCATCTCCTCAGGCAGACAGTTCACTCTTTCTGTAAAAAACTTTTTCCTAATATCCAACCTATATTTTCCTTGGTGCAGCCTAAGACTGCATCCTCTGTTTCTGTCAGTTGCTGCCTGGAGAAAGAGACCAACCTCTCTGACTACACCCACCTTTCAGGAAGTTGCAGAGAGTGATACGGTCACTCCTGAGTCTCCTTTTCTCCAGGCTAAACACCCCCAGGTCCCTCAGTTGTTTCTCTCAGGGCTTGTGTTCCAAGCCCCTCACCAGCCTTGTTGCCCTCCTCTGGGCATGCTCAAGGTACTTTTGAAAGTACCAGCTGAAAAATGGGAAAAAAAATGAAATTCAATTCCATCAGTGACATTGTATAAATTTAGTTTAGCATATTGTAAATGAAAAAAATTCATTTACATTGTCATTGATTTCTATGCATTGTTTATTAACAATTACTATTCTCAAGGAGAACATGTGATCCCAGCCAAATTTGTACAAAGCAGATGTTCCACTATTATTCTCCAACAGCTAAAAAATGTTTAACTGTAAATCTGTTACAATTCATGTTTAAATAAGCATTGACATAACATATGCAGCCAACCACCTTTCTACACTATGAAACATTATTATTTTAGCAATCTTGATATATATCCCAATACTCTTCATGATGCATCTATCCTATACTCAATTTAAAGAACCGTAATCACTAAAAGTATTGTCCACCAGTTTATTGTGGTGCAGAGACAAGTAAGAATTAGCTCCATTACAAATCCTCTGTCATGGCTGACCTTCAAAGGAAGGACAGTGAACACCACTTTAATGCTTTCAGCAACAAGACAAAAGACAGAAGAAGAATTTGTACCTCTCTGCTTACTTCCCTGGGCTATTCCCCTTTCCATGTACCAGTTTGATATTGAGGTGACTGAAAAAACATCATATGCTATCACATTTAAACCCTAGTATCATCTGAGCCTGTGCATTTAATTTCAGAATCCAATATTTATTCTTTCCAGAAGAGATGCCAAAGTGCAGAAATGCTAGACGTAGGAAGCATTTTAAAAAGTAAATTCAGATGATCATCTTCTGCTCCAAAATATTGTTTGGTATTTTTTGGCTCATTCAAAATTTTAAAACTGTGTTTTAAAATATCACATATTAATGTCATGATAATAGAAAAATAATGTGTTTTTAAATTGTTTTTCAAAAGCAGTTTTTAGAAGGCTTGATATTTAATGAGTTACACATAGGAGCACATTATGAACCATCTATTAAGGAACTTTATAGAAGCTGTCACTTTTCCTAACAACAAAGTCAGAAGTGAAGAACCAGAAGGATTATTCCAGAGGCTGAACTGCCAGATCCAACAAAACATTGACTGATAAGGAAACACATGCTGTCTTGCTGTCTTTTATCTGAGTGCCCTTTATCTGCCTTTTAAATGTTTCTGTAGGGTACTTGAGTTTTCACAAAAATAGTTCTCTGAGGATGCTAAAAGAATTTTTAAATGCTTCTGGATTCTTAATTCCTGAACATTATCAACACGATGCATAGATTTATTGTGGGTAGTAGTCACCAATTTTCTATTGGTGGGTCTCATGATCCCAATAGGGCCATCTAGCTTATTTATGATTTTGAACATAAAGCATGTGTGATTCTAGTGATGGCACCTGTAACTCTGCACACCAGGAAACTTTCCCTTTCCTTAGTCCAATTTAGGCAGTAATAGGTTTCCACTCACTTGTAAGAGGAAAAGAGAACATTGATAGAGGTAGGGCAACCTCCTGAACTTCTGAAGTACAAGCCTGTCTGTACAGTTCTAGGTAATGAAGTCAGTGCAATTCCAACCACTGAGGAGTCCTCTGAACTCAAATGCCAAAACAACCAAAGTGCAGTTTGGACACTGTCATAAAAAAGCCAAAGACTTTCCATTATTGTCTTATTGTCTAAATCTCTGTGTCTTCTTCTGGAATCCAGTACAGCATGGCACAGAAACAGTTTAGAAGCCTTTTTCAATCAGAGGAATAAATGGGATCATGTAAGAAACAAGGCTGGGGGGGAATCTTGGGGGGCTTTGTTTGTTTGGGGGGTTGCCTCTTTTGGAGACCAAATCAAAACACTTATGAGATATTTGTACTGAATCAGCCCAAGAACAACATTTCCTGAATTTTCAGTTACTTGAAACAATGTGATTTGGATAAACAAATAATTTCATCTGAGAGTATGAGAAAAGGGATGCTCTCTACCCCTTAACGCAGCAACTAGATCATGTGAAATGAGAAAAAGCTCAAATTCAGTTTTCTCCCCTACCTCCTTTAGAGCAAGTCTTCAAGGCAGCTCTCCTACACCTGGGTAAACAGCTTAAGTAACACTGAAAATCTTTGCTTTGGCTGCAACTGTATCTGAATTTAATTTCATAGAAATGCTTTAAAACATTTAAAATTATCAATTAATAAAGATTTTTTCCTAGAGGACAAAATTCACATATTTGAAGAATGGGATAACACAAGCAGATTCTGTTCTGCTACACACAGGTATTAAATTTATAGCTGGGATTGGCCAGTAACATGAATACACAGTTGAAAGAAATATGGAACAGCTGACACTTCCTTTAGAGAAACTGCCCAAGGCTAACTGTCAATGACACTTTAGGCTTTAGCTTAAAAACATATAACATGCCTGCTCCTGAAATCCTGTTGTGATTTAAACAGTGCAGCTTTTGAAAAAAAATTAAATTACTTCAAGAAACATCTTCCCTTCACTAAAAATGCAGGAAAATGAACAATGTGACTAAAGAGGATATGGGCAATTTGTGAAAGATATGACCAGCTTTTGTGCAAGTGTAACATCCCACCGAATGTTACAAAAGCACCCCCAAAGTTGCCTTCAGTAAGATAATCAATCAAAGCACTAGGTTGCTGAATATCCTACTAACATTCTTTTAACATTTTGCAAATCAGATGAAAAAAGTGCCTTAAGGAGGTTTTAGTGCATGTTACAACCAACCTAATGCAATCATTCCTGTTTTCCACAAAGACTGACAGCAAACACAATACCATGCTAATGGTTCAGTATGCAATTATCCCTGCTGAAGTGCACAGAGGGAAGCAGAAAGCAAATGAGGCCAACTAATGCAGACTCTCTAGATTTCTTTGTGCAAACAAAATCCAGAATGACAGAGCTGCAGGCTACTAGGTCTATTTGCGGGGCTTGCTGCAGATATGTTATGTCGAGTATAATAACTTAAGGAGTAATGGTGAGCATCAATCTCTTACAAGAAGGTGGACTTGAGTCTAGAAGCCAAATACTGTGAAGACCTGATATTTGGGGTCACAATGTAAAATGTAAAAAGACACAACAGTGATTAGAACAATAACACTAAGTGTATTGACTGATACTGCCCACTCTTGAAATGTGTGACTAACAATTAGATCTTGTTAACAATTCAGCACTGTAAATATAATAAGATCTTAAAATTTCACTAACAGCATGGCACTTGTCCTCTGCTATTCCAAGCATTGCACAAATACATGACCTGGAAATGGAGATGGATACAGTTGATACTCCACTAGATTCTAAGACCTTACACCTCAGAAAGCTCCTTTGAGAAGTTACTGCAGAGACATGATTTTCTATTTATGCCTCCTTGGCCTGGGCTAGTGCCCCTTTCTTAGGCCAGCAATAACAGATGTTCAGTGACAAAACACGACATTTGACTTTTCGTTATATTTCTTAGATAGTTAGCTTGACTGTTTGCCCCAGCACTGTTTGATTGACCTGTCACTTATGGACTACTTGTTCTCCTCACTCATATTTTTTGCCTTATTTTCAATCCATTGTTTTAGCTTAATGTACTTTCAAAAGTATTTTCACCATCTCTTCACAAGGTCTACAGAGGGAGTGAGCTTTGGGTACTCTCACCAGCCAGGAGGAGTAGGATGCAGAGAGCCCTCTGAGTTGCAACACCAAACTCTGCATAATCTGTCCACACACACAGGTAAATGGGTTATTTTGAGTCAGAATTTGACAGACTCGAGGCTGAGACCCCAGGGTCAGGCACAGTATTCAAAAAAGCAGCTCCTTAGTAACTTCTATTATTGCAATATAGCATAATTACATCTAGAAATGCATAGAACTACATATACATATGTTTACATCTATCCCAGTGAAAATAAGGGCATTACTGTACAGGGTGTGATGGGATGATAAACCTGCCATTTTGAATAACTTTCAAATTGACTGCAGTATAACATATCGTGCAACACATGATGCAAAACATCAAATCATTTGGTTCAGAAACTGTGCCTCTTCTTTTTTAAGAACACCCCCAATCCTCTTCCCTTCTCTAGGTCCCAAAGAAAATGACTTTTATTCTGTGGTCTCCTAAAAGTAATCCTAAATTTCTGTCTAATGGATCATGCTTAGCTATCAACACTTCTCACAGACTTCTATGCATATTTATCAGACTAAGACTGTGACATTTTTACTGATTGTTCAGCATGGCCTTACTGGGCCACTTAACTGGGTGGATGCTGAGCCAGCAGAGGCTGACACAAGGGTTTGAGAGATGGAAGAGTTCCTAACAAAGAGAACTGAAGAAGGGAAGAGACTTCATCTTATGTCAAGGCATGGTATTCAGGAAAAAGAATAAAAAAGAGATTCTGGAAAAACAGTCAGTAAAGTGGACAGCTGGGGAAAAAGTGAAAAAGGCTATAAGTGAAAAAACATTATCAGAGCATCTTATTGTCTTGCAAGGGATTCTCAGAAGGTCATTTAGCTCCTGGCATGCAGAAAGATCACAGGCAACTTAGTGCTCTGATGCAGAGGGCTCTCTTTATCCTACTCCTCTCATTCAGTAAGACTCAGTGACATAGCCTTGAAAAAGAACGCGTCTTGTATTACCAAACTGCCAGTGAGAAGAAACATCCATTTTTCATTTAAAGAAAAGTAAAAAATAAATTCCACAAAATTATGGAAATTCCATAGTGCTCTTTGTTCATGAAAAGAAATCTACATTAAATGTCTTCACAAAAGAGGCAGTTCTAGGGAAAACATTTTTTGAACTGAAATTAATTGCAAGCATTGGATGCCCCCACCTTTTTATCCGAATCTTTTCATAGAGTTCTTCTTATGGCCCCCAAACAAAACCAGTCAGTGCAGAGAATTGCAATGCTCAGCAGAAAGGGTCTACAGTAGTGTGGCTCCCATTGTTTCACTGGTCTTTTCAAGGAAGAAGCAAGTGGATGTCTTGTGTGCTCCTAGAGGAACTTAGAGATGACATTTCACATGGAAGCCATACATAAAGAGTACAAAGAATTAGAAAAATAGACATTCCCAGCAGAAAAGAGGTGTGGGAAGATGAAATAAAATTTAGTAACAAATAATATAGACAAATTTTGGGCTTTGACACTGGAAATTAAACCTGACACATCAGGATATGGGGAATTAAAGGAGAAATAAACTTATACATCTAAGGCCAAGTCATCAAGTGAGCAAAAGATGCATCTTTTCTGAGTATGTAGTATGAAGAAAGTTATATAAGAGAAATACAGCAGTGCTTGTGGGATGGATGTGACATAAGTGTAAAAGCAGTTCTGCTGGTTTCACAGCAACATGGTTTTCAGATACCCAAACCACCCAGAAGAAGCCCACCTACTTGAACTGTGCCCAGATTTGGAAAGGATTTCCACATTATTTCAACATAAAATGTGTTGTTTAAGCTGGGATCAATTCCAGATTAAGATGTCACTAAATGTCTGCGTGTGTGTATGAGTATATATAAACAGGTAGTCAGTGTGCAGCTGGTGCCTAAGCACCCATTATCATCAATATGAATCTTGTCACTACAGCCATTTGGAATTAGGGAACTCACCCTGAAGCAGATATCAAGGCTGTATTATACTAGGAGATTAAATGCATCTGGTACTAATCTCCAGATCAGAATGATCACCTCTAGTCTGCCTACTGGATATGGTCTCCAACCTATATTAACTCCCTAGTAATCCAGAAAGTGTTTAGAAACATGCTAGATATCTTAATAGATACCAGCCCAAATACCAGGTTTCCACATGAATATCTATTATAAATACATATGTTGTGCTTTATTCTTCCACTGAATCCTCTCTCAAAGTAGTAGCACCTGAAGTTCTTACCAGTGCTTTTCAGCATGCTTGAAAGTAAATAGTTCAAATATTGAAGACAAAATAGATGTGACGATATGGGAAAGCTATAGCTCTGAGGTATACAGCCCTACACAAAATGCCGTGGAAAAGGCAAAGAAAAGCTTTATGTGGCTGTCTGTGAATCATGTGTCCCATTGACATTAACTGAAAGAAACTAATTAAATCAATTCAGTTCAGTAACACTCATGTAAATCAAATGAAAATTAAGAGATGAGCTGAATTTTAGCTACAGTACAGCACTGTGGAATTTCTAAGCAACAGAAAAAGAAACAGATTTCATGTTTATATAAGAAGGTGTATAGTAAGAATGAGGTGTGAAAGGGAAAATTCTGATATACTGGGCAAGTGTATTACCTTTACATTTCTGAAACACGTCACAGGATGCAAGTGAAAAAAGCATCTGAGTAGCTTGGTCCAATCTTGGTGCAATACACTTGTGTGCCTGAGAGAGGCTTTGGACAGATCAAACTACATCAGGTTACAAGGGATGATTATTTAGCCTATCCATGAGGTGATAATTTAGACCTAGTCTGAGCTGTAACCTTTACTGCAAGTCCTTCTGCTTTCCTCTCAAGTTCAGATCTAACTCTACATATGTTTGTATGTATTTGGGTTTTTTTTTAATAAGTATGTTAGATGATATTTTCTATCATAAGTGATTATCCACATTCTGTTCCAACTTTTCATGTACTGTCTTGACCTTCGTGGTTCTCATATTCAGAATTGGAAAGACTTGGAATAAACACAGATAAACATTATGAGAACTTGTTCACTGCACTAATAATTCTCTAATACCTTCAATGAGTATATGGTTTCTGAACTGCAAAATAAAAGCTTACAAATAGAAAACTCAAGTATTACAAAAAATTATGTAACTCTGTATGTTATCCAGGCAATTTTCAGATGACTTAGTCTCACATCATCTAGAGAGACAGCTAAACAGAACATATGGGTAAGCACTAAAGCATTTATAGAACAGTCAAAATGCCTCTAAGAGCTCTGAATTGTCCTCACTTCCTTCAATAAACAAGGTGAACTGAACACCAACATAAACACACACACAAACAAAGGAACTTAATATCAGGTAATGTGATTGCCTTTAATTATATAAAACTCCCTCCCAGAAAATAAATACCTCATCTTTCTCACTTAGGCAAACAAGCACTTCACTATCCCCAGTTTCAGTAAAATTACTTAACATGTTCTTTATTGTTAGAGTCACAAAACATCACTTTTTGACAAAATACCTGCAGAATTCTTGGCTTCATAGCACTCTGCTGGGCATTGGCAACATTTTCCTTGTCAGATGGTTTAATCCTTAGCACAAAATGCAACCTTGTAATAGTTCTGCATTACGCATCCATTCACCCTACCTTTCCACCTTAATCATGAAGAAAATGGACTTTAAGTCACTGAAATTAGCTTGAATTCAGTTTCCTCTCCTCTGTAGAGCTAACAGAGCATAGATTTATTAAAAAAAAAACGTTGCTGGCTTTCATACTAAATCACAATGAGCACCAATCATGTAACTGGATTACAGGAAGCACTAACAGTAGCAACTGCTCTTTCAAGTTGAGCAGCCAGCAACATTGCTAAAGGCTGGAACAAAAAGGGTCAGCCAGGGCAAAATAACAAACACTGACACTTGCCCTATATATTAAAAACCAGAAAGTAGCAACAGGCAGTAAGTGCTAATTCAAAACAAAGAGGGAGCGATACACATGCAATTCAAAACAAACCAGCTTCCCTTGGTAATTACATTAACATTACAGTCCACTTCAGGTGACATTCAAGAGGGAGAAACAGAATGTTGAAATACAGAAATCTGGAATGAGCAGGGCTGTGCTTGGATGATGGCAACCACTCTGCTGTGGGACAGCTGCCCTTTTAAAGAAGGCACCTTCAAAATTCTGACGGTGGGATTAGTCCAATGCACTGTCTGACTCACAGCACTTTGGCTTCAAACATATGCTTCCCCAAAGGCTTTTTCTGAAAGGATGACATTAGAAACAAACCAAAACCACTGTCCTTCAGCACATCCAGAGACAGCTGAAGAACCCAAGCAATAAACAGCTTTCATGTCATGATTAGCTCATGCTGTTATACCTCCCCTTAAAGCACATATGGTTCTCAGCCAGAACAGAAGGCTTCAGAGCAGCAGTTCCATCCTAGAAATGCCGTAGCAAAGCCTCAGACCAAAGTCACTTAATGAGAACTTAATACAGACTTAATGGACCTTTTTTTAATGTGAATTTATCTGCCAATAGAAAATCTGCCTCATTTAGCTTTTAATGCAGGCACAGAGCCAGTCAGCTAAAATCAGGGTAGCCCTAGAATATTTTGCAGGATACTTCCATTACTACTTGAGGACCATGGGTCTCCAAAACTGTGCAAAACACTAGTAAAACAACAATTCATAGGTAACAGTGTCATCTAATGAAAAAAAAAAAAGCAGGGCCGTGCCTATTCTGAGTTCCTTGCATCTAATAGAAAGATTTCACCTTGAGTAGAAGTGAAATAATGCTTGCACTGGAAAGAAGGGAGCAGGTACCTTCACTACAGAGTCGGACCTGCTGGCTTAGGCTAGCTTTGAGGATAGATATATCCAGTTGCTTGGCATCTCCTTCCCTTGATCAATACCATTCAGTATTGGGACTCTGCAGTTGGCCTGTCCCCAGTAAAGCAAGACTGACAGTCCCTTATTTTGCTCTGATATGGATACTTCCACACAGCTAGTCCACTAACAGTGCTAGCCATATAAACTCAGATGAGGAGGTCTTCTTTGTGTGGAATGCAACAAGTCCAGAGCACAGCTTTTTGAGCCTAGTTCCCTGACAGTACTTTTTATCTGCTACAACTAATAATGGGCAAATAAAACTACTACCATCTTTTTCTTTTACCCTGATTATTCTTTTCATTGTCACTACTCTATTGCACTTGGAGCATTCATGAGGGCAGATCTCCAGAGTATTATACAGGGAACTCACATGGGATTCTGAAACACTTGCTGTGCTAACATGCTCGTGTGTTCTGTGCTCTTTTTTCCTTGTTTGTAAAGTCCATTTTCTTTTAATCTCTAATCCCCCTCTGAAACGAGCAATTTACAGATTTCACTTTAATCTTTTTTAGTTCATTCTAATGAGTGCACAAGCCATTATAAGTGACTCCTCTTCCCTCCAGGAATCAAGGAGAGCTGCCCACGCAGGGGTTGAGGAAAGCAGTGTCTGTGCAGAACACATACAGACTGTACCGTGCACCCCACTAAGGACAGCTCTCCTGACAGCAGGCTGCTCCACTGGCCCGAAGGGTGAGGATGCAGCAGGGCAGCACCAGGATATGGTTAAACTGACATGCCCTTCACTGCAGGAGAGAGCACTGCCATCACCATCTTGAGAATGGGAAAGGTCACACACAGAGTTAACTGACACTGGAGGGTCCCCAATCCATATGTGCCAGAAGAAGTGCATACACCAACAGAAACAAAGTTCTTACTCTTTGCGAGAAACAGGATTTTTTTTTGAGGAACAGAAGTGAATGAAAACTTTATGTCGCCCTTTTAAAACCTCAGTGCTTCTGTAGAATTGTTCCCTGAAGTACATTTTCTTGTGACCTATGCAGAGTAAGTTTAAAGCCTATCCAGTAAAAACTGGATAAAACAGTGCAAACATCAGTCAAGACAAGAGGATCAACAGCATTTGAGGCAAAGGTAAGGTCTTTACCTACAGAGAGGCTATATTCTGCACTGGTCCACCAGATTGTTTGTTAATCAGAGTGCGATTATACGAACGCAAATTCCACCAAAGTGAAGAAATTCAAGACAAGAGGTCATTATTTAGATTTAGATGATCAGTCAGGCTACCCAAAGCTGCAATCTGTCTTTACTTAAATACAGGCATATTTATTCTAAAAAACCCCTCCAAAACCCATAAAAAGTCACTTACCACAATAATCACATTCGTTGTAGGAATGGGAAGATTCTCCACCTCCAAATCTTGACCAGTCATTGCTAAGAGATTGAGGGACGGGTCATAAACAGACCTGGGGAAGGCTGATTTAACAATTATTGCAGGGTGCAACTTGCTTATTTTAGTGTGGGAAGCAGAACGGAAATTTTGTTTGGAATCCTTATAGCTGTCTGTATCCAAACTTTTCTCCACACTCTCCACATGGTGATAAATAAACACAGGTTTTCCACTCTTTCGCTGATGAATTGCCAAAAAATGATCATTGTCTCCGGAAAAGCAGCCTGTGGAAAGAGAAGAGTAAGTTTAGAATGTCTCTCTTGGCTATTCTGTACATGACACTGGAAATTCAATGAGATCTTTGCGTTCTGAAAAATTTGGAAAAATATTTTTGGAATACAAGAATTCACTTAACATCTTACAGTGTGTTTTCTATAGCAATAGATTAACAGGACTACAGAGTCTATTAAGTATGTGAAGTGAACCACATTCTTAAGCTCATTCTCACAGGGCTTTAAAAATGTTATTTATATTTCCAGCCATGGGTACAGTTTAAAAAATTATATACATAGCAGAACACATGCTGAGCCAAGTTCAACTTCTGTATTGATACCAACTTCAATCACAAAACTTATGCAGTCAACCTACTGATGCATTTTATCCCACAGTAATATCAAAGATGAGAATAGCAGTGATCATCTGTTATAAATGGGAACTTGAGGAGAAAAGCTAAAGAACCTGATCAAAAAATCAGATTTAAAATTTGGATGAGTCCATAATCCCAATTCTACATTCCTTGCTCATCTGCTTTTATCAGGAGACCTTTTAGCCCCTTATGCCAACTCTTGTTATGACCCAAACTTCACTCAAGGATTGCCTGGCCAGCCAATGGAGCATCTGGCTGTCTGCAGAGGAGATACTGGTGCGTGGCCATACCTTGCATACCTTGGTGCTGGGCACAAAGAACTCTCTTAGATTAGGGAACTGGAGACAGGGGACTTAAGCATTGCTAACGAGGAGTTAGAGAGAGTTGGGCCTGTTCAGCCTTAAGAAGAGATGGCTGAGAGGAGACCTCATCAATGTCTATCAGTATCTGAAGGCAGGGTGTCAAGAGGAGGTTTCCAGACTCTTCTCAGTGGTGCCCAGCAATAGGAGAAGAGGCAATGGGTAGAAACTGAAGGACAGGAAGTTCCACCTGAATATGAGGAAGAACTTTACTGTGTGAGTGACTGAGCACTGGAAGAGATTGCCCAGAGAGGTCGTGAAGTGTCCCTCACTGGAGATACTCAAGAACAGTCTGGATGAAATCCTGTGCAAAGTGCTCTCAGACAACCCTGCCTGAGCAGGGAGGCTGGACCATATGATCCCACTGGTCCCTTCCAACCATATCCATTCTGTGATTCTGTCATTACATGGGTTTAACTAATTATGTGTTAGTAAAAAAAAGCTATCTTTTGAAGGACAAAATACTTCCTGATGATGCCTTTATAAGAGGAACTAAGACTAAATTTTTATTTGGTTTTCTCTTTTGTTTTCCTTTTTCATGGATGAAAAATAGTGAATCTTCAGTGCCTTTATGCGGAACAGAAAAGCTACAGTTGAGCTCCCAGTCTGGAAGGCAGTCTCTCTGACCAGAAAAACAGGCAAGGTTCAGCCGCCTCACAGATAAAAAGTAACTGAAGCTGCATTAGTCACCTCCAGAAAAAAAACTCTAAGAAACCCAGCGTGGTAGAAAAGGGACTTTGTGTTCTGAGAGAAGTGCACCCAGAGAGCTCACTCTGATCAGCCTGGAATTTCTTCTTCAGATGCTGCTGGACTTAATGGCAATGTTAAATTTGAAAGCTGATTTTTAGTTAAAAAAATATAAAATCAATCTTATTTAAATTCTCATAATGAGCTATGAAGACCAGCTTAGCACCAACAACATTTCAATTCAGGGTGAATAAGAAATCAATTTGTTCTATTCAAACTGATTTTTTCCTCTGATTTTTTTTGCTCCTGTAAGCAAATCAAAATAACCAGTCATTTGCACAGCTCTACCCAGTGCCCTTAGGAGGTTTCAGTGTAGGTAATTACATTCTGTTGACCTAATTTCCTCATGAAATTTCAGTCAGGGAAATCAAGGACAATACCTTATCTGTGCTATAGTATTGCTTTGCATCATTGAGAAATGCATTCGCTGGAATAAGTGGGTGCCTGTCAGTAGGCAGTGAAGCAATTTATACTATACATGAACAGAAAATCAATAGTAAAAAGGCAGAACACAGATCCTCCATTATAAAGTAAAATGCTAAATCTAAGTCTACTCTTTCAAATGGCTGAAACAAACACAATCTCCTAGATAACCACTGAGGTCACATGTTTTCAGCTCTTGTCAGGTTTTGATTACGAAGACATCTGAAAGCAGGACAAAAAAAAGAGAAGCTGCAGAGTATAGTCTTAAAGACAGCTGAGCTTCAAAACTTGTTAAACTTGCTGGGTTCTCATTAAGCTTTGTGGGTGTTGGCTTCATTGATAAAATCCTAAGGGCTGGTCTTAACTAGCAATTCAGAGAGTTGTGTCAGTGACAAAATAAAAAGGAAAAAAAAGGAAGCATCAGCACTTCTTATTGTCACCTACTTCTCACAGTCATCTCTTTGCGGTATTTATTTTCATGTCTCCTTCACAGAAAATCAGTATTTCAAAACTGATCATAGATAAGACAAAAGAATGTAACCACCAACACATTTGGTGAGTCTTCTTTGATTCCTTCAGTCCTGCTGTTTTGTTTCTGAGGGTATCAAACCAACTGTGATTCTCCTTGAATTCTTCGTATGGCATTTTCTACCCACTTCAGCATTCCAACTTTCCCTCTTATTTCATTATTTACACTGAATGAAGCAGAAAAAAATACAATTAACTACCAGCTTAAATTCTCCCCTGAATATTTTTGACTGAAAAAATAGTTAAAGGAACTACTGAAAAAGCACATTTGTCCTTGAATCTCAATACTTTTTAACAGCAGAATCACCATTTGCTTCTAAATCCCAGACTTGCTTCCATTCGAATGCTAAATACCACATCAGTAGCACCAGTCCCTGGTGCCAAACAAAGTCCATTGTAGTAGATTTTCAAGATGGACAATAAAATACATTTTTTAACCTGTAGTAATGAAAAATTAAAGTCTAATTACATAACAGTACACTTTATACCCACACAATATTTTTTTCATCAGCTAAGCATTCAGATGTTCAAATATGTTCCAAAAAAATTACCACACTGAATTTGTTTATCTGAGAAGTCCACATAGCCCCAGTATCTTAGGTAGGTTACAAGCATCCACAGTGCCCCATGTGAAAATCTTCACTGAACTTAGATGACTGCATATAAGGCCCTAACTACTACCAGACTTTGGCTCCCAGATTGCCATGGATGCCTCAGGTGACCCTCAGAAATGGCCACCCTTGATACCACAGGGGAACCTAAACCCCTAAACTTCCTCTCAATTTGATGAAGTGATAATATATTCCTTCTCAACCCTCCAGACTTCAGCTCCAAACACAAACAATTAGGCACCAACCAGACACTTGGAGAATTAAGTAGCTAGAAATACCAGTACTTCTGCTACATAACACCTTCAAATATTTCCACCCTCCAACCCTCGAGGGAGAGAAGACTGGGATTCCTATATCAAACTATGCACTTCTACAAAAAAAGAATATGCTTCTCTGCAGCCACCAGGGAAACTGTCGGAAACTATGAAGAACTGATTTTCGTGCCTTTTAAGCTTCAGATATTCCAACACACACAAAAATTCAGTAAATATGGTTTAGGAAAAGGTTCAAAAAATATAATTCCTAGAGCTTTCTCTTCAATAAGCTCAGCAAACTTTATCCACAATTATGTTCTGATATTCTCTTCACACTACCCTGTTTGAACTCTACTTCAGGATGTAGAGTTATTTATGACTCACTTGAAATATAGTGCTGCTATTATCTATTAACTATAATAATTTTATTCCTTCTCCTAAAATTGTCTCCCCTCAAGTGTTTTTACAAAGAATTATGGTTTATTCTGCCTCAGCACTGAGAACAGACTAGATGTTAGATTGTGATTCCATGCTATTTCTTCTATCCAAAAAAATGCTGAGTGTTCACCTATCTCTCAGCTAAATGTAGCTATCTTCATGTCAAAGGAAATTCTATTTCTTCCAAAGTGAAAAATAATCAATGGTTAATTTCAAACCCACATCAGAACTTCTCTGAGCAGCAGGTCTGTTTTGCTCCTAGAAAACAACCAGTCCTTTCTTCATGCAGATCACGTCAAGCAATAACCATTCCAGCTTCCTTTAGTAACAGAAGCTGCACTGTGATTCTCTAGTGATCTGAACTGCTCACTCCACCCTCCAGTTCTTCTGTCTGTACAATGTAGTGACTGGTCACCACTCTTTACTAGATTTCAGCTCCTGATGAATATTGCTATTTCTTTCTCTGCTCTTTACCTATAGGTTAACTTTTCCTTCCTTGCAGCTCCTCAATGCCGTTGCTTTCCCTCTAGATTTTTTTTTAACAAGAAAGCCTGTCTTGATCTTGCTTCCATGTTTATCCACTGTAAGTCCCTTCTTTAATTTAGCTGCTCTTGTACAACAGTATTCTCTTTCCAGATATTCTCAGATTTAGTTGCACTTCCAGTCCCTGGAGCTGTGCTTCTAGAACCTCTACCAAGTATAACAGTACATCTATTAAAGTGCAACAAGAAGCTCCAGGGTGATGTAGAATGCATACTTTCTAAATCTGAACATCTTCACTACTTGTACTAGTTCCAGTATTTCTATCATTGCCACCATTTGCCATCCTCCTGAATTGGACAGATCCCTATGAAATTCCCTGCTCTGCAGAATCCAGCTGCTCTGCTTAATAGTTCAAAATATGTGTTCACTTGATCTCTTTAGTTGTCTGCAGAAAAATACAAGATAAAACTATTTCTGTCATAAACTAAAAAGAGAAAAATAAATCTAATCCACAGAAGACTGATGGAGAATGGAACAGTAGAATTCCATATCAAATATATACATCATTACAGTATATGGACAGCACAAAATTTCCTCATGAAAACAGATGGGTAAATCACAGGAATGCTAGATAGCACATGCTTATGAGCCTGTCTCACTCTACAAAGTTGCATTATATATGCAGAAAGGAAAGCCTATAATAAATAGTAAATCTGATCTGCTGAATGCTGTGGACACTTTTGACTGTTCCAGTTGGCCTCTGCCTGATAGAGGAAAACCTAAGATTTCTTTAGACTGTCTTGACTCTCTAAATAGTTTAAGACAATTGACATTTTATCTCAAAGCAAGCTGTCAGAAAATTATTAGACTCCCAATTCCCAAATATCTTCACTTTTGCTAGAATAGATAGATAAAAAACTTCAAGATAGTCAAGATCCATTAATCAGCCAGTAACACAGCAGCATGGTTTTTATCTTCTTAAAATAAAAAAAATATCAGAGCTTTACAGATATTTTATCTCACATCCTTGTTAAGGAAATGATGACTTGACTCCCTACTCACCCCACTCTCAGTCAGACAAGTTTTCCTTGCCAGCTCAGCCCCAGGTTTCCCATAGCAGAGTCTCAGACCTCTGGGTCCTTTAAATAATTTTACCTTGATACAACAACACAAAAGCCACTCAAGCTGGGTGCCTCCCCCTTAACATCCACTACAGCCAGAAATCAGAAATTTATTTGACTGCAAAAGTCCCAGTGGGACATAACATAAACCTGATAGGGCCACAATAATGGTGTCTAAAGTAATGATGTGTGTCTGGAAAAACAACTCAAGGTAATTTCTTAAATCTTGTTATTTATCTTAATCCGAACAAATTTGGTTAAGTTATGCTCCTGAAAAAACACATTTTTCTATAATGAGATACATACTCTATATTTGCTACTTGTAAGCAGTGCAGCTACCCCAAACCCACTGACAAAAGTGCTGTGCTGTATCTGACTAGTAAATAAAATGCACAAATGTATATACATACCTAGTGCATATATTTTAAATGCACAATAGTACCTAATACTCACACTTAACACACTAGCACTATAATAACACTGAAGTCTTTTTATAGTAAAAAAAACTTGGTATATTACACAGCTTGAGGTTTCTATGCTAAAAGCTGGAAATTGAATAGAAAAAAGCATAAAATGCAGACTCATTTCATAAGGGAACAACATGCTGAAACTTGATGGATTGCTTTCGAAGATAAATTTAATTCAAATGCAATTTGAGTTACAGTACTTAAGGCTGTTGCCAAGTAATTTCTCATTTTCAGTAACAAAAATACTTACCAAATTTTGGTAATTAAATTTTGTACCCTGAGCTCCCCATGCTTTTTTCCTTTCTGTTTGGCTCACCACTGTGAAAGAAGCTCTTTGTCCCATACAAACTTCCTTCAAACCTATTAATTGGCCCCAGACTGGACAGGCTTGGCTTTATCATCTCTTGCACCATGGTTTATTACCTGTTGAGCAGCTATCCTAGTCACTGTGAGATGCAGGTTAATGTACTTATGCAGACCAATGAGCAATCCTCTCCAATAACACCAAAGTTCTCACAGCAGGGAGATTCATTCCCTGCCTCTTTTTAGAACATCAAAATGGAAATGGACTTCCATTCAGAGCAGAGTTTGCAGTTCTCTCTTGTCTATACAAGGGCCAAGGAGGTCTTGTCCCACAGAAAGGAGAAAAAAATGCTTAAATGCCAAAATGCTTATTAACATGCTGACCATTTATGAGCATGGCTCTAACCCTCAGGAGTTACAACAGCAATGATCCTAAGGGAAATGCCAACTTTTGGTAATTTGGTAATTCTAGACATAGCACAAACACTTCTGCAGGTCTAGAAGACTTCTGTCTGCTCTGGACTGTGAAAGTTGCCTCTTCTGGTGCGTGCAACAGGACCTTCCTTTGGCTTTGCCTTCAAAAGACACAAAATCTATTGCTTTATCCCTGTTTCATCTACATCACCAAGAGAAAAGGAAAAATGCAAACAAACCAACAAACATACTAAAAGGAGTCAACATATCTGGAGGAAAACATAAAGGTTTTAAATGATGTTGAAAGCAAAAATGAAAACAAAAGCTGTCTGGAGGCAATATGCTTTGCATCTGTACTGTCTAGCTAACAATATATCTTACTGTCAGCAAAATAGCACATCAATCAAATCTAAATCTCATCTGGATAAAGTCATGCACTTTTAGCCAAACATAAAGCTCATGCTGTTGAGCTTTAGCATGGTGCACCAAAAATTATTGCCAATAAAATGCAGTTAAAAACAGTAGCTGAAATACTACTTGTACATTAGCTGGGCAACAGAACATACTTTCATAAGCGCTTTTGTGAGGTACACCAGGGAAACCTGAAAAGGGAAAAATACAAATCCACTTGCTGCTTTGGTAATACATGAAGTTTTGAATTGACAAAAGAATTCTCTTAGGAAAGTACTTTCCATAAATAACAGAAGGACTTGCAGGCTGTGACTGTTGCCATCATTCAGAGACTCATGCCAAAACACAAGCCTTCACACCACTGCTTTGTCTTTAGCCAAAACCTGTTAGTGCAATACAAATGAAGCTATTCTTTAGTTAAAGTAGGCTGCTAGACCTAATGATCAGGCATGCTGCTGTTTGGCTTCTCACAGCCTCCTTTGGGTAGATTAATTCCTCCATTACTTTCAAAGTCTTGTTCATAAACAAAGATGAAGCACACCTTATAAACGTAAGTGAAGCCAAGAGTTTATAGTTAGCAAAGTGAAAATCTTAACAAACTAATTCAAGAACCGTTGTTAGTCTAGATCTAACTTTTATAGAAAAATAAGGAATAGAGAAAAAGTTATAATTACAGGAACACTATAATTAAATTGTCTATCCCTTTCCCTGGTATTACTCTAACTCCATGCTTCTCTGGGTCCTCAGATCAATTGTTTCCCACCGGCGTTAGTGATGGGCACTGTTATGAGGAGTTGTCAGCACCTGGAGTCCTTCATCAGGAGTGATATGATGTTAATGCTGATGGATTTTTCTTCCTTCTCTCTTCTTCCTTCCTCTTAGGAAGCTACATATACCTGTGTTTTCTGATATGCATTTATGCTTCCTCTTTCTTCAGTTCGTCTTCAGTTGGTCTGCAGCTCCAGGTTATATTTGAACTTACTATAAACGGCGCCACATATGTATGTTAGATACAATCTCTTTGTTCTCTTCATTAATGCCTAAAAACAGTTTCTCAAGCTCCAGGTCTGCATTTTTACCTTTTACTGAGCTTTTTCTAGCATGGAGTCTTCAGTGCCAAGATTGTGCCCCATCTCTTATCATCCCAGACCCACACTCCTCTAATGAAACAACCTGTGCCTCCACTCTTCAAGCTTCTGCTGTTCTACCAAGCCTTTGTTACTGCTCCTGTGTATAATATAATTGTACCACACACACAAAAAAAATAGATTAGAACAGATATAAATGCTTGCTTAAGTAGAAAACCTGCTGCCAGAGCTAACCCAAGCAAAACAGGCAGGTCAAGGAAAGTTGGACAGGCAGGTGTCCCAAACGAGCATGCTTGAGATTGATCAAAAAATCACCAGCAAAGGTATGAGCAAAAGTCAGATTTAATATTAAATATATCAAATCCTAATCATGAGGCCTTGCAAAATCAGGACAAAACTTACAGATTTGCTACTAGCAATGGCTACATCCCATTACAGAACTACTAGGTCACATGCCTACATAGGAAGGGCTCTGTGCTTTCCTAGCTAGGTCCAGTAACCAAAGGCCAGGCCTTTTCCAGCAGAGGAACAGTACCCATGATAAGTCAAAATTCAGAGCAAATAAAGTACACCAGAGCTAAGCAAGAACAGGATAGGACAATTGTAAACATTCCGAAAAATACTTTGGTTTGCCCGTAAAAACAATGTTCAGAACTTTTGACCAAAAATTTCAGACAAAATCAAGTAGTACAAAATGCATGAATCCATGTGAGGAGAAATATAAATTATTATGTGTTTGTTTGTAGCTGTGAGAGCAAGGAAGGGCACTCACACATGCATGTGTGATGAGGGTGGGAGTACACGCAAGAAAGAGAGGGAGGGAGGGAGAGAGATGATTGCAAGGATTTTTTTCCCTTTCTAATAAGCAATCTGCTGAAAATAGAAACAACTGGAAATTTATTTTTGCTAAATTTGTTCTTTTCTGTAGGAAAAAAAATGCCCTGGCCAAAAATATCCACAGCTCCAGTGAATCAGGATTAAGCATATGAGCGGTATCTTTTTTCAAAAAGACACTTTGCATCTCATTTCATGGGCCTGTTGCCTGATACATTAATACTGAAACTAGATACCATAGAGCATTGATTTCACTAGGTCTACTCATGTGAATTAAGAGATGAGCTAGTGGTCCCAAAGGCACTTAAGTATTCTACCATACTTATGCCTTGGCACTAATGTACCACATAGGCTCTTGTCAGATTCTTTTTTTCCAGAAGGTGCAAGAAACTGATGCAATAATTTTCTAATTTTGTGATTTCTGTCATTTTTCCAATGAAGGTTGCAGATAAATTGTGCTCTGCATAAGATGGATGTAAATACATAGTATTTCAAGAAAATAAATTGTATTTCCATGGAAATCTATAGCTGTTGTGAAGAAAAGTCAACTCCAGTCTTAAAGTTTTGGCTTTCTTTTATAGCAGTATTGTTCTAAAAAATCCCACTGAGGGTTTCTGAGCAGATCTTATTAACTTCTCCAAGTATTTATTCTGAAGCCATGCTGAAAATCCTACAGCACAATGACAGTGCTTTATGGAGTAAGAGCCGTATGCTTCCATTCCATAATTCCCCACAGCAATCATTGTAATACCCCTGTGGGTATTACAATGGGGGGCCTGCCACCAAATAGAGCCACAAAGTTACATCATTAGCCTCCTTCTAGAGAGACAGTCCCCCAAGAGCCTAATTCATGGACTTTCAGCAACTCTCCTACTTTGCTCTCCAGAGAAGCTCAAACCAGCCTTCACTGTCTAAGATGTTTTAGTCTTTATAATACAACAAATGGAATTAGTCAGATTCCAAGACCACAAACTTCGATAATTTCCTAATGGATGTACTGAACATAAATCTCTCATGGAAGATGATGCCTTTTAAAATTATGAATAGCAAGAATTTCCACATGTAAAAATATGATGAGCCTCTTTTCCAACTAAATACTTCCTCAAAAATATGAAGTCGGATAATGAATTATAAAACTGTTTTTCCCCCAACAGAATCTTTGAAGAGACAGATGACTACCCTCTGATTATCCATGAGTCCTACTAATAAAAGACAGAAAAGACTCTTCTAGTAAAAACACCCACTCATGGCCAGCAATGTGTTTTTAAAGAAGGCAATTATAAGAACCAGCTTAATTTAGATTATGTTAGTGTAATGAAGCAGCACCCTTATTCATTTTTTAAATCAATAGCTCCTTCACTTTCACTGTAAATGTATTTGGAACCTAGAATTATTCATTCATTAGTATGAGATTACTGAAATGGATCTGATGGCAAATGCATTTTGCGCAGATCTCACCTCAACCCTAAAAGTACAGTCTCCAGATTCTTTTACTTTTGTTCAGAGCTTGTGCATTTTATAGAAAATAGGCTTGCCCAACACCTAAGTAGAAACTGCAGTGCACTCAATCAATTTCCAACCATGACAATATCATACAGTGCATGTTCGACCAGGAAAGCTGAACTCAGCAAAACTTAAGTAAGGACACCCTGTGAGCTGTGTGAGAACCAGTCTAGCATATTTATAACATACATTTCTACCTAGCAAATTCTACCCAAAGGAGCGTTAGTTTGTGATCAAAAACTTCAGTTTTGATATAAGCAATCTTCCTGTTACTACAGCATTGCCCCAAAAAGATAAACTGTGATTCCTCTGAGGGGCTGGAAGAACGGATCCATCAAGAGGTGGAGACAAGGATCTACACACTTCCTGTCTAACAAGGCCAGCAGGAAAGTATTGGTTCATATTGATTAAAGGCTGTCAATGCATGTCTTCACGGATGGAGAGAATAATAAAATGAGGTAATAGAAGCTCTTAGCAAGACAGTGTAAGGCCTTTCTCAAAAAACCATGACATAGATGACCTGAGCAAATAATCAGTTGTTAACGTTTTGCTTTTGCGGCACCAGGATTTGTTTATCCTAAAAGTAAAAATTCTGCAAAAATGCTTTCTTCAAGAGAAGTTTTTAATGCAAGGCAGGCGATGCGTTGAGACCATGATTGTTAAGTTTTGGAGTACCAACCAGTCAGGTTGGTTTTCCTACTCTATTTCACAGAATCACAAATCTCCAGTAACTGAATACATATATTTTAATTTCATTTTTAAAATTTGCTAAAAAAGAAAATTAGGTGAAAGAGGTAATTAATTAAGTAATGTGCATGACTCAAATGGCTCTCTAATTACAAGTTAGTCTAATGCATCACTTTGTGTTTTTCCTACTATCTGCCATTCTTTAACAAGGAGACAGTGCCTCCTAGTCACCTGGGGATACACTAGGTTTTTATTGCAAGAACATGTGTATTAGATCATACATACTAAAAGAGAGTATAACCTACGCTGCTGTGCATTCTTTCATGCAATGCATAATGTAAGTGGAAAGTTCATGCTGACCTGTAATCACTCACTACAAATTTAGGTCTTCCTGCAACAGCAAGCTCTATATAG
This sequence comes from Camarhynchus parvulus, assembly GCF_901933205.1. Lineage (NCBI taxonomy): Eukaryota > Metazoa > Chordata > Aves > Passeriformes > Thraupidae > Camarhynchus > Camarhynchus parvulus. Next base: position 35,477,936 of record NC_044586.1, on the reverse strand, counting down.
GTTGATTACTTCACCTGCTGCACTCAGCAGAAGGGCCTAATTCTGTTTTCAGAGATGCACACACAAGTGTGTTCTTTTAGGTAGCAATGTATGCATATACCAACAACACAATCATATTTCATTTTCTGATAACATGACTGTCATGCTATATTGGAATCAGTATCTAAGTCAGCGCAGTAAAATGGTACCTTACTGAGCACATGAAAATCTCTGATCACATTTTTGACAAGAACATTCCATTTTATTGTAGAAAATTTTACTACAACAGTAGTAGAATTGTAGTTTCTACTTTCTACAAAAGGAAACTGGATTCGCTATATGAGCTCTACTTAAAGACATTAACTCTTTTTGCTGTATATTAGCTGAAATAAATGTAGACTTATGTTTTCTCTAAAATCTATTACCACCAACTGATATCAAGAGAGATTTTCCTAATACCTACTGATGGTGTCTTAAGCATTCTGCAGAAATATGTCTCATAGAAATTCAGCTTCAGAACAAAAAGCCAAGCAGTTTCCAACACATTACAGAAAAATTGACATTTGGGATATAATTTGTGACATAGCAAGCAGAATGCATCTTGTGATTTCACATGAACCAAAGCTTCAAAATCACCGTAAATAATTCAAAGGTCTAGGCTATACATAAAAGATGTCCATAGTAGTAGCCTGTGTAAGACCAAATTTTCTACTTGTATCAGATGAAACAGAGATATCTTAGGATGTTAAGCTTCCTTTGTTATTTTACTGTTGTGACATCTTCAATGACTTCCAACAAGAGCAAGTTGTATGCAGCCCTGCCTCAGAGGAAGCACGGCTCTTGTGCTCAGCGCGAACCATGCCCAACCACGCAAAGGTTGAATTCAGCTCCTGTACATTCTCCCCCTTGTCTTCTCTGAAATGATTGTTTTCCATGATTATTCAGGCAAAACAGTAGCACCATATAAACATCTATTTTCCTCTCTTTTTTTTATGATTAGAGACGTTTGCATAATAAAGACAAGATCTCTTTGCAAGAATTCCCAGTAACTTAATAGAACAAGCAGAACTTAGTAAGGAAAGTGAACAGCTTACTGGCAGAATATATACCCAGTTTCCATTAGCAGGATAGAAAAATGAAGCACAACAAAACTAATGTAAATTCCACTGTTAGTAGAGGATATACTGAGATTAGATGGCATGTTATGTCAAATAGAGGCTGTACTCTAATTTTGTACAGATGGTAAATTTAATACATGTAGTAAAAGAACAATTTAAAAGCAGCTTAAGGCTTTTATTAAAACAGCTCATGAAATGCTCCCATCTTTCAGTCAATAATCTCTTGCACATATGAATATAAGCCAAAACAGCATGAGCATCCTAACTATAGATTTACAGGAAAGAGGCTCCATAAATTTTATGAAGTGTAGCCTAATATTACAGGGTAATAAAATACCAATAACTGAGATAAAATTATTTCTCCTGACAACTGTAAAAAAAAAAGCAGTAAAGCAGTTATTTTCATAATAGATCTTATTTGGGATGTTCATACAGCTCTTCTATATTAAGAGACACGAAGTTCAATTGTTCCTTTCAATGATTCTGCAGTAAGACAACACAAATTTGTTGCAGCTTAAAAATCTTTCCTAAAAACAACATAAAAACAACATTCCCAGGACCGAAAGAATCAGCACCTGCACGTTTAACTGTAGTTCCTAATTAAACTTAATGGAACTTGCAAGTATTTACTACTTCAGAAGTGGCTAAGCTTGTCATAAATGACAAAACAAAGAAACTCTTCAACTTTACTAATTGAGAACTTAATTCAATTATACAGTTACCCCAGATTTTATTTCCTTCCTTAGATAATACAATACATGCTGAAGTCTGCACAGTATAAACGGAGGCTCTGAATGATGAGCAGTTTTTCACAGCTTAAAGGAAGCCTGAGATTTACGCCAGAAATATAAGCTCTGACTACTGGAACGAAACTGGCAGTGGAACTTCACGTACATACTAGGGCGCTCATCGCTCACTGCATTTCTGAATGAGACACACGTTTTGCCAGCAAAGCAGAGAGAGGATTTATTAGCATCGCTAACAGCCGAAACGCCTGCTGCTGTCGCAGCTGAAATTTCCCTTTCTAAAACCACTGCTGCCACGAGCACATACAAGTAGCGACGCCTCCTCACCAGTATCTAAAAATAAATAAATAAATAAAATAAGAAGGCGGAATACAGGGAGTCCCGATTTTCCCTCGCTGCCGTAGCCCCCGGCCAGGTCGTCGCGATCCGGGGCCGAAGCGCGGCCACTCCGCGGGGCGCGCAGCGCGGCGCTCGCCCGCCCGCCCGGGGCCGCCGCTGTCCGTGGTGCTGACGGGCGCTCCCGCCGCCTCCGGGGCTGGCGGGCTCCGGACCCGAGCGGCCGCCGCCGGACCCGGGCAGCCACCGCCTCCCGCCTCCCGCCTCCCGCCCAACAGGTGCGCCGCCGGGCGCAAGCGGGTCCCCACCGCCGTCCCGCCCGCCCCGCCGTCCGGCCGCGGCCGCCCCCGCTCACCTGCGGCGCGGAGGTGGAGCAGGAGGCAGAGCGCCCGGAGGCAGGCTGCCGCCCGCCGCGGCATGGTGCGAGCCGAGGGCAGCCGAGCGGGTGGAGCCGCGGGGAGCCGCGGGGAGCCGAGGGGAGCCGAGGGCAGCCGGGCAGCGCCGCCACACCGCGTCCCGCTCCCCCCGCCCCCGGCAGTGAGCATGCCTGGGAGCGCGCTGCGCATGCGCAACGCCGCGCGGGCGCGCGGGCGGGCGGCCGCCCTCACCTGCCTCCCCTCTTGCTGCGGGGTGAGGCGGGGGGCAGCCCCGGCGGCGGCTGACAGCGGGAGATCGGGGCGCGCAGTAGCCGCGGGGAACCGCAATAGGAAAGGCAAAAAGAGAGATCTCCGTTCCAGTGGCATGTTCGGGGAGGAGGCGAGAATGGGGGGTGGGGGGTGGTTTCCTCTTGGATTTCCAGCTGGAGCAGCATTCGGGGCTCCTGCTGCGGCGGCACGGTGGAGATTGCATCTCCCCAATCTTGCAGCGCCGAGGAGGCGATCTCAGGAATTTGGGCATGTCTGGGAGGACTTCGACGATGTGTAGGTTTATGCTTGAGGTACAGGTAATCCTCCTCTTCAGTGTGTTGTGAAACACGTGTTGTAAAATAAGCAGTTTGCAAAAACTGCATTGTGAAAAATCACGGCTGATACATAAATAAAGGAAGAACCACTGAACTCCAGGCAGTGGTTCAGACCAGGCTGATGCAACACCTCCTCAAGAGGCACTTAGTGAATTTGATTACACGGGTATCAGAGCACAATGCAAAGAGGCCAAATATGAAGCAGTCCTGTAACAAGGTAATTTTCTAAAGTTGAGTTAATTGGTCAAAAAGATTTTCTAGAGAGCAACCATGAGAGCTAGTGGCAGATGTGTCACCCAGCAAAGTGATCCATCTCCAGGAGCCTGTTACTGGGCATGGCAGGCAATGTACAGGCATGGTCAGGTCTGCAACTGAAGTGATGTGCCCCGAGTGAAAAATAGCAAAGGAAATTGACAGAGCTTGCTTGGCTCTAACTGGCTTTGAATGAGCCTTTCTGCAGAAATTTTCTTCATACAGAGATGGGAAGAGCTGTGCAGGCCCTGATATCTAGATGGAATTGCAAGTGTGACTGTACATATGCAAACGAGCTTCCTTTGCCAACCCCCGCACGGCTGTTCACGAACGTATAGGCAGTCAGGTCGTTGGCTTGACAGCAATGTAAGTGAGAAAAGGCTTGGGTTGGAAGACAGCACTCAGCCATGAGCCAGAAACGGGGAATTAATATGATCAAGGGGATTTTTGAACAAGGAGTGGTATTTTAGCCCTGTCATTTCAGTCATATCTTTTGTAAGTGTTGTGCCTCAGATGTCCTGCTAAGCCATGAGATTTCTGCTGCTTCCTCTGCTGTGATGATAATTTGCTGTGGGTATATACAAATTACGGCACATCCTGTTCCACTTTAATCCTTTTAGTCCTGACTAGTTGAAGTGAAAGCTAAAAGAAGTGAAAGAAGTAAGTCTTGTCTGTATGGTGCATCACACTTGTGCCCCTACAACTCCAGTTCCTACATGCCCCAGCCTCAGAGTTACACCTTGTACAATACCAAATACAATTTAGCCAACTCCCAGGAAGAGATTAAAGAAAAATTTACTTTCAGCCCTCTGATGTTTTGATTTTTTTTGTCCACAACTCCTCACCCTTGTGTGTTCCAGGTAAGGATTTAGGGTCAAATATGTCAAGAGGATAACTTCACTGAAGCTAATGGTATTGATTTGTCCCCATGTGGTTACAGATGAGGCAGCTGTGGTTTCATGTGATTGAGTGCTGTAGCAATATCTACTCACCTCACTTGCAGAGCCCTAAGGCACAAAGACCAGATGACTCACCACTACCCTGTTAAGGAAATTATTTTCCACTGGGGAAATGTCTTAAGATACTGTTTTGAGCCCACATCCAAGAAAACATTTAAACTCCATAAACATAAAACATCCAACCCATGCATAAGCTGAATTCAGTGGGAAGCTAAGATTAGACTAAATAATTTTCTGAATTTTGTATCAATGCATCCTTTTTAAAAGACAGTCTTGTCAATGCAAAATGGAAGCATTGCTATGGAGTGGGAAGTTGTTACACAGAAAGCAAACTAAAACATGTTGCATCAGTTTGAATTCTCTAGCTTCACTGGTTTTTAAATTTATTTCCACATGTAGAACACTATATTAACAGAGTGGAGATCATTAGTGAATGGCTTAGTTAAAGTGTATTAAGTGTAGAGCTGAATTAAATGTTCAGCTGAATATTACCAATAATTCTAAATGAGATAAATGCTGTGGGATATGGCCAATTCTTTCCAATATTTTTTCCATAGTACCTTCATCTCTGATATGACACGTTGAACATGCTGCTGAGAAGTCACACTTGGTGTTGGTTACAATTAAAAGAGACTGGTCTAAGTGTTAGAATTCTTGCTGATTTCCTCCTGTCACATTGACTAGACCATCTTCCTTGTCCGGGAGTCATTTTGCACTAGGTTTTCATTGACAAATTGCTTTAAGAGGAAGCTGAAACAGTGAAAGCCAAATTCAAAACTGATCTTTAGTTTAAGAAGCAGCAATACACAGATTATCAAGCAGGGAATATATCTGAAGGAGAAAGAATAATTTGTCTGACGTGAATAATAAGGATCCTCATATCTCTTGTCCCTTGACAAGCTCCAGCAAAAAAACTGAAGCAGTGTTTTTTAATAAATGAAAACAGGTTGTAGAAGGAGGAGGAGGGGTGAAGAGGAGGTTATATATGTAGATCAAAGCATTCTTTTGAGATATTAATTCAAATCAGAAAAATAAGTACTTTTTGGTGAGTGCATGTGTGAATATACAGCAGTCTCAGCAGAGGAAAGCTCATGGCGTGTACAATTAGGTCTCACACTAAATGATGTTGCCAGGATGGAAAGAAGGCTTCTTTTACACAGTGCAAGAAGGTAACTGCTACAGGAAATGTGTCAGGGAATAGCATGTGTCCTGGGAGATTGCCAGTGGGCAAAGTCCTAATTGCACTGATGCAAATGTATCATATTCCCTAATGAGTACTGACAATATAGGATTACAGCCTTCTAAAGTGGTCTGAGACCCTCCAGTGTATTTTTGGCATAATCTCTAATATAGACATGCAAAATTGACACTGTCTCAGCTGCGAGTAGAAAAACTTGGATAGCAAGGAGGAGGGGGAAAGAGAGGATGCAAGGATATTTTAGTCTCTGAGCCACTAGTTTGTGACTATGTGTGTAGAACTGAAACTTCAAGACCACTATTCAGAATTTTGCAAGACCATATAATAATTTTTATATAAATTCTTAAAAATTTTTACTTAAGATGTTGACTATAGCTCAGATGGAAACAATTCAGTCCTGTTTGGTGGGGCTGTTGGGAAAGAATCAAATGGATTCAGCCATACCTGACTAAAATCTGCCTGTTAAAGACACAAGGCAGACAACTCTTAATCTGCAGCATGAGCAGCTAAGTACTAAATGAGACCATTAAGGGGCTGGTATAGTCCTAACCAGTACTGAGTATCTAACAAATACATGAGTACTTGCAAATGGATTTAGCCATCGCTCAATGTCCAGGTCCATTCAAAGCAAGTATGTGGAACAGGCCAGGTAACAGGTCATCATTTTCTCAGATTTCAAGTTTTTCTCTCTTTTATGCTTTTCCTACCACAGGGTAGTGAAATTATCATCCTCCAATATTCTACAAGGGGCATTAGGATTTATAAAGTCAGGTGCTTTAAATTACAACACAGCCAAAAAAAGATAAAAAGAAGTTTCGCACTATCCTTAAAAGACCTTTAGTCAAATATACTCTTGAAATATACTTATTTGTATAGTCAGTTATTTAATGTCAAAGTCATTTGAAATGATATGGCTTTCTCATTAAATACTGGTAAAATACCCACATATGTGCCTATGTGTGCACTAATACACATTTAAATATGGAAGGCAAGTCACCCTTGGTTACTAATAACTGTGCAGTACGTCTCTAAATGATGCAGTAACTAAAGTAAATTGCACAGGACTATTTATATGCTAAATGTAAACTTCTCAACACAGAAGTAACTAAATACGTGTAAAGATAAATGAATCAAAATTTGGGCAACTCTGATCAAACCCATGGATGTCAGGTTTAGGTTAAAGTCATCTTTAGATAAGATGAGGGAATCTGGGCATTTGACTGTTTTCAATATTAGCCTCAGATGGTTTACTTTGATGTTCTATTTCAAGAAGAGTAGCTTTCCTTGAAATAGGTAATAAAAAAGAAATCAGTCAAAATCTTATTAATTGAATATGCAATTTTGTGCAAAGTTGTCTTTCTCATCCTAGCTCAAGACCAAACTGCTAGTCATCTCTCTCAGACTGATTTAACATTCAGTTAAATTATAAAGTTTTTATTGTTTTTTTATTAACCTGACTTGGTTGCCAGTTGGCTTTTCACAAAATGTTGCTAGAATATTTTTGCAACAGGAGAAGAAGTTTCAGTGCATCAGAAACTGCAGCACCTCCAGCTGGAAGACAAGAACATGAACAGGAGACTGTCATCTGTCAGTATCTAATTGACATTCACGTAACATTAAGGGACAGGAGTCATAGCAGTTGTCCTCAGCAAATAACAAGTAAACATCTTGTATAATTAATATTCAGCCTAACACTGTTCAGAGATTCAGTGGGTAGAAGAATTTTTTCATTAATTATTTTTCTTTAGGGTATCATTTGATTAATTTTTTATTAGGCACATGACATACCATAATTGTAAGATGAAAGTAATTGCTCTAGCTGAAAAGTTGAGATAATTGGGAGGACTCTGTTATCTGTTCATGTCCAGTGAAGTTATACATGCCTTTGCTAAGGGAGAAGGTACATGATAACCCCAAGACATCTCAAGTTGGGCCTGATTAAATCTCTGGATAAATTCTGTCCATCTCTGGATTTTTTTTAAAAGGTTTATAGTTGTTTTGAAGTATCAGATCTTCACCTTTCAACTCACACAGTTCCTTATACACAGACAACACCCTGAAGTTCATGGGTGCCCTAAAAACAATCTTTTTCATTGGTCAGTCAAAATCATGGAATGAAATTCCACAGGGATTAAGAGCCATTTTAGAGCAAAAGCTAATTTACTTTCATTCCAAGTCTAAGGCATATTTTTTCAACCTTCCTTTATCCAGGATGAGCCCACAGAATAATGCACATAATATTTGTTCTAAAATCTCATTTAAAGAATTTCCCTCTGGGACAGAAGATGGGTAAATGAATAATATCAGGAAGATGCTAGCTAGGTTGCTTAATATGATTCTGGAAGAAAGACCAGTCTCATGTCAGTGAATTGGTATAAGCTGAACAGTATGCTGCAGGTTTATGAACCTGCAGCATACTCCTTAATCTTTAATGAAGTCACATATTTTCTTATTAAAAATACTCTTTCTTGGGTAGTGGTTTGCTGGTTTAGGTTCTTGGGGATTTGGGTGTTCAGGGAGGGGTTTACCTCATTTTTTTAGAAGTATAAACTGGAAAGCAGCAGGCTGTAGTAAATCAATATCTCACTTCGATAATACATATAAAATATGTATAATATAATATTTAAATAATGTTTACAGCTAAATGTGCTTTTAAAGAGAGCAATAAAGGAATCATCAAAGAGATAAAAGTCTACTGTGCGCATTTTAAAAAAAATATTATTTATAGCAAAACATAATTCAAGTTTTAATCTACGGTTTTGGAAGTATTTTTATGAATTATGAGGACTATATGACAATTTCATAGCAACCCTAGATACCCAAGTGCACATAGTTTTGTTGAGAGTTGGAAGTGTTATGATTCAGAAATAAAACACAATTTCTTCTTTAAGTAAGAGAGCATAAATAAAAATTTCAGAACATCTGCAATTTCTAAGTGTCTAAGATTTCCTGGCATCCTCCACTAGAGAGTGCTTTTCTTCTTCAGCTTCTCCTAAAGCCTATATTTTTTTTAAATTTTATATTAAATTTCCCATGTTTCTTTTAAAGAGTTTGTCTAATTTTATTGTGACACACTTGACTCTACCTAGTAATGCCAAGTGTTACCCACTGAACTGATACTGTCTCTAATATATCCAAGTTTTCAATGGAATGTAAGAACCATTTGGATGTCACCATGTATCTATTGTTGTTACTGTAAAATGTTGATCCAAATTTGACAAAGTTGTAAGAACTGAAATTTTGGCTGTGTGATCTTGAGGGTTTCTGGAGGCAGTGACTGCGGTTTGTTTAGAGTTGGAAGCAAAATTCTCTCAAAATTTAATCTGCCCTGAATACTCTTCCATTCTAGTTTCTGGCAGGAATGCTCATGGGCCATTCCATCAGATCAAAAGTGTATGATTTATTGCAAAAGTAGGAGGGCTTCCTTAGAACTTCTATTCTTAGAAGCAGGGACTCATAATGTGTCAGGGTGGAATACAGGGAACTTCCTCTTCCCTGTTTAAAAGGGAAGCTCAAAAGGAAATACTGAAACAGGTATGAGTGAAAAGGAAAATATTAGTAACATGAGACAGAACAGGCATTAATACCCTGATTCAGTCTGACTGCAAAAAAAACCAACTGAAGTACAGCAGTCAAAGGAGGAGAACATGAGACTAGACAAAAAGTGGTCAGGGAAACAGGAGGAGATGGCAATAGAAGAATGAGGGTCTGTGGACAGTAAAGTAAACATTCTCGTTTGGAAAAGAATGCCAAATACTTTGTGGGTTGAAAGAAACCTGTTCCAATTTGCTGAGCAGCAAATAATTTAATTCAAACCAAGAAGTAAATGAAACTCCCCTCTGCAATTTATAATCTGGAGAAATAAAAATGAGAGACCAACATTTAGTAAAGATTTCTTTTAATGCTACTTCTGGGACTCCAGTCCTAATCTCCCAGTCATGTGGGCTCCCTCACCAGCACCTAGGGGACACAATGATTAAAGGCAACGAAAATAATTGTGCTTATTAACCATGATTTTTTAATTGATAAAAAGAGGAAAAGACAAATTTTTAAAAGGGGAAAAACAAAAGGAATGGCTATTTCATTTTAATTGTTTTTATTTATAATTTTTTGGAAGGGATTTAGTGAAGACTGCATCAATGTGTGTGGTCTAACCATATGGAGAATATCTACTTCTTCCGAGTGGGAACAACTCTTTTCTTAACATAAGTAACAAAGATAGTTCATAGCTTATGGATCAGCAATTCCAGCTAAGGATTGATCAGATTTGTTTAATGTATCATAGACAACCTAACCTGTAGGGTTATAGATGATCAATGGATAGAAACTTTAAGTCTTGCAAAATCTGAAAAGTGGTTCTGTAAAAACAAGTTACTTGGGTAGTTGTCTGTCTTGGTTTCAGCCAGAGTTAATTTGTCCACAGTTGCTCTGAAGAAGCAAACCTGGAGCTGTGTGGGCATGTCTAGGCAGTTATTCTATACCACCTCATGTCATTGCTGGCGAGCAGAAATTACGGACTCCAGCTTCTGAGAAGTGAGTGTGGCTTGCAGTTGGGGAAAAGTGTGGTGTATGGAGGCTCTGTCTGCCATTGTGTTTCATTGTTCTGGGCCTGGTGAGCATATGTGCATGGAAATCACCCTTTATTTGTACACTTTTGTTGTTAGTATTGTTGCTGTTTGTTTTCCTATCTCATGGCTGTTTCCATTAAATTGTCTTATCTCAACACATAATCTCTGCCTTTTGTCTCCCACTGGAGGGAGGGGAGGGGACCGGCTTGTGGTTTTATTTTTAGTGGGAGTATGAAATTGGAGAGTGCCATTCCTAAAACATGACCTTGTCACAAATAATAATCACATAGATATATCTCACTAGTCCTATGAATATAAAAAAATTAGTCTCTCTAATGTTCTCAGTTACTCTTACTATTGAAATTTAAATAGTAAATCAATATCCTGGTAGGTAATTTAAAATAGGTATATCAGTGGATAAGAAATTGTCTGGATTGTCAACTCAAGGAGCTGTGTCAATGGTTCAATGTCCAAATGGAGATCAGTGACCAGTGGCATTCCTGGTGGTTTGGAATCGGACTTAGTGCTGTTTAACATCATCAGTGGTGACATGGACAGTGGGATTGAGTGCACCTTCAGCAAGGTTGCTGGCAACACTGAGCTGCGTGATGTGGTCACCATGCTGGAGGGATGGGATGCCACCCAGAGGGATCTTGCCAGGCTTGAGAGCCTGTGGGACTGTGCAAACCTTGTGAAGTTCAACAAGGCCAAGTGCAAAGCACTGCACCTCGATCAGGGCAATTCCAAGCATAAATATGGACTGGGTAGAAGATGGATTGACAGTGACCCTGAGGCAAATGACTTGAAGGTGCTGTTGACAAGAAGCCCAGTGCAGCCCAGGAAGCCAGCCATATCCTGGGCTGCATCAAAAGAAGTGTGGTCATCAGGTAGGGGGAGGTGATTCTTCCCCTCTACTCTGCTCTGGTGAGACTCCATATTGTGAGACCCCCAGCTGGAGTACTGTATCCTGCTCAGGAGAATATGGATCAGTAGGAGCAAGTCCAGAGGACGGCTACAAAGATGATCACGGCCCTGGAGCACTTCTGTGAGCACATGTTGAGAGACCTGAGGTTGCTCACCCTCAAGAACAGAAGGGTCGAAGGAGACTTTAGAGCAGCCTTTTAGTACCCTTTAGGGCTAAGAGGACCTAACAGAGCCAAAGAGAGACTTTTAACTAGGGCAAGGGGTGATAGAGCAAGGGGCAATGGCTTCAGACTGAAAAAAAATAGGTTTAGGTTAGACATGAAGAAATTGTTTGCTGTCTGTATAGTGAGGCACTGGAATAGGTTGCCCAGAGAATCTGTGGTGGTTCCATCCCTGGAGATGTTCTAGGCCAGTTTGGATGAGGCTCTGAGCAACCTGGTCTAGTCGAAGGTGTCCCTGTCCATGGCAGCAGGATTGTAGCAAATGGATCTTATGTTAAAAAATCAATTTTGCTTGCTCTGTCCTCCAAAAACTGACTGGTTGGCCCCCCATTTCCTGGCTGCCACACAGTTGGCCCCCATTTCCTGGCTGCCACACAGTCTGACTCCTGTGTCATGTTTCCAGTGATGTGTAACAGTTCATTCCCTCCTTATAGCAAACTTCTTCAGATCTCTGCAGAAAGCCCTTGTTCCAAGAGGAGCCAGGCAAAACTTGAGAGCCAGTGTCTGTGTTGGTGACAGTGTGGTTATGACAGTCAGCAGTCCTCTTCTAAGTCCAGTTGTGCCTATCCAATAAGATGCAGATTCCTTGAGATGTCCAGATACTGTGCTTTTCTTTGAGATAAAACAAGAAGAGCTGTAACACAATGGAGTAGTGTTCAGATTCCTTTCTTGACATTTGAGATATTTGCACAAGTTTTCCTCAGATGTGTGCACACTTTCAGCATTTGCAGTGAGGGAAAAAAAGAAAAAAGAAAAGAAAAAAAAACAGTACTGTAAATGCCATGACACAGAAAATGGTCAAAAAATCACGTTGCAGTGGGAATTTATTCTATTCAAGTAGCATATAATAAGACATTTGTGTAAAATAAACTTCTCATCCTCCAGCTTTAGAAACTACATAGCACATAAGGTAAAGATTTAATTACCTTTAGTTTTCCACTAGTCTAGGCCTTATCATAATTTCTGAGTTTCTTCAAATGTTGGCATATATATGGGATATAATAATTTAGGTGTGAAAGGGTTGTGCCTTTTTAAAGTAGCATAGTTACAGAAAACCTGCTTCTTAGATTGCTTTAAGAAAAACTGCAGAATCTGACCCAGTATTCTTCATAATACTAATAAAATATATGTAATTTATGTAATAAAATGGATTTTTACAGACTGGGCAGGTAGGATTTGGTATAATGATCATTTATCACACAGGTGAAAGGTCACCTCTCTTGATGCTAATGAAGCGCTGAAAACTTCGAGTTTGGTGTATGCGCACCTCAAAACAATTTGTAAACCCCAAGTTCATGGTGTGATTTACTGCAATCTTTGAGATTTTTTTCTTCATAGTGACATTTCTAGTTCCTTTTGACTCCCTTTCCTCTGTCCACAGGTCCCCGGAGTATCATCCTGCTCCTCACTTATTCATAGTGCTACAGTGTAACAGGAATGGAACTTTCAGTTCCAAAAGAATTTTACTTCAAAGCTCTAAAATCTTTGCTCCTTTGTGGATGTGTCCACACACTATCATAGTCCTGGGCTGAACCCCAGGATAGGAGTACAGGCTTTAAATCATGGAGAAATTCAGACTAGTGTCTGGGGAAGTCCATCTGGCTACAAGTGGAAGTGAATACGGCTATTTGCCCTGGGATCTCCAGGATAAGAAGGCAGCTATGAACTCTGCTGGGAGTTTTCCAGGAGTCCAGAAACAGAAAACCTACCAGGAAAGTGCTGAACTAACGAACCACTTGCACTTTGTGGTTTCTGGCTGATACAGCTCCTGACCTTTGACTGACAGCTTGATACTTGTTGCATAGGCAACTCTGCTACCACCATAATTCCTCTGCCGCAGCAAATCTGTCCCAGGCCACATACGCATTCCTTGCCATGCTCTTCAAAGTCACCCCACTCCCTCACCATACTGTGTCACAGCTAGTTTGCTCTTCATGTTCATTAGACCTTGCCAGAGATGAACAGCACATGCAGTTCTGACTCCAGGAACTGTGAAGTTCTAATAGTAGAAAAAGAAGATAAATCCAAGTAGAAGGCTCAGTCTTAAAGACCCCAGGGAATGCTCAGTTTCAGTCAGGATGCTCGCTAGGTGTCACTGTTCTCCAGAAATAAACGTGTGAGCACTTTTTTTCTGCCTGCGAGTGTGCTGGGTCTTTAGCCATGCGCAGCAATTCATATTTTCAGAAACCGAACTCATCTAAAAAACTTCCATGGTACAGCAAAAGGTTCTCCAAAGTCCTTACTTCACTTGCACTGTCTGATTTTCCACTCACCAATCTCAGAGTAAACAGAGAACAACTTCTCTTACATTTGAATAGAGGGATCCTGACATTTTTCAGTCTTTATAATACCTAACCGTACTTTATGACTTTAGAAATGGAGTGATCTCAAAATTAACAATGCAGCCTTTTACACTGCCTGGCTGCTTGTGTTCTTAACATTTATTCATTCTGAAGGTAAGGAAAATATTTTTGATGACACTTTTCTCCAAGTACTTAATTCTGGGCTCTCAATTTCCTATGTCTAAATTTTAAGTTAATTTTCTTAGGCTGCTTATATGATGATTAGAGAGTAGCTGTGTCACCTGCTGTGGTTCAGAAAGGAAGCACAATTCACATCTTTCTGAAAGGCCCTTTTCTTTTTCCTGTGAGTACATCTGCAGCTCAGAGGAAGCTGGTTTTCTTTACCTGAGGACATAAAGTTACATGATTAAAATTTGCCAGTGTGAGTGCCCCCAGATATACTAGAGTGTGTTATATCTGTGTATTTTAAATTAGAAATTATGCCATGAGCAAGAAAACAGGTAGGAAGAAGAGACAGATGAGTTACTAGAGAGGTAATAATCTGTGAAGAGGATAATGTGGTGAATCACTCTGTGTTAAGCTAGGGTCTTTGGAAAATATTTCAGAACACTGTATGCAATCAGGCTGCAACATGGAGTAACTAATAATTGCCAGATTTGGCACTCCTTTTTTCACATTTGCTAAATCAATAAACATTTCAGAAAAAAAAAGCCCAACCCACGAGTCACCCAAGTGTGTCCAGAACATCATTACTGCATAACAGCATGTTTCAACGTGGGGGGCCAGGCTGCTGACTTGAAGCAGTTAGCTTAGGTGCTCCAACTGCCTCATGCAGAGCCTACTGCTCTCTAGTGACTCCTTTATTTTTTATATAGAGAAACTAGGCTGTGAATCGTCCTCAAGAGTGCAGTTCAACAGCATTTTAAGCTGATCTAAATCAGTGGTGTGGCAAATCCCACCTCCACCTCCAGCTGTACATTCCTGCTCTTTCTCCCTCGTGTCTGGTAGGTGGTGATTTGGCTCTCTAAAGAAATCAATCCAGAAGAAAAAATCAGAGTAGTTTTCTACCTTGAATAAGCTCCCTGAAGAGATGTGATGTTTGACCACATTGCTAGTGAAGGGGTAACCTGATGATGTGCCACCAGGATGACAGAAGAAGACCCAAGTCATTGTGGCTTGGGTTTGCTCACGCTGCTGGGGTCCCTCCCCCTTAAGGAGATGCCTGAATCGGTCTGTGCCAGGCAATGGGAGCTCCACTCTCCCTCACAGAATCATGGAATAGTTCACATAGACAGGGACCTTAAAGATCATCCAGGTCCAGCCCCCCTGCCGTGGGCAGGGATACCTTGCCCTTGACCTTGCCTTTGGGTTGCTTAAAGCCCCATCCAACCTGGCCTTGCAGACTCCTCTCCTTGCAGTCCTTGTCCCAAACACACCTCCTGAAAAGTAAAGCTTCCGGCGCAGATTCTGGCTCCTGGCTCTAATGAGGTAACAAGTCTTTTTTCAGCACAGTGTGGGAAGGGTTTCTGTCAATGGAGAGAGGGTGGGAGAGGGTGGAACGGACAATCATATTCCCTTGTGAGCAAAACATTAAAGCACAACTAAGCTGTATGGCAGGGAAGAGTAAAAGAGCAGTGATGCATTTTTCTGAGTCGCTACGGCTTCCTCAGGGCCATCTTGGCTCCCACTTTGCTTACAAACTGGGAAGATTGCAAATGGCTTGGAGTTATCTTCCTTTTTTAAGCACCAGCACTAACCAAGTACAGCTTGTGCAGATCAAGGGACCTCTCTCTACATATTTTGAATTATGCAAAGCAATTAGTCTTCATTAACAGCTTGTCTAATTCAGTTTCCAAAGATCAAACTGTTTCCTTGTTAGATGACAAAAGTAAAAAACAAAAACCCAAACAAAAAACCTCTTCAAACTTGTATGTGACTGTGAAGTGTATATATCAACTAAATTCTGGAGTCATTATTACTTACCTCAGCTTGTCATCTGCTCTCATTTTATCCACAAAATTCGTGTCAGTCTTGACATCCTATCAGAACATTTCATGGATGGTCTTTTGCACTACAAAGTGTCAAGTACTATGGGAGATTGATTCTTTACTTCCATAGAAGCAGCTAGGAAAAGGACAGAAATCAAAGCCTTTCAACCCATAGCATCAAGAGTCTTACATGAATTGAAATTCTTGTCATGTGGAATTTCTCAAAAAAATTCAGAGATTTCATTGAAATTCCTTAGGATGAAGCTAATACAGCCATCTTTAAATAAACTGGTAGCTGTCAGATTTGCATTTGTGGGTGCCTTCACCAACCACCTCTAGGTTTTGTCTGCAAGATGCTGGTTTCTAAGATCACATATTCACAGTAGCATTAATTGATAGGCTACAAAACAAACAATTCTCTACTCTTCTTATCCATGTCTGGGAGCCTATGCTACTTAAAGATATTCAGTCTAGGATTGTATGTCTCCTTGGTTACCCTTCATTGCTGAGAAATAAATGCCAAATTCAGAGGTTTTGAAGGCGCCCAAGCATTTGCCAGAGACTTATAACTCTGTGGTCTGTGATGGAGGTATTTATCCTTGCCTGCATTTAAGAAGGCTAAAAATCAAATAAATTCTGGGGGTTTTTTTCCAAGTAAGCCATTTCTGGTTTCCCTGCTCTGATATCACTGCATTCATATAAAACTACATCTAATGAACTGGAAGGCACTCAATAAATAGGCATAAGGAAAGGTGGAAGACAATATAGTTTCTGACTGTGGCTCACATTTAAAGGAAATGGATGGTCTTTCTTTATTATCCTACTCTTATTTATTCTTAGAGTGCTGGAAACTTTCTCATATTCAGGGGGCTGGAGAGTGCAGGAAATTGATAGAAATGTAAAATTGTGTCAGGATTTGCCAGAGTTCATAGGACTGGAACAGAGAATCTGGAGAAAAGGAAGTAAGACAGAAAGCAGGGTGGTCTTGAAATGTCAGTCGAGATGTGAAGGTCATGATCTAAATCCCATTGGTTTCATTCCCATCAGGGATTTGGTCCAAATTCTTCAATTTCTCCAGACAGTGCCCTGACCAAGGATATCTTTCCTCTCTTTTAGGTTCTTTCTGTAAAAATACTGCACTTTTCATGAGTGCACCTCTCTAGGCCCTCATCTGCAAACAGAATATTTGATGGGTTTTTTTAAAATTCTTTGCAGTTCAACATAATAAAATATATAAATGGTGTGAGTATTGCAATTATGTTCCTTACCAGAGTTTCCTGTCTGTTCTTAGACTGCCTTTAGTCAGACATTTGTAGACCTTGCTGTTTCAAACCTTTTTTTTAAAGAAAAGCTGAGGACTTAGTTGCTGTGTGAATAAGTAGCTGTTTAGCAGCCAAAGAGTTCCTGCTTGTTTTCAGCTAGTCATCTAAGGTCCGGTTCAGAAACTTGAGAGGTTGTTACTGGCAGAACCTTGACAAAAATATTGCTTCAGACATCTCATAAAAAACATTTTAGAAAAAATATGGAGAGCACTGAATTTGTGAGAACTGTAGATACAGGGCCTTTAAGGCTTTGTGGTCTTCTTGTATTCAGATGATGTCATGCATAAGAGGTGTTTTTTCCTACAGTATTTCTTGGAAAACAGTCTAGCTATGGAGTTTGACCCATGAAATACAAAGAAAGAAGTTACCAGCTCTTCTGGAGGAGGTCATATCAGCATGGGGGGCGAGGGGGAAGAGAGATAATAGTTGGCCAACCAGGCAAGTCAAATGGTATATACAGAGTTTGGTCGTCCTAAGTTTCCTCTGCTATGAATGCATGAAAACAGGTACTGCTAAACAACACTTCTGGCCATAGCTGAACTACATTAAATGTCAAAGGAGCCTCTTATTCTCCTGCTGTTACTATAGAGAGAGTTGAAACAACCACTTTCCTCACTTGGATTCTCTGTCAAATGAGAACCTACATCACATTAGCTGCCCCTCAATACTTGTAAGACAACAAGTTCAGTTCTTCTCTGTATGTATTGAAGCAAAGTAAGATTTAATAACTCATCCAGGGTCACCCAAGGAGTCTGTGACTGAGACAGATATTTAGGCAATGCAAGGTCTATTTCAGCACTTTTAATATGAACCAATCTTACCTTTCCCTGTAAAGCTTTCTTGATCTGTTCTATTTTTATGTCACTTAAATGGAAGATTTTGAGAGTAGACTCATTTATTAGAACTCATCTGAAAAGAATAAGTTTGACAGAATAAATTAGTTTCTGAATATCAGTTTTGGTGTTTCTTATGCATTTACCATTTTAAAATCGTGGTACTACTTCACAATAGAACAAAGATTTCCCTTTTTCCCAGTGAATCAATGCAGATGATTGCTGAATACGTTCCGTTGGCATTTCCATTTTTTTATAAAATTATTCATACTTTGGTTTTTTGGGAGGAGAAGGTTGTGACTGAAAGATGATTTTCTTGGCAAATGAGCAGACTCTCCATACTGTAATTTTTCCTTCTTCAAGCCCAGATGCTTTTAAGACTTTACAGTGCTGTCTCACAAATATGAAAAGGCATATTCTCTCCCTACAGGCTCCTTGTGCTCCTCATCCATTGATCTAAGTACCCCTGCTCTTGACTCCAGACTGAAGGCTTCCTTTGACAGTGATTGATGGCCACCCTCTCACAGGAAGAATGACTAACTCCGACCTGTGAGTATTGGAGGTGCTACAGAATATATCTGCTGTGCTATTTATTTTGGGAGGCGGATGTGTGCCCACATTTTTATTCTTGGAATAAACATTCTGACATTTTCTGGCAGGTGTGAATGCTGTAACATACCAACAGGCAGAAAAAAACCTAAAATGACAGCTTCTAATCTCTCTGATGGAAACAAACTGACTGTTACTAATGTGAAAATTGTACACCCTCACCAGATTTCATATGAATTGTATCACTTGGAAAGCCAAATTTTGATCGTAAGGGTCCCCTGGCAGCCCAAAAGGTATGAATATTTTTTTAAATGGTGGCTACTTGCTCTTCAAAGCCAAATCCAAACCAGAAGACAACTGCATAATGAATTATGTAAATTTTAAACCTCAACCTGATTGTGGCCAACTCATATTGCCAATAGTCTGAAAAGATTATCCCTAATGTGTAAGTGACAGCATGCAGAACCCTTCTGAAACCTCTTTCAGCTGTTGTTTCATCAAAAGTGCATTGGTGTAGCCGGCCTGATGTGAAGAGACAATTTCACTTTCTATTTAGTTAAAGATCAGCAAAAATTAGTCTTAATTTCACATTGCTTTATTCCAAAACTTGCCTAGAAATTTACATAAGAACTTTTGAAATAAATATGTAAGAAAACCTGTTACAATAATAGTTCCTTCCACATTATTTAATAAGAGATGTCTTGACTGTGCTGTCTTAGAAACTAACTGTATATATATATATATAACATTCAAAATCAGTGATGGGACATATCCTTTTTACCCTGAATCCCACATATGCATAATTCTAGATTATAAATAGTAACTATTTTGATTGTCATTGGTCCATTGAGAGATAATCTCAAATTTTGAATTAAATGAAATCTTGGCATAGCACAATACTTGTGGTATCAACCAGGACAACATACAAAAAATAGAAAAATACAGGAATCAAAATGGGAAAACTATAGTATATTACAGTATGTAGGGCAGAATAAAAAGAGTTCTGGATGTATTGCAAGAAAGTCTTAGATAAATTAAAATATTCCTCTAATTATATGTGCTGTTATAACTGTATTAACAGTTATATCTACTCCTCTATTACTCAAAGAACATTTTGGTTGTGAAAAATTGCAGCTTAAAAATTAATCTATCACATATGAGTGCAGCAATATAAGTCAAGAGTTACCCACTTTGGACAAGTACACACAGAACAATTTGTCCAAGAAAATGTCCATTGAATCATTTCAGTGCTTTAACACTACCACAAGAACAGAGTATCCTGAGAAGCCAAGGTTGAGATGTCTGACTGAATGCATAAAGGACTCTCTCACTGACCTATTTCAGTGCTTCAGAAGTCATTTCACTGCTCTGTGCCTCAGTTCCCTTTTTTTGTAACTATCATGTCTTTTCACTGTGATAGTCTTCAAGACCTGAGTTATAGTTTTTATCACAACAAATATTTGAGGTTTAGTTTGGGGACTGGTGAAGTCCTGTTTATATAGCATTTCTGGAACAATACCATTTCCAGAACGTGTTGCTATTCATATGTGACTGAATAATAAATAATCAGATGTGAATAACTATGGCTAAGAACAAATGGGCTCATCTCTGCACAGATGCCTTGTTCGTAAGCAAATTGTTCATATGCACAAATGTCTGAGAGCACAACTGAGCTGAAAAATATTTAGCATTTGAATGAATGTAGGACTGCCAAACCACAGTGTCAGACCACCAACATTCATGACATTGGTATAAAATCCAAATATTAAGAAATACTACATTTTTTGTTTCTTTTTATTGGTCTTCTGGTTTTTGAGCCTGACATGATCTTTTTTTTCCATCTTTCCTCAACAACTAGAGCTATTCATAAATGGAATTTCTATCCTCAACACACAAAAAAACCCCATTAAACACAAAACCATTAAATTATTAAAAAGTGTTTGGGAATATAATATCTAAAGAAAAATAAAAGTAGGTATGAAAACATAGGAATATTTCATTCTGAAAATGTTGAAATACTTAAATAATTTGAATTCCAGATGAACTTTTCAAATTTATTAAAGTAGGAAAGTGGAAATTATTTTCTCTGTGCAATAATCATTAATGCATTATGATAATAATAATGATGATGATGATGATATATTTTCCAGGAGCAAGCCATATGGGTAAATATTTTCCTATCTATGTGCATGAGATTTTGAAATTGATTTTTAAAAGTAAAACTGACATTTTCACTTTCATGATAACAGTCTGTGTAAATCAGAAGAATTTTCCATATCAGTGAGATCCACAGCATTTCTGAACCTTCTTATAACGCTCCATTACTGCACTTCAATATTGCTCTGAAAGAACAATTGCCATGGGGTTGGGTGTAGATATGAAATGGAGAAGAGCAATAAATTGTCCTCTTTCCCTTCCCATTGCCATCGTTTACACTATTGATAGGCACTGTCTACCACATCATAGGATATGACCACAGGCTGTGCAGAACCTGTCATTCAGGTCTGTGCTGGTTCTTGTTGGGAGAACTATGCAGCCAGATTTAGGAGATCACAGTGCAGTTTTCTGTCAGGTCACTGGCTCAACTACATGATACTGGGCAATTTTCCACACTGCCTCTGCAACAGTCAGCCACCTTAATGAGTCGTCCTTTAGTTTTCAAAGCTCCTGGGATGACTTCTTTCAGAACAGCAGCAAATTTGTGAAACTTCTCATCAACACTGTGAGTCAGTGCTTGCCTATGGAGCCAATGGAGAGAAACATCTACATCTAATTAGAAGGACTGAACTAGAGGAGTTATAACGGCCTAGATTGTCTTGCCTTGCTGTGTTACCTCTCTCATCTCCCACTCCCCACTTGCACAAGGATCCAAATGTGATGCCCTGGAGAGTGGAAAGTTTGAGTTACAGTTTTCTCTTTAATGCAAAATCCATGTAAGGTAAGGTATGTGGTAAGTCAGGCATGGGGACCATCTACATACACCCTGCTAAGCCTTCATTCTCTCAAAAAAGGTGGAAATAATACTCCTATCCTTTCTTAAGAGTGGACATGCATGAGTACATTTGCTCTGTCTATATTCTGCATGTGCTGGAGTGGTACCCTGTTCTTAGAGATTATTGTCAAAGGAAGACGCCCAGCCAGAAACACAGAAAGATGTGTGACTGAAGACAGAGCTCAAGCAGTTTTCCCCAGGAACAAGTTACGCCTCTAGCAGTTCTTATTGAATACTGTAAAGTAAACATTTATACTGGCTTTTCTTTTGCATCTACATGGCCTGTATTCTCCATGTGCATTACAGCCAGCTAATCTGAATGGAACAAAAACATTTGTTTTTCCTCACATTTCTCTATGTACCAAGTCCTTCCAAATAAATACTCAGCTGAAACGTCTTGTGCTATTAGGGAAAACAAATAAATCAAATTAATGAATTGATTTGAATGCCAGAAAGATCTATCATTTCTGTGTTCTAAGAATATCCCACAAACAATTAAATGTTCGTGAAACAGAGGCAAGACTGATAAAATGATGAGTCTCTCTGGCGCCAGCAATGGGCCTGGCTGAAAGCCAGCAACAGACTTAGCATTTAAAGCCCTACAGAAAGCATAAGTGACCCCAGAATGGATAAACTGAGGAAGAGCTTTCCTTAGCAGTTCACTATGCTTAATGTTCCTTTAGTCTTTGGCTTTGTTGCCTGGCTCAGACTTGCAGATGAATAACCAGACCTATTTTGTGGGTCTTTACAACCCAGCAAAAATTGATCAGACATTTCAATTTTGATGGAATGATTTTTGGCTTTTGAGTCAGTGTTCCTTGAACTGATAAAAAGTGGAAAGGTGATGGAGAGCTGAAAATTTCCCAGCACATCAGTGGAAAAGATACTGAATACCATAAAATGTATTTGTTATGCCATCAGTGCCATTAGCTCCTTTGGGTCCTAAAAATGGGCCATTCCACAATGAAGCAGGAGGCAGAAATGAGCTTCTGCCTTCACTGCCTGCTCCAAGTTGTGCCGTGATTTGGCCTGTGGTCAAGGGATCAAGAAACACAGGAGATTTTCAGGGCAGAATGGATAAAAAATTATCTAGCTTTTGGGATGTATAACCCCCACTAAACCAATTTGATATGTTTTAAACTAGATTTACAGGCTTAAACTTTCTGGTAATGTAAATTATAGTAAGCAATAGGATTGAAGAAGTTGCTTTTTTCCTTTAAGGAATTCTTAATTGCCCTCTGCTAGCAATGGTACTATCGTTAATGATAGCTGAAGTAAGCCAAGATTATTATACTGTTGTAAAAAGGAAAAAAAATTACCCAAAGAGGCTGAGAAAATTGCTTTACAGACATTGATGGGTGCTTTGCATCCATTGAAAATCACCTCTAGTAAACAGGCATCACTTTTAAATATCCCCAGACTGGGATCAAAAAAATCTTGAATGTAAGATATAAGCAAAACTTAATACTTTTAATATTTACAATGCATTAATTACACACTTGTCAATTTTAATTTAAAAAGAAAAATCTGTGCTCCAGTTACTGAACTGAAACTTTAATCTCATTTGAAATGCTCTAGCCTTAGAGATTAAACTCTTTCTTCTACCTCTTGACTTCCTTCCTAATTTCTTTATTTAAATGGAGCCATGTCCTCTTTCTCAGCCTTTTACTCAGGAGGGATGCCCTCTGAGTAATGGGCAGGGCAGAGCTTTTGCTGATGCACCCATGGGAATTGGAAATAGAGATGAAAGCCTAGCACAGGATGCCACTGCAGTTTCCTTCTGTAATTCCATGGGAAAATAGAAGAGTAAAATACCTAGATTTGCTGAAAGGATTGCATGACTACTGTAGTAGAAAATTGCTGAATAATGTCACCCTTTAATTACACCCTTTAATTCAATGTGACCAGGGCAGCCATCACAAAAGGTGTTAGAGTTATGGGCTGCTCAGCTCAAGAGGGAGCTGCAAGCAACCTCTGACATACCCACTCTCCCTGTAAGTACAGCTGGTCCTGCAGATCACAACTGAGTGACTAACACTTCTATGGAGCCCTGTTCTTGCACTTCTCTTGTCTTGAGAATCCTGCCCCTTCTCCTTTCAAATATGGTGTAAACTCAGGGATAACTCTGCTGCTTCACTCACTGATAACCTGCCCATAAGAACAAGCACACAAGTGCATAGGAGTTCTCCCATGCTGCAGAAGGCTGCTGTGTGTGATGGGACTACTTCAGAATAAAATGCCTTGAAACTGTGTCTGCCAAACAGAAATTATATTTTTTAATGCCCAAGTTTCTTATAAATCACATCAAATGTGTTTCAGGCACTTCACCTTCAGTCTACCATGAACCCCAATGTTCAGACACGAATCAGGATTCTTGTGAGGATCCTACAGCAGAGATCACATGCCCTTTCCCTGAGGGCCATACCTCTTCAATGTGAACGAGGAAATCCATGTATTCTGGACATTCCAAATAAAATAATTCATAATTGTGTTTGTGTAGATTCTATCTAGAAACAATGGCTGGATCACAATCAGCACTTTCTTGTTTGGTACACCCTGTTGTCTGACAAGGTAGAACAGAGGTATTTTGGATCTTTGGAGTTAAGACCCAGTGCTTTTTTTCTCTGTAAAAGTGGAAGAAATCTTACAATCCCACCAACATTTCCTTTTTTTTTTCAGACTATCACTGTAGTTTACTTGGAAAGATTACTGAAAACCTGGTTTTCGACATTTTGTGTTTACAGGTGTGTGACTGATTTGTGTGATTTTTTATTTTAGCACATAGAAAGGTAGCTGAAACAAACATAAAATTCAGCAAACATAAATTGCTGTTAACCTGAGCATTAGACTCCTCAAAAGGAAAAAAGAAATATTATTAGTAAGTTGTTAGCTTCTGAGATGAAAGATACATCCTGTATGCTGCAGCTTGCAGGACTACCATCCTATGGCTCAGGTAATACCTGCTTGTAAGTACTAGTAATAATTCCTAGAGTCATATGCAGCTAGTGTAAATCATCACACATTGTAGAGACTTTTAAAGTAAGCTCTGTTGTTTTGTAACATCTGTTGAAATCTATGAACTATGTTAGCTTTAGTTCACATTACAGCAAAAAGAAGAGGATCAATTTAAACTGCTCACTGCAGGTAGCATCTTGGTTAGTGTGACATATTGTAATAGCTGAAAGAAAACAGAGTTTTGGATATGATGCAGTGTCCTCAGGAGTTCTAAAAGAATGGATAAAGCTTCCAGTGTTGCACTGAATGAGGCAAATCCATAAATAACATGTGAGATTTTTCATGAAATAATACTGTAATGTAGAACCCATGATCCTTCCAGTCACCTGCAGTTTGCTGCTGCATATACTGTACTTGTTTTTCCTTACTGCCCATGAAGGTGTAGATATTTTTCATGCAATATTAAACAAGTGGTGGTGTTTTCACAAGAGAGTTGTACTTACTGTAAAAACAAAATGTAGTAATGCTGCATACCCTCAAATTTTGAAGAACCTAAAGTATAACACTGCCTAACAGAATTGGTGCTGCCTTTTTTTTTATAATCAAGAGGGAAATATTGTTTGCAGTTAAAACTTTTCTTCAAGGTTATTTAAGTATTTGAGTGTTCTGTTTATTGTACTGATTATGACTTGTTTTGCCAAACTCAACAAATTTTAAGTCACTGCTTTGATAGCCTACCATTCCTTCTGTTCGACATGTGGTTTTTCTAGCATATGGATGTAATATTTCATATTCCACTCCATACTTCTTGTTAAAACTCCAGTTCTTCTGCAAATCTTGGTTCTTTCGCCTTCTATCTGTTCTGCTTTATCAAATCTGGCCAGTTTATGACATGCTCAAGGCTGTCATAATAGTCTGTTCTAAATCCTCCTGTTGAACCTTTATTCAGATCTGGTGAGATTTTCTGCATTTTTAAGAACTTAGCTATGTGTGTATCAACTTCTTTCAAAAAGGGCTAGCATTAAAAAAAAAAAGTTACGCTGGTCTTTTCTGCCTAAATCTAGTAGGTACCATCAGTATGAAATGTGATGTCTTCCAGATGTTCTGAATGTTTTTGTGATTGTTGAGCCAATTCTATGACATACCAAATGACAAAATCCAGAAATTCATATTCTGAATACTTCCTTGTGGCATTATTTAAGGGCCTGATCCTGCAACATATTGAGCATGTCATGAAAGGTCATAAATACCCTGAAATCCCACTGAACTCAGAGCTTTAATATTAAACTTTGAAACTGTTGAAACTGTATAAGATCTTTGAGCTTTCACAAGTTAAACTCTGGAGCGCTGGTAATTGAGGATATTCGGTTTGGAGACATATGTTACACATAGTCACAACAGTTGAGGAAATCAGTATATTTAGAACAGGAAATCCCTTTGTTACACATGCCAATTAGATCAAAATTCTCTGAGAGAACTGAGAAAAAACATAGCTAGTTTAAGAAACATATTGGCTTCCAATGGTCTTGATTTTTGAGCAAAAGCATCTGCTAAGAATACTAGTCATAGTAGAAAGAACATCCTAATTAAAAATGCATTTGACATCCAAAAGTTAAAACTCAAATTCAGATTCTGAAGTTTTTTTAATCACTTGGAAGAAAAAAGCATTTTAACCCTTACATGATGTTCTGATTCAAAACCAAAAGTCCATATAATTCTTTACCTTGACATGGACACACACTCTTTTTTCCAATAAAAGGAGAAATTAGTTGTGTGTATTACCTAATAAATTAAATGAAACTCATTGTGCAGTGGCAGTTGCTCCCACTTTCTTTTTTGCCTGTGTAGCTTTCACATACAAGGAGTAATTTTCTTACCAACTGTCCAGATTGCTGCCTCTATGTGTATCATTTAATGGCATGAATTTTTGTGACACATATTTGAGTAGGAATAGATGCTTCTGCCATTCTCAGAGATTGTTTTTTTCAAGTGATCCACCAGACCCGTGCTTTCCAATCTTTGGTCCCTGAGATACTCCATGGCCAATTTAGTCCCTTTCTGACAGTTCACTCTGAAATATTTAGCAAGTTTTATACAGAGCAGAAAGTGGCAGATTTTTTCCCTTTAAACTCCTGTGTGTTTGATCCATCTTATCATTTGCAATTTCTCAGGTGAATGTAAAATCATCAGGGCAAAGCCACCTGTGAATCTTTATCCCTGTATATTCTTCTCTTAGATGTGCATCATAAATATTTCAGCATTTATTTAAATGATGGCTGATGATCAACATTCTGAGCTTGCCCTGCTGGTAATTCTCTCAGTCTTCATCCATGTAAAATACAAGCAAAAAGTATGGTTGTATCTAGTCTTTAGTTACCTCCCAGTTTCCCTGTATGTATTTTATGTAAGCTCATTCTTTTCTGAATTTCTATAAACTAATAGATTTCACTATTGGCTACTTCATTATAAAAGCCTGAAAAGGTTTTCTGTAATTGCTACCTATCTATGATTAAATATTATTCTGCCCTATAAACCTTTCCAAAAAGTAGGAGCAAAAAAATGAGATTTTATTAGTGTATGAGATTCACAAGAACATAAGACTTACTCTGGCAATTTCCATCTCTAAAATATGTGAGACTATAAATACTTAATGCATCCAAAGCTTTCACCATAAATGGCTAGCTCTTTGAATTTGAGAAAGACTTTTTCAGAAGTGTTTCAGGCTGCATTTTCTAGAGTCTAAAATAATTTAGAAAACTTTAGGTGATCTATAGTCTTTCAATTTTATCCCCGAGGTTTTTTCTCCATGGCTTCCAAGCATGAATGCCTGTCAACCTGTTTGTACACTCTCTCTTGCTGCATATTGGCAAGCTGGCAAGTAGATAAAATGTTTAAGTGGTTTCCATCATCCAACATTTGTATAGTTCTTAAAAGGAGGAAAAAATACTTTCCCAGAAGTAATATTACATTTTACATTCTGATCTTTACATTATCTGAGGTTTTTAAATGTAATATATTACCACAACATGAAGTTACTTTTGACATTAGCATTGGACTTACTGTCCACAGAAAAGAAGGAAGGAAAGATGCATCACTGCATTTTACTAGAACAAAATGAATCTACTCAAATGCCTGAAGCACACAAGCTGGGGATGTATTATCTTACACTGGTAGAGTGACCTTGTACTATTGACAGAATAGTAGGAGCTCCTTCATAGCATCAAAGTGCTGTAAAATTAACAAAGAATATAACAAGGTGAGAAGTAGAACTCCTCAAAAGGCAAAATCTCAAATTATTGATCCTGACCATCCCTCTGATAGGAGCAGAGCAGATCAGCCATGCTGGTAACAGATGGGAGAAATATTATCTGCTTCCTACTAGAGAATGGACTATGCAGGACTTCATCTGTTTTCATTTCTTCTGAGGATATGGGAAGGCTTCTCTGGCAATTCAATGAGAAATAGCCCTATGGTTTTTGTGTGCTAAATTATTGCTGCCTCCCTTTGTGTTGCAATTTTGAAATGTAAAATGCTACATTTATTCAAGTACTTGCTAGCATGTCAAAAGTAGTATAAAATTGGAAGCAAGTAGGATTTTTTTCTCAAATTAAAGACATGCAATTTTTGTGTTTGCTGAGTGTTAGTCATGGATCCTTCTTTTGGATCCACAGGATCCATTTTAGCCTCTTAGTATTTTCTTTCCAGAGACTGGGTCCCACTTCAGAAACAGTGAGCTGCAGGATTTTGATGGGCAGTGGTTATGTTTATGAAGCACTATGAGAGGGATACCTCCATGAAGTTGGAGAACTGTATAGTAGGATTGATTAGTGTGCTTTCCAGAAAAAGTCAAGAAGAAGAAATGAAAGCAGAGGTCAGAGGCCTTTACTTTTGACGCTACTTGTTGTTTTCATAAATAATGCGGGTTTTTTTCCCTACACTCAAATTTAAGAGGCAGCATTCAGTATTCATGGTCACATTCTTGAGTTTACCTATGTTTTTCACCATTCATGGTCTATTTGTGGTTCTTCCTAAATACCTTGGCTTTTCCAAACATAGCTAGTATGACCTGGCTGCCAGTGCTGTGCAAGAGTTACTGGACTCTCTGGTGGATTGCCTTCTTTGACCACTGCTTGCAGAAGCTATAACCCAGCAAGTCAAACACAGATTCAGTGAGCAGCCTCACTTGACTAAAAAAAGGCATAGTGCTGTCTAGGGTGCTGTAAAACAGTCACTTGGGGGTGTCAGTACCTGTAGAAGATCCTTATTCACATACAGGCTAAACAGGACATCCTTAAGGATCCAAATGAGCACAAGACGCCGATGTTTTGGCAACTCATTCTTTTAATATGTGTTTTCTTCGGAAAATCTCTGCAGTAAGAATCTGCAGTAAGAAACTGAAAAGGATTTTCTCAAGGATGTTAAACATCTAGCTTCTACTTACAAAGAAAAGATTACATCAGCTCAAGTATTAGAGAAGAAAGTGAACATAACTTTAGCCAAAGCCTTTGGACTGGATCTCTAACTCTTACAGACCAACCGATGACTCTCCACTATATATGAATAGATTGCATGGACATTCTAGAGGGGTAGATGGGCTTTGAAATACACAGTGCCCTTGTGAAAAGACACTTTTGAATTTTTTTCACTGAAGCAATCTCCTACTTGGCAGGGTTTTGGCAGCCAAGGACCATAGCTAAATGTTGAGCCTCTGTCACTGATCCAACCCTTGAAAAGGCTTCCCACTTCTGGAGAAAACTTGCTCTGCTCACACCTCCAACTTATGTCCAGCCTTTGTGGACTCTGCTGGGTTGCTTCTTCAATGCCTCCACCGTTTTTAGCACATCCATGCCTGGAAAGCTTTGGTAACTTGGGCAGAGCAACAACTTGGGCTGATTCAACTCTCACAAACCTCTCTTGTTCACATGGTTCAGCACATGAAGGAATGCTGATCTGTAGGCGAGTCCAGTCCAGGGAGGCTCCTGTGTGAACCAGCTCAGGGCTGGAAACTATCACACTGTCTAGGTTTCTTCATGCCAGGGTGCTGTAACACCCAGATTATCCTGGGAAACAGAGAGCTGATGTCAATGATGTTATATTGACTTAAAACAGATGAAAATCTAGTTCCTCATGTGTGTTTGCAAAAAGAAAATATGGAATAAAGTTTCAGAGGAGATTAAATGAATCTAGAGTCTAACCACACTTTAGAAATTTTGCCAGCCCCATTTATTTGATAGAGTACATTTTATCATAACCAGAACATCTCTCATTCTTTTCCTAAAGAACATTTCATAGCAAAGAGAGTTTAATGGAACAGAAAAAGGAGAAGAGACAGAACATCCATGAGGTCTGTCATAGATTTCACTGTTGCCCTCTAAATTACATGGAAAGGGTTCAGGTAATACTGTGGCTGACAGTAACATTTTTAAAATAAGATTTATGCTGTACTTCAGTGGAGGAAAGGAGTTAGGGGTACAGAAGTTGTCTGAACTCAGAAATCAAAAAACCAGCACAACAAGATCTCCCACAAATAATTACATGCTCTTGAAATGTTAGAATGATGATATCTTCAAAGATCAGACACTGATGGGTCTCTTACGTAGCTAGTGTGCAATGCTCCAAAAATAGTAACAATGCTGCTGCGATCTGCACCAGCGTCTTCATTGTCATTGATGCTCTCCTCTACTGCAGACTGGGGTTCTACTGCCATACTATTCCTTAAAAGTTATTGGTCCCCATCTCCTCTTCTGGGTGCTTTCATTACCCAAGAACAAACCCCAAACTCTAACTCCTATCCAGTAAGATCACATTCAGTGTTTTACTTACTAAAAAAAGTGTTGATGGGAAAAAAACTATTTGTCTGAAATGTTCCTGTTTCCAATGAGAACTTTAGTTTATTGGGAAACAAATTAAAGAAAGCAGTATGCGGCGAGAGGTTTAAATTATAATGAAAAGTAAAAAGAAAAATTCCAACCCCTCCCCTTTTTTAGAAAAGCAGCCCCAGACCAGAGTTGGCATTCATCTCACCTAATCATCAATGCCTGTGTCAAAGCTCAATATCTGGACTTGTTTTGTCACCAGTGGGAAAAATAAGAACCCAACTCAATGCAGAAATATAGGCTGGAAGTTCTCTGCAGGGAATGACTATCTATTCAGGACTGGCAGCAGCACTAGTGCTGCCTTTGTTTTGAAAAATCCCATGAATGCAAGACTAGGTTGGATGGGACTTTGAGAAACCCAGGCTAGCAGCTGGTGTCCCTGCCCTTATCAGGGAGGGGATTGGAACTTGATGATCTTTAAGGCCTCGTCTAGCACAAACTCTTCTGCAATTCTCTGATTCTATGGAGATCTCACAACCTTTCCAGGAAGATTGTTTCCAGAAAATGTCGCCTGTGTGGGTTTATGGAATTAGGTAGCTCCTCCAACCTGTTCTAAGTGATCACTGCAGAATGAAGGAATGGCACCTCAGACTGGGAGCCTTTCAGGGATTTTGTCAGATGCAGGCGGCCAACATTTGGTGTTTGGCAGTACAAAGCCTATTGCAGGCATGTTGTAGCACATTGTCTGTGAGTAAGACTCAGGTCTCCTCATTTTAGATATTGGAAATTTGGAGTGTTGAGTTTAAGACCATCACACAGACTCCTTCCTTGATCAGTGGAGAATTACTGTTTCCAAACAGTAGTTCATCCCATCCTAAAGCAGATGTCTCTGAGGTGGAATAAGCTGCCTTCAGGAGATTTGCCCTTTTTTCACCTATGATGGGAGAGTAGGTGAACGATTTAGACAATAGATATACACTCCAGATTGCAGATATTTAGGTATTTTCAAATAAGATAGACCAAAATTTAGGAATAAAAACTTCTCTTCCACCTAAAGATATATATACACACATATAAATCTCCAACAAACATTAAAAATCCTGGTTATCATGTCATTAATAATTATTGCGCTTTAACAATACTTTTCATCCACAGAAAGAAATCTTGTGCTAAAATACTGCTCAGACCTCAATTTTCCAAAATACCTCTCTAAAGAGACAATAATAGAAATGAAATTCTTTGAGGTTGAATTTATATTTTCTACTTTTCCCATTTGCGGGAAAAATACCAAAGGCATAAACGGCTTTTCTCTATAATTATTTAGGATGATGCTCAAATTTTTGAAGGAATTATATTTCAGTGTGTGTAGACTGTGTAGCTAAAAGAATCTAGTGTGCAATGAAACATAAACAATGCATGCTGAGATTCACAGTTTTGTGTATATATAAACATATAACTTAACTTTTTAACATTTAAAAATTCAATCAGATAGAGCAAATGCTTTTCTAGCAGCCTATGTCACTCAACTGGGAATAATCTAGTTAAATAAAATATATTTAATATAGCTAGTGAAGATTTTTTAAAAGGGTCACCAAGCAAAAAGAAAATTTATTACTTTTTAAAATGAAAATGTTACCATCCTATTCATCTTAACTGCCCCATGACTGAATGGTGCTGCTGCTATTTGCAGCTTCTGTCTCATTTATTGAAGATAATGCAAAATATTTTAAGTAAAACAGGACCACTTCATGACTTCAAGGGTTGGAGAGGGGGAGAGAGAGAATTTCGACAGTTTCAAAAAGATGCTGGTAAAACAAGCAACAGCAGCATGGCTGTGACACATCTGTTGTAGGCTGGAAATACTGTACAGTGTTTAATTGATAGTGCTGTTTTAAGGAAGAAGCTCCCAACAGCAAATATTTTATGACAGTAGTCCTACTTAGTGTTCCTTTCCCTTTATGCCCAATGTTTGTTCACATAAAATGAAGACAACTAGATCAAACATAATTTAAAAGATTTTAAATTCTTCCTAAATAATTCTTCTGCCAATGAGGACTATTTCTTTTTTCCCAGCTAATATGGACAAATAGACTGTGTGTAACCTCAGTCTTGGCTGGCAGCATGCACCCTTGGATTAATGACTGTTGATGGAAACAGGACATGCAGCAGCATCCCTATCAAAAACCATAAAGATCTGCTACTCAGTGGAATGAGCAACAGAGTAAAACATTATTCCATGCAGTCATTTTAAAGGGATGTAGCATTTTGGATGCTTATTTGCGGTGAGCTGTTGCCTGTATATGGTGTGACGAGCTCAGTCACTGACCACAGGACAGATCTGTGATATTTGCAGAACTACTTTGTAGACAGATATCAACTCCCTTGGGCCTCTCCTTAAGCACAGTGGTAGTATTCAAGTCACTGAGGTTTGGGAAGTTGAACTCTTGGTTCAGACAGGTCTTCAGTGAATCCTTCACCTTTATTCTAGGCCTCTTCAATTTATTTGGCCTGTAAATTAGTACTAATTTTTTTCAGCCAGCCCTGCTGACCATGCACTGGCACAGAAAAACCTCAAAATATTATATTATTATATACCTTATTTACATTATTAAATAAATATATATCTTTTGTTTTCCTGGTCTGCTTAAGTATATATTTTCCTCTATTTTCTATGATCAGAATAAACATCATAACTGCAATCTCAATCTTTTAGCTCTGAACAAGATATTGAAACAAGGAGAGCATTACTGTCTCTGCTGCTACTTTTATCTCCTCCCTGCTAAATTTTCCTGGGGGTTTACCAGAAACCTATTAAACAATACCACAATAACTACCCCTGAGCATAGTAAAAACCAAAGGTCTGGCTGAAAAAGAGTAATTCCATCTCATGAAACACACTGAGGTTTCAAATCTTGTTCTAACAGGAACAAAACCACTACCTTCTTTTAAATTAGGAGGAAGGAAAGAAATCTAGCCCAGGAGACAAGCTGGAACATTATCTACAGCCTACAGATTGGTTACTTGCCTTAGGCCGAAAAAGAGCCAAACTTCATGCTCAGCAAGGAACCAGGCAGTGAAGAAGTTAACTTTAAGCTTCCCTTCTTTCAGGTAGATGCTTTTCTCTCTCTCTCATGAACCCGAGAAGCTCAATCATAAAAATTTCAGAGAATACCAGTAAGTTTTACAAAACATTTTGGTTTTAATGAAATCACCATCATGGAGGAAAAGCGCTAATTGAAGCTTTGAAGCACGTACAACTGCAGACAGCAGAATAAACTGCCCCTCAGAGTTTTGGCCTCCTATTCTGCATGCAGTTGTCCATGTCAAAAGCAGTCATAGAGGGTTACTGGTTTCAGTCAGACAGGTGTCAACATTTCAGGGCACACAGAATATTTGGGGCTTTTACAAGCATAAGTATTTTGGGATGCCAGCTCAGCCCTCTGCCTTTCCTTACTTCAGATTTATGGTCAGCAAACCTAGCCACAAATGAGGCTTCTTTCAGCCAGGCAAGTATTCACACCTGATGTCTCAGTCCTAACTAAAGCTACACTTCCAGGCTTCAATTCACTTTTGACCTCAGCTACACAGGAGTTCCCAGAACTACAAATCACTGGCTCTTTTGACAAAGGCGGGCTTAGTATTTTCAAGTTGTGTATCTCTGGCTTTTCCTTTCAAAAAGCTCTGGTAAAATGGCATGACAACTGAATACTTTACAAGGTGAAGAAGAAAATGAGAATATGGGATTCAAATTACTCCACCACAAAACTCTATCATGCTAATAGAAGTATAAAATTTGCCTATCCTTAGCTGATTTCCTAAGGGAGGCATTGTTCCCAGGTTCATTCAGTCTTCCTCATTTCATTCCCTAGAGTGTTCAAACCAGTTATAACCTAATCTGATATTAAGATAAAGATTTCAAAAGATACGAGAATATGTTGCCAGATGTAGGAAAAAAAGATCATTGTATTGTGACTGATGATAGTCAATATGAATTCCCCAGTGAGTAATAAAGTATGAGCTTTTTTTTCATGTAACGTATTGGAACATTTAGTCAGCTGTAAGAGTACAGTGATTGGAAACTGGGCTGTCACAACTCTGGCAATTAAAAAACTGTAGTTTTTTTTGGGAAACAGATTAGATCAGAAGCCATGCATGTAAAGTGCCACTGCACTGAGAGTTTACGGACTGCCTGCATAGGAATCTTTGATTAAATATAAGTTCTTTAGCAGTAAAACTTAATATGCTCTAAGTTTGCATGAGGCATATGCCCAAGAAAGCAGTGTCAGCACTGAACTGCTTCGAGCTCTGTATTGACCCAATCATCCAATTTACAAGACAACATTTCTAAAAGGAAAACAAAAAACATGTAATACTATTTATGTATATATTTATGCCAGGGAAGCTGTGTGATTTCACCTTCTCTATATCTGAGACTACATCTCCTGGAATGCAGGATAGCCTACCTCACCAGTCCTCCAGGCTGCATTGCAAGGCCAGAAGACAGCTCAGCTGGGAGAATGAGCCATAGACAGGAGAAGTGGTAAGTCATGCTACTTTTCTCCTAATCCGTTGTCCAGATGTCCTCTGGTTTTGATCAACACTCCCAATACCATTCAATTTGGACATGTTTTATCAAGCAAAAGTTCACGGTTTTTCTTGCACTTTTCATCAATAATATAATTCAACACCAACTCCTATTTAGATTATTTTCATCTAAAATAATTCCGGCAGCAAACATAAAATTTGCCATGTAAATCAGATTCATTAATTTGGACTCTGAAATAAAAAAAAATCGGGATTTTGAGAAACAATTTTTCAAATGCAAATAATAATACTACAGAAATGGGGTACAAGAAATAAAAAATACAGAATAGTGTCTTGTTAAAATCCTCTGTTTTGTTTTTCTATAGTTTTGAACCACAATATTTGTCAGCAGAAATCTGTGAATAGATGTAGTTAATCTAAACTGTGCTTTTAATTACCTTGTGCTTTTATATTTAAGGACGTTAAAGGTAGGAAATATTTTTCCAACATTTAAGGGACTCATAATGCTTTGTAATTCACAAAGGCTGAAAAGAATTTATGCACATTTAATTTTTATTTAGTATTTAGCCTTTCCCCCCCCCATTGTCTTATGGGAATTACATTTTCACATGCTTTGAACAGTTTTTAAATTATATCACATTCTAACATGAAATCAAAGTAAATTCCTGACCATTATAATTGTAAACACAGAATTTTCATGGCCTGATGTATATCGTGGCTTTGATTTTCATATGTAAGCAAACCCACATTTGCTTCTTGGTCACCTTAATAAACTTAGATAAAGAATTAGCCACTATGCAAGACTAGGGGTATTATGCCTCGGCCTAAAGATGATTCAAATCTCTTTGTGTTCATAGTTTATCTAAAAAGCATATTTTGTTACTGTTTTGAATTTCTTTCTTTGTTTTTGAAATGTCCTCCTGCTGTCTATGTTAGATTATGCAATAGATTAGTTGCTAATAAAAACAAGTTTCACTCAGCCAACATGGTAGTGAGGTAGTGGCTGTTGAGCTTCCAGTGAAGCTCTAGTTCCCAGGCCTCCAGTCAGCTCAGAGTAAGCAGATTCAAGGGGTACATTTCTCAGTGTTGATGAGAGATGGGAAAAGGTCATTCTAATCTCTTCTTTCCTCTTTCTAACATAATGTGCAATTGATAGGTCTTCAAATGCCAAGAAATACAGCGACAGGACATCACAAACTCTCAGCTCCCTCCTAAGCAACCTTCACCATCTATAACCAGGTTATGTGCAAGCTTCCACATGGAGAAGTAGCTCCCCCGTTCAGTGCACAGTATCAGTGCATCAGTCCCGCTTTGTAGGAGTATGCAATGGTGAGGTGGAGCTTCCAAACTCCAGCTGAACCTTTTCAGGCAGGAGGAACCCGTGGTTTCTTTGGTTGGCAGGCCTAGCACATCCTTGTGCATACTTGGGGAGCACCATCACTACAGCTGTATTGGCTGCCAGCCATCAGCTGCCTAATCCACAGGAGAGGATTGATGAACTCTCTTGGATTCTATTTAAACATGGGCTTAACCCCAGTAAAGTCAGTGGTGCTTCTATACACACTAAAGGCTAAGCGTGTGTCAGAAAAACAAAGTTGGTTACAGGAGAAGAACTTAATCTTTTCTGCTGCCTTCTGCTTTGGCTCCTCAGCATTCAACCAGGTGGGTCCAACAATAGCTTCAGAATTTTTGGCCAACTCTCCATTTCTCTCTTGGAGAAAGCTCACATTTATTTTGTTATCATTGCCAAATCAGAGTAGTCAAATTTGAAATGGCAAAATACTACATGAAATGGAATTTCCTTTTTCTGCCCAGTTCTAATAACAACTTAGAGTTGAGTTTAAGTAAAAGATAATTATATTTTTATTAAACTAAGTGAAATTTGTTAGCAACACTAAAGAGTCAGACTAGAAATTGTGTTGCTTCATGCTGCCCAAATGGGTAATAAAATGCTATTATTTCCCTTTCAAATTGCTGTGATTACTTTTTTTCCACTCATTTATGTGGTATCCCATTATATGTTCCCTGAATGTGCACAGCAGGGTCATTCTGCTGAAATATTCTTGCTGTGAGATTCCATGAAAATTCACACTTATCTACAACATAAATATTTCTCTCACTCATAGCTAAAAATACAGTTTTTAGTGTTCTTCTCTGATGAAAGTAAAGAGGCCTTGTGACATGAGGGAATATGTGGTTGCTGTTGGAAATGTGTTGCCAGTTGAACTTTCTACCTTGATTAAGGAAATATATTTATGAATGAAGGCAGTAGGATAATATAAACACATTGCATTTCTCATCTTAACTGATTAGGCAAGCGGTCTTCAAGACCGATTATAGAAAAAATGAATATATATACATTGCTATCAGGCTGTTCTTGATCAGAATAATTTATTATAAGGTAATATTGACTACTGATCTTCATCTTTCATACCACTCAGAATGAGGTAGAGTAGCTTGTGGACTGTAGCCTATTTAAACCCAACCTTTAGGTTGTATATGAAGAGTCTTTAAATTTAAAAAAAGATTGTTCAGATTACAGGATTTTTTTTTTTTTTGTGGTGAATGTTTAATCCTCCATTTGAAGGGAGGGGAGAGAAGAAAGAGGGAAGATTGCACAACACCACTTTCCTGCAATTCAGGCCTTTTCCCTGTCTTCTTCAGCCCCACTGCTGTGAGATATTTCCCACTCCTAGAGCTGAACTGTAGTTAACCCTTTGGGACAGAACAAACCATCTCCTACTGAAAGTAATGTCATCATCTTTCATTGTCATCATCTTCAGAGAAAAACAAACAAACAACCCCCCCCCCCCAACCCCCCAACCAACCAAAAATAGCAAGACCTGTTGCTCCCAGATTTTATACATTCTAATTTTGCCTGATTTTTCACACATATGAAGCAGGTTGCTCATCTCTGTCACGTTTCTGATATTTCTTGGTGTGCATAAGCAGTTAGTCCTTCTGATAGCACTGCTTAACTATTCATAAGTTTAAGTATTTCCCCTCCTCTTCCTTCCATAGATGCCTTTCCTAAAGGCATTTCCTAACTTTAAATTCTATTTAAAAGTTTCAGTTGGTCACATGCAATTGTCCTTCTAATGATTTTTTGCATTGACTTTTGTTACATTTGCATTGAGGTATACATAAAAATACACATCTTTTGTATTTTATTTTATTTTAGTTATTAAAAAACCCTAACAAAATGAAACAAAAATGGAACATTGTATTGGAAAACAACAGAGGCTTTATGTTACAGATTGGTAAGACCCTGATCTCTCTTGTAATACTTAGTACTCTACAGAAATCTTTGCTTTAACAACAGCATGATCTCATATTAAGTTCTTGCCTAATTTGTTGCGCAGGATTATCCCCTATTTCACCACTCTCAGCACACCCTCGTGTGTCCTGCCTTTAAGCAAGCATTGGTGTTGTCATAGGTCTTTATTCTCAATCCCCCCATATGAAGAAGAGATCAGGCTGCTGGCTGGGAAAACACAGGAAAGACACAGCACTTGGTCAGATGGATCTGTGGGAAGGAATGGAAAAGACCAGTTATGTCACCTGCCAGACTTTAGCTCCCACAGCTGGAACATTCTATTCAGCTAGGTTTTTTTCCTTTCAGGGGTTTTGTGCAGCTAGCACGGGGTGAAAGCTAGTAGCCAGTTTTCTGACAGAGTGGATTTTACTTGGAAAGCGCTGACTTACCCAAAATACAGCTTTGTACAGTGTGTGCCAAATTCAATGAAAGTGATTGGGAGAGTGTTTTCTGCCCAAGAATGAAACTTCTTCTCAGAACTACAGACAGAGGTCCTCCCCCAAATTGCCAAAAATCTAGCTCTCACAGTGGTCTCCTAAAACTTGGGAGGTCTGGGGCTAAAATCCTTGCTCCAGCCCAGGTTCTACTCACCAAGCATGGAGATGTGCCAGTCCAAAAGCCAGAAAATGATATGATGTCTGATAGTCAAACATCTACTTTTCTATAGCTTGTCATCATAGCCTACTGTAGAAAGTTTTCCCTCAATAGGGCCCAATAATTACTTCCACTTAATAATTTATGTAAAATTTAATTTGCCATAACTACACATGCACTTGGTTCATTTGAATTAATAGTTTATATATTGAAACTATGCATTGATGCCACAGTGCTAGAATGTTCTTCCTTGTTCAACACTGGAATGCAATGTTAAATATGAGAATATTTCTAAATAACTGGCATAACAGCAACTACATTAGGCTACTCAAGCAGCGCTCCATTTGTTTGCTTTAGAGTCTTTAAAGGGATGTAAAACACACTTTGATAGAAAATAAAACCTGAAACTCCACTGTACTGCAATAACCCTGCAGACATATCAAACACAGCAGTTTCTGCTAAATGGCTCCATGGCTCCTGGGCCTTCCCAGTTTGTCCAAAAGTCTCTGGAGGATATTTGTGTGCGATTATAGCCCAGAATTGCAGGCTCTAGGAAGGCAAACCTCTCTCTTGGTACGTCACTCCTGCAGTAGTCCCAGCCCTGTGCTCTCACAGAAATTGTACCACAGTAGCAGCAAAAGGAAGAGAGACTGGAAACTCTTGACCCGAAGTCCCAAGGGGCAACCTGCAAAAGCTTTTTGCTGCAAGTCTGGGGTTTGTTGCATCTGCTGTTGTATACACTGAATTCATTGTATTGAGTTGCGGATAAACTTTCTTTGTCTAACAACTTCATGCACTAGAGATAGAAACAACATCATTTCTGTTACCCTTGTGTTTGCCCATGAGCCTCACTCAACCTGATGCAGGTTGGACCATCTCTCTTAGTCAGTTTGGAAGAAAATAGACATATTTTCAGACTATGACCCTTTGATGAGAATGGGGAAATGTGAATGGCTAAGTCTTGTGTAGATGTTTTACCTCAGCCTTGGTGGTTTCCATTTAGGCACTAGTACCAAAGAGAAGATAAAATCTGTCTCAAGCATAGAGCTAATGAGGTTTAGATGTAAAACTGTCACTGCACAGCAATAATGATCTTCTGTCTATAGGCCACCTTTTATCCAGGGAGATTCCAATTATGTATACAAAACTGTGTTTGTGTTTGCAAGACTTCACCCATTACAAGGCTGCAGGTCCCTCAGGAGTGGAGATCTGCTGTAGTTTAAAAATGCACAGCAGTATCAAACAGTTCAGATAGGAAGAGGTTTTCAGACTGAGGTTGGAGCAGTAGTTTAGACTCAAGATATATTAACCCTCCAGAAAGTTTGGTTTCAGAGGTATAGCCATGTGCCAGCTTCACAAAGGAACTTGAGTGGCAGCACCTTTATCATCTGGCTTGACCTTTCTGTGTCCAGTCTCTGAAATGCAGCAAGGTGGTTTTTACAGATCACTTGGGACAGCTAGCTTCCTCAGAGCAGACTTAACACGGTAAAATGGCTTTCTAACTTTGCTCTCAAATACCTGGTTGCAGACTGCCAGGTTTGTGTACAGACAAGATAAAACACATCTGGGGATTAGGGGAATTGCTAACAAAGTATTCCTGCTATCCTACTATAAACTAAGCCTCGTAACTAAACAAGTAGGACTAGACTGCTGAACTCACCAGATGAAGGAAGAATGGGAGATTAATCCCTGGAGCTCATTCAAGCCAAGGTCCCAATTCTGCAACCAAGCTCCGTAGTGCTAGTAGGGTTTCTGCTTGTGCTTCTGTTAGCAAATGGGGATTTAGTTATGCACTTCTGTTAGAATGAAACAGAATTTGACAGTGTAAACTTTTCCTTATGCTAGAAACCTAAAAATGTGTGCCAAATATGCAAGATAAAATAATATAATAGAACTGACACAGTATAAAAATAGTTTGCAGTAAGCATACATTTTTATAACTACATATTTTTCCACCCAGTCCATCTTTCTTCAAATAATCGTCATTAATCAAATACAAATATAGGTCCTGTGAGTCTAATGCAGATTTAAAGCTAAGCACATGTGTGTTTGTTGTTCTGGAGTTTTGTTTTTCACTGTTATATTGAAAAACATTCTACAATAGGTTTTTTCCTTCTACATCCCCCTCCTTCCACCCAACAAATCAAATCACAGAGGAAGAGATCTAATTATTTTGAAAAATGTTTTCATTTCATGAAATATAGTCTCAGCCTGTGCCCTCCCCCAACCCCCCGCAAAAGAAAAAACAGAAAAAAATCTTCTTTTTCCATTGTCCATAGTACCTGCAGTCAAGTCTTGCTGTAAATCTTGCAGGTGGACAGCAGCTTCAGTCACATGCAGTGCAGCAATGGTTACTGAGAAAACAAGTTCGCAAAACATCAGCTCACACAAGTCAGAGAAGGCAGTAACAAAAGTTCAGGTAGGTTCCTGCTCCCTTAGGCAGCTCCCCCAAAGACACCAGAGGTGCAGCAGCCTTCTGACAAACAGTAAGTGCCTGGATGAGCTTAGAAAAAAGAGTCAATTTGTACTCTCAGCTGCCAAAACGTACCCCACGCATCTGCTATTGCTGCAGAAAAGCTCATTGATTTCAGGCATAAGCATGTGGCTGTGCTTTTACACAACTCAATATACAAACAGCTTTATTCCTAAAGAAGTTTTCAGATGTATGTATGTTCATATATTTAGATCCATGCACATATTCTGGTTCTGTATAAGCTACATTCACATGGGTACATAGAGGAAAATTATTTCTCAAACCACAACTACAAAGGAGCAAACAAAAAGCCCAAAGCCTGATAACCCTTGACACTCAAACAAACTCAACCTAAGAAAGCAGAAAGAAACAACAGAGCAGAATGTGGCCTCCCCCACCAATTGTGAGAAGTCTGGAGTGTACCATTGGCATGGTCCTAGGCTGTAGTAGCATCCTCAAACACAGCTTTTTGTGAAAGCCTCCTTTCTGCAACAGGCTCCAGCATTTCAAATTCCTCCTCTCCACAAAAGAGCCTTTGGATACACAAAACCAACCAGCCCTTTTTATTTTTCTTTCCATCTCTAACATCCTGTGGCATGTATTTTGTTCTCTGCTGCCCCATGACTTACTGTAGCAGGAAGAACTGCCACTTTCTAATATCCCTGTGATAAACCTTTCAGGGAACTGCATTCTGGACATTTTGTTTGTAAGGCAGTAGGCTTTTAACACTTTGGGGGAAACAAGACACGTTCAATCACACCCTTGAAGAAGGATTTGTGCAGGGAGCATTTCAGCATAGAGTAAACCCTCCACCTTCCTGTTAGGGATGTAACATCAGATTGAGAGCAGAGGTATGGATTTCCAGACAAATAACAAGTGAGTTCGCAGGTTCATGTGAGCTGTTTTCCACACACCTTGTGCAAACCTCAGACATCACTGGAATGGAAGATTAATTACTCAGGCTCTGTGAGAGCAAGGAGCAAGGCCCTCCATAAGGAAAAATTGTACAGAGGCTAAGGGTCAAGGTACGCTTCAAATGTTCCCAGTTATCTATTTTACTATGAACAAAAGACAAGAGCAGAAAGGGATTTCTTAATTCCACTCTTCTTCCCCTTTCTTGTAGTAGGGGGATTTGCTTAATTCTTTACAGCTGACCCAGCCCTTCTTTCTGACAGTCTTTGTGCAGAGTTTACAGCATGCAGCTGCAGTCCTTCTGCTCAGGGCAGGAGTGTTAACCCTTCCCCTGACAATCCTTGAACTGGTTATTATATACAGTTCATCACATGAATCTGATTTGAGACGCTGCCAGATGGTTGTTATTTAGGTGAAAGCAGACCTTGAATAATAGTCAAAAACACAAACACTACATGGTGAGTTTCTAAACTACTAATTTGTGATCAAAAGTTGGGAGGAAGAAATATGTTGGCATGAAGAAAGGGCATGGATGAGAACTGTATGTTCTTTCAGCCCTTTGCCTTCCTCCTCTTGAAGAACTTTCAAACTGCAGTCAAGAGCTTTTCCTTCCTTTAACTGTCTTGTTTTGGGCCTTGGGTGAGTTTGTTGGGGTTTTTTTTTGTTGGAGTTTTTCTTGTTGGCTTTTTTGTTGTTGTTGATTTTTTTTCATTAGTTGTTCTGAAACACAAACCTTTTTCAGGAAATGTCAAACTTATGTACAGTGAGCCAGAAAAAGAGAGCCAACCCCCTGCTGGCACTTCTGCATCTGAAACAGAACAAAAATTGACACCTGGAAACGCTGACATTCTGGAAAACAAATCCGATACATTTTGAGTACAAGTAGGGTGCTGGCAAACAAGACATTGAAGTAGGAGGAATGTAGGAAAACTTACCAAAAAAAACCCCTGAGAGCAGTGTTTAAGAACAAATAAATACTAAGTATTTTGAATTTGTATCACCATTTTCACATGTAGCAAACAACAGAAAGAGCATCACAATCATTTTGGGCCTGTCAGCTTAAATTTTTGCTGGTTATTTTAAAATACGCTGTCTTTTGAAAATAAACTCATACACTGCTAAGGTTTTCAGAGTCTGAGCTTTTGTGGGTCATAACACAAAAACAATCTTTCACCTGAACCTGTTTTTCTCTGTCAGGTTGTTGGCTTTTCATCTAGCTATTTGCAGAAAAAGTAACCAGAATCCTCCAAACCTGTCACTGGAGACCACTTTCCCAATTCAGTTAAAAGGAATTTCTATCTGTGAGATTGAAACTTCTGCAAGGATAGAGGCTTTGGTTTGTTTCTTAAAAGATGAGATTATAGTGGAAAATACTGTTAGACTAAAGAAATAGCACTGGTGGTATAATTTGGCAGAAAAATAAAGGCCATCCAAACAAAAGGGTTTGCATTTCTGGAAATATAATTTTAGTTTTGTGCCAGCACAATCTGGATGGAGCAAAAATATGATTTACACCTTTCTAAAACCTTTAACCCGCTGCCAGATGTATGTAAGAAAAGTCAAAATCCTAAGGAGTAAATTTCTTGGTCTGACATTTCCAATTAGTAACTTCGATAAATAAAACTTAATTTTTACATCTGCCATAGATTCTGAGGTATGATTAATAGCTTGAACATTGTGGCCAGTAGCCAACGTATGTATGTGATTACAGCAATTTAAATATAGTACATTTTGAATAAATATGCCAAATAAAGAGTATAAAAACACTCCATGCATGCTTGGAAAAAATCTTGTCACAGTGTCAAATATTAAATCCTTATGAAAGTTAAATACCACAGGCATCATTAGATATAATCACAGAAGGATGGGGTACCACTGGCATCAGCTCAGCTTTGGGAGCTCAGTCATAGAAACCCCATTTCTGTTCATCTTGTTCTCCACATTTAGTTGGTGCTAATTTGCTACATATTGAAGTGGGGAAAAAAAAGGAAGGGAAAGGAAACCACCTGAACACCCCTGCTTTGGCTAAAGTACCATATTAATCTGCCTGTCTTTCAGTTACCTAAAAAAAAAGGTTTTTCATTTAAAAACTATACTCTGCTAACTCAGATTCAGATTTTGTGATCAGCAGGTTTCCCTCTCCACTTCAAGGGTGTCAGAGACTGAAATGGTTCATTCTTTAAACATTGTTATGAAGGAGTTTGCTTCATCCAGCACAACTGTATAAAGAAGCTACAACCACCAAAGCCCACTCCTCCCTGAAGATGCCTTTGCACTGTGAATTGAGCTGCCTAGATAAGATAAAGGAGACACTATTGTTCAATCATCTCAGGTCTAGGGAGAACTAAACAAGGCTCAAGGAGAAGAATGCATCCACAAAAAGACAAACCCAGAAGAAAATTGTCCCTGGCTGGGTTTGGGGTGGGGAGGCCATAGCCCACAGAGGCCAGGTTTGCACAGACTTCCCCCCAAGCCCCACCAAAGCAGGGAGAAGGAGAGTTTGGGGTGTGTGGTGTAACCTCTGGTCAGAGGCAGTGAACACCCATCCTCCCTTACACAGACCCACCCAGCAGTGAAACCCCCAACCCTGGGAAGGCCACATCCACAGAACATTCACGTGAGAGGCAGCTGGGGGGGTCAGAATCCATCAAAGATCCACCTGAGAGAGGTACCTGGGCATTCCCACCTGGCCTGGACATACATTAATCCATTGGATTCTATGTTTTTCAAGAGGACCCTCATCCCCAAGAAGACCAGACGGAGAGGATCATCAGGATGCTGGTGGGATCCACAGAGTGGTGATATTTTCTTTTATCTGTTTCTCTCACTTCTCTTTCTGTCCCCACCCACCTCTTTTCTCTTTCTTCC
This sequence comes from Camarhynchus parvulus, assembly GCF_901933205.1. Lineage (NCBI taxonomy): Eukaryota > Metazoa > Chordata > Aves > Passeriformes > Thraupidae > Camarhynchus > Camarhynchus parvulus. Next base: position 35,433,208 of record NC_044586.1, on the reverse strand, counting down.
TCTCTCTCTCACTCTCTCTCACACACACATTTACAGTGAAATAAAATCCATACTGTTATTGACTTTGACTTATGGCATCATTTGCACCTTAATTCAGGCAGAGGCATTTCTCATAATTTTAAGAACTAGACCATAAAAAAGGGGCATCATGCTCTTATGTGTGCTGGCAGCAGCACGAGAATCATAGAGGTCATTAAACTCCCATGTGCTTGCACCACTCATTTAGTGGAATTTTTACCAGGGAGCGTTCCCTGGGATTTCAAAAGAAATATATCCTCTAAATCTCTATATCTGTCAGACAGGGAATTTTATTCCTTCTTTCTCCTTACCTTCATGCCATGCAGTTTTGCAGTTGCCTCTTCCTTTAGTGCTTCCACCCTACCTCTTCTCTGCAGAGCAAAACTCTGCACCAGGGGATTGGTTTTAGGTGGACACAAAAGGTACATAAAGCCTTGGAATGTCAGAGTTTAACTGTTCAAGCCAATCTGCAACTCCAGCCCTGTGGTCTTAGAAATTTTTTCAATTAAAATTATTGGGCACCAGATTTCAAGGGCCTGAATTCTGTAGGTCTCTCTTTTCTCTAAAAATTGGAAAGTAGTGTTGAAGTGATTTTATTTAGAATACTTTTTTTATATTTAGTAGAAATTTTAGACACCAAGTTCCCAATTCTGACAAAGACTTCAGGGCAGAAAGCATCATCTATGTAATGGAAGCATAATTGCAAACTTTTCAGGGAAAGGAGAAAGCAGTGCCTCTACTTTAATAAAAGGTTGTCCTCTCCCTACCACCAGATGGGTGAGGTTCACTTGCTATAATTACATTCCTTACCTAATTATGTTCTTTAACAATAATCACACCTAAAAAGAGGTCTTGCTCTACTCTAAGCAGCGAATATAGAGCCAACATTTGTATTACACAGTATTGACATCCAGTGGAGAGTTAGAATAATTACAGGTCTGCAGATAACCAAGTGCTACTGTCTGGTTTACCTCCTGAGTTCAGCTTGAACAGAGCAGTCTACTTCCCTTAATCAATTTCTTATTAAATGTAACTCTTCATCTTAGAGTGTTCTTTTTGCTAGGAAAAAAATATAATAATATCACACAAAGTCTCCTATTTCTCTGTGAAGAGATTTTCTTCTGAGTGGAGATTTTCTTTCGCTTATATGTGCTAGTTCAGGCTCCAGTGAATTGTTGAACATCTGGTCCTGGTGTAATTGCTCAAAAGTGCAGAAGTGCCCAGCAGTAGCAGATTTTGGGAAGTTGTATGTTCTCTCCCAGTGTGTGCTTCAGAGAAAAAAATGAGGAAAAGCCAGCTATATGAAGAAGCTATGCTCTCTAAAGGTGTTGGTGGTTTCCACAGGCTCTTTCAATTCCAAGGCCTATGAGGGCCTTAGTCTTGGACAATACCTTGTGGAATTCATAATAAAATGGAATTGCTGAGAAGAAAACCACTGGTTCAGATGCTCAGGTACCCTCAAGGGTAAGGGTGCACTCCCTTACACTGTCCATGTGACTCCTCCATTAGCAGCTCTCCCCAAGGATGACTTGAATAAGTCACCCCAGAGCTCAAGACATTCGGTGAGATTTTTTTTTCAAAGATTTGGTAATACATGTGAAGCATGGAGCCACTGTGCTTATGAGACCAAAAGCCCTGCTATCAGGAGCACCTACCTCTCACAAGAGGGTCTCACAGCAGGACCCTGTCAAAGAAAAGCTGCCTGCAAAGAAGAGTAGAGAGCTACTTCTGCTCAGCTGTAGGGATACCATGGGAGCTGATAGGTCCAGGTAGACCATGGAGGTGCATGAGAAAGGCTGCTCACAGCTGATGTCAAGCTGCTGGGCACTGCAAGCAGGCAGTGTAGGCACCATTTTTCAAATAGGCAAGGACAGTAGTCAAAAGGGCATTACAAAATAGTGTGACTCTTGCGTGATGCATGGAATACATATAAGAGACACTCTGAATGAATCACCAAGACTTGAAGTGCAAATTGCCATGGAAGAGCCTCACTGGGGAAGTCTTTGAAAGTGAGCTAAGAGAATACTTCCTAACATGCTGAGTGGCCCAAACCCACTGTTCTTTGAAGTAAGGTCAAGTCTGTGAGATCCTTTGTACAACAGAGGGTGCAATATGTATCTATATTTATAGGTGAGAGTGAAAGGTCACTCTTTTTGTGAAATTCAAGTAACACCACCAGATATTTTCACTTGTAATGGTGCACATGCTGCAGTTTAGTTCTCATGCAGTCATCTGGTGGGTTAGATCATGTCTTTCAGTTAATAATTTCCTTTGTTCCAAGCTTTTGCAAATGAATTGCCTGCATAATTTAATCCTTCCATCTACCCTTTACCTAAACATTTCTTGTTGTAGCACTAATTGATCCCTACTCTTAATTATGTCTACATTTTCTGCAAGAGAGGAGAATTCAACTGACTCTAATATATTCATTATTTGTTGTATAATTGCTATTGGTTTTCCCTTTTTGTCTTGTAACTGTTCTGACTCCTATTGACTTCTCCCAATTAGTTGATTTCCCTGGGACACTTTGAAGTGTATATGACAGGAAATGCACTAAAAAGACCTGTGTTAATAGAATTTCAGGTCTCTGATTAATTTGTTACATTTTGAAGGAAAAATTGCCACAAATTTTAGAGTTTGTAAAACACACAAGTAAAAATTCATGCAAGTGACTGTTTTTAGAAACACAGAGGTATTTGAGAAAGAATAGAAAGCCACAAAGAATTTTTTTTAATTTCTGAAACCGAATATAACTGTTTTAATGTATGTACAAAATGCCAGCTAATTTTTGTGAAATACACAGTAGTTAAGTAGCAGAAACATACTGAGGTCTGACCACCACAAGAGGTCTGTATCGCTCATTGCAGACCAAGGCTGCAGTGCTGTCCACCGCAATAAATTGTCCCACGTGCTCTTCTTATTTTTCTAATCCTTCCTTCTTCATCAGCCCTGCAGTGTACCACAGATTCTGACTCAGGGCTTCTCAGTGGCAGAGACAATAACTGTTTGCATTATGAGAAACTTTTGTTTCAGCCAGCATCTGCACTGATATTGCAGCAGCACGGCTGAAGAACAAGAGACATTGTCTGCTTCCTTACTTTGCAGAACTGTTACATACTAGCAGCACTGCAGTACTAAAAAGCCCTAAAAAGTCTGGGTTTGATATGTTTCAAATAGAGAGGACACATTCAGCTCTTTATCTCAAGTCACTAAAGAAATATATGTGGTTTGTTTTACTTTTGCTTTTTTAATAGCACACTCGAATCCTATTGTTGTTGCAGTTAAATATATCCAAGACAAAAAAGTCCTGCTTGAGTCTATGCAATAAATTTTTCCAAAGTGCACAGATTGCCACAGTGACAACTACCTCCTTGCTTTAAAGCCTGTGCTTGTACAACCATTGGGACTGCATTCTTAGGAATGGGTGGTCTAATCTGCAACAAACATTTCTTAATGTTGGCAGTTATCAGAGATTTGGTTTTATATGACAATATAATCCAAGTAAACCTAGGAACTCACCAATTTGTCTCCACTGTAGACAATCATTATCATTATTAATAACTTACTACTTTGAGTCAAATGTGAGAATTGTAAAGAATTACAGGACTTCACTTGGTCAAGACAAAAGTGTCACAAAATAACTTCCCAATTCTACGTACATAAATTTCACAATAGATCCCTATGGCAAATAAGAGACTTGTTGACAAAAGCTAAATTCTGAAATATCTCACAGTCATTCAGAAATTCAGTTTAACTCTAGACACTGGGGAAGTGTTGTATAGTTTCTGATCATAGTCCCTCTCTTGTGTCCATTCGTCTTCTTTTCAATTCTTATGAGAGTAAGTTAACTCCTTAGAACAATTCCCCATGGATTCCTCAGAGCTAGAAAGAGTTTGTTCACAATGCTGCAGAGCCAGGTTTTGTTCACTATAGTTCCTTATCCCCTTGAAACTGATGTCCTCTGACCTGTCTTAGACCTCAGAATTTCAAAGCACTTCACCAAAAAGAAGGAATTGAAGATTGTATTCTTGACCTCTCTTAGTCTTATCATAAATCCTGATGTTTTATAAATGCTTAGCCTATTTTTTTCCTTCATGAGTCATACATTTAAAGTACCAAAAAAAAATTATTATTCTATTCCACTACTCCCTTGCCAGACTGTTGGAAGTTTTCAGAGCGTCTATGAAATATATGAGGCACCGGCTCTGCACACAGAGAAGGATTCGAGACACTGTCAGGTAGTCTATCTGATATAGCTGAAATAATCAAAAATCATTCCATCAGGCTTCACTTAGAGACCATACAGGCAATGCAGCTTTTCCTCTGGGGCTTTCTCTTAAAGAACAGATGAAATTATATCCACAAACATATGAAATTGTCTGTAAGTCCTCCCAACATGAAAATACCACCTTGCCCTACCTGTCGCTTTTGAGCCTCTGGTCTTTTGCTGCTAAAAGTGCTTTCAGTGTTAACTATGTTTTTCAGGATAAAGCCTCTTGATGGGGTCTGTTCTAATAAACAAGAAACAGGCAGGGCACACCTCACACCCTGGTTCACAACTATGATGAGACAAGTAGCAAACTCCTGTCTCTTTCTGGCCAGTGCCCCTTAGTGCCACCCCAGGCCATGCTCCAGCCTGGTGCCTGCCAGGGACCTGTCCTGCAAAGCTGCCTGTTTTGAGAGAGCATGGTTTTCAGGTCTGTGGATGGCACCAATGCCATGCCTTTAGTACAGAGAGTGATCTCTGGCTGCCTTTGGTTGGTGGCATAGGCACTGCCTTTCAGACAACACCAAAATATTTATTGAAAGTTACACGAGAATACATTATGTTCTTCAGATGGGCACACAGCCTGAATAAGTGGGGCATTGCAATACCAGCCTCACCTTTTTTTTTCATAACAGGAAGCATGGAAGACAGTTTTCAGCAGATTTGATTACAGAAATCGAATTGACTTATCCTAAGCTCCTGAGTTTAGATGAGGCAACCCATTTCCAACATGTACTATTTTCTCTGCATGCAGGGGGGAAATAGCTTAGTTTTTGACACCAAGCTTGATACAGATAGAAAAGGATCTCGGGAGTTTGAAGCTCCTTTTTGTTGAAGTAAGGAAGGAAATACCACCATTGATGTTGGTATAAATATTTTGCAGCGGTTTAGCGATGGCACAACTCTTCACTCAGTGGGCCAAGACTTGATGGTACTGTGATCTTGTTCTGCTTGCTTGCTCAAAGCAGCCTACTAATTTATTAGAATGAGTGGAGTGAGGAAAAGTCTCCTTACTCACCCTGCTAGAGGTTGTTCAGAACAAAGAGACTTTTGTACTTTTCATATGTCAGCCACCTTGTTAAAATTCTCTTCAAGAACTGCAACTATTGCTAATTAAACTTCCTTACCATCAAAGTAGCTACATAAATCAGCCACACAATAAAGGTTCTATGAAAAATACTTTATCAAGCCTTCTGAGCATACTTTAATGCAGTGCAACTGAAGAGTAACAGATCAACAACTTTATTTCCTCTGGTCAAATACTAAACCAACCAACTTAAGTTGAAAGCAGCTTATATTTTATGCCTACAGCTTTGATTCAGCCAACAGTCTTGAATGACATAAGTATATGCAAATAGCCTAAACATCATTCTTATTTCTCTGTAAAAGTCATGTCTTGCTTTCAAATACCACTCTCAGATGTGTTGTAGTACCTGGTAGAATGAACCTGCAATGCCAGTGTTGTATTAGGCAATATTTTTTTGTTCATATTACTTTTTATCATCTCTGTTGGTTGTTATAGACCCCTTTCTTCCATTCTCTTGGCTTTTATTTTTTATTCACAGTTCCTGAAGATCAAAACCATATGAGTTTTCCATAACACCCATTCCTGCAGAGTTTCGGATTCACAACTACTTGGAACTGATATACTGCTTAAATTAACATTAACTTTGGATCTGACTCTTCTGTGGTTGGCCTGTGCCTCTCTTAGTCTTAAGCACCACCACTGTCCTAATGTAGATTCCTACTGCATGTCCTGAGCTATTGCATATTGCTGATACCTCTCTTTCATGAACAGTGGGTATAAATTAAATCAATTCAATTCTGTTGAAAAACAGAATAGTTTAAGTATGCCCAGAAGTGTTTTATACCTCTACTTAAGAGCCGAGTACTAGAATGAGCAAATGAAGACAACTGGGTTTTGGGTTTCTTTTCATTCTGATTAATGCCCTTTCCCATTTGACAGAGCTGAAGGCAGCTGGTCTGGTTTCTTGTCTGCAAGACAAATAAAGTATCTTAATCTTCTCTGTTACCTATTTTCTGTGGTGCCAGTGTCTGTATTTTCTGGGGATTCCCATATGCACAGTGGTACAGTGACAAAAACAACACTGTCTTGATTTAAGGCATCTAGACAAGTATCATTTAAATTAACAAAGAGGCATCTATTCCCAGCTTGACTGTGTAAGAAAGTAGAGGTTGAGAAACTCTCTAGTGAGAAAATTCTTTGAAGATCTACACTCTGGCATAATATTACTGAAGAAAAGCTTAGACCCTGTGAAGTACATGTCAACATTGTTGCTGATTTCCGTCAGCCCAGAGCTGCTTCCAGTGTCTTCAATAGAACAAAGGATTTTGGGCTTGGGAGATGTTTTTTTAAATAATAAAAATGGAATTTTGGCTGCCTCTTCTTCACAGAGACAGTCATACCAGCAGGTGAAGAGGAAGTCAGAACTGTTTAGTAAATGGAAAAATTATACACAAAAAAGGGGAGGTTGTTTCACAACTTTCAGAGATATGCTAGAGCTTTCTTGATACACACACAGGCTATGGAAAAGTTCTTTTTCCTACCTTTGGATGCCATAGGTGTGTTTTGGCAAGAGAAGCACTGAATAGCACCGTGTACTATCTGATAGAACTGCTGAAATCAACAGCAATGATTTCTGGAAAGCAAACAGACTTGTGGGATGACAGATATAACAGGGATTGCAATGATACTGATTTGATCTCCACCCATCCGGCCTCTGTAACTATAAAATAAACCAAGGGAGAAAACCAAAGCAAATTGGCTGCGAGAGCTGTGAGATTTCTTCTTTAGACCAGTGCCAGCTAACAGACCCCCACAAGAAAACAAAAGAAATTGTTTATAGTTTTTAAAATATTTTCCATTTTTGAAGTTACTTACAAATGAATTTCCTAAAAGGAGAAAAAAAAGACAGAGAGGAACAGATTAGGCAAGCTAAACTTAAAGTAACAAAACAAGCAAAACCTCCAGCTATAGTGAGATGAAAAACTTATTCCCAGAAATGTAATAGATTGTAACTTCAGATTGTTGTCTTGCAATAATTTCTGTAAAAAGCCCATAGCCAAATCCATAGCATTTTCACCATCCAGCTGTGCTTTGCAGCCCCTGGGGCAAATCTGAACATACCTTTGAGGGACAGAGTAGTACCTCTGACATTCCACCCCGTTAACCAGTATTGGGCTGACGGAGATTTAAAGAGGCAGTTCTTTGGCAATGGCCCAAATAATTCTACCTAATCTGAGACACCAAATAGACAGACCTGATTTATAGATGTCTTAAAGGCAACAACAGCTTTGTAGCAAATACAGAGTCTCAATTCTCTCTACCTTCCTGCTGGTTGAAGTATCAGTAGCCCGTTCCCCTCTGAAGTTTCGCACTTGAAGTAGAAATGCCCACTTTTGCCTCGAGCAATGACCAGAAGTAACACCACTGATTGATGGTCCTGTCCATTACTACTGTCTAAGGCCCCACACATCTCATGAGAAATTCCTCCAGTTCTGTCATGCTGTTGACTCTAAATGCAGCAGAAGGAGTATTTAAATTAAAGGACCATCTGAGCTAATGGAGCTTCCTTTTGTTTGCACCACACGATTGGTTGGCTCCTGTGTTTATGAAGATGTGGGTTCTGCTGCAGCTTTTTACACACTCAGGGCAGTCATAAATCTGTCTCCTTGTGAATTCTCAAAGATATGTAAGCCCTCAATAGTGCTGAAATCAACCAAAATATTCAAAAGATGGGGAACAAACAATGCCCAATGAGCAAAATTATTAACCTTGCTCATTCCAAAAATTGGCTGAAAATGTTTCTCTTTGAATGAATTGAAAACTGCATTCAAAGAAGGATTTAATTCTCTTTGCAACACTTTGTTCATTTGTACATCCATAGGCTGCAGGTTAGAGCATTACCCCACCTGGGTAGTGTACCCCACAAGAGATTTCAATCTGTGGGCATCCAAGGGGCTGAAAGCCCCCTTACTGCTGTGCAGCATGTGCTGAACCTGGCACAACGTGAGACCTGCTGCCGCCACTGCCTGCACCCTGCTTCTAAAATGTTCTTGCAATTTCTCAGATTTCTCTTCAATTGATCTGATTTTTTTCCACCCCAAGGAACAGAGAATGATCAAGGGAATCATGTTTCTTTGAAAAGAGATGCGATTAGTCACTCAGAGAGGAAAAAACTCTCATCAGGACTCATTCTGTGCAGAGAAAGAGACTGGGCTGCCTGCCAGACTGCTATTAATTCTACCTGGAAACAGATTAAATCCTAGGTCACTGTTCTGGATATGGAAACCTTTCGCTTCCTCCATGTTTTCAGCAGGGCTCTGGAATTTTTGGCAGTGTTTTGAGCATTGTGCTCTATAAAGCAGTGTTAAATACTGCACATTTATAGTCAGGAAACACCTCAAAGTCCCCTAATGTCAATTAGCTACTTCCTCTGCAAAGTTGTAAGCAGATGCACGAGAGCAGCTCGACAGGAATATATTTGCTAGCAGGTGCACCATTAGGAAGGAAAGAAGGTTGTTTATATTAATGGGAAGGAAGTCCCCTTCAAAATTTCTCATCCAGTGTTTTCTGGCTGCTTCTGGCCCCGCTCTTGCCTCTCACTTTTCACCCGCACGTGTTGGGTAATTAGGGGTTCAAATGATGCATGAAGGGCCTCTGCTTCTAGTGACTCATAGCTTCAGGGATTATCCACGATTACTAAAAGGCTTATGATTCCCTTATGATTCCCTTAGGTGTGCAGAACACGTTGGTCTTCATAGGTGCTATAAGATTAAAATTACAGAGACTCCTGACAGTAATGATAAATTACACCAAGATAATATAAAATGGGGCAACTTCACTGAAGGCAGCAGAGTTTTGTCAAACTAATCGTCCTGATGAACTAGCACATTGCAAACAACTGCTGCACAATGTTTTCTTTCCACTGCAATAATAGTTTCTTTCTCACTGTTCATCTCTCAACATACAGAGGGCCAGTTACAGTTTTATCTCCTAGTTTTAGATCACCAAACTCGTGGATTTACCCAAACCTAAGTCAGAATCTCCAGCTATATTGATTTGGGCTCATTTTTTTGTGAGATCTGCTTTGACATGGGACCAACAACCATGTATTTGCAATCAACCCCCACCTTTTCGTACACAGAGTCCATTGAAATCAGAGATGATGTTCTAATGCCAAAAACCATTCCTATTTCTAGCTGCACCATCAATGGGTAATAAAGCACTCAAACTATTAGGGATCCATTATAAACACTACACTTGAAAAAACAAACCCTGGGTGAAAACCAGTGTTTGCAAGGATCTCTTTCCGAACTTGGAGTAAATTGGTGTGAAAAAATGCAGCTTGCCTTGAGAAATGCGCTGATACAATTCTCTGCTCTTCTGAGGAAGAGAGGGACATTCTGCCTTGGTCTCATTTCACAGAGGCAATGAATTTAAAACAAATGAAAATGCTTGTACTGGCTTCAAGTTACTTGCTGGAGATATCTACACACTCATGCAAGCAACTTGAAGGTGCATTTAGAATTAGAGAATGAGTTCATCTGCCAGCTCAGATGATTCAAAAACCCTTTAGAGTGCCATGGGTGCGCAGAACAAGTGCACAGGCACATAATTTGATCCTGTTACCACTTTTGTGCTGCATTAAACATACTTCAGATCAGCATGGATGCTCTTCTGTTGGAAGGAGATTTCTTGGCCCTTTCCCTTTAGGGACAACGAATATATGCTTAATACAGCTCGCTTCATAGATATATATATATATATGATATAGCTCACCTCATTTGAAGTATCCTAACACATTGCATACATAATGAGAGAAGGCACAGTGTGTCAGAACCATACCAGATGAGGGCTTTCCTTCAAGAGAAAACATTTGGCCCTCATGTTTTCCATGGACATTTTGCAAATTTCCCATTCACTTAGGAGACTAGGTCTCCTTTAAGAACTGCCTCACAGTAGATCTACACCATTCAAGAACACACAGTACACAGATAACAAAACTAGTACCCGAGCTACAGTGCAGAAAGGTGTGTGAACACCAGCCCCAGTCTCCAGGATACAGCAACTAGGTCAGCAAGGTGCAGCTGCGCTGACACGCTCTGCCCTGAGCTGGGGTGCAGCACAGATGAGATGCCCAGACTCCTGCTGCTGCTGAAATGATGTGCTTTCCTCTGTGTCAGGTGTCTGCTCATCATGCTGTGTGGCATGACACAAGTGTAACCTTAGGCTTCTGAATTTCAGGGAAGAGGTCTTAGAATCACTACCATGATTTTGCAAATGTTGCTTTTCTGCCTTAATCAGGCAAGCTCTATTACTGCTTCGGCAACAAACACAGGGACTGAGTAAAGGAAGGAATATGGAATTTAGCCCAGAGCCCTTTAAAATACACTTCTATGTGTAATTTAATAGCTGTATTATAAACATTAATGTTAGTATAAAAATCTGGGGAATTTCAGGCTCAGACTGGGTTAACTTTTTTCTTTTACCTTCTTTCCTCTTGAGAAGCTTGTTTTCCTTTTATTGCATTCCAATAACAAGAGACCATTTTACACAGGTACATCTGCAACATGTTACAGGCAGCATAGAATATTAAAACAACCTGTGCTACTGCTAGTGAAACTAATAAGGGAGGTAAAACTTTTCTCAGGCTGAGAGGAAAAAGGTGCCTATAGCAGGAACTCCATTAGCGAACTCCATTACTGGAGGGACTGCACTGAACACTGAAGTAATTTCTAATTTAAAGCCTGTTTCAAGTAGCAACTCTAATACTCAAAGAGGGGAGGCAGGCTACAGTGAAGTAGTGGTGGTGGTGGCCAGGTAGCTCACATGAGGTTGTGTTTAGATATGGATCAGGGGTTTAAAACAAAATGGCAAGTTAAGATAATAAAACTGAGGAGACTATAAAGCAGAGAGAGAGGAAGTTTATACATTAACCTTACTTACTTCATATAGAGGGGCAAACCTGTCTACCCTAATCCTCTGAATCGACACAAATGTGAAAGTTCACCTCCAGTGTTACTGAGTTCATGCTCAGCAAAGGATCAGCTGTGAAATAGATTATAAAGCCAGGAGAGAGAGAACAGTTCAGTTGAGAAATGAAACAGTGAAAGGGGAAAAATGAGCAGAAGGAACAAAAAAGGCGAATGGGAAGGGTAGCTGTGAGAGAAGCCAGAGAAACAGAGAGGAAGCGCCAAATGGAAAAATAAACAAATAGTTTATTCTTTGGTTAAGGCTTAGGAATTCCTGCTCCACAGAAAAATTACCATTTAGACATTTGATTTATTTTTTATTTTAAATTGGAAGGAAAAGTCAGAAAGACAAAAGAAATGTATAATGGAATATAAATTGTGGTTCTGGCCACCCACCTGCTTACCAGACTGGCTCCCAGCACAAATTCTGACAGAATCAACACATTCCACCAAATGTCACTGTCCATTGGACAGTGGCTCCACTGGAAATCCTCTGTCCAGCTATATATCCTGTCACTGCTTTTTTAAGCTGTACAGATACCCAAGGGGAGCTTGGCTTAAAGAATAATAACACAATATGGTATGCTAATGCACATAATTTTTCAGTTTAGATTTCAAATAGGAAGTTACTAATGTGCAGTGGGTTTTTCCACGGACAGAAAAAGAAAATCTGTTTTATGGTTGTATCTCTACTGGTGGAGGAAGAGGGGGGGAAATGTGGAGGAAGAGGACAAGACAGACTCATATTCGTGGAAATAATTTGTCTGTGTGTGAGGAAATTTACTGAATTTATTCTGTGGCTCCACAAAAGGCTTATAGCTCCACATTTTGTTCTCCCAACCCCAGCTGTCCTAGACATTGTTATATTTATTGTAAGTTTGGTAACAACTTACTATTAACAATTTACTGTAAGTTTGATGAACAACTACTAGTTCTTTGATGGTGGACTCAAGTCTCAGATAATGCACACCCTTGTAACTGGCTCCTGCTTCATGTTTATCCCCCGTGAAACTGGTACCTGACATGTTGGGAGAGCCATGACATCTTCCCAGTTTTTGATCCAAGGCAAAATCATGTCTTCTATGACACCTTGCACCCTCATGGTGCAGCTCTGGAGGGCTCTTCATGGCTGCAGACTGACCAGGTTCTTAAAGTTCCACTGTTTCTCCAGTGGGACAATTAGGGTGTGGATTTTACATAGCCATGATGGAAGAGAATAGTGGATGTGGACAGGGGTGGGGATGGAACAAGTCTAAGGGGCGGGATGGGATGTCATCCCAAAAACAAGCTGGCTTTACACAGGGGATATGCATGGGCAGTAGGAGACCAGGCACAAGGAGGTCTGGAATACCAGACTCCAGGATGGTTTGCAGATGGGGAGGAGTGAAAGGGGCTAGAAACCTGCAGATGGAAAAGTGCTGGAGGGGTGGGGTTGAAAAGGTGAGCAGAAGAGCCCTGGTTGAGAAGAGGTGGGAACTTGTGGTGGGCAGGACTGAGAAATAACATGGGGCAGTTTACCACCACCCACCATCTCACCATGTAAGACTCTTTGTTCTTTTTTCTTTGCTTCATTCCTTTTGCGTTTAACTTTCTGGTAATTAAATGCCGAATCCAGCTGGTCAGCTTGATCTTAAATCTGCCCAATTTGCTACTCAGGCCTGAGGTGTCCTAGGGCAGGGGAAAGGCTGTGGCCCAGTACTGTAACCTGGACCCTATATTCAGAATCTCTGCCCTTATCATGTGGTTCATCAAAGTACATGTGCCTCCTCACATAACTCCATGCAGACGTGACTGGTCCTAGGGAAATCTGTACTAGTGTACGTGAAACTTGAGGGAAAAAAGGTATCCAGCTACAGAGAAGGTCACATTTCTTTGACTTGGGAACTTATATGTCTACATTCCTGCCTCTGAAAGCAATCCAGGATCTGCGAATTCACTTGCATATATAGATATTTGGCAGATACATCAAAGAAAAATATGTGACTCAACCATACATCATTAGTAGGTTAGTTTATCTGAGGTAAGGGACATAATACTGGCTAAGAAGGCTTTTCCATTCTGTATCAGTACTTTGAAACAGATTTGAAAGCAATTTAGGTTTTAATTCAGACTCAGTGTTCATTTCCAATAAATTTATTTTCAGTGCCCTTTGTATTTATGCTTCTTTCAGCCTGCTTTCCTTCCATTTGGCAATCTGCATATTCAAGTCTAGATGTTAGTTTTTGGACCTGGTCACTGCAATTGGAACTGGCTGAGGTCTTAAATTATGTTTGAGAGTTTGATCCCACTTGAATAAAATCATAGAGTGCTTTCCATTAAATTTAACATGAACAACAGAGAAATCAGAAATGAGGAATGCTTTGCTTCTTAAAAATATCTGGGAAGTTCCACAGCTCAAAACTTCAGTAGATGTATACAGACAGGATGCAAAGATGGGATACAAAGCTGATCTATCAGAATCCAGGCTTTCAAATTAAATTAGTAGATATGTTACTGTGAGTGGGACTAATTCTATACTTTAACACATATTCCTTCTTGCAAGTCTATTGCACTCAAATTTTGCACTGTGTATCAGAACAAACAAAAGTTTGTTAGGTTTTGCCTTTTTACAATTCCCTTTCTTACAGTTCTAGAACTTCTCAGGTGCCATCTCCAAAACAAGCAATTTTGCACAGATAATGGATGTGTTCTGAGAAGATTGCCTCTCTGTACTAACAGAACAAGTCAGAGACATCCTAAGAAACATGCTAGTGAAATACTATTTTGTAGCATTCTGCTGATTTGCACAAAAATAAAACCCCAAACCTTGGCAGATTCCCTTTGGATTTTTTGACCTTCAGCTGTGAAATCCCTGGAGGCAAAGACCCTCTCCTTTTAACTGTGTGGAAACTCATTAGCCCAAAAGAAATGCTACTATGAGCAAAGGACAATTTTGAAACTTTGTGAAGCTGCAAGAGTTAGGTGGCAAAACCTCTCCCTGTGGTGATGTGTGCTTTCTCACACAAATGGTCTCCCCAAAAGTTGGCTGGACTCCTGCTAAAAATAAATGCGTACCGTTGCAAATAAAAGCTGTGATTGAGGCCTTAAAGCTTTACTGTTAGCTGGCCAGACAATAATTCATTTGTACTTGATTTTCTTTAACTCCTTTTTTGCTGTTTAAGGGAATCTTCCCAGGGCTTTTTCTAGCTGTAGTAATCCTAAGATCTTTATCTTCCATGTGCTTTTCTTCTATATGAAGGGAAAAAATGAAACCACATGAAACCGGGCAATGCACCAGAAAACATTTATGAAATTTCTGGTGAAGTGTTTTGGCATAACTACATAACAATAACATACTATTTTCATTAACTTGAACAAACAAACCCAATAGATTATTAAAAAACAAAACGAAGAAGAAAGTACAGATGCGGTGTAACTTTACAGTTTGACAATGCAGAGTACAGATTTACCAGCTTATTTACTGCTTCTCTTGACAAAGGAGATGAGCTAACCCAAAGCCATAGGCAGGATCTACAGCAAAGAACGTGGGGGAAATGCCAGATGATCTAGGTCTCACTGGTGACAGTAAACGAGAAAGATTCTCAGCACTGTTCAGGATACAGCATTTGCAATCTTTTAACTGTCATCTAGTTAAGCTTAATGACCATGAAGGTAATGGATGCTCAGCAGAGCACTGAGTGCTTCCAAAGAGAGAGGAATGTATTCCTCATTTAGGCTCCTGCAAGCACGGACTAATAATTGGTCTAGAAGCATTCTTCTCTCATTTCTTTCAGAAACTACATGGTTGCTTAATAGCATAAGAAATATTTTGGTACCATACAGCGCACAAGACCATATGCTCTGCGCAGCATTTGGAGAAACTTGCTTGAGTGACTGATCAGTCCAAATATCCTCCACTGCTGAGCCAAATTTGAGTCATGTAGCTGGTGTCACACAAATCACTGCCATATGAATAATCTGCCTCGAACATAAGCAAGCTAGCTTGGACAGTAGAAGTAGTTAAGCCCAATTAATACTGCAGTTCAGGGAGACTATTTTATTGTACTTCGAAAGATAAATTTATCTTCAGGGAAACACTGCAGGCTGATTTCTTCTACAAAGATCTCTGTGCTGTGTTGCCTGTTCTTGGTAACACAAAGTTTTCTCAGGCCATCTCTTTGTGGGAACACACTGTGGGACATCATAGAAATATCCTAAATGCACATGCTCTCCTGGAGAAAAGACACAGCAAACAGGAGGTTAGAAGAAAGAAGAATGGAGGAAGAAACATCAATGCCAGACAGCTCTGGCCCAAAGTCACAACAGGAGAGGAACTAGAAAGAAGGAAAACTAGGAGTTCAAAACTGCTTAGATGAAGGCTAATGGGCCAATTAAATGGCAATAAAACTATTCAGAGATTAACGCCTCACAATCGTGGGTAAGGGGAGAAAAGAAACCCTGAGGGTTACAGCTCATCTGCTGTTATGTAAGGGGCAATGTACCCACCTCAACCCTCCCAGTAAATCCTTCTCAAAGTTTTGAAAGACATTTATTTATGCTCGTTCAGGGCATTGAGTCTCATGAGACAATTAAAAAAGTCTTACAGAGTGCTTCTAAAAGTCCAACAGCTATTTCAAATATGAAAGAACAAAGGGTAGGCTGGGATTCAGGGATCTCACAGAGTAAGAAAGAATTCAGAGCGAAGGAAGAGCAAGTGGGCTGTGTTCGCTACATTAAAGCAGATTAGTTGTGAAAGAGTGAGGGGTTTTGTACATTTTTTATTTCTTCTCGTGTGAACTTGTACATCTGTTAGGCGTTTGTGTAATGGTTTATAAGTAGTGGTGCTATTTAAGCTGGTAAAACATACAAATACCCCAAAGGGAACAAGTATATTAACATATACTGTTGTTATGAAACTGGCATTTTCCATGCTAGGCCAAAGAATTACCATCTTTGTGGCATTTCCAATAATTCAGAATGAATATCAATGTTAAAAAAAATGTTTTATTTCTCATACAATAGAGATTATTTTTTCTTTTAAATAGAGATGATGTTAGGCTCACCACTATGTTTCGTCCCAGTGGTTCCTCCTGAGCGATGCCTTATATCTTGTGGAATACCCTGATTTGATCAAATTCCAAGGAATAATTTGCCATTCTTATGCATGGAGGTATTTTGAAAGAGGTTTTTGGTTTTCTTTTAAATGCAGTCCTGCTGTTCCAGCTCATGTTTTATTTTCCCTATCTGCCCTTTAACTAATTACTGTGTTGCAGAGCCTGGTGATGCTTGACAAGGAGCTGAAGTGAGCTGACTATAGTAAAGGAAAAAAGGCTGACAACAGTAGACAATGTGAAAAATGGTAATGCATGAGGGTGAGAGACAGAAAAAAGCCATGAGCGAATTTAATCACCAAAATCCAGCACAGTGGGTCCTCTGCCCTCTCCTTTCTAACCCAAAGTGCATGCACTTTGCTCAGTGACCTTTAGGAAAGCCTTGCAATACTGTGAAAGAACAAAACCTGTCCCTTAAAACAGAGGCGTGCCTTAGGCTCCAGAGTAGAGCTCTTGGACTCTGAATCCCACCTGTGCAAGCAGGATGCCTCTGCAGAGCTACTGTGTCCCCTGCTATCCCACTAGGATACGACATGGGCTGCAGCCATCCACGCCCTTACAGCCCTCATGTTCCACTCAGGGTTCAGCTGACTGGGACCCCTGCCCTGGGTTTCTGTGGTGCTCTTCACCCCAGACCCTGGCACAGCATGGTGATGCTCAGCCCCTTGGGGTACTTGTCCCAAAAAGAATTAGAGAACCTTTTCACAGGGGTGAGATTCAGAGGCAGGTGTAGGAAGACCTGCCCAGTACTTACAAGCTTTGTCAGGACTTGTGCTGTCTGTGGTGATCTCCCATCCCAAAGAAGAGCCTGCCAGCTGGTTATAGAGATGTGCAGAAAGGCTCCTACTCCCCTGCTGAGGTTTTTCATCTCTCAGCATTCATTTTGTCACCATCTCAAGACTTCCAAAGGAAAGCCCTGAGCTCCTGCCTTCATCATTAATGGCAAAAGGCAGACATTTCTGCAGAGAGATTTGGCTTACCTGAGGTTGAGATGGATCTGAGCTGAGCTGTTGCCAAAGCTCCTAGAGCCATGGTTTTCCTTCGGCCTTTGCTACCAACAACTGGCAGGGAGCAGGCAGCAGGGACCACAGGCCACAAGGTAATTGGCCTGTGCCAAATGAGTTGGAAGAAAGTGAGACATTTTGTGATGGAAATTTTTCTGCTTTCCAGCCATTCCCCAAAAAATTCAGGCTATCCATGTGGAAAGTTTTGTCTGTGAGCAGTCAACGAAGAAATATGTAATTGAGTATGTTCTGATCTGTTTTTATTTGCAGCTGTTGTCCTGAAATGCAACTTTTTTTGAAAATTAATGGGAGTATGGACCTCTAAGTCTGATGTGGCCAGCGGGATTGAAGAACTTAACTGTCTGAGCTCGCCTTTATGACTTGTAGCGGTAATTCCAATAAGGTATTGTGACCCCCTTTTTTCTATTTGTCTGCTTCTACCATCTCCCATTTCCATCTGTGGACTAACAGATTTCTGGAAGTGGGAGATGCTCATCCTAACCAAAAAAGAGACATCAGAAAGAAAGTGGATTAATACTGAGAAGGGGAGGTTATTTTTTAGAAGATGCTTGTGCTTGTCACAGTGGAATTAAGAAATCTTATTCCTCTCACTTGATATATGGCACATTCCTGCTCCTCCACATCTGTCCGGATACATGCCTAAGCAGCACACTTTCAAAGTGTCCTTAAGAATGGCTCACCTTTTTTTCATGAGCTACAGGATGATAAAGTCTCTGTAATAATCATTTATTGTTTCCAATTTCCATCTGTATCCGGGTGTAATGTTCACAGATTCAAAAAGCTGGAACAGGCAGGTATTGGCTAAGTAGCCCACCTGGCTCCACTTATCCCCCTTTCAAATTAGAGGCAATGTAACCCAAAACCTCTATCTTCTGCTTTTTAACATTTCACACAAACTCATTTGGGAAATTTATTGTGACTTTAAAAAGATCTGACTTTTTTATTTGGTGCGTCACACTGCAGGAACAGTACAGTACCTGTTAGCCAGATGGTACAGGAATAACATGCCAAAAGGTACCAGATTTCTTATTTAGAGTCTGCTGTGAAGCATGCATATCAGATTCAGGTGATATTAATGAAAAAAATAATGTTAGAAAAGTTACGAGCCATTATTCCATACAGAAATGGCATTTTTTCCCTTTTACAAGCACTCTTGAGTTAAATAAGCTTTGAACTTTCAGAACCTTCTGTTTGCGGGGGTTTGCTTATAACAGTCATGTAGCCAATATGACGACAAGTTTGGAACAGGCCCAGGTATTTTTAATCAGTGAGACCCTGCTGCAATGTATGAAACAGATTTGAACTGCTTTTGCCTTTACATGAACAAAATTTTCTCAAACTTAATATAAAATCAATGTAACCAACTGACTAAATTCCCAGAAAATTTACTGCTCCTCAGCAGACTTGGCTGCATTATAATTTTAATTGTCAATCTTAATATGATCTCGCAAGGGTTTTATGAAAACCAATTTAGTTTTAGAGATTGTAAATGGTGTGGTGGCTCTGTCAGCGTGAGCACTATGAAACTGCTTTACTATCATATCAAAATTAATATCCAGTTTTCTTTCTTGTTGGTATTAAACCAGACCAGATTTTTGCTCTGAGTTTGTAAGCCCTTGGTAACAGTGACAAACAGGATGAAAGTCGTAGGGGAAAACAAGACCAGCGCCGGCACTTGGAGCCAGTTGGTTCCCACCCCACTTTGGTCCCCGCTGTGCTCGAAAAAGCCATCCCTCCCACGGGGTTGTTTGCTTGCTTGTTCAGTTGTTTGTTTGCTTGGAGGGAACTGGGTTAGAGTAGCTCAGCTTCAAATGAAAAGCACATCCTAATCTAGCGGGACCTGCATTGGAAATTATGCATCAGAGCATCCTGGCCCTTTTGGAGTCCTGATCTGCACTAAAGCCTGGCTGCTGGACCTGTGCTTCAGTTAGGAGTTTCCAGACTTGCTGACAAAATCCTGCCAGCAGAGCCCTAGCTGTTTCCAAGGATCTGCATGGAAACAGCTTGTTTTGGTCATCTTGTGTAGTTCTTTTGAGGAACACTCTCTACTTTTCTACTTCCTTTAGATGTGCCATCAGATCCTTCCAAGCCCAGGCAGCACCAGAGCTCACCATGTCCTCACCCACTCTGACCTTTCTCTCCTTCACATTCATGGTTGCAATCCCAAGTGGCATGATTGGATGCACAGAGTCATGTCTTCTGATTGCAGGGTCACACTGAACTCAGACTATAAGGAGGCTTCCTGCCATGGCCACAGGGTCGGTAAGAAAAGATGACAAAGGTGCAGGGAAATTTGAAACCAGGAGCTTCCTCTTTAGGTAGATCTGCTCTAAGAGGTTTGATCCGAGAAGATCATGTCCCTCTCTCTCTGATAAGCCAGCACAGCACTTCATGCACCGGTATGTGAATATCTCCAAACTGCTGGCACCATTTTTTGCTTCCTTTCTCCCGTGGAAGACCTTTGGCATTCAGACCCCCAGTTTAGTATCACCAACAGGGACCTGACTCCCTGTTGGTGATACTGAATCCCTCAAAGCCACCTTCCATTGGAACTTAAGCCCTTCATGGGCAGGTCTTCCTCACCACAGGGGCTGAACAACCACTCTCGGGTCCTTTCCTTCCCTCACAAGCTCCACAAAAATCCTGCTTGTTGGTCTTCAGCAACATTCACCTCCTGTGTGAATTCACCACTGAGGAAGCAGCCTATTGCAGGTGAAGCACACATGTGAAAGACTGTGAGATTTTTAGGGCTACCATAACACATATGGAATGAAATGAATGATAAACCTACCCAATACATCACTTAATTAAAAAATTGACTCTAGGTATGAAAAATAACTGCAAAACCTATAGCAGGAGGAAGTTTGCAGCACTCCTGATCTCAACTACCATTAAAGTCTGTGTAGGATGTTCCCACTATGAAACATGGAAAATTGTAATAATTTTCCTGTTAATTTCAGTAAGGACAAAAGTATATCTCTAACTCTGAATTTATGGTGTTTTGCAAGTTTAGGAAAGGCCACTTTAAACATGGCCAAAGAAAAACAAAAATGAAAAAGGGTGCTTTTCTAACTTAAAATAATATTGACATAACTTTCTTGGATTTTTGCATTATTTTGAGTAGACTTTCAAAGCAGAACTGTCAAAATGTTATTAATGAGATGTAAAATGTCTTATATGCTAACTCTTCACATTTCATTGCAAATTTAAAAACAAGGAGAAAAAAAAGAAACCATTTCAACAGCATAAATTTAGCCTAAGTGCATTTTTATTTTTTCAGAAAAATGGGTCATTGGCATAACCCGTGAACATTTTTCAGTTTGCCATAGTTTGATGAAAATTAGACATACTATATTAAATTCATGTGATGAATATGCAAAATCATTTGAAACAGAAAAGAAAAAAACACATCTGAGCAGGCTTTTTGCAACAAGATTTAAACTATACACAACTTCAGTCAGAAAACTTGGAGTGCAGCTTAATTTCTTTGAGCTATGAGACACAAGGGCAAAGCCCTCAGCACAAGTAAATTGCTATTGCTCCACCAAACACATTGAATCCATGCTAATAGCAAAGGAATCATGCTGATTGACATCAGATGAGGATTTGGCCTTGTTTTGTCTCCTGGGTAAATGAGATTTTTGGTGTTAAAGAGAACATCATTACTCCACAAATGACACAGCACTGTTGCCCTAAACACTAACTTGCTTTTGTAATCTGTTGATTCCCAAAGATTCCTAAGTCTAAATCAGGGTAAATAGAACAAAACAGTTTTCTGTTTTCTAAGGTTTTGATGTGGTGCTCTTTGTTACTACTCTGAGCTTGCACAAATTCACTGTATCTGCTTGAACACTGACTCCTGTTTGTGAATGTTATCTGGTCACCAGCCTGACACTCTTCAATTTTTGTTAGAAAAAATAGATATATTTTTCAGAAGCTTGGTGGTTTAGCAATTTAAGTGTTTATAGCTAGCAAGTACCATCCTCTGCAGAATTCCAGAATTTCAGCATAGAATAACCAGATGGTTTAAAATAACAACATGGTATAAAAATCTGTGAAAATATGCTGTTATCTTATTAGTTTGCTGTTGTTCTACAAATCTACATCATCTGCTACCACCTCACCTCCCTCCCCCAGAGTCCCTAACTCTTAGTTTTGCTCTCTAACATTTACAAAATCATACAGAAAAGTAAAAATGGTAAACTGACTGTGAAAGCTTATTTTCCATGCACTGTGCTAATCCATACTCCAGTGGAGTGGGTATTTCTTGGCTGCAGGCAAATGCTAAACTTCAAAGTGTGGCTCAGGTGCTGAGCTGTGTCTTGTGCTTGACAGCAGGTGCTGACATGGAGGCTGCTGTAACCCATATCCCCAGTCACGCCTTGCACGCTTTTCAGGCATCTGGGCCTTCATAACTGTACAAGTTCTTGCTAGAATTTGTCACATGCTAGGCTATGTGTGACCCCCAAGCTCTGCAAAATGTGTAGCCACTCATTGGCCAGAGCAATAAGACACATGTGACATACAAAATAAAGGCTAAACATGCTCCCTGGAGAGGCAACTGAAAGTAGTATCCTGGGGCAACAATTTTTGTGTGTTCTGCAGTTCTAATGCCTGAGAAAACTGTCCCTAGCATGTGGACAAGCCTCAGGACAACCCATGAACCATAATTAAGGTATTGGTTACTGCCTTGCTTTCTCCTATCACCCCTGTTTCAGAGTGCCCAACATTTTCCATACCAATATAACTTTGTTCCCAGGTGCATGATGAAGTCTCAGAAGAGGAATTGTAGGTGAACTACATTTTGCAGCCTTAAAACATTTTAGTTATTCCCTTCCTTGCAGCTTTATTTTCCTTTCTGCCACCTATGAAATTAATTTAATCATAATGCCTGTGGCTCTGCATGTCACTCCTTCACGTGAACAAAACACTAAGTCCACAAGGTCCACAAGAGCTTTTTTGCAACTTTTCCTTCTCACAGTTGGATCAGCTACTTCAGAATGCAGGCATTATCCTGTGTCATATTCCAGCATACTGTGAAGTCACCATTAGCTTTCATAACAATAGGCCACCTGGGTATCTGACCCACAGCAGCATTTTGACACAATCATTCTCTTTCCAGCATAAACCAAGCTTTTCTAGAGTTCTGCTTTTTCCTTGTAGGCAGCCTGTTGCAACAACTCTTATAACTGGTAGTCAAGTGATAGAAAATATTTTCTAGTGAGAAAGAGATCAAATCGAGAATGTTAAAGTAAATTGTCTCATTTCAGTTCTGCTACGGTGGGGAAGAAGCCCATGTGGGGCTGCCAGATGTAACACAGGACAGAGAATATACGTGGTCTCATCAAGTGGCAGTGGAAGCCCAAGCACAAGTCTAGAAGACAAAATGCATTGTTAAGTGAGTGAATCACCCTTAATTTTCCAATCTTAATTCAATAAACAGGTCCACTGAAATTCAGAACAGATAACTTCTATATTTACTCTTTGTGGAAACTTTAACATGTTTGTGATGTGATGGTCAGGATCTGCAATATGCAGTATATGAAATTTGCTACCCTGTGAAATACTGTCTAAATATTCAGTCTGGTGTCTTGCATTTCTTGAGGAAAATGGCAATATTCATTTCTGTTTTCATCTCTTTGTGCACATTTTTAATTTCTGCCTACAGTTCCAGGCTTTCTAATACATTTATATTCCAATATAACTCAAAGTGATAGCCATCAGACAACAGGCATAAATTCATATCATGAATCTACAAGAACAGAAGGTTTTTACTAACTTTCTCACCTATCATTTCAAGCCTCAGGAATGGCTGTCATATGACCAGAAATACCTCAAGTGTCCCTCTTGGAAGATATAAAATCAACTCCACTTGCAAACAAAATGCTCCACACCAGTAAGAAGTTCATGGCAGTGGTTCCTTTTACATAATATCGTTGCGGCTATTGCAATTAAAGCCACACATTATTAGAATTTACTTACATTATTAACATCAACTTATGGTCACTACCATCCAAAGAAAATTAGTCTTTCAAGAATATTTGAAGCAGTGCCAATTTCAGCTTGAAAAAACTGCTCTTGAAGTCTTTTGTCCACAGCTTTTCTCATCTGTAGCACATCTCTTATGTTAAAGCCACAGGCAATTCTTTTTCTCAGATGGTTTGTGTATTTCCTTGTGTATATACTTTAAAAATTATGTTTAAACAAGTTCATCACAATGTACTCTAGAATGGCCTCTTTATTCTATTGATGCAAATCCTTTTTCCCCTGGCTGAAAGACTGAGGAATGAGAATATGAGGAATATGAGAAAGGTAATAGCAGGAAGTTCCCTGTGTCACTGTAACAGTCCATGTAGAATGAGAGTAGAATCTTAAATCACAGGCAGAAGGTAATTCACCATAATTGTGCTACAGGGTATTAAGCATATCAGAGATAGTGCATCTGGATATTTTATACCTTGACCACAGTACCCAAACCCATGTCTGACAGACAATTTCCTGTATCTAATGTGATGAACCCCTTATACAATCTGGAATGTCTGTTAGAGCAGACGACCATTTTGTAATCCAACCATTATAAAACAAGTCTTTGTTTCCTTCCTCTTTCAGCACACTCTGTTGTGTTCAGTAGTCTGTAATTTCTCATCTGTGCTGACAAACATCCCAGTCCATGATCAGTTGGCATGAGGCTGCAGGGATCCATCGCACTTCAATCCGGTTGGGTTGTAAACTTGTCACTCCTATTGCACTCCAGCTCATGTGACACACATTCTGGCTCCCTGAATTCCTCTCCCAGTTGCAATTAAGTATGTTATAAAATCATGGAATAAAAAAAATCATAAAATCATTTAGGTTAGAAAATATCTTTAAGATCATTGAGTGCAGTGATAATCCCATACTGCCAATCCACCACTAAGCATTGTCCTTGAACCTACTCATCTTTTAAATATCTTCAGGGATGATCACTCAGCTACTTCCATGGAAAGATTCTTGTTGCTTGACAACCTTTCCATGAATGTTTCCTAATATCCAAGCTAAATGGCCCCTGGCACAACCTGAGGCCATTCCCTCTTGTACCAAACTATCTCAGCTTTGTGTCTCACCTGCCCCTTTCAGCTGCTGTTGTTTTCACTTTTGTTTCTGATGTTCTGAGCCTTGTTTCCACATGATCCTTACTCTGCCCCATCTGTTTGACTGTGTATAAACATGTACAGAAGTGCAATAGACAGGATACCAAGGCAGTGTGCTCCCAACTCCATTCCTACAGCAATGGGAGAAGTGATTGTAATTCCCTTCCTACACATCAATGCAGTGCTGGTACACTGCTTTGGTATATGCATCTCTATTCCTGTTCACACCATTACTATATACCTTCTAGTAAACATCTTCTTCAGTCACTGGCTTTTCTTGAAAGTGTTCATTTTAATCCTGTTCCAAAGGATCTCAACAGTCTTTATAGCAGACACTCACCCAAGCAGGAAACAGAAGTAAATACTGGAGGTCCCAATGAACATGACACATTCATTTCCATGGCTCCACTTCCTAACATTTGTTACTCTTAATACACTTCTAATCAATGATAGAGGTAATAAGCTTTGACAAAGCTATGTTATCAGTGGTTTTGACTGAAAACCATTGATGAAACCATTTTTTGGACAAAATTAAGTACATTCTAAAAGATATTTTTTTAACAGAGACAGTAGAAAGTACATTCCAATTATTTCTCTTCCCCAACAAATCAACTCTTCAAAAGATCCTCCATGGTCTGAATTAACTGTAATAGTAAAGAACTTAGTGTCAGGTTGAATAATGACATACTCAATATTTCAGAGAGTTGATGCTATTTTAACTCATTAGCAGAATGAAATAGGGTTTAGGAAACATTTGTATTAAAGCAAAGTAATATATTCAGCTGAAACTTTAACAAGAAAATGCAATACAGCAGTGAAATAGTCAATATTCATATCTCAGCCTGGGTTTAGCTGATCTGACAAATCTTTTAGATAACAAACAACATAAAAACACAGTTTGAAATAGTTTAGAAACACATTATGTTCACTTAATAGCAGATGTGAAACAGTATACTGACACTTTGGGCCTTTTACTGCAACCCCTGTAAACCACTAATTAATCTTACCTTAGCAAGGTCACAGACACTCAGTGTAAAGGGCTGGTGCACTGAAATGCCTTGAAATTGTTTTATGAAGCTGTCTGAGAGTGCCCTTGTGTTTGTCCATAGTTTTTGTATTGTTGTTTTAACCAGTTTCTTCCATAGCCTTGAGTGTGCAAGTCCATTAGCACAGTTTACGCTAATTTTCATGAAAAAATAGGGCAGTCTTTTCCAGTCTTTCACAGGTTAATGCAGATTAAGAAACTGGAGTCTCTCTAATGACTTATATTAGCTGAATTTGAGCTCCTCACAGATTAGAAAAGAAGAGTATTATATGTCTCTTATCCCTCTTAATGCACAAGGACCTCGTTTGCCTCTTATTCCTCCATGCCTTTTCTATGTCTCTGTTTCCTGTCTTTTAAAGAATTCTGGACTGCTCAAGCAAATGTTATAAATTCTAAGAGTAAGTGGAGACTTGTATTTCTCTACAAAGAGAAAAAAATTTGTAAGTGGATTTGAGACAGAAAGGAGGAGGAATGATTTTCCCATTCCTCCCCAGTGTCCAAGTTCAAACAGATAAAGGATTCAGCCTTATCAAGTGGTGAATGACATCACCCTTTTATCTCCCCAAGAAACCCAAGCAGGTTGAGCATTTTGCAAAACACACCAAGGGGTCAGCTTTCAGTTCAAAAAAGAAGTACTTGAAAAGAACAAAAAGGAATTTAATCCAAACCACTGCACAAAAAAAAAAAGAGTCCTTCAGTGAAAGGATGAGAATATTGCTATTGACAGGGGTGGGGAGAAAATGTACCAGTTTACTTGATATTAAGAATAATCAAATTGCCATGGATAAAGCCAAAAGAGATCCAAGCCTCCCTTTGGTTCCTGAATGGAATCCTAATGTAACGTTCCCCCATATCAGCACATCCCAGTTCCCTCCTGGAGGAAAAATTTCCAGGCAGATTCTCCAGCCTGAATCTTTGCAGGGGTAGGTTTTAATTCTGGCCTGGAATGTTATTAGATGCTTTTTCTCTAACTGACCTCCCCAAACAACCCAAAGTCAAACATCCCCTCGGCTGAGGAGGGCTGAATCCAGTCTAAATCAGCTGAGTTTCTCCCATGCCAGAAAAACTTGGTCTAAGCAGTTAAGACAGGTCTTACAGCAGAGCCAAAGAACTGGCTTGTAATTTTGTGGTTTCAATCCTATTTCAAAACTTAAACTGATAACCCTCCATCTTAATTTAAAAATAAACCCTGCTGCCTCACTTAATCGTGTCTCCAAAAATACTTTGGCCAGATCCACAGTTTCCTGGTGTCCTATCCAGAGGGAAAGTCAGCTGTTTCACCTCGGTTTCATTCTCCAGGCATGCCCAGAGGCCATACAACTACCACAGCTGTCTCTTGAGGTAGCCTTTGGCTACCAGCTATGCTCTAATGAGCCCCAGCTTCTCAGAGGCCTGGATAGCCAGACAGATTTGGGGCAGATTTGACACTGATTTAAAAACAGGTTGAATTGGCTTTCAACATGGCATCCAGGACACAAAGGTGGAATGGGGCCAAATTCTCCTCATGCTGAATAGAGTGCAGCAAATTCTTGGATCTTGATAATATTTAATTTTTTCTTTCTTTCAAGTTGACCTGTACTGTTTTGCTTCATTCTTCTTCCATTTTTTAAAAACCATTTTTCTTTTTGTCTATCTGCCTCTGTCCTTCCCCTATTTATTTTTTGTTTCCAATAACAGGCTTAATAATGTTCCCTTCATTGTTTCTGACATTGCTTTACTGACTCATATTTTGCCATAAATTATGACGTTTTCCTTTTTTTTATTTGGGCTGCATTTCCCCGCAAATAAAATCCTTTCTGAGAAAAATATGTTCCCCCCCTCCAAATCCCTTAAATGATGTAACAAATTCTTCTTTGGAGAAATTTTGGCCCAGGAATTATGTCTTATCTGTTGCCATTACATAGATGTTTGGTTTTGACATGATAAAGCACCAGTGTGTTTTAAATAGACTTGATTTTAAGGTGGAAGTTAGCTCCACTGGCAAAGGCAGGGACACATTGTCTTTCTTCCTACCACTCTTTTTTTATACCATTTGAGACTATAATGATAAATGCTTTTTCTCCCTTTGATATTTTAAAGAACTAAGGCCTTGGACATGTATCTTTCCTCTGTATGTTCTATTTTATTGGGTAATACTGAGATGAACATAACCTAGCATGAGATAGTTGTGAAAAACCAAAAACAACCTACCCCAACACCCCACAAAAGAAAACCATTATGGTTTTATTGTTCTGTCAAGGATTTATTGTCAAATTCAATTTCAGCAATTCCATACATCAGGATTAAAAAGTGTTTGTGGGCTCAGAAAAGTGTCCCATTGCTATTTTGAGTCAACAGCTAACCATAAATGTTCTTTGATAAGAATACAGAGGGGACTTCATGATGGAATGGTGCTGGGATCTCTGTTACAACATTGTGCAGACCAGATGAATCTTATCCTACCAGCCTAGAGACCAGGCAGGGCTCATTTCCTAGCAGGCTGGATTATGACTGAGCAAAAAATGTCAATGAATCAATGAATAATCAATGCACCTTCATGGAATATTGTACTAATGCTCTTTCCTGACTGATCAGTGCTTGTAAAGTTCTCAACAAGTTCAGTATTGTGGGGTGAGATTCATTCACTTCAATTCCACCCATTTGCACTCTCCTAACCTCTTTGGATATTTATTTTAGAATGAGATGGCTCAAATCCTAGATGTGTTTTTTCTCTTTGTTCATTATAGGAAGAGTTCAAATTCATAGCTCAGATATGGCAGTGGGGGTGGACTTGATGGTCTTTAAAGGTAACTTCCAATCCAAATAATTTCACAATTCTATGATACAAATTTCTACTCTGTTGTTTGGCAAATGGCCAGATGAATCTTATCCAGACAGATTTCTTTTTGTTTCATGCTTAGCATTTTGCTGCTGCCATTGAAAAAATGAGGTAGAAAACTTCAGGAAGCTACAGAACATCAGAAGAAAGTAAGTTTTGCAACATCAAATGCAATGGGCATGTTTTAGTGGCAAACCCACTTCACCAGCAAGCTGATCATATTCTGAATTACTTCATTGGCTCAATCCCATTTTAACAGTCATGGTAGCATATAATCATAGTGCTTTACTTTTATTCCTTAGAGCTTTACATAATAGAGACATATTGCATAAATAAACAGAGTAACTGCTCACCTTAGCTCTAGATAAAACTCCTGTGTCAAAGTTCCTTCCTGAAGACAAAATTTTGATGCTGATTTTAATATCAACAGTTTTAACTGTTTTAACAAAAAGTCTAATGTATCATACATCATTATTTTGATGCAAGCAAAGATTATTTTGAGGATTATATCCAAAACCAGGCAGTAGACACCCAAAATTTAGATGTATTAGAGCTTGGTTTACGCATCTGGCTCCCCAGAGCAGCAGACAGAACCAGACTGGTATCTGAGTGTCTGAGCCAGCGCACATTGTCAGTCTCATCTCAATGCTCATTACAAATTCATGCCAGTATTACTCAAGTTTACTGCTGCCTGAAGTTGCCTCCTCCTGACAGCAAGGATGAGCTGTAATTTCTCCATCATGTCCATCCGTTAGCCTCAAGACCCCTTTCTATGGGAGTCCCTCTTTTCCTTCATTCAAATAGGAGAACAACCATTCTAATGGGAAGGAGGAGGAAGAAGAGGAAGGTACAATTCTTTCTTCATGTTGCCCTTATATTCCCAGTATTTTTCTGTAGTGATAATCCTGGACTCCAGCTGCCATGCCATGATCTGGGTGATTCAGGATCAGCTCCCAGGACTTCAGATCATGGATAAGATATGCACAGAAAAAACACTCTGGGGAGGAGGAGGAACTAGAAGCCAGCGTTTCTTTTTCCAGTTAGTACAGCTGGGTTATGGAGTCATGGTTCTTCTCTGGTCCAACAAAGTTTGAATTCTTCTGGCACAGCTTCTGAGGTTCAGCAGGGGGAAGGACAAGTGCCAGAACTGTCTGGTAGCTAGATGACTTTCCTGGGAGACACATGTATTACCTAAAGCAGCATCACTGCTTGGCCTAATGGTCTGAGTGCTGGGGAAGGATGGTGGATGGGACAGAAATTTCCTCTGGTTGAGTTTAAAAAAAACATCTTTGTTGCAGATGAATTTTACCTGAACCCAATTCTGCTGGAGTAAGACGTGGACCAAGGTCTCTGCTCAAGGGAAGATTTTAATGCATTTATAAGCAAATTGCATTGCTTTGTCAAGATGAGAGCAGTCAAGGTGTATTTCGAGACAGTCGAGGGCACCCAAGGAGTCTTTAACAAGAGGAGCACAATACGTGGTTATCTCTTGAGAGTAACTGTATGAGGTGTTTAAAGTTGCTTTAATGAAGATGGGGGTCCAGTGGAGCTGGATAAATCAGCTAATCCCAACACACAGCAGGGAAGCCATCAGCCTGCTGTGTAAAACCTCAGTAGGTCCCTGTGGACATCATTAGACACCCTCATACCTTAAAAATCTTGTCCCTGATGCCATTTCTATTAGAGGGCAACCTAGGCCAGCAGGTCCCCAGGGCTTGGGACCACATGGGGTTCCACTGAGGTGGCAAGGCAGAGCCTGGCCCACCTCTCCATCCGAGTCAGGAGTGGGGCAGTGCAGGGCACCAGGGCAGCCCCAGCCACTGGCATCACGCACTTCCCGGGGGTGGGCTGAGGCCACACCAGGACACATGGGCAGGCCCAGCTTGGTGGGACTCCATGACCAGGCAGGGAGCTGGAGACCAGCCCTACTGTGACATTGGTGGGGCAGGGACCAACTGGCCCAGGAGGCTGACGTGGTGTCCTTGCCATGGGCAATGCTCAGGGGAACTGGTGTGGCTGGGCAGGGACCATCAGGGCTGTCAGTACCTCAGGGCCCAAACACTCACATGCACTGGTCAGTCCAAAGGCAGGCAGGCTTTTTATGGCTGCTGCTGTGCTGCCAGCCATGCCCTGTGTTTGTCCACCCACCCACCTTAGCTGCACTGGGCAAAGTCTTACCTGCATGACTTCATGCCTTCCCTTCACATGGGCTTGGATTTCACCATTGATGCTTATTTGCAAAACACGTGCCACTAAGTCCAGCTCATTTATGCAGCCTAAGCATCATTTGGGCCTGAGAGCAACTATTTCAGCTGCCAAGATACTGATTTACACATCCCTGAGAGGAAGCGTGGCTTTCCTATTTGGTTCCAAGTCAGTTGCCCTTTCCACAGGTAACAAAACCCTAAATCACAACTCTCTTAGTGAAAACACCCTACTCCACAAGCAGAGGTGCCCAGGGACCTGAGTTCCCTGGAGCAGCCACTGCATGATGGTTTGCAGCTGTTTATGGTGACTCTGCTGTGGGTGGTTTAACGTTCATGCAGGCAGACCACATGGTAAACTCACTCTCAACATGACATAATTGCTGTCTTTGGACAAAATAAACACCTCAGAAACACAAACAAAGATGTTTATTGCAAATAAAAAATCATATTCACTTCATTAAGTCTTATGAAATATAAAAACGTCGTTTTGTAAGTTGTTAAGCATCCATGAGTACAAGAGCTGCCATTTTCATTGGAACAGCTGCCTGGGACATGTATATATTTATCTGAATGTGGCCAGCCAAATTTCTAGCCCTCTTTCTAGAAAGATCTTGATTTGACTGGTGACATCATCCTGACATTTTCACAGTTCATTTGCTCCCGATCTGGCAGTAGAGGATCATAGAAAACACCAAACCAAGAATCTGAAAAACAAAGAGATTTCTGGTATTGCTTGGCAGTTCTGGAAATCAACTGATACACAATGGGAATATTTTGTTAGCAAATGTCTTGGATTTACATGCAGGCTAAATCTGCTATGCAGAAGATTTTTTCCAACGTGCCTCTTACAGAGTAGAGACATTTAATGAAATCAGTATATACCGCAGCTAAGACTGCAGATATCATGGAGAAGTTTCATTTGTTTAAAAGATGGATTGCCTCTGTGTGTGAGGACCCCTGTATCTCTGTGCTTAAAATGCTGTTGTTATCTGTAATGGAGTAGCAATTACAGAGAAGTTCAAGAAATTGGATAAAAATTGAGCATTTCATTTTCTGATAAAGTTAGAGGAATGTTCACTGTGTGTTCTAAGGGTTGTCTCCCTTTGAAATCTCTCTTTTCCACTGTCACTCTTTTCTGTGTAACCATATGTGTGAAGTGTATGTATATAAGTATATATATACATGTGTATACTGTATACAGGTATCTATAAACCTACCTCACTGTTTTGAGTTGCAAATGATCATGCAACAAATATTTTATATTTATCAGTAATGCACTTGGGATAGAAACAATAGTAAGTTCACTGAAGAAGCTGTTACATGAAATAGAAAATTCAATAGAGTCACCTTCTGTATTGGGAATTACTGGGTACAATTCCATGACATGTGGCAGATAGCTGGTGAGATCAGATCAGAAAGCTTCCTTCTGAATTTAAAGTTAACCAGTCTGTGAAGGTGTTCCACAAAAGTGGAAAGTGCCCAGCTGACACCCTTGAAGCCACAAACACTGACATACTTTATTTACTTAAGGAAGAGACAGAGAAGAGCATATGTAGCATAGAGGTACAGCTAAGACAAAGGGATGGCCTCACACCTGGAATAAACTGACAAGGCTTCCCTGACATACATGCCCACATTTGCACTTGCTCCCAAATGAAACTGGGCCCTTCATATCTGTATAATTTTCACTAGTAGGGTGAGCTGAAAGCAGTAACAGCTCACAAGTGGCATAATGAAGCAGGCAGAGGGGAGAAGAGCACCTCTTTTTATCTGGGATTTCCTAGAGCAGAGAGGTGGTTAAGCAAGTGGTCTTTGATTTGCAATTGCTTGAGTTAATTTGGAAAGTTTAAATGTTTATCAAGTGTAAATTGCTATCTGACAATTTGTGCTGAGTCTCATATTGTTTATTCATGTTGTTTTCCAATCCTTTTGATGACTGGGAAAGGCAGCCAGCACAGAAAATGCCAGCTGGAGAACAGGAAAGAATGATGGCCAATGAACTAAAGGCTACAACCCACATAACTGCAGTAACTAGAGCAAAGTGACTTATAATTTGCTTTAGGAATACAGATGCAATTTTACTACACAATTTTACACACATTTTAAGACTATTTAATATCAGTGTATTTAGCCTATTTTTCCCTCAAAGTAAGCGTATGGGTGAGAGACCTGACTACCCACATACAGCTCCTTAAATATCAGAAAGCCTGTGCTGAGTAAGAAGTTGGTGGCCTGTACACTTCCAGTGCTGCAGCTGCATAATTCTTCCCCACTTATTACTATTTTCCTGGAAACACAGTTTTGAACTGGGGCTCTTGCCCACTCTTCTCTCATGAGGAGCAATCCTCTGCCAATGATGTTTAGTATTTGCTTTGAATAACAGACTGAACTTTCCACAGCAATCTTTGTCATTTCTGTTTTTCCCTCAAACATCCACTGGTGGAGAGTGAGGGTGGAGGAAAAGCAAGGAGGAAGAGTGAAAAGAAAAAAAATGACTGAAGAAAGCCTCATGATGAAATCCCCTGTTTCTTTATAATTTTCTCCTATTCAAATCAAAATCAACTAGCTGACTGGATAACCTTACTTCTTTTCTTCCTCTCTTCAGAAAAAATCTTGCATGTTATTCTTCAGTGTATGGTGAGGAAATGAAAGGAAACAGTTCACATGCTCTGTTTTTTTGCACAGGAATATATGGAGCATCACACATGTGCACTTAGGCACATTCATGCATCATCTCGATGCTTAAAGTTTTAATGCCTCAGAATTATAATTTTGTACCAAAACTTAATGATAAAATATGTACTCTAGGGGCTAAGTTTTATTAGGAGATTACTTTTTCCTCAAGAAAATATGAGAAAGAGAAGGAAAAATCTGTCTATTCTTCCTCAGGTCTTCTGGCACTCTTTATTCGTGCACATCTCTGTACACAGGGCTCAGTGTCAAGACACAGCCCAGCTTTAGGACTGGCAATTTTTTTTAGAAGAAAATCTCCCATGTGATACCCTTATACAGGCAGCAGGGTGGTCTGATCTCACTTGAAGTCTGCAGCTCAGCAGCCACATACTTTAATGAAATATGTTCGTATGAATAACAGTAAGGTTATAGCTAAGGTGAGAGGTGGTTTTCCCTAGTCTATTAATTGAGCAAGCCATGTGTTTTAATCCCATTCCCAATGCATTTCCGAGTACAACATATTGCTTGTCAACTACTAAGTATTTTAACAGTGTACACTGGTACCTCAACAACAGCCAGTCCAAAGGCGATCCCCATAATTATGACCAGATTGTCTTTAACTTGTTTCATAATCACTTCTCCACAGGACTGAAAAAGAAAACAAAATTATTAATTATAGGTAAGCAATATTATCATATAGGATATATGAATAATAGGAATATACAGGAAAATATAGGAATACATAGGAATGCATCTTCTAAAATAACTCTCAGGCTCTCTCTCTCTTTCTCTTTAGCTCTGGGCTAAAAAAAGGCTATTTGAATTTACTCTGGCTTGTTGCTAATGAACAAAAACCACACACCTATGTGTACTTTATGCTCTGCGAAAGTCTTTGCTTTCCCAAGTATGAAGAACTAGTAGCTGACCATAACAAGCAACTATTTTAAAGGAAGACATACAGCTGTAGTGTCTAATGTTTGCCTTATTTTCAGTCAACAAGGAAAGAAGTGTTTGTTCTTACTTCCATTTGATAATCATTTGGTGCTAGGAAAGAGTCAATGCAGCCAGCCATGACTAGGTCTGAGAGGAAGCTTGTTTCCCACCAATGTTTGGATTTGAAACTTCAAGGTTTATTATTAGACTTGGGATTAACTAAAAATATTTGGTTATAAAACCTATCTTCAAAATTAATTTTGTCCAATGTTTGGTGGTCTTAAGCTAGGGCTGGAAGGAAGAGAGTAACCAGCATGGTTTCATGAGGGGAATGTCCTGCCTGTTGAACTTGATTCCTTCTATGACAGGGTAGCCCACCTAACTGGTCTTGGAAAGCCAATAGATGTAAACTTTTTGAACTTCAGCAAAAATTTTGGAGCTGTCTCTCACAGTATCCTTCTGGACAAAATGTCCAGCGTACAGCCGTGTTATGCCATAGGTGAGCAACTGGCTCGTGGGTCAGGTACAAAGAGTTATAGTAAGTGAGGTAACGTCAATCTGGAGTCTGGTTAGTAGTGGGATTCTGCAGGGCTCCATCCTCAGTCCAATCCTCTTCAACATGTTCCTAAACAACTTGAATGCAGGACTCAAAGGAATACTAATGAAGTTTGCCAACGACGCTAAACTAGGAGGAGCTGTTGACTTCCTTGAGGGAAAAGAGGCCCTAGAGAGAGAGCTCAGCAAAACAGAGAGATGGACAATCACCAATCATATAAAGTTTAACAAGGTCAGGTGCAGATTTTGCAACCCTGGTTATATTGGGGTTTGGCTTGGAAACAAGATGCTGGAGAGCAGCCCTGCAGAAAGGGACCTGGGGATCCTGGTCCATGGCAAGTTGAATGTGAGTCAGCAGTGCCCTGGCAGCCAGGAGGGCCAACCCTGCCCTGGGAGACATCAGGCACAGCATCACCAGCTGGGCAAGGTGTGGGGGGGATTGTCCTGCTCTGCTCTGCACTGGGGTGGCTTCACCTTTAGTGCTGGGGGCAGGTTTGGGCACCATAATATATGAAAGATATAAAGCTATTAGAGATTGTCCAAAGTAGGGCCATGTGAAGGGCCTTTAGGGGAAGCCATATGAGGAGTGGCTGAGGACACTTTCTCTATTCAACCTGCAGAAGAGGAGACTGAGCGGAGACCTCATTTGGGTCTTCAGCATCCTCATGAGGGGAAGCAGAGGTGCAGGTACTGATCTCTCCACTTTCATGAACAGTGAAAGGACCAAAGGAAACATCATGAAGCAGAGTCAGGAGAGACTTAGCTTGGATATCAGGAAAAGATTCTTCACCCAGACTGGTGGCTGGGCATAGGAACAGGCTCCCCAGGGCAGTGATCACAGCACCAAACCTGACAGAGTTCAAGAAGCATTTGGACAATGCTCTCATGCACATGATGTGATTCTTGGGGCTGTCGTGTGCAGGGCCAGGAGTTGGACTCAGTGATCCTGATGGGTCCCTTCCGACTCAGCCTATTCTATGATTCTACAGCTGAAGTTCTGTGCAGAGCCACGCTCCTTTTGAATATTTGCATACGTCTGTTCTTAGAGTGACTACATCTTCTCTAGGCACTGACAATCCTCCTTCTGCAAACAGGAGGGAAAGCCACGTACAGCTTAAATACATCCAAATTACATTACTGTTACAACACTACAAATGTCTTCCCCCCCAGATATAGCTGTATTTTTTCACCATATATCCTCTCTCACAATAAACACATGGGTCTTCTCCTTCTAGTTCTTCTAAAAATCTCTCAGTTAAGCTGACTCATAACTGCACTGGATTTCAAATATTTTTTCCCATATCAGAAGAGTTGGATGTCTCTACTAGCATCTCACATCACCATGAAATCTATGTGTTCATATGAGCAATATCTTGCACCTGCAGTAATTTCACAGATGGCCTCTCATGTGTCCTTTGAGGGCTTGCCTGAGGCCAAAAAGACATTAAAGTGTGGTCAAAACACCCTCTTTGTATACATCTTATTTCCAGATTGGGTTCTGGTATCTTCTACTTAACCAGATTGTTTCATTGCTTTAAAATAGTATTTGCTTCTGTGGGACTACATGGAGAGGAAATGCTGCTCAAGCAGGACCTGATTAAGGAGCTGTGCAATTAGAGAATTATACAACCAGAATGGACATTTGCTAAAATCTGCTTGGTGCTAGGTGCATACTGGCAAAATTTGCACCACCAGCATTCTAAAACTTCAATTACTTTGTGCTATTCAATTATTTTTTGCATTTCTTTAAAATATTTTTTGCATATCCATAGAGTCCAGATTTCCTTATAATGAGACAAACTAACTATGAAATTTGTTGAGATCTCTACTGTCTACGAGATGGTACTCTTCTAAGTGTACCTCCTTTTTGCCTGTCACCAGATATTTTGCCTTATTACATAAATGAAGATTTTCAAAAGGCTGTAGTTGTAAGAAATCACTCTTTGGACATTCTGCCATGAATCTCACAATATGTAAGGTTTCTTTCCAGCAGATCCTGCAGAATGAGTGTGGGTTTTTTAATTAAAGAATTATAAAACCCCAAAGGTATTGCATTTAATGTGTTTGATTTTCAATACACTTTAGCATTTTGAAAGTCTCCATGTCAACATGTCTACTAGCACAATGAGCCTGGATGGGAGCATAGCCTTCAGAGAGAGGAATGAGAGCCAAAGGGTAGCTGGTGTGCAGCTCTGACCCAGGTTCATACCCTGGCCCCAAAGTCAATAATTTTCATCAACAGTGACCATGCAGATTGCTAAGGGCCAAAACTGGAGAGATCTCAAGAAGAGGAAGGAGCAGAGTTATGAACAGTCATTTCTTAACTGAGAGCATGGGGGTAATTCTGGCTAAGAAAGAGAAAGCAAAACTCTGCCTTTTCAGAAAGATACAGAACTCCTGACTAGGCCAGTCACCAGAGATAACCTTGGGTTAAAATTTGGCTCCTTGGAAAGAGGAGTGAACATTTTTCTCACTTTTTTATAGACGTATCTGCTCCTATAGGTGGTGCAGAGGTCTGATGATGATGGTTTCTCTACTTCACATTGACAGATGTCTTTTTGTTTGTCAAAATTTTGTCCCCAGTCTTCAGGTCCATCCTTCAATCCACAACATTGGTACTGCAAGAAAGGAGTAAATGTGGAGAAGAGTTAAAAAATATGTGATTTTCAGTTTTAAAGAGAGTAGGTGAGGGAGCTGATAGGAGCAACAAAAACCAAATTTTATTTCACCTTTTTCAATGTGGAAGTTGTCCCAAATTCATATGTTTCAAATATCCTTTAAATTTCTATACCATGAATGTAAGTGCATACAGTTGTTGTTTTGGTTTTTTTTAAGAAGAGATAGGAGAAAAAAAGACGAGATTTTCAGTATAAGATGCTCAAAATACATTAATATACTATAAAGCTAGTAATTATCAGTGCCACAATTGAACTAGAACACTAGGTATACTATTTTTTTTAAATCAAGCCTTCTTCTGTAGGTTGTACATGCAGAAGGTAAGTTGCCAGCTCCAGTAACATCCACATTTCACATCTTGAAAAGCCAGGCTGGAAATGTAAAATTCAGGCACATAAAACTCTAAAATCTATAAAAATAACCTCTTTGAATGATGGTTATCTCTTTAAATTGGAAATGGACTGAGGAGACCAGGGCTCCATTTGGGGTTTGTGAAACCTAAACCAGGTGCAGTTTCACTTCATGTTCCACTATATTCAAACCACTAAAGCTCAGAGGTGCAAACTTGGGTTTGAGGTCCTCCCTCTATTAAAAAGCAGCTGGAAATGTTCACATAATTTTGTATAAAAGCAAAGGCTGTGGGACACAATACAGCAGTCCTGTTACATTTAAAAATTAATGCAGTAATTAGGGGATTTTTCATTTTGCTCATCTCTCCAGAGGGCTTATTATATCAGAAGAAATAAGCTGTCTCAGAAGCAGAGGACAAGGCTGGAGATGGAATGGAGAAGGAGAAGCGGAAGTAACATAAGACACCTAAATATTGTTCCTTGTTTGGTTTTCTTTCATACAGCAGACTTCAAAAACATAAAAATTAACTTTATGTCAATGCATAAAAGCAAACACCCATTAGGGACTAAAAAACCAGAGCGGCAGGCATTCTGTCAATGCACAGACCCTGTCCTATCAAGAGAATATAAGTCCCTTCTGTGGTGTTTCATCTTGCCTTTAAGTCAGACCCTTACTCACCCCAGGGAATGAAATTCAAATCTGCAGCAGAGTAGTCATAAAATGAAGCAAAGACAGATACCAAAGATGAGACAAATAGCAACAACCCCTTCGTTTTTTTACTGCTTAATTACCATTTTCTGCAGCTTCTGGAACTCTTCCTGATACTCTTTATATTCTCCTGTAGTACTTTGCAGTGCATTCACAGCTTCACTCAGAGTAAGGTTAAGGGCTGCTTCAACCTGTAAGTTAAAATATATTACTAATTTTTTGAGAAGAAATAAAACTATATGAAGACATCCATGAAACTATAAAATAATACT
Organism: Camarhynchus parvulus; assembly: GCF_901933205.1. NCBI lineage: Eukaryota > Metazoa > Chordata > Aves > Passeriformes > Thraupidae > Camarhynchus > Camarhynchus parvulus. The sequence goes on along the minus strand of NC_044586.1, from coordinate 35,394,444 downwards.
GTACCTGAGGTTTGTACACTGCTCCTAAAACACCTGCTGTCACCTGAAGAATCAGTATCAGAAGCAGTGCAATAAAAAACTGGGGAAAAAGAAAAGGAGTAGAAAATTGTATTACTTTTGACCAAGGTGATATAATTTAAGTTAATATTTATCTTTCAGGTGCTTGAATAACCATGTAGGTAGAATGATTTTCCAGTCAGAGCTGCTCCAACTATTTCTTCTTTGATTATACGAAAAACTGGTGCTCAAGGCAGAGTACCAGCGATCAAAACATCTGGTGATCAAAACAAGGCACACACCAGAACAGTGTCATGGTAACTGTGTGTGGGTGAGAGTTGGGCAGGAGGACAGGGAGGACGTTCTAGGTGAACCAGCAAAGAGAGGGCTGGGAATTTAGAAAATTAAGTAGAATAGGTAATGGGTGAAAGCTGATGGAGGGAACTTTGAAGATGGCTGGATGGAAAAAAAAGCTAGTGAGTAACATGCTCAAGTCTCTCTGACCCGGTCTTCTTGCTGATGAGACCAACGATAATTTTTACCACAACAGAATTTAGAAGGGGCCCAAACTCAAGGTGTGCAAAGAAAACACAGGATTAAAATCATGCTTTTGGTTAAATTAAAAGGTGCCCATCCTCATTTGATGCTACTTGCAAGGACTCCATCCACCATATGTAGCTGTGGCCTGTGAAAGGCAGACAGACGTTTTTCCTTCCTACCAGCATCAGCATGCACCGGCTCTCCTTGACAGCACCGCAGCACCCGAGGAACCCGAGGATCATGATGATGGCACCTACAGCTATCAGGAGATTAACTCCTCCAAGCATGCTGCTGTCTATCCCCTGGAAAGAGAGAGGAAAAACAATCTTTCAGCTACCAGAAGGTTCTCCTAAAAGCATCTGTGTTCCCCAAAACAAGATCATTATTTTGTAACTGATAAATATACTGAGTAGCAACTACGGAGAAATTGTGATCCATAAATAAACAAAGCTCTAATGCTCCCTTCACAAATGTCGTGGTGGAGAGCTTTATAATATCTGGTTTTTCACAACCTTTATTTCTGCGCAAGATGAAAATCAACTTTACAGAGTAATTGAATAAATATAGATCTTCTGTCTTTAAAGTGGCTTTTTAGTTGGCTTTCAGTCAATGAATCTTTGCTTTTTACTGGAAGTAGGAGACTTGATTACCTCAAAACCTCTCCTACATTAACCCAGTGTTAAAAAAATCTCTGTTTGTCATTAGGAGACCAGGAACATACTCTATGACTGCTCCTGAGAGAACACTTCTCAGAGTGATGCTGCATATATTTTAGAAATAGTTAGATGTATTTTCCAAGGCAGATTTTTTTTTCTTTTTTTTTTGTTTTCTCCCAGGCTTGATCTCTAATATTACCCTCAGAGATGAGAACTTTGTTTTGATATGTGGGGCATTCAACCAAACAATTCATATACCTCAATATTATTAAATATCAAATTATTCAGTTCCCACAGGACTGACTAAGGCCAAAGGCCTAAAGAGAGAAAAATGTTCAAAGAATATTTTCCAATGATACTGGTGCCAAGATTAGCAAAAATGTCTGGAAGTTGTCACATTTATCTTCTGATGGAAATTGCAAAGGTATATAGACAAGTATAATTTGAAGAATGTGTTGTTCTTTCCCTTTCCAAGTTGGACTGAACCTCCTGTTATTTATTCATAGAAAGCTCTATTCATCTACAGCCAGATCCTTATGGTCTGCTCAGTTATTACTGAGGCGAAACATACATCGGGTTTGAATGGGAACTTTGCATGCCTGGAGGTAAAATGTGAGAAAATGCTTCCAGTTTTGGTCCTGACTCTTAATTCATAGTTTTTTGGAGAGTACTAAGTGTTGCTTCAGGAAAGCAATTTGACACACATTTAAATATTTTCTTCTGAATAGGAAATATCTTAAAAAATAAGATTTGGTAGTGGTTTTGGTTTTCCAAGCTCCATTGCATCATTTGAGCCATCACACCAGAGACTGTCAAGTGTCAAGTATGGCAGTTTTAGCATTTAATAAAATGCTGATTGAGGAGCGAAAGTTGTGATTCTTCCTCTTCCAGAGAAGAGAATGGCAGAGCTCTCCACTATGACCTGATCTACCCAATGACACAGTGTCATCTTGAACCAAGTTCTCTTGCATCCATGCTCTTCCAGACATGAGACACCTGGGACTGGCTAAGGGCAAAGTGCCATCAGCCAAATGGCAGGGAATGTACAAAGCTATCTTTTACCTTCACCATATTTTTATTTCCAGGTGGGAAAATACTGGTTTAAAAGTTGTTTCCTTAACTGACAGACTGTGCTAGAGCAGCAGGGGAGTTATCTGAAGAATTGCAATGTAATCTATACTAAAGGCTCAATCTGAAACCTGAAAAAAAATATGCTTCTCTGTGACACCTGGTTGTTTTTCACTTCTCTGGTCAAGAAGTATTTTTAGAAATAGAAGAATGCAAATTACGCTTTCAAATTAATTTGCATTTCTATGTCCCAAATTTATTTGAAAGAATGTACTGCTTAAACTTTAGAGTCAGTGCCAATAGTACTCACTAGGCAAAAGGGTCCACAGGACCATGGGGTCTTTGAAACAACAGGACCAACCTCTGCTGCATGAGTGAGAAAGATAAAAATATTCCCCACAAACATAAGGAGTAACCCTAGGAATAGATATGACTATACTATTCTAATAGGGAAAAACACAGAAAAGACTATGAGCTGCATATCTCCACATTATTCTAACACCAAAATCATTAACAAAAGCGTAATTATTTTTCACTAGAGGTGAGAGACACATTTTCAAAGAGAAATCTGTGTGCATCTGCATGAAACTACATTAATAACGCTGGCAGCTACTTCTCATAGTCATGTATCTCTGCTTGCATCGATCACTTTATCTGACTACCTGCACCATGATGTTTCATCTTAACGTCATAAAATGCATTCCTCTTCACCCACACAAACCACCTCAACAAAAACATAGAAAATTTGTGGAAATGAAGATGGGAAATTAAAGCATATGCAGTAGTTTCCACATTTCACATGGTGCTGGTATGACTGCATGCATTTACCTGCTGAGCACTGCTAACACGTATCCATATAGAGAATCCCAAAATAATGCAACCACACACCTGTGGGAGAAAATAAAGACAAGTTAGAAAGGTCAGCAACTTTTTTACTAACATTCAGTATCCAAATTGCACCATATGCTGTCCAAACTTCTGAAATCACTTGTTTGGCAAAGCAAAAGAAACATGAATTGCTGGAGCAGAGAATATTGATTCATTTCCAGGAAAATTCGTAAGTGTAGTTAAATCTTCAGGTATGCACCAGATCCCTGATGTTTCCACCCCAGAGGACTACGCATTTACATGATGATTTATATATGTGTTTGGGAAGCACACAGAAATTGCGTCAGATGAGAGAGAAATATAAATTGCTATTGTATCTATAAAGTGTGTCTGTAAAGAATGTTGTTTCTTGAATAATGGAAACATGAGATTCGATAAGGGATGTTTGCCTATCTGCTGTTTCTAGCCTTATTCAGGAGACATATCTGGAGACCTTCTCTATGGTAAACCTAACAGGAAAATTTCTAAATAAATTCTTTTTGCTGTTTCAAATGCAGCAATATCTGGCCATCTCCAATCCTTAGAACAGGTCTCATAAAACACCTAGAGTATATGTTCCCATTATAATTTTACGGAAAAGAGACAACTTGAGCTTGTACATGTGAATGTTTGACCAGCATGACTTTCCTTAAGATGGTGGAGTCAGGGAAGATGAATCACAGGTCCAGGTACATTCCTTCATTTCTAGTTGTGCTTCTATTCCATCGATCATTGAGGTACTGTTCCCCTGTGTGCCAGTCACTCTATTCCTAACCTTGTTGTTGATGAACCTCACACAGAATTTCTCTTTATTAACTGTTGGACACAGGTAACCAAGAGGCTACTCTGGTGTGAGGATTGTGCCTACTGAGATGACTGGTAAGAGAGAGACCTCACTGAGGACCAGGGACTAGTCAGATTTATAATTATCTCCATGTGCCACTAATACTCAAGTCATAAATGGCCCTGAAATGTTGTTATGAATTTCCCTTGAAGACTGGGACTATTGAAATTAAAATAGTTTTTTGTACATGGTTTAGATTTTTTTTTTTTAAAAACTTTCCCCACAGAAGTTTTCATATAATATTCAGTATCAAAGACATGAATAACCTCAGCAGATCATTGAATATGGAATAGGGCCAGCACTCAGACATGGGTACCACACATTTTCCTGCTCTAAGTAAAGCTCCCATAAGTACATTTTAAACATGAAAAATAAAGTTGTACAATCAATGACAGCTATAACATGTTATCAAATTTAACTAGAACTTCCCACTAAAACCTTTTGAATCCTGCTGAATTTGCCTAGAAACTGATGGTGTATCATATGACTATACATTTCAGTCTTGTTCAGCAGCACTGTGTGAGTGATGTGACTATTCACTAGATAACAGGGGCTTGCTAATGTGAAAGTTTCCACTGAAGCATCTATTGCTACAAATCCAAAGAGAGTTTTTTTGTTACATAGGACCTCCCATTAAAATACAGCAGAGTAGTAGAAGCAAATTTAACTAAATGTACAGGAACACATCAATCAAATGGGAATACTACAATACTTTCTCAATGTAAAAATAGAAACACTGTTTATAAATCAAACTTTTAGTAAGATGTGTCCATATCTTAATTTTTAAAATAGAGTTGGTTTAGGTTGATTAAAAAATGCTCCATTTCAGTAAAATCTTAATGGTTTGTTTCCAGTTATTTTCATAATATACAAAGTGTACAGAAACACATAAAGAAAAGTTTTGAAATAGCAAATAAAAATGGTCTGTTCCCAAGGAGTCCAAGTTGAACATGTCAAGTTTGCTGCAATACTCCATCCTAAAGTATTCTTAAAATAAAGTTTCAATGAAATAAACTTTCATTCCAAGAAATTTCATTTTTAATGAATTGCTAGTGTTTTCTGATGGAATAAAATAAGCTTCTTTGAAAATGTCTTCACCCATTTTCCCAAAATTAGATGGCTATCTTATTTTTGCTACAATCCTTAATAAAGAATCAGTGATCTTATCTCAGCCTCATAAATTGAACAGCAAGAGTACTGCTGTCCCTCACATTTGGTTGGTTCTTCTCAAGCTTTCAAATTTGGTGTGAGGAGGAAATACAGCTCAGTTGGTTAAATCAATATCACCTCAGATGAGCCTGACATAGTCCTGAACCAACAGTATATTAAGACTCTGCAATTCTCATACACACAAATACCAAATTTGTGGGGAATTTCCTCCACTGGCACACCCTTTTCAAACAGTAAGTTCAAGTATATCAGGAGGAACTTTTACAACAACAGAAGGTTGCTTCTGTTAAAGAAAATATTTGACTGGCGTACTTCCTTGAGACACCTGAAATGACAATTCTAGGCACGTCCTGCAGAGAATGTGGCCTCTGGCTCAGCAAACCTGCTAAGCTTGTCTTGCTACTTCAGGGACTGAGATGTTCACATTAAGGTTCAGGGAAGGGGCCACTTTGTAGATGGGACTGCAAGTCTGGTATTAACAGCTGATCAAAGATCTTCATCACCAACCATGTTGCTTCAAACAAGCGTCAGATGTCAGTATTCAGTGAAAAAAATAGGTAATACTCCAATTTTGCATGATGTGGAGGAGCAGAAGTTGGTGCAATGAGGACAGCAGGTGAGACTGGATATCCTGCAAACTCCAAAGACGGGAAAGAAGAAAAATCTGACGTGTTAGGTTTAATGCACAAAACTGACAAGGATTAATTTAAGGACTGTTAGAAACTCCATATAGAGCCTATCAGTCCATATAGGCACCCAGTTCCAAAGCACAGATCTTCAAAAACCAGTCTGCTGTTCTTCGCCTAGCTGGGAAGATGAAAAACTCTATTTGTGTGCTGGAATCCAGCATGGGGCTCATGGGCATGTAGATGCCCAGGGGACAAGCATCATGTAGTGAAGTCATAGTCAATTTGCAGAGCTACCTTAGATTATTCCAGGGCTTACACACTTAGTGTGATGCTGCATGAGCTGCTTAGAAAACGTCGTCAGAAGCTTAGAAAGCTCATTCCTGAGTCTTTCAAGAGAGGACACTCCCTGAGAGATTGCAAAGGGTGTAAAATGAGAACACCAGGTAAATACGCAACAGTCGTTCTTATCTATTTAGGTTAAAGTCACCTTCATTTCCCAGTATCAGAGAGAGCAGCTATGGGATGAGTGGCTGTAAAGTTATCTCTGTTCCCTCAACCTTACTGTTGCAGTTTAGCGATTTCCATGAGTTAGACAGGAATGTGAACCAAAAAATTCCGTTTCATTATATTTCTGTCAGGCCATACTGTTCTTCCCTATCTTGATCATGTTAACTAAACATCTGCCTAAAAATAATTAACTATAGCTGCATTCCTGCCCTTCTCTGTTTCATTTTCTCTGTCTTAATAGTGCTAAACACCTTCCCTAAAGCAGATAACTACAGTTGCATTCCTGCCCTTCTCTGTTCCATCGAGGCAGGCATGTGCACAGTGAATGCTCTCAGCATTCTCTTCCTCAGAATACAGTATGGGTTTTTCAACTTTGGTATAAAGATAGGAGGAAGTCTGTTTCACACATGCTTGTTTCAAGACTCCCCCAGGACCCCACCCATTTTTTCTCCCTAGGAAATCTGTACTGTCACTGGAGGCATAGGACACTGGTCCAATGTTCATTCTAGAAGTCGTTTGGAGCTTTCCTAATGCTAGTCTGAGACATTTGTCCTTGTTTTAGCTCACAGTAAACACAGATGAATGTGAACAGGTGTTCTGGTTTGGGTTGGGGTAATTTTCTTCATAGTGGCTGGTGTGGGGCTGTGTTTTGGATTTGTGCTGAACACAGGGTTGATAATATAGAGAAGTTTTTGCTATTGCTGAGCAGGGCTTACATCAAGTTTTCTTTCTCCTTTCATACTGCTACTCTGGTGAGGAGACTGAGGGTGCTTGGGAGGTTGGGAGGAGACACAGCCAGGATAAGTGACCCCAGCTGACCAAAGGGATGTTCCAGACCATTTGACATCATGCTCAGTAGATAAAGCTGGCAGAAAGAAGGAGGAAGGACATTTGGAGTGATGGCATTTGTGTTCACAAGTAAACACTTCACGTAAAGAGGACCTGTCCCCATGGAGATAGCTGAACACCTGCCTGCCCATGTGAAGCAGGAAATTATCTATTTGTTTTGTTTTGTTTACATGAATGGCTTTTTCTTTCCCTATTAAACTGTCTATATGTCAACTCACGAATTTTCCAGCTTTTATGCCTTCAATTCTCTCCCCAGTCCTGCTGGTGGGAGCATGAGTGAGTGTCTGTGTGGTACTTGGTTGCTGGTGGGGGTCAAACCACAAAAACAGGAAAAAACTTCCTGAGGAACAAGAAGTCAAACTCAGAAACTTACAGATTCCTGTAAATCCTGTTGCATAAAAACTTCAACACAAATGTCAAAAACCTTCAATCTGCCTTCATTAACCCAAAGGAGGGAACTGGAGGAGACAGTCCAAACCATCACTGGTGTGTCAGGAATTTCTTTGTGAGGTCCATAAGTAATCAAAGAATTTGGGCTAGCCACAAATTTTCCAAGGCTACTGTTTGTGGTCCCTTTTGAATGGTATCACCTTTTCACTTGAAAAAAATCCCTTGAGGCAAAGCCCATAGTATGTCTAGGAGTTCCACTTCTGGTTTCAGTGAACCCCTGGTGAACCTGACAAAGCTCTGTCAGGAAATCTCACAGTGAGGCTGAAGCATGAGAGAAGTGTCCTTTAACTCAAACCTTTCCAGAGCTTTCAAGACCCAAAATTCTTGCAACCCAGCTGAGATGTGGTAAGTAGGCAAATGTGGTTCAAATAACACGCAGAAACCTGCCTGCTGTGCTGTGCTGTATCAGCCTTGGTACAGCTGTGGCAGCACTGCCAGCTCATACATTCCTAGAAACATTTACTGCCCACCATCCGAAACTAATTATACAGTAAATGTAAAGCAAAGAACCACAAAGAAGGCTATGAAAACTGTTTATCAATTAGGAGGCTAAAAATTCAAGTAAATTTTCCGTATTTTCTATTGCAACTGCATTTTGAGGATCTTGCATACAAACAGCAATAAAAGGAAAACAACTGCGCATTGTTATTGCAGAGCCTGTTATCTTCTGACTGAGATGAGTAATGTCCCTCGACATGAGGGGCACCAGATGAACAGGGAGACAGATTTGTAGCTTGTCTACTTTTAAATGCTGAGGGAAAGGTGTTTAGATGGAAAAAGACAAAGGGAAGGGCAAAAGTTAAATATATTCTCCCCTCCCTGATTTAGAATCATACTCTAGTTCCACTTATGCTCTATTTTCTTTACAATTTCTCTAACTGCAGCATTCAGATAGTGGGGAACACATTTCCTACATCATTAATAACAGTTTAAACACTAACTTACCCAAAAGAAAAAGTTGAAGATGAACATGGAGTACTTCATGCATTTGCTTACACCCGCCATTTTCAACCAGCTGAGACAAAAACAAGTGCTGCAAAAGATGCTTTCCTAAGAGTTTGACCTCGATATAAAAGTTGTTCTTTTGTCTTCAGAAAACCTCTCGAAGCACGTCAAATACACCGTGCTCTGCTCCTGGAAGCAAATGTTAAGACCAAATCATCCACAATTGCTTAAATAGTTGCTTTATCACAGGTAAATATTAACCAAGCATTAGGGAACACTACCAGTTGTTACCACCAAGTCTCCAGGTTCTTACTGTGTCTTGTGATTTGTACTTCTCTGTAATAATCCTATGACTTGTCATATGCCTCAAAAGTAAATAATGAAGCAGAAGTTAGTTTTGAGAGGTGAGCATAAAAATATTTCACAGACCTGCTTTTAAGAGGAAGTTGAAATGATTGCATTTCTCAATCCTTTACGTTGCAGGGTTTACTCTTTCACTGACTAATGTTTACTGCCAGCATTCATTCAGTTGTGTTCACACTTCCACTTCAGATGTTCAACCAGTGTGAAGGCATGAGTCTGCTTTATCCCAAGAGAGGAGGGATAAGGAATCTGCTAACATTTTCTCCCTCTATCTGCTTCAGATCCTTTTCCTCTTCCCCAGCAAGTCACGACCCCAGGAACCTGAGCATTGTGGTGCACAAACGTCCCACTGCGCAGGTTTCCAGAAGCATTTGGAACCCCAGCACAGCAACCCTAGCTCTGGCACTGGGTGCAGGATCCCTCTCAGCAACAAGAGCCAGACTCATTCCAGAAAGCAAGGCAGAAAGCCTGTTTCATTGGGTTTGGGCTTTGTCTTGTTTGTTTTCTTCTGTGTCCCTCCAACTAAGAATCCTGAGGCAAAAATAGAGGTATATTTGCTGGGTTTTTTCCTATCAGCCTATTTTCTGAAGAAGCCCCATACAGCAGTGCTTGTAGAAATGAGGATCAGATACAGGTTTCTCTGAGTTTATAATTTAAAAAAAAAGCCTTAATTTTGAGGGTGAACACAATGTGAGAGACTAAGGGAACGCTGATATGGACTGATTTATGAAGTCCATTTGGCCCAAACCCAGTTTTCAGTCTTCAATGTCAATTCCTGTTCCTCAGTTGCGGTCTCTGTATTTGAAAAAAATGGGAAGTGTTAGTATATAACACAATTATAGATGGTGACAAAATTATGTAAATTAGAATCTGGCTTTTGTAGGATCCACAAAAAAAAACCCACCAGTACTCTCTTAACTAGCTTTCCCATTTTCAGTAGTGTATCTATACCTGCCTCTGACTTCCTGTGCTCCTTTCTGGGGTAATACTCTTTGTTATAACTCTAGGATATCAACTGTCTGACTACCTTATTTCAAATATTCACCCTAAATCTGAGAATGTTCCTAAAAGTAATTGCACTCATGAAATGCAGATATTGCAAGGATTGGGAGAAACAACTGTGTGGTATGGTTTCCATCTAACACGCTCCACAAAGAAGTAAATTGAGAAATGTGGGTGTCTTTATGGAGGGATGCCATAGCCACAGATGAATCATGAGAAAAGTTTAAATAGTCATATAAAAATGTATGAAAAGGACCATGAAGGGTTGTAAGGGAATTACGGATGATACAGGATTTGAAAAGATAAGTCTGCAATCAGACCATACAATTGCAGAAAAGTAAGTTTATTATAGTGGAGTTTGGAAATTGCACAATGTACCAGAAACGACCCTGCTGTAAATCTCCACACGGAGTAGATACTGATTAAGGAAGGCTTGAGCCATAGCACTGCTGTCTATGAGATGCTTAGCCCAGGCATTCAGTCAGAGACAGCTGAGGGAAAATGTGCTGAGGAAATAATAATGTAGGAGGCAAGCGTGAGCATTCACACTGGCTCTTCAAAACAGGACTGTGCGCAAGGACCTTTGACATGCCCAGAACTTCTGTTTTCTTGGTTTTGGTTTTGGCGAGTTTTGGGGAGGTTTCTTGGCGCGGGTTGGGGGTTTTGGGATTTTTAGGGGGTTTTGGGGATTTGGGGTTTTTTTTAATAAGCCTATTGAACATAGCCACAAGCAAGTTCTGGTAAGATCCCAGCTTACAACATGCTAAATTACAGCTGCTGAACAGAAACTCAGTATCTGACTTTGCTACAATTCCTACATGTTTCAAATCTATATTTAATAGTATCTAAAGAAAAAATATGCAACCTAAATTTAGAAACAAACAAGCAGTTTCCAATAAGTGACAGATTTTCAGCTTAAATCTTCCATATGTTTGCCTAATTCTTATTTCCTGGCTACACAGTTTTTATGCCTTGGAGAAGGGAAAGGCTACGATTATGGCAGAGATTACATCCTTAGTTGCACCTACAAGTACGAAGGTCATGCAGATAATTGCAGAGGCTTATAAATCACAGGAATGGCATGAGAAAATTTGCTGCTATTTGTCTGCATATGAAATTGCTTCCACTACCCCTCTACTAACTGTTTAGATAATCAGCTATACCCTGCCAATAACAAAGCCTAAGCCACAAACTACTCAAAAGCTTTCCTGAGCAAAGAATTTGTGAAAATCCATTTAGTTACTGCTCCTCTGCGGATTAGAAGAGGAGGGTTATCAGTGCAGAGCCTGAGTGTAGCACAGGGTGAGAGCCTCTGACACAACACACACAGCTCCCACCACAACAGGGGAGCTCTGACAACATGCTCACACAAAATACTGGAGAGACATATTTTAGCCAAAAAAAGAATAAGCCAGTATTTCAGTATTTCTGTAATGAACCTGGAGTAAAGCATCCCCCCTTTAAAACATCCCAAGCAGCTACAGCTGATTTTACAGTTTTTATCTTCCTTCACCTCCAAGCCTTCCTCACTCTGAGTCTTTTTCCTCTTGTTTTGCAACCTCCCTTTTCTCTCTGAGCTCACAAGCTCAGGCTGTGACCAAAGCCCCATATCAGATGATTCACTACACAACTAGTCACACATTCAGGTTCAGACTTGAAAAATTGATTTGTCCTGGGTAGCAGTGAAGTCCTTGAATGGTGGGGTGTGAATAGTGGAGAGTAAAAGGGATTTTGCCCATTTCAGTGATAAATGCATAACAGAGAAGATGGGTAAGAACCATATTCAGAGTGGAGGTTGAAGCTTCAAAGGGATCAGTAGATCTCAGGATCTGCTGAATCAGTAGATTCAGCTTATATAAGGTGTGCAGAGATGGATTTCAGGCTGTCATCGCATTTGTCCTTCAGCCAAAGGGATACTTGACCTCTTGCAAGCTCTCTTGTTGCTCTGAGGTCTCAATACAAGTTTCTGCATTTCCTAATTAAACTCTTGTCTAAACAAAAGTACAAATTATAAGCACTTTCTTATGCATTCGCAGTAAATTATTTACTCATAATTCCAGGTGAAGCAAATGTTGAGTGGCATTTGCCCTGTCAGCATTTCTGCAGTCACCTAAATGGGGTGTGCTGCCTAACAAAGGCATGTTTGCAGTGCAAACAGTGGGACACACACCTTTAAAACAGTGCAAAATGTTAGTATCTGTTCTTGCCCTTGACTGTACTTGCAACGCAGCATCTGACTCAGTTTGTACTTAGTTTACTATGGCTCAAGTTGAGTTACAACCTTAGCAATTACATCTCATTGCAATATGGTAAAAGCCTGTAATAATTCAATTGTAAAACTGAAGAATTTTATTATGTCTGATTCTTAGCAAAATACTACAGTTTCCTAACTGATCTTATTTTTGATACGTGGCCCTGCCGTGACAGCTGAGTTTATACTCAAATCGCACAGTCAAAAACTACAAGACTCCCTGCCCTCATTTTGAACTATCCTTTGATTTAAGCCTTGAGTTGAAGGATGAGAGTGAAAAACATGACAAAAATATACCCCAAAACTCCAAAGGCTGAATAAAAAGCTAGAAGAAAGAAGACAGCACTATTGCATTTAATCATGCACCTTAATCCATTTTCATTATTTTGTATAGCTGATTTGTGATTTATGAGTGCATAAACTTTTTGGAAACTTCCATGCCTCACAGGGTTTAGATAGTTATGGTTGAGTCCAAGGCTGACACTGCAACTGACCACATGAAAAGCTGTAGAAGTGTTTTCAACCAGTATTAGACATGCATATGGGTGGCTACATCAGCTATCTAGTGTGCCTTCACAGTTTCTTCCAAGGAGTGGACATTGCTAAGGAGGGATTAAGCTTATCCTAAAGTAGGCATAAAAACAGGACAGGTGAACTGTGCCCTTGAACTGCCTGTTTCTTGCCACTGACCAAAAAGTGAATCCATGAATCTGAAGACTTATGAGATGGATTCCGCACTGGAGTTTCCTCAAGGGGACAGCATCTCTACTCCACAGCAGGAACTTTTTGCTCTTAAACTGCTCTAAAGGAGGAGCATGTGTCTTTCAGTTACTGAACTTCTTTGTTCTGTTAAAGTGATGGAAAAAGTGTGGGGAAAAGGACACAGGAAATGAGGATCTGGTCTCAGCTGTGTTGCACTGTGGGCGTGTGTACAGGAGTTTTGCCATGAGATATGCCCTGACCCAAAGCTGTGTAGCTGCCATAGCAAGGGGTGTAGCCCAAAGCTGCAAGCCTGTTCTTTCAGAGGCACTGACTGATTACAGCTCAGCAGGTTTTTGACCCCAGCCCCACCCCAGTTACAGCTCAGAACAAGCTATAATCCACCCAGAAAGCTATCTGTGTGACCTCTCTCTGCCAGAAAATGCTGGTGCCTTCCTTCCTTTCTTTTCCTCTCCCACACCCTGTACAAGGATTAGCAGAGTTGTATCTCAGAACAAGATCTGAAGCCTCTCCATTTCCTATGGGCTACAAGAGTGAATGGGCTGCTGTTAGTGTGCCAAGAGTGAGTGGGCTCCTGTTAGCAGGCCACTGGGAATGGATTTCTTACCTGTTAGGGCTTTTATTTTCATTTTTAAATAAAAGGTGCTTGTAACCATTAGCAATGTAAACATTTCTTTCATGATGACTGATGATAATCATCTGTACTCCAGCCAAGAGATACACAAACTGTTTATATAAAAGATATAGCCCACATTATGTTACTGAACAGCCCAGCTCACAAGAGGCAGGAGCCTGATCATCAATACAAACCTGGATTTCCAGGACATGTCCATGCACACAGTAGCAGGTAGATCCTACTGTCTGCCTTGTAAGCCTCAGCTCTGGGCTGGGGAATGTATAGCTGGGTTACCCTGATGCTGCCCTCTCCTCAGAGGCTGAGAGAAAGGCAGTGTGGATGTATAATACCCCTCATATCAAAAGAGGCCCTCAGAGGGCATGGGCATTTCTGTGGACCAGGTGAGTTTGTTGGCCCTAAGGGTGCTGGTCAGAGGTGTGTCACACCTTCCCTCTGACCACACTTTTCACATGACCCATGTACAGCTTGTCCCCAGTGAGAGAGTTTAAATGGGGATATGTCTTCACAAAAAGTTCCTATTCTGACAAAAGTTTCACCAGGAAATCCCCATCCAGCTCTGTGCTAAACTCCTACCCAGGCTCTCCATGGCCTGGTGCCAGCAACACTCATGTGTTCCTGTTTTAGCAAGGTCTGGTGTCTCAAACACTCTCACTTCCCCTAAAGTAACAACTCTTCCAGAAAACAAACCTCAAGCAGCTTGTGATCCACCCTGCCTCCCAAAGGGCACAGCCTTCTCTTCCCATACACCCCTGGTTTTCTTCTGAGCCTTTCATCTGAAAACTCTCTGAAATACATATCTTTAAACTTTGAGTGATACTTGGCTATTATTAAAGTCCTTAAGTAGGAATAAACCCACATACCTAATCCATATATTTCTCTTCACACCCTCCCTGCTTCTACAGACCTTCTTGTTTACTGTTGCTTTACACAATTTAGCTCATTTTTCTACTTGACCAACTAAGCTCTTCTTTTGTGTCAGAACTCTTGTCAGGGAATTCCTATTTCCCAGCACCTGTTCAGGATTCATTTAAACTGTATGTCTCCAAGTTTAAAATCTTTTTGTGGTTTCAAATTTAACTCATCATGGATTAAATGATAATCAGTGTCAGTAAGGGCCTCAGTATCTAGCCTGTAGATACAGTATATTATTAGTAAGTATATGATTAAGTCTTACTTTGTAAAAAAAAAAAATGCTTGCTAAAGAACACATGCTGAAAAGGTTTCCTGTGGGTTTGTACTACATAGGCAGGGCTCCATGTATGGGAGCTGTGACTTACATAAGGGGTGGTATTTTTGACCCCTGTCATTATCAGCATATCTTGAAAATGTCTGTGTTATAAAGTACAGATTGCTGTGAAGAAGGATGCCTTAAAAATGCAGAGAACAGCCTGTGTCAATGAGGAATCAAAAGATTTCTCATGCATTTTTAGAATATTGTCTTCTTTTTCAAGAAGTGGGGAGCTGATCTAGGAGGGTTTTTCCTGGAGAAGACATACATATTTATTATTCAGGTCTAAACACCAGAAAACAATTCTAATTTTGTTTATGCCTATGTAAATCAAAAGTTCATAAGGCAAGTCTGTGAGGGCAAATTTGAAATAATATATCTAACTGCTCTCCTACCATATTTTTTCCGAGGAAAAAGAATAAACCTGATAGAGAAATGTGACACTTTCTCTCTGAATTTTCCCTGCTGCCCTCTACTCATGGGTGGGAAGCATCCCAATGATGTGAGGCCCAGAGAGGTATACAGTCATTTTGTGATCCAAAACCAGATACTTACCAGTTAGAAAATGAGAACCAGGTCGTTCTGTTGTTTTATAGACATGAGTTATGCAACTATAATTATATTGTTCCCTATCAAGATGCATTCTTAATGCTTTATATGAAAATTCTACATAATACAGGCGGGCAGGCAATGTGGTCACTAGTTATGTTTAGAATTGGTACCCAGGAAGTCCATAATATCTGCCATGAAATTTTGCTCAAAAAATGCAGATTTGATATTTATTTTGACAAGTATTTCTTCTATTTCAGGATAATATGACACTCAACCCCCTCTTTCAGTGAGGCATACCTCTGTTTGGCAAAGTAAAAACTAAACACATTAAAAAAAATTAAAAACAAATGTAAGTAAGTAAGTTTTAGCTTTCAACATTATTAATTTCTTAAGTTTCATTTGAGATAAAACATCTATGCTCTGAAAATTGAATGGGAGCTTCTTTATTTTTCTATAGTTCCTGTAGACAGTGATGCTATCAAAATAACACAGCACAGCAAGTGAGCTACAGGCTTCACAACCCCCTGGAACTTAGAGATCCTCTGGGAGTATTTTACCAGATGTGTATGATCTTTCCACAGTCCCGAGAGGAGTTTCCATCAACCCTCATCTGCTCACTGACCTTCACAATCCCACTGACATTAAACTCTTCTTCTCTGCAGCACTTTGTGGGCACTGGGGTCTTTTCTGCTTCAGATAGTTGTATTGCTTTTTCAGTTTAATCCCCTCACACACAAAACTCTCATTTCTACCCCTGAGTGCTGTTTTTCACAAAACTTGTGTATGAAAATTCTGTCATTTGCAGACTATAAACATTTGTTGAAAAAACTCTTACTTCAATTTCCATTCATCTTTGTCCCGCAAGTGCTATTCATTTATCCCCTCTATACGTAAAAAGATTCTTTTCTTTCCAAATGTTTTTTCTGTAGCTGAAAGGACAGGAAGAGAACTGAAGAGTATTACTGAAAACTTTATAGTAACTACCAAATAGCAGAGTTAGAGACTTTACCTACTGGCAACGATCCAGAATTATAACTTGCACATGTGCAATTTACATTTGGACTAAAAACTAATTTCCTTCTGAAGCCATTGAAGAAAGATGCTGTAAAGAGCCTGTTCCTCCTCAGAAAAGCTAAGGAGCCCATGCTGAGGGACCATTGGCCTCCCAAGCCTGTAATCAGAGCTGAGAGTGGTGAACTTTCCTTTCAGAGGAATCTCAGAACCATCCAGCACTAAGCTTCAAATGCTAACCACTACTGTAAAAAGAGTTCCTCTTTTTTTCACCCTTCACAAATTATCTGGGATTACCTCCCTCTGATCAGACAAACACATGGAACTGGGATAGTCCTGGCTGTTGGATAAAGATGAGTATCTTCAGTGCTACAAGAGGTGTCCAAGACCTTCCTTTACTGAGATAGAAAGAAAAAAATATACATGCTGGAATAATCCTGGGGCTTTTGTAGCTGCAGAAGTTCTTAGAGACCAACTCAGGGTTTTGTAGGTTATGATGTGCTTCCTCACTTGCTCTCTGACCCCCTTGGCTCATTCTCTGACAAACACTACAATACCACAAGGGAGGAGCATCTGAAGACAAACCTTTTATTGATGCCATCCATGAAGGATTTCAAAGCTCTGTGTAGAGTCAGTCTTAGAGCTGACCCAGAACATTTAAAATCGTCCTCTGCAAGGACAGGCAAGACAATCTTTAGGGAGCTACTCTGCCTCAGAGTATCATTCCTGGGTGGATAGCTGGAATGGCAGAGAGCTCTGTCAATTAGAAAGCTGATGGAAAAACTCAAGAGAAAATTCAGGTAATATACTCCTTATTTTATGTTACCTGAATTACTATGAGAACTACTGGCCCCTTTGAAGGTATTTGGCCAAAGCCAAATCTTTAGTAACCATGTTTATATTCATGTCATGAGCCAGCGGAACTTACAGGAAGTGTGAATTAAAATAAATGAAAATGATGAAACTTTAGTTTAAATTTAAAATAGAATCTTTTCCATGGGTAACATTTAAAACAGAGGTGAGAATACCAAAAGGAAAGGGACAAAACTTCACAACTAAAAGTAAAACAGGATCGTTTTCATGTCTTACCTCCTTGGAACACAGTTGCTGCTGTTAAGATAATAAAAAACATTTTTCCATTAAGCTGTAGGCTTCACATCAGCTTAAGGTTAGGCTTTGTATCTTCTCTTTGCTAAACCATTTACTCCCTCAAAGTGAAGAATTTCTTCCTTTGTCATGTCTATAGATGAGATTAACAAGCACACACACTTTATACACTTCATTAATCCTTGTGATGATTCATGCGCATGGGGGTCAGACTCTAATCCAAGTCAGACCTCTAAAAATACTTGACCTCCAGATGTCTGTGCTGACTGCTGTAGCTAAAAGCAGAGTTTGGACACATTTTATTTCTTTTCATTGCACTGTAGTACAGATTAATCATATTCAAACTACCCTTACGAAAGACATACTTAACAGTGTGCTAACGATACGTAAAAAAAAGGCCTTTTACACAAGGATTTTGATTACACGGGGATTTTGATTTTGGTTTTAGTTCAAAATCTGGCATCAAAGATGTTTTGCTTTTGAAAGAGTCTTTGGTTACTAAAAATAAGGCATAGCCATAGTGTTACACACAATAAGCTTGTTGCTAAAGATGTCAGGCATAGGGCAAGCATCCTCCAGGACTCACACTGCTGGGTGCACAGGACTCTGCTCCACGGTGCCCAAGACCTCTAGAATGGGTGTCGGGGAAATACTACCACCAAACAAAAATGTTGCAAGAGATAACCATGATTTGAATCACTATTTAACTATGCTTGGATTTAGCTCCATTCTTGGGTTTTGAGTTGCACAGTTCTTCATTACTCAAATTTATTTACAGACCTGAAAGGCTTTTTCTCCTGTCCTTTCACCCAATCATGCAGAAATCAGATGTATTTTTGCATCCGAGTACTGCTATGTTGGTTGATTCAGTCTTACCCATGCACTACTACAAATTTTTTCTGTGACAGCCACCCAGAACACCCTGTCATGAGGATATTTCTTTTCGATACTTTTTAAATATGATCCCTTTCATTTAATCTTAAAAGTTAGTTTTCTAACCTGAAGGTGACCCATTCTAAATATATAAAACAGGTGAGATGGTTTATTGTTGGCAAGAGTATATTTTTTTAGAGATAAATTCTTTAGACTGGCTTTAAAGGGTTATTTCAGATTATATGTCAAATATAAGAAGCTGGTATTAAAGGAAATAGGTATTACACTAAAATGTTTCTATCTGTGCAAGAATTTAAATGCTGTGCATTACACAAATCATACCATAAACCAAAGTCGGCTGGCTTTACTCAGAGATAAGATGTATAGCTATATAGCTATAGCTATATATAAGATATAGATATAAGATACACAGTTTGTAGATAAGGTGTTTCCCACTCTGTTGGATTACTTAGAAAATATTTACTCATCCCAGGAAGTCTGTTAATCATATACATAAAGGATCATATTTTTACCTGGTATAAATGGGAATAACTTCACTGATTTTCAAGTTGGTCTTAGTAGCAGAAGAAACATACCACAGGCCATTAACTCCTGAAAATATTGAAAAGGAGATCATCTGATCAGAATAGATATAGGAAGTTTAATATCTACCACAATGATCTGTCTGATGTATTTCCTCATAAAGCCTGTCAATGATGGCAAAAAAAATCTTGAAGGTCAAAAGCTCTTCTCTCAAACCATCTGTATTGCAGTTTCAATAGAAGTTGCTGTTAAATGTGGAGGATTCTACTTCACTTGAAGCACTTAAATTAAATCTGAATAACTTTCTGAAAGGATGTGCTTTAGATCAAAGACAAGCATTGAGGCTGGAGCAAAAAATGAATGAGTAGGTTTCTATGGGTTGTATTACATTAAATTTCAGGATAGATGATCTTAATGCTCTCTCCTCATCTGAACATAAGAATCCAGTCTCATTTAGCTAGACTGTATTTCACTGCCACAACTACAATGATTTCATGAACTATAAAAATACAATTTTTAATTTAAGAAATTGGCCTTTGAGCTCAGGGAGTACTCTTGTGTTCTCTTGTTAGCACAGATATCATATTATATCCTTTTTATTATCTTCCATTTTAGCAGTTTGTTTTCTTCACTTCCTCTGCTCCTGTTCTTATTCTCAGTAGGAACATTCTTCTAACTTCCATTCTAATACTTGCACATGGCCAGTTTACATTTAAACTTGCACATGGCCAATTTACATTTACACTTGATTTCTGTGTTTTCTTACAACTATGTCTTCTAGCCTGAATAGTTATTTCCTTTCTGTAACACATTTATGAACTGAAAAACTGCTTTGTCCAAAAGATGCCACATTCTCCTAATTTCTCCTCACAAGATGCTGAGCCTTACACTGTCTCTCTGCATCACTTCCATTTGAGTTAATCTTTCCTGAATAAGGGAGCCCCATGAAGGATATGGAATTCCAGATGAGGTCTGAAAAACTGCAATGGCCATCCCTCTTTCTACATGTAATTGCTCTCCTTTCTTGTCTGTATCACAGCAATAGTACATACTTACCCTGGTAAATAGTATGTCCAAGGTCCCTATCCTCAGATTTTACCAGATTAGTTTATGATTTATTACACAAGGCTTTTTCTTATCATTGTCCAAGATAAATACTTGACATTATATTTTTCAGAAATTCATCCCATTCTAATCCTCAAGGCCTCAGGCCATTCAGCTTTTTTTCTGTATCTTGATTGTTCATGTCTTGATCATCTCTCAACCCTTTGTGTCACTACCATTTCCAATCAGGTTCTCCCATTATCCACACTACAGAAAAAAATATTAAAAAATAAAGATCCCAAGTCTTCTCCTTTGCTGCTTCTGCTCTGTTCCTCTATAAACTTATTTCCTTCAATGACAGCATCTTCCCTTTCAGCACTATCTGATTACATCTCTATTTTAAGCATCTCCTTACCCACCACAAAATACTTCTGTTGATCTCGATTTTCACTGGTTTCACTGGCATCCCACCACATACTTTATAGAGATGGGATGGAAAAGAGGTCTTGCATTTCTTCATTTATTCTGCAACTTATCTGGAAGAATGGTCTTGAGATTGCCTTGTGCAGCAGGTACCTGCAAATTCTGAATTTTCTGTGAAATATTTTATCTACCATATCTTCAAATGTACACCTTTATTTCTGCACCAGTTGATTGTACAGTCTATCGAGCATTCCTTGGAGCTCTGTTATGCATCATGCATGTGATCAGATATACATTCTGTAATCAGATACATCCTAAATTAATGAATAATATGAAATGTCTCACCTAACTAGCTCTACTTATTCTATAGTTCTTTGGATTTCTTCTCCTAGTAATTTCCTAGTCACCATTGTCTCCTCTGAGTAGTCCCTCCTTTTAAAGACAAAAATAAATAATGTTTTTAAGAAAAAGGAAAAAAAAGAGCTATATAAAATTAGCATTTCACTACTTTTTATTTGTTCCTGCAATAACTCATTTTTGATTACTGGAATGCAACATCTGGCTGTCGTCTCTCAGCATCAAACTGGACTTTCATAACCAACTATTGTGTTTCCAGGCAATGTGTCTCCCAAATTATGACAACATACCAATACAGACAAAATGTGTTTATGAGCCTTCAACTGCAGTGGAGGATGTGAGATCATTGGACTGAGTTCTTAACCACATTAGGCTTGTTTGGGCGTCACTGCAGATTTCATGAGAAAACTTAAAGGCAGTTAAAGAGCAATCCCAGTGTACTCGGTGCACAGAAGAATCCTCTACATTTGCCAAATTGGTATAACTACTTTGGCTCCAGCTCTGGTTACAGAAAGTCTTTTGGGGCAAGGCCAAGCAATACCGACCCTGAGTGCTGCACTCAAAGCAAGCTTTTGTAGTCCCAACACTTCTCCAGACCAAATGCTCAGTTCCAGCATCAGGAGTAGGGGAGAGAACAGGGCAGAGTCAATGACAGGGAAATACTGGGGAAATCGAGGGAAGGAAGAATATTGTGGGTTACTTAGGGCAGGGGAAATCCAGAGAGATGGAGGCTATACAAGGGCTGTGTTACACAGTAAACCATGAGCGGAGAACAGAGACAGACAAATTAAACACAGCTTTAGATACACATTCACACCCTCCGTTTGTGAATCATGTAACCGGAAGTGAAGTGAAAGAAACCGTAATTTGAAACTGCACCCAGCCTTTCTCCTCCTTTATTCTGTTAATAAATAATTTTTGTAGATAACAATAACTGGTATGTGAAACTCATGTAGTGTTGGAGACTTCGCTCACATATACGTTGCACATTATGTACTAACACACCTTAAGGGATGATAAGAACTTGTGTGTAAAGACGTGTAACTGTTGGTGCCTGGCATATTACTAATTACTAAAATTACTAATATTGCTAATTACTAATATTACTAATTAAAATATGGTGCATACTGTAATGCACACAATTGCTGAAGAACCAGGAAGGAAAAGGTACACTGCAGCAAAAAAAAATCCTTTTACTAAACTCTCATTTTCCAGGGTATGCTCAGTTTCTTTACTAGAGTGAAATTGATACTGCATCTTTTAGCAAATTTTAGTAAGATAGTATTTTTCCAGAAATTGTAAACCAAACATAATTTTTTCATAATGTTTTAGACCTTTTCATTGGTTTCTTGGAGGGTTTTGTCTGTTGAATATATCTTGTTCCTCAGTGTGTAAATGGCATAATTTTAGTTGTGTTTTTTTGTTACTTCAGGCTTTGGACCTGAAAATGTCCTGGACTTGTGCTGTGTCAGAGCCCTGCTTAAGTCCCAGTTCTGAAACCATACATCTTTCTCAGAAATGCACAGAGAATGCCACTAACCACAAAAAAAAAAAAAAAAAAATTGATAAAGTATTTGTATTCATAAGCAAGGAAATAAACCTTACAGTTTAAGAATGCCCCAAAAGATTTGGTCAAGTAAATTAATTTCTCTTAAAATAAACTACACTAAGACGACAAAAAAAAAACCCAAACAAAACCATCAAACAAACAAAAAACCTCAAAACAACAACAACAAAAAAAACCAACCAAGACCTCTCTGTATTTTGAGATCTTAATCAAGGTTTACTCAGCTTTTATTGTCTCCACTCTTACAACAAAATTAACGTGCCCATGTTAATTGGATGTGCTTAACAACACATGAAAGCAACCCCAAGCAGAACTGGAAAATAAGGTCAGCTTTTTACTTAGCTAAACATCTGTGGTGAGAAGAATTTTACTGAAAACCTTAGCACTGCAAAAGCACACACACAAATAAGCTGTAGTCTGTAAAAGTCACAACCATTCATAAAATGTAGTACACAAGGTTGCTAGAAAGAGCTAAGAGAAAGACCTGTCTATTCCAAAGCAAATTTACAAAGTCAAAAATTAAACAAAGAGTGGTGGAAGGCAAGAGAAAGCAGAACAGAAAGCATTAATTATTTTGTGAAGGACAAAAATGTAACAAAAGAAGGGAAATGAGAAGCAGCATTTTGCCAGGAAAGCCATCATTTGAGCTTTTAGAAGCAGTTGTTCATAGAAATTGGCAGGGAAGGGATTTCCATGTCCATAACTCCATGTCAGAGGCAAATGGTGTTTTAACCTTATACTTCTGAGAAAATATTTGTAAAGAGACTAGAAAGAGACACATCCAGGGCCAAAATGAGATGAGGAAAAACATATGAGAAAACATAAATTGGCTTCTTAGGAAAAAACAGAAAATAAGTGAACTCCTCCTTCTCAGGCAGTGCTGTATCTTGGACCCAAATAGCAGGAACATAAATTGGTAGCTGTCACTGTTATCTTTGTTTAAATGCCAGCAGCAAATACCTTACAAAATATATGTATAAATATAGCTTGTAGCTGAGGTTTTCTCAAAAGGTGAAAACATTACTTACTAATTGATAAGAAAAGAAATGCAGCAGAATGCCAGTGGAAAACCTGGATGCTGTGAGATAACTGGCAGTATGGTGGGTGGATACAGCAGAAACTATATAATGCCTTGTTTGTTTATGCAAAATATTTTCAAATATTCATAATCCACCTAGCTATGACAGGAACTAATTGTGCTGAGGTGGGAGCAGTCTTGGGAGGTATCTATTTAGTAGCCTTACCCCTTACTGGATGTTATCCTTCAGTCTGAAAGTTTAAAAGAAAGCGGGGCAAAGGAAGTTCATTTTTTATGAGGAAGTAAAGCATCTGAGCATCTACAGGAGTGTGCAGCCATTTACTAACACTGTGAAAGTAGGTGGTTTCTTGTTTTTTTCTTTGAATGCCCTCTTGGTTGTCTTGCAAAAATGCTGGGCACCTAACCTCATTGGGATGGATGAACCTCCTTCCTCTACAGGAGTGGGGACAGCTAGCACCACAAGGTCTAGGTGGAAAAGCCTCAGGGAAAAAACATTTTCTTATATATGTGAGCTATTCTCTTAATGCATATGTTCAGACTGGATTGCCTAAAAGCACTTCAGATCATCACTCCCATAAAGCATAATTACTGCTGCAAACAGGTTATTTCCGACTTTTTCCTGATGTATGACTATGATCAGATCATGTAACCTTGAGCAAAAGCCCAGGTCCTGCTGCCACAGACCAAAGAGCTGTGCATGAGGCTGAGCCTTTGCTTGCTCCCGTTTGTTCCCTGCCCGCAGTACTGCGAAGGGGCAGAAGATGGCGGAAGGAAGCCCTGAACTGGCATCCCACCAGCCCAGGTGGGAAAGCCCTGCCGGGAGCTACGTAGCAGAGGACAAAACAGCCACGTCTGACCTCCTTGTGAGGATGGCTTTTCGTCTCGGCATTTTTAGAGTGTTTTCTTTGCCTTTGTGCATTACCCTTCGGCAGCAGGTGAAAGGAACAGGAAAACCCGCGTTATCAACTAATGGCTTAAGGGCTGGAGCAATCACTGGAATTTTTGGGTTTTCTGATCACAGGACAAGCTGAACATAAAACACTTAATCCAATAATAGACTGAGTGTGAATTTCTCTTTTCACCTGGTTATTTTGCTCTGCTTTTTTAGCAATTGGTGAGATCTGAATCTGGTCTTTTATGGCAACCTTTGGAGAGTCATGTTCCAAAGGACAGCAGTCCTCTGAAAATCTCAAAAACAGATGAAACACCAGATTGGGATCTCTTGCATGGCTTATTTTATATGTTATAGCCAAGTACTTTGTTCAATAGATCTTCATGCACTCTTTGCTTGCAAGGGCTCATTTGTGAACTGGTCCAAACACAGCATCAGAGAGAGCACCAGCACAGGGCCAGTGCCAGTCCTGCTTGCCTTCGTTCAGTGTTAAACAACCTGTCAAAGGCAATGCTCCTGCCTTTAGAGTGAAAATTTAGTGAAACCACAAAACCCTTTCATCCACAAGGAACTTTAAAGGGGAGTTACTGGATTTTGACAAAGCTGCAAAGATGAAGACAGAAACATTATTTGATCCTTGAACATGGGCTGCTTTCTTTCCAGTCTCGTCACTTGATCAAATACTTTAAAATGAGAGTCAGCAGCTAAAATAATCTGTTCTGGAACAGATCCTACAGCGATGTCCAAGTGAGCAATGACCACAGATAAATCTCCAAAGGTAGCTGTAGGTAGCAGCACAAACCTATTTCAGAGTGGATTGACAAGGAAACTCTCCTTTACCTGCTTCTCTGCTCTTTTCTTTCTCCCCACTTCAATCTACCTGGAAAGCCCAGTACTCTGAATGACTCACTGCCATCACTGCTTTGCTGGCAAGCTCTTCTTTGCACCCTTTTTGCCCCACATAGGGAGAGGGCAAGGAGCATGGGACTTTTACTGGCTGCCTCTCACAGTGTGCCGCTGTCTGCAGCACCCAGAGGTGATGGCAAGTACAGGCAGCCTCTGCCCCCAGGGCCCTTCATGGAGCTGCATCACTGCAAACAGACCCATGCTCATAACAGCAGCAAGAATTGAAAACAGAAGTGCTCAAACTTAGCAGCACTTACACCACACCCCCTTACACAATGGGATTGGCATTAACCCAGCTGCACAGACTAATGCAAAGGCCATTGCTGGTTTTTAATTCATTTTGCTCAAGAAGGAGCAGCATGCAGCTACTCACATTTTTAGAGGAACTGAACCTCATTAATGTGTCTGTCCTCCCTCACAGGTCCAGGTGACCAAAATTGGAGCTGCATTGCCTTGGTGCCCTCTCCAAGGCCAGCCTAAGTACAGCACCATGAAGCAGCATCCCCCTGGTGTGCCCACCCAGCATTCTGCCTGCTGAAGCTGTTGTCCTTGCTCTCGCTGCCCTGATAAAGTGTGGTACGAATTGCAGTTGTTTGGGTTGTTAAATAAGACCAGCTGTGTTAATTTTATCTCCACTCAAAACAAAGCAAAACAAACACACACAGAAAGGGTTTGACAAGGGGAGAGAGAAGAAGGAAATCAATAGGGAAATAAATAATAGGTTTTAAGCTTCTAAGAGGGTATTAATGCAGATTAAAGAGCAAACAAAAACTCTGAAGCAAGCTGACGGTGTCCTTTTAAGTGAACATGTGTGGGTTTATACATTCACATATGCCCTACAGGTGCACTTGCCAGCTATCCAACCAGACTGAATAAAAAGTAGGCATGATTTTTCCTCCTCTACCTCAACCCACCAGACATGTTTGCTGTAAAAGAGGCTGAACAAGTTTGGTCTCTTCCTAATAAAAACTCTTAATAATTATTTCAGATATACAAAGACTTGCCTCTTTTCTTTTTCTCTTAAGACAAAAAGGTTGGTAAGATGTTCTGTTTGTCAGTCTCGGCACTCCAGCCATCACTCTGACTTTTAGACATTGTCAAGAATTTCTTTTGTGGGAAGAAATAATTACTACTGTCTCTTCAAATAGTTTCTGTGAGGTTTCTCAGAAAAAAAATCTGTGAGAATGTTGTTGAAACTCTTTGGTGGAGTTAAAACCTGGAGTCAATTTTTCATGTAACCAATGCACAGCCTGTTGTAGAATTCAGAAAAACTTAACAAAATTTAGCAAATCATTCTTTTAGTAAGCAAATACTTGGTGATGCCCATGACTTTTCCAGCTGCCTAGACAACAGGAGAAGCTGGGGAGGCAGAAAGATTTCTTTAAAGATCTTAGCTCTATCCCATTTGTAGGTGCCTGTCTCCTAAAAATTTACATCTGCAAATCTCTCTCTCTTCCTCTGTGTAATCCTCATTCTAACAGTTCACTCCCATATCTCTGACAATCGTTAATGTCTAAAACTAAATCTATGGTAAATTTTTCCCAATTTTTTCACTGTTCTTAACCTTGTACTTCCTCTAGCCTATGATCAGGGAAAATTTTAGATTCTCCTCTCTCTTTCAGTCACTGTATGAGCCATGTCAATTTGCCACCTCTAACATAACAGCTCATAGATTCATCCTTTCTTGCAGCAGCCAGCTAAGGCTTGTAGCAGCATCGCATCTTTTTTGTCTTTTGTCTGTAATAATCTGGTCTCCAGCCATGTTCCAGCCCTATTTCTGCCTTCATTTCAATCTAAAATAGCAGGATTAGAACCCTGTTCCCTGCTCATGGCTTTGGCTGCATCACCACTCTCCTTGTGTCTTTACAGTGGTTTCGCATTTTTGAACACAAGCAACTTACCTTTGCCTTTAAGATCCTTTACATTTAGCCTCACCCTATCTGTCAAATATATTGGCCTATCAAACTGTCAGCTTCTGCCTGTGATCTGGCAAAGATGACAGCCTTGATCACCACTTCTGCTTCTTCCTTAGTCCCCTCTATGCTTTCATCTGCCCATCCCCTACAAAAGGAATAGTAACATGGAAAATATTTAATTTCACCTCCCCTGCAAGCTTCTTTATCTGGGGACAGACAAATAAACTCCATTACTCCCTTCCTACACTGGTCCAGCAAAGGCAAGGCTGGGATTTCAGCATACCTGATAAATCCTGTTCAATTTGCCCTTCTTGTATACTTTCATCTAACTTGCACTGAGCTCATCCTCTATGACTGATGTTCACAAGAGTTATAGCTTTTGCTACCTACCTCTGATCTGCAAATCACATGGGAGCCCTTGCTACTTTTAAAAGTGTTAGCAGTGACTGTGAGGAATCTCACTTGGAATTGTTAATAAAGAATCCAAGTAATTTTATTTTTGTAAGGATAAGAGGCCATGTCCATGAAAGGTATTAGGTGCCTCACCTAATGTTTAGATGCCTAACCTGTGGAAATCAGTAACAAATTTTACAGGGACTTCATAGAAACTAGCCAATCTCTTCCCTCCAGCTCTGTAGATATGTTTTTGGGGCCTGAAGCCTCAAATGGCTGCAGCAGAGAGTGTGGGGTGGTCAGCTCTGCCTACACTGAACTACAGTGCAAGGGGCTCCTTATAACTGCACCTCTTCCCAGCAGGGGCAGCTCAGTTTCTGGGTCACTGCTGTGTTAGCCTCTGCTGCTTCATCCATTTTGTCTGTCTCCATATATTGTCTTTGCTTTCTCATCTCTTCCTCTGCCAGTTAGTGAACACAAGCCCCAGATAATGGCAGTATCTTATAGCCATAGCACTATTCCTGCCTACACCACTGACATGCTGGCCAGATCCAGCTCAGATTTTCACTCATAAGGTCTTCCTCCCTTGGCCTAGTTATGAACTAGGAAAGAACAGTTTCATGCCCTCTGCATATGAGCTTTTTCATCATGGTTGCTTAGCTGCCACATCGAGACCTGCCTTTAAGGTAGTGACCTGGTCACAGACTCTAGCAACGATTAATTTTACTGAACAAAGGTGTTTATTCTCAGCTATCATTATTATTCTGCTTGCTTAGGTCTTGGGAACCTCTTTGGGCTATTGATTTGATGCACTTTGGGAGAGGTTATGGCATTGGACTGCTCAGGACTTTGAGACAGCTAAAATGGATATTAATGACAAGACTCATTGTTACATAATTGCATAATATCAGGAGGCTGTTACACTCAAGTAGTTTTGGCCACCTCCCCTTCTTTCACAGAAGCCAAAATCTCGTACCTGGACTGTGTTGCCTAACAAAACTGAGCTTTTTCTGGCCATTTTTCATTTGCTGCTTCTACTACTATGAATTCTTGGCAATGAACCTTAGTGTAACAAGAATTATGATATGGAGTTACATGACAGGCTTTGGAAGAGGTTTTAGCTTTATTAACTCTTAGCCACCAAAGTGGAATGGTGTTATATTTGGACATTTTATTCTTTTGATGTTTCTAGAAATCCCAGTGAAACACTGTTGACTAAAGTTCAGCCACTTATAAAACTTTATAGATGGTTAAATTTTTTGTTTATTCTAGTTCTGAGGGAGATGTAGATTATACTATTTTAGATGTTACTAAACTTTGACATTACTTAATGACCAACAAAAATCAGGTCCAAATTAAACCCCAGAGATTTAGTTTAGAGGTCAATTTTGCCAGTGGACAGCCCAGAAAATAAAATTTTGTCCCAAAGAAATAATATTAATTTATGTTTAATTTCATCCCCCTGAATGTGGAAAATGGAAGAAAAGTGAAATAGAAGGGAATCCTTGTGTTGTTCCCAATTCCTCATAGGAGGAGATGCTTTTTAGTCTAAAACACTAAGTTGAATTCACTTACTTCACTTTCCATTTCACAGGGCCTTGTACCCTGATTGCTCACTTTGAACACACACAAGTTTACTCTGGTCCCATTTTGGAGGAACTAAGTCCCTGAAAATCAAAACTTTTGAAATTTCTGGATTACAAATATTGTTCAAATAAATGTATAAACTGTGTTGCGCTGTTATGGCAAAAGGTCTGTCCCATGCCTTGTGGGTTCTTTGGACAACCCCAACAAGGTTCTTCAGTCCAACAAAGGTTTTTCAGCAGAATGTTCTGATGAGGAAATTCTGACCTCGACAAAGGGATCCATCATAAGACAGTGAATTTAATCATGGTGGCTTCTCTTGCATTATGCTTTGTATATTTGCCCATTTTGCTCCCTATCCATAATTATATGTCAGTTTGCTTGCTCCCATTTCCCATACTCCTCTGGTATACTGGCTTCCATATCTATGCAGACCTGTTTCAGGACAGCACTTTTGCACTAACCTTCAGCCTGTGAACGGCCTCAGCAGACTTCAGCTTGTGCTTAACTGTAATGAATCAGGATAGTCAAACACTGAAATGCTGGAAAATATTCAGACAGAAGTATCAGGTAATTTTCTTCAGGCTCCTGCTCCCTTGGTGCAAGTGTTTCAGGGTAGTTATTTTGAGGTGCTGTCTGCATATAAAACTGAAAATTGCCAATGATTTTCCATGCTAAATCATCTTCCTGGTCAGTGGGCTCCTTTCCTATTTCAGGTTTCAGTGATGATTAAGATCATAAAGAAATCTTCAGCTACTCTGAGGTCAAAAGGATCTCAACTGGAATCTCTAATATTTAGCATGCTCTGTTGATGCTACATTTCCCTATAGAAAACTTTTTAAAGATTTGCATAGTAAATGAGAGATTTATACATTGTCTGTAACTCACCCATTTCAAAGGATCTGCTTCTCAGTTCAAGAGCTGCATAAATGCGTTTTTCTTTTCTTTTCTTTTGTAGGATTACTTTAGAACAAACATATTGTGTTATGATTGGTAATTAAATCAATACATCTCTGAAACAATTCACAGCTTTTTGATTTATTTCAATGGTCAGTGCAACATCTTGTGCTCACATTGAGCTCTTTGAAAATTATATATGGCTATGTTGACAAGTTAATTTTTTCCATTCCATCTCTTTCTCACTTCCTAATGAGACTGAAGACTGCATATAGCTCAACTATTTTTTCATAATGTACTTTCTGGAGTACTTAGCACTTATGTTTCATATCAGCTTTTATTTTAAGTAATGAATTAGCACTTCAACCCCAAAATCCCTCTGACAAGAACTTGAATGTACATGTATTTTCCCAAGTATCACAAATAACACATCCAAATGTGCACACAGTATAAATGTGTGCTCATCAAGGAGAGGAAAGAAGGTCTATAAAAACATTTGGATCTTCATTTCAGGCAGGCATGCTGAAGTTTGGATGTTTGTTCAAAGTCTATCCAAATGTATCTGAATCTTTTGGCTTTGGAAATCAATCGGAAATCTTGCAAGGTCAAACTTTCTCATGAGATTACCTCTAATACCTCTTCAGCTTCAGTCAGGCCAGTAAAAATACCACAAAATGCTCTCTTGTCCCCTTTTTCTCCCAGCCAAAAATGGAAAAGATGAGGAATGTGAAAATTAAACAATTAATCAAATTTTTTCCAACCCTCAGGAAAAGGTTTGGTTCAGTTCAAGTTTGGTTTAGGTTTTTTCCTTTTTTTACAAGGTTTCAGGTTTGCTCTTGTTTTATGCAAACTTTTTCAGAGAACCCAAGTCTGTATGTGAATTGCATTAATTCTCATGGTCAGAACTGCTCCTGTCAGCTTTAATGGGCTTAATAACTGCTCCACGGTCTTTCAGTTTCAGAGTAGAGTGTTTACTAGGAGTTTCTATCCTTACATGCAACCTCATTCCTAGATTTTCCCACTTCCTGATATTATGGGGTACTTTTTTTCATCAGGTCTCCTGACACATAAGGAAAACACTGATCTATAAATCTATTTTAACTGTGCAGAGGCGTAGTCAAGCCTATACATCACACCCATTGTACTGGGCTAATGTGGAATTTAATGTGATACAGACACACTGTTCAGGGATGTTGTACATCAATGTACCATACATGTTTTTGACCCAGTGATGATTTCCTGAAACACTATCTTCTGCTGAGAAGGAATTCCAGGAACACTTTCGCTTTGATCCTGATACTGCAAAGACCTTCTTCAGAACTGGTGAGTTCCTGAAGTTCTTTTTAGTTTCTAAAGCCTATATCTCACACAGATTAGGAGCAGTTTTAGATGATTAATCAAACAAAATGTCTTAGGATGACTCAAAGTTGCATGCAAACAAACCATACTGTAAAAAATTACATAACATAGCATAACATAACATAACATAACATAACATAACATAACATAACATAACATAACATAACATAACATAACATAACATAACATAACATAACATAACATAACATATATTATTAACACGCAAATATAATTTTCTCTTGTAACTGAGGAAGACTTTGAATAGCTGCTGGTTGTCACAGAATAATGGCAGCATCAAAGAAAGTGCTTCCAGGTGGGAATTCTTTGCCCCTCTTCATTCTTCTTTACACTAGTAAGTGAAATGTCAAGGAAGTTATTCCAAAATTAAGTTTTTTGCCAAAATGTTCTGTAGTGAAAAGAGAATAAACATGCCCTTTTTGACCACTTCACAAGAAAGGAAGTTAAAACCATGAAATTACACCAATTTTATTATTGGATTGTTTGTTTTTCTCTGTAAAAAAGTTCATGATACAATAGATGAAAGGTCTGAAATAATAAGAAAAAATAATACAGTTGCAAGTATAAATTTGGATTTTCTCTTTGTTTCAACAAGTGTGAGCATGCCAAACTTGCACTTCTGAATGCATCCATGTTGCAATATGCAAAATATAGTCACTTTTCTTTTAGGTTTTAATGGCATTTGTTCATTTTCCCATGGGGACTAAAAATTAATTATAAAGAGTTGCATGTTTTCCAGTCCTCTTGCTTTGTTCTGAACACTACTGTTAATTTCGTCTGGAGTTTGATGATTAAGTTCATTTTAAGTCCTCACACACTGTAAAAAAGAAAGAAATAAAAAGGATTTATCCCAATAAGAAGCCTTTTCACTTTTCCAAGAGGTCTGTTGAATAGAAGGTGTTTTAGACAAACACTCATGATGCAATTAAAATTACTCATTGTACTGAAGTCAATAGTTAGCATGAGGCAAGTAACTTTACTGGGATTAGTCCCCATTGCATTTCAATTCAGCTCCCAAATTTCAGCTGTACTGAATTATTCCTGGTTAGACAAAGGAATAAAGTTATGGGAAAAAATGGAGGGATAATATTATTTCAGCAGTCTTGAGAGATGTCCATCAGTTGTTTTAAAAGCTACATAGATACATTTATGCAACATTTTCAAAGGCTTCAGTTTATTTCTTAATGCTGTTCCTACTTGTCATCACCATTTCTCCTCTGTTCCCAAATTACCACTGACAGGAAATATTGAGGGAGGCTTCAGTTTAAGTCAGAAAGACCAATGAGAGCTCATACCACACTAGGATTTGTGCTTGCCATGCAAACCAGTTCAAGTGTACTCCTCAGTGTTCCAAGTTTAACAGGGTGCACTGGAGATATTTTGGACTATGTTTATGAAAGTAAAACAATTACAGTTGGGACATCAGTTTGAACATTTTCCGAGGATGGTCTGTTAAATGTAATTGTTAGAATACTTCCCAGTTTTGACTTGAGACAATTAATACTCTCACAAATAATGCAGAGGTTAGCACAGGGCAGAGACTTTTCCAGGAGGAGTATAGACAAGTTTGCCCTGTTCTAAGAAAATATTTTTAGCAATCACAAAGTCTGCCATGGCACTTGTCCCTGTTTGCCATCTGTGCCATTTTCTCTACTGTAGGAGTCTACTACCCATATCCAGGGCAGGGAGTCCATGTGCCTGCTCAGGATGCAGCGGTCAGTGTAGCCAAAGAGGAAACTTAAGTGAGCTGCCACAAAGAGAACTTGAACTGCATTCTCCACCAACCAAGACCAAGATGCATCTGAATTGGACGTGTCTGGAAGAGTAGTGGCAGGTCCTTTACATGTCAGTTATTTGAAAAATTATCTAAGTATCTTTACTTATGCCCAAGAACACAAATTCAATCATAGCAGATTAAACTTGAACTGATGGAAATGGAATTTCTTGCATATGAAAAACAAATCTGATACTACTTTTATACTTAAAACTGAAGAGTATCTATATAGAGGAGAATGAAATAAGACAGCAAGAAGCTGAATTCCTCATGGGACTATTTTTTTATTCTGAAGACTGGCATAATGTCTCTGTTATATTGTGTTAAACAGCTATAAAATTTTTCTTCCAGTAGTTTGTGCATTCCTTGGCCACAATAAATAGTTCTTTTTCTCTCTTTCTTATTTTTCTTTAAGGGAATTTAATAATTATGAGTGGTTCCAGATTTGTAGCGCTGGAAAAGGAAGATTTCAGCTTTATGGAAGGTAAGCCAGTGAGTAGCAAAAATGCACATATATTCATGATGCACTTCCACTTTTTCACTTCACAAGGAAAAGTAGTCTCTGGGGCATTCTGTTTTTCACACTTCATGAAAAGCTTCTACCATGCTCCAAATACACCTTTCTATGTGTATAAGCATGTGACAGAGTAGAGGATGGAAATATTTACATACCCTTTCCTTAGTGTTTCTTTTTCTTCTTCAGTCAGAATGAGTGGTTGGACAGCAGAGAAGTTGTTGCCCCAAACCAACAGTTCTCCCACTGTCTGGTATTTGGGGGGTTGCACCAAAATCTAACAATTACAGGTAGAGAAACCATGGGAACTCAATGCTGGTTCAGATTGCAGGCAGTGTTTTTGCCACCAGGAGAGTCTGTCTATTCTTACTTGGAACTTCCCTTCCTGATTCTTCCTGGGAACCTGCCCCACGAAGGTGAAAGGCAACTTTATGAGCCATGGCAACCTCAGCATCCACCAACTCCAAGAGTTTTAACAATGGCTCAAATGGATCAACTAACAGTCCTTATTTCATAGTCATCTGTCCTCAAACCAGCTTCACAGAAGGACAGGAGGGAGGGCTGAGGCTGAAGACAAAGTACAGGACAGCACAGCTGACAATCTTGTCTCTGCACTTGCAGTACAACATGTGTGGCAGCCTGTATCTTACACCGGGAACTGTACAAAACTGCACCAGGAAAACTGAAATTTAGGTGATGAGAACAAAAAATACAACAAACTTAAGAGCTGGACTAGAACCAGTTACATATTTCACTGGGTAATGTCAATGATAAATTACCAGATTTGGTAACAAGATTTTACAAAAGTATGAATCTTGTGCGTGTCCAGAAGAGAAGATTTAAAGTGAAATGGGATACAGTGTGGTAGGAAAGAATTCCAAATGGCTTCCACTAGTAAAAACACAGTTTGAATCTGTTGTCTAAGCAGAAACATGCAATTTTCCAGGATATAAATAGAGCTGGTGAATTTCTGTGTCAACAAAAGGGCAAAAATGGTTTAAGGTAAGTTAATAGAAAGGCCATAATTCAGTGCCAATCATTTCAAGTCAGAGTCCTCTGACTGCATATCAAATGTATACAGACTGCTCTAGTTTCAAGCTAATTGGTTTGGTATTTTCCAGTGCTCTGTACTGCTTGATCGGGAACACATGAGACCATAGAAGTGTCAAAGGATATCGCTGGCAATACCCCAGTAGCAAATCTTTCCTCTTTTCTTGCATGGTCCATTTAATTGAACACTCATATCAGTGACAGATTCATTGCAAAACGCATTTTTCATTTTTATGCCCTTTTTATGAAAGCTGTCAAGTTATATGCTTAAAAGACTTTGGCTGAAAACCATTGTGAAAATGGATAACATTTACTTTTCCTCAGCTTGGGGTGGAGTAAGCAGTTCACATTTATGAATTTCCCTGAATGTGATGCATTTTTATTAACATTTCTACTTACAAGATATTACCATCTGCCTGATTTAAAATGCACTTTAAAAGATTAAATTCAGAATTCCTGCTATCTTTATGCGTATGAGAAGGTCCAACAATTCATACAAGATGCATTAGGGAAGACTGAAAAAAGGCTGCTGATGACTAGTTTTTCCTTATTTTACCTCTTTATGCAACCTGAGGATATCTTAAATACATTACAGAGGCATTCTGCCCATCAATGGGTGTTTAGAATAATGGCATTATCCAAAGTGGTCCAAGCTGACAAAACAATCAGGACCAAACCTGAGCCCCCATTTTTTATGGAAGGAAAATTCCTATTGACGTCAATGGGAGTTTTGCCTGACTACAGAATAAGGAAATTGGCCCCAAACGATATCTCCAAAGGGGGCTTTACGGCACAGCAGCTGTATCTCACGAGCCAAATCTCCAGGTTTCCATTATTCTTCTCCCAGCCATTAGTGAAATTACTGAGTGAGCCAAAGTAAGAATAATACCTCTGCTCTGGGAAGTGAGGCTAAATCACGCACCACATATTCTGTATGTACACACACAGCTTACAGTCATGTTCTCAGAAAGTTACAGTAACAGGCCACCATGCTTGCTGCAGTAAAACCAAGGGAATTCACCACAGGGGCACCAAGGAGATAGAGCACCATAAAAGTTAGCAATGAAAGGACCTATGGTTAGATGCAAAAATGAAAAGAATTTGGTTTGGGTTTTTTTCAATTCAGTTCTTTTTATGCAGTGACTTCTTGATATAATATACAGGAATAGTTATATGAAAGAACAGATCAAAAGTCCAGGACTCCCTCCTTCAAGAAATTGCCTATATGTCCCTCTTTTTAGGTCTCAGCTCTCTTTTCTTTGCATTTACTTTGACAATATGAACTAAGTTCCCTTCCCTTTGCTTCCCCATAGCCAGGGTTCAAAGCACTCAAGTGGGAGATCTGAATCTTCGTGTCTTTAAGATGAAGAGGGTCTGAATCCAGAATTCCTACACCTCAAAGCTGAAGGCTCGCACCATTGCAGTACTATGTAGAGGAGGATGGGAAGGGTGACTTCATGCTCTAGCTTGATGATGAGGGTGGCGCCCACAAAATAATTTTGTGAGGAATGCCTTTGTTCATACATTTTGAGTAGATCCTGCTTTCCAGATGAGGTGTCTCAGTGCTCTTTGGGTGAGCAGGTGGAATGTTCTGAACCCCAGGCAACCTGATGTACAGCATCTGTCCAAGGCTACTTAGTTTACTGAGGTAGTCTCCTCTCACATACTCCATTTCTGTCCCTTACCACCCCTGACCCATGTAGCAATGTGGAGTACCAAATAACCATCAGCAGCTGAACAAGAAGATTCAAATGGGAGTCCTTTGTCACCAGTACAAAGCCATGAAGCCTCGGTGAATTAGCCCATTTACATACTCTCTGTTTAATAAATTGTGCTCCACAAATGGAACGTGCTAAGCCACCATGCCTGCTACATGAGGTCTTATCCAATATCCCCCTGACAGAGATCCTATGATGCAACATGTGTTCTGGGCTATGCAACCAGCACTCTGGTGTTTCAAAGAGCAAAGAACTGAATGCAGTTCAGTGGAGAATGCAGGTCACAGCTGAGCAGCAAGATTGCCGAGTAATGATTTATGGGGTTTTTCCTGATCTTCACGTCTTCTGGCATCACCAGCTAGAATAACATTAAAATCAAAGTACAAAAGAAATGGAAAGGCAAGAGATCTTTTCAAAGGTCATTGAAAATTCACCTTGAAAATGTGGGGGCTTAAATACCAGGATGTTCATTATGGATTAAATCATGGCATTCCGTTAATTTCAGCAGCTGAATGGGCTGTAGCCACAATCATGCTGGCATTTTCCTGGTCAGGAAGTGGGCCATAATGGCACAATCCAAAGAGCCAACACACATGTCCCACGCAAACATGTTCAGCATTACTGTCAGGCCATGCTCGTGTCCAATAAGCCTGGTGTATCAGCCACTGTTCCTGGTTTTATGCCATGAATGAACTTGAGGATACACTCTGGATATACCCAGATCTCCAGAGAAGTTCTTCTCTTCATTGGGTGAAAAAACCTTGCAGTTTTTCAAATTGTGATCTGATTTTCATATTCTATTCATGAATTATCAACTATGGCAGAAGTTTCTAGTTAAAGTTAGGTATCTGCCATAGAGAAAAAGCAATTAATACATAGAGTTATACTTTTTAAATTGATGCAAAAATTTCCCCGACATTGAAATGAACATCAGAAATGCTGTGATCAAACTGGTCTCTCAAAGACAAAGTAACAACACGTGTTTCACCTTCACCAGCCTTCTTTCACAACATGCTTCTTGCAGAAAAACAACTTTTGTCAGTTTTCTGGAGTCAGCGAGCCTATACTGCAGCAGGCCTGGGTGACAGCCAGAAAGTGATTGTCTTCAGAGGATTATGGGTAATGCCTTACTAATTAACTATAATCGTAACCTGGTAATGTTTAATAGTGGGTTAGGCATTGCTTTCCCCTCCATCAGATGTTATCTGTTCAAGGAGAAAAAATATTTGTAAGGTGATTTCACTTACGGTTTCAACATATTCTAAATGAACAATCTTTGTTCTCCCACAAATGGTATTGTGTTGGATAACACAGCTGACAAGGTTTCATAAATCCTTTTCCAAGTTCAGCTTAATTGCAATTCAATATTCTTTTGTTTCTATTAACCCAGGTAAATAAATAGAGTGAACTGGCAATTTTGGACTGTGATCTATGGCACAGTCCCCAGTGTACTGGCACACACTGAATTCTTGCAGATCACAAATCTGCAAGAAACATGTTTGTGTCTTCCAACAAAATGTCATCAAACCTCTAAAGGAATCCATATTTATACTTCACAGGGTGTGCTACAGCTTCACATTAGAAGCAGACAGGCAGACTCTAAAGCAGCAGGCTTGAAACAGGGAGAGGAAAGATTCCTCCTTCGAACCTTGCTCTTCCAAGTACTAGTATTGTAACTTATTGAAACTAATTTATTGTAAAATGAAAGCAATTATCTTTTTTTTCCCAGTCTTCTCTCTTTTCACACAATTCCTCTGTTACTTATTATAAGATGATCTTCTGTGCTTTTCCTCCACTACCTAAAGGCCCAGTTCTCTAATACAATGTATATTTTACAATTCACTTTATCCCTCTTTAGTAAAACTTCTTTCAATCCCTAACTTGCAAACGCTCACCATAAAATTTAACAGACTATGGTGAGGTGCTCTATTAAAGAATTTCTAAAAAACCTCAGCTGTTGTACTATAAATAACTGCTTCAAATACACAAAGCAAAGATTGAGGCTAAGAGGTCACTTTTCATAGAAGTATATCTCTGTTGTCCTATGTCAAACTGTTCTGGAATCTGTCCTGTTTAACATATTTATACAGGAACCTGATGAACAAGAAGGCAGCAGTATTTGCAGACCATATAAAATGGACCAGAGTAGCTGTAATCAAGATAAATGCAAAGAATTGCAGAAGAATCATCTAGGGCTAAGGGACAAAATAGAATTTGGAGTTTATTTGACAAGTGTAAAACAATGTACACGGGCAAAAAATGCCTTATGGTTCATTTATTTATTAATCGCCACTATTAAGGAACCCAGTTCTGTAGTAATGGCAAATAATTACCTCCAAAAATACTGTAATACACAGTAGTGGTCAATAAGACAGCTAGGACTTTAGGAAATACCAGGAAAGAAACTAAGAATAAAATACATCAATATGATCCATGCTGCATATATATGTTGAATACAATAATAGAAATAGAGAAAGTACAGAGGAACTAGACTGAAACAGTTTCTGTATGTGGGCAGATTAGGAGTAGTAAGACACTTTTAATCCTGGACAAGAATCCTAAAGCCTCAGAGGACAGTTTGATGGGGAAGGCCAGTGGGATACTTTAATTCACTGGTCTAAATAAATGCATAGAAGACATCATAATAAGCAATGATTCAGAGGGAAACCTTTAGCACATGGAGACTGTAATCTGCTGACTACCAGAAGCTGGGAGAGCATAATAAAGAAACACAATACTTGTCTTGGTCTTGCATTATTCTTTAAGTATCTTGTCTCAGGCATCAGGCTGGGTGGCACTAAGCTATATGGTCTGGCCTTATGTGATAGTTGATCTCTTTTTAGCGTCTCCTTATGTGAGATTCACCTCATCTCCCTTTGGATATGGATTTCTAAAGTGAAGAAACCTACACCTGAAGCTGTCATCAGAAGCTCCTATTATGTTGAGAATCGGGGATTTTTAGGACATGATTCATTCAAATTAGTTTAGGCGCTGTCATGGTTTAACCCCAGCCAGCAGCCAGCCCCACACCATCACTCCAAAGATCTCCTCCTCCTTCTTCCCCCCACTTTATGTCATATGGTCTGGAATACCCCTTTGGTCGACTGGCGTCACCTGTCCTGGCTCTGTCTCCTCCCATTCTTCCACAAACCCCCAATCTCCTCATCTGTGCAGCAGTTCAAAAGGAGAAAGAAAAGCCCTTGGTTCTGTGTGAGCTCTGCTCAGCAATAGCAAAAACTTCTCTATATTATCAACCCTGTGTTCAACATAAATCCAAAACACAGCCCCACACCAGCCACTGTGAAGAAAATTAACTCTACTCCAGCCAAAACCAGCATAGACACCTACCTCAGAATGAGATGAATCATACTTTATAAATGTTTGTTTCCC
The DNA here is from genome assembly GCF_901933205.1 of Camarhynchus parvulus. Taxonomy (NCBI): domain Eukaryota; kingdom Metazoa; phylum Chordata; class Aves; order Passeriformes; family Thraupidae; genus Camarhynchus; species Camarhynchus parvulus. The sequence goes on along the minus strand of NC_044586.1, from coordinate 35,354,794 downwards.
TCCATTGACTACAAAGACAGCCAGAAGTGATTATTTTTATTGTAGATGTTTATATTTAGTCAGATGAATCTCATCCTTTTTTTTCTCTGCTATTAGAATACTGTTTAGGAGTGCAGCAGAGCAGAAACAAGGCAAATTAAGCGCTGCAGATGCCCATTCATGACAATTTCCCAAACCACATTCTGAACTCTGATTTTCAGGAATTCAGGAGAAGTTAATGTGCTCCTATGGTAGTTCAATTCTTGTCATGGCTTACCCATGATAGACAACTAAGTACCATGCAGTGACTCGTCATGCCCTCACAGCAAGGCGGAGGGAGAATCAGAAGGGTAAAGGTGAGAAAATATGTGTTGGAATAAAGACAGTTTAATTATTTGAAAAACTGTAGGGAAAAATTGACAACTAAAAAAAAGATACGACACAAAAGAAACATAATTGCATGCCACCAATCTAATGATGCCCAGCCAGCACCTTAGTAATGGCAGGCCTCAAGAAACTTCCACCGCCCAGCTTTTATTGCTGAGGGTGATGCCATATGGTCTGGAAAATCCCTTTGGTCAGCTGGGGTTGACTGTCCTGGCTGTGTCCCTTCCCAAATTCTTGTACATTCCCAGCCTACTCACAGGTGGGGCAGTCTGAGAAGCAGAAAAGGCCCTGACCCTGTGTAATCACTCAACAGTAACCAAAACATCCCAAGATTATCAACACCGTTTTCATCAGAAATCCAAAACACAACCCCCCACCATCTTCTGTGAATCATTTTAACTCTCTCTCAAACAAACTCAGTACCAGTCAGAATAAGGAAAACCTCCAATAGGCAACCAGTAGGCACCATCTACATAATGCTCTAAAGAAATTTTGTATAAAAATGGCATAAGGAAGCCCTTCTTACAATTCCTCCAACAGTTATTGGGGAAAGGATGAGAGCACTCCATTTTGGAAAAGCCTGTCAGCTAGCACTGGTGGCAAGCTGTTTTGTGACTGACTGACTATCTATCTATCTATCTATCTATCTATCTATCTATCTATCTATCTATCTATCTATCTATCTATCTATCTGTCTGTCTGTCTATCTATCTATCTGTCTATCAATTCATACTATACATAAAATGCACAGAAGTGAGAAGAATTTCTTGCCATGGACAGATTCAAGCAGGTACCTCCCAGGATTTGCTTTTCACATGAAACACTACCTGCACATAGGCTGTCAACATGCAAGCAAAGAGCTGTAAAAATATTTTATCATGCACATTTAAATGCAAACAACCAAAATTTCCCAAGTGCTAAACAGTCCTCTGTTTTAAGCCAAACACTTCACTAAAACCATTGTTTTTCTGCTTAAAAATATGACAATAAGGTCAGGTATGTAGAATTTCCACCTTCGGTGGTGGTCCAAATTTCTCTTGTGCTTGAGTTTAAGGCAAAAAAGATGTGGTGCTGTTTATTCTGGTTTTGATTAAAAAATGAAAAATAAATATTTTTTATGGAGTCTTACAGGGCTTTTGGCCTCCCTGAATGGCATTGTATCTGGATTTCTCCACCCTTTCATTTGGGTGGGAGACCCAAATGGAACTCACTAGCACAACCTTTGGCGTCTCCAAAGTTTTGGCAATCTTTGGATTAAATAGGCCAACAGGGTGGAGATAACTCTCAAAGCTTCAAACTGTTCTTGAAAGTTAAAACGGCACCAGCTATTCCTATCAACATGTAGGTTAAGATCAGAGCCGCATGAAGCATAAGTAAGACCTGGTTTGCCAATGTACAAAGAGGTCAGCAACTCCAAACTGCAGAGAGGTGGGGGAAAGATGGCCTGCTGAAGGCCCAGAACAAATGTTAAAAGGTTTAAAAGGAGGAACTAAGAATGATAAGGAGAGTATTCTGGACTGTAGTGTTGGCTGCACCACTAGAGACAGGCAGGCAAAGGCAGAAGAGGTGTGGCTGAGCCCTGTAGACATGTATGATGTGACTCCAATGTTTATGGAAAGAGAACTGCAGCCAAATATTTGGAACCTGATGAGCATTCTCAACTGCAAATAGCAGTTATTTCAACAGACAATGGGCTTTATACTAGGCTTTCTGGACTTGAGGGTTCTCTGTGCCCTATCTTACTTCCTCATTCAGAAAATCTTCTTCCACCATGAACACTGTAAAAAATGTGCCACAAACACTATCAATATGTAAAATTTAAAAATTTCCAGATGCAAGGAGGTAGGAGTACAACAGGGAGCCTACTCTTTCCTCTATCTTGAACATTATTCCTGCATTAATCCTGAAAAAATCCCTATTTTCTGTGCAAATTACAATTTCAGAATTTGCATACTACAAGGTAGCAATAATCCAAATCATCGTGTATGCCAGCAAAATACCACCTGAGGGTAAATGACATCTGAGTAAACTTCCTCCTGTAGCATTATCATCCATCCCGATGCCTCTTAGTTTTAACAAGCAGAATGAGGACTACAAGGCCATTCCAAAATTCTTCAAATTAACATAAAAACTCTTTGTACATACACCCACAATCTTTGTTCATCAGACAACAAGTGTGGTCACACAATGTGTAAGTTTTGTACAGCTTTTTTAAAGCTACAGCATTCAGATATTTGAGTAGCTAACTATTTTAACAAAGGAGACAGATGAATCTCAATTCTTGTATTTTAAATTATTAGCAAAATTTAAAAGAGAGGTCAGTGATATCTCTCTACATATAAATGCAAATATGTGCTTGAGAAAACATATTAATAGTAAAAAAAGTGAGTAATTATGGGAGGACAATTTTGTTTTAAAATGACACATGGCTAGATATCATAGAGAATGTGGGATGTACATGGGCACTATAGAATGAAGGAACTGACGTTGCTGGTATTGCTTACACTTTCAATATCATCCAACATAAACATTTCCATTTTTATTTTAAAGTCTCTGGTGTTTTTTGTCCAGAATCCTGCTGAGTTTATACACTCTCAGACTTAACTTTGTTCATCTCATTTGGTTAACTTACAATTTCAGTGCTGTCACATGTACAGAATTTTGTATTGGCTGCACATGTTTATATAAATGAATTTATATTTTAAACTAGCAGTATGAACTTGCATACCCCTAAATTATGTGAGAAATTCCAGCACATAAATAGCTGTCTGAGTACATGTGTCTGGAAGTCCCAGTAGGGCATGAAAAGTGGTTAACCTACCAATATATAGGCACATACCAATTTTGTGTACTCAATATATTTGCACTAAGAGTTAGATTTTCCACTCTAACTGGTCTATATTTGGAGATGGTAAAGAAAAGGGTGGAAAAAATAAAAAAGCTGATTTTAATTCCCTAATCCCAGGAGATTTGGATTTAGAAGTAGGTCCTTTTATTTTCCACTGCATGAAGAGCCTCAGCAAATGTACCTCAGTGTTAGCCTGCTCTACTGTTCACATAAGGCAAATGGCTTTTATTTATTTCTAGGGTGGAAACACAACCAATGCACAAAATGCTTCCATAATGCCATGATCTTTCTGCAGGCAGAGAGCTCTATTACAACTGGAAAAGTTCTGCTGGTTACTCCAGCAATTTTAAAATCACTTTGTACTATATAAGCAGGCAGAAGGATTCAGCCAAGCCTGCTCTAGATAAAGCTTTGAATACCAGAGTGAGCTGAGGTTAGGTGTTGCTAGGGGAGATGGAGGCATATCCTCAGCTGGCACAGGCCATTCCAAAAGCTACACTCATTTAAATTATCAAAGGATATGATATTCAGTTCATTTAAAAAATGGAAAATTGAATCAACTGAGTCCTTGTACAGCAAGTTCTGATCAGATTTTTTAAAAATGTAATTCAGGGAATGTGTTCCCCAGCACTGAGTCATATTGCCAGGGAAGTATCAACAAGAAATTAATGGATATAGCTCTTACTTTTAACTGCATGCAAGATGCAGATGATATGCTGTGTCGTGCAACAGGATAGATGCCTGGTTCCCATCACATGTTCTGATGGAGGGTTTTACAGTCCTCCATTACAGCACTGCAAGAGAGTTTATTTCCTGCAAGGGTCAGGAAAAAGTGTTGCCTTCAGGAAAAGGCAAAACAAATAAGCATTCTAAGGAGTTTCAGCCAAATACAGGGAATAGATTCTTTTCCTGAGGCCACCCAGACCAATTTGGCAAATAGCTCAATGACTGATTTTTCTAAACTTTGTAAAAGACATTTTTATTACCAACACAAGTATTATTTTTCTTCCAATCTAGGCATTGCCATCAAAAACTTAAATCTGATGTCAATGACATTATTATTTATATGGTTATTTAGTATGTTGGGCCCTGGACAAAGCATTAACACAGTCTCCAAGCCTGGTTTCACTCTCTGTGAAACAGGCTACCCTAAGAAATGGAGTATCTCTCTCAAGGTCTCTCTAGGCAGATGTTGTACAGACCCCCAGATCAGCTCCTCGGAAAGAGCTCAGTTCTGCTTCAGTCTCTGTCCCCACTTTGCTGGGGGAGCCTCTGAGTTCCTGGCTGCTGTTTCTCCAACCAGAAAATAAGTGCATTGCTATTGATCTCTTTAGAATGGCCATGAAGCCAGTGAAGAAATTACAACCAGGGCATTACAGAAAACATTAGCACAACCCGCAGTGAATAATTACTTTGTAATTGTCACTTTTATTAGCATTTTAAGATCTGGATCAATATTTTCATAGGCTCTGTAACACTCCTTGAGTTACATGACAGGTTTGCCTTGCTCTAGGAATGTCCCGGAGGATGGAAGCACCAGGGACTAGTGAAGCGCCTACTCAGGCGAGTCAGGAGCTGCACCCACCATACATACACAGTCCAGGCAGGTCTCTTCTGCTGGGTGAAGCTCTGCAGCCCCCAAGCAGGTTGGTGGTGGTGGCAAGGACAGCATTGCCACCCACCCGACCATCACTGGGGACAGTGAGGGAAGGCAGCAGGGCTGGACTCCACCCTGACAGCCCCACCAGGCTCTGCAGGGCCTGGGCTGGCCACAGGGCTGCTGGCAACATGGTCGCAGTCAGACTGGGGTCCCAGATGGTGGATCTGGGGTGCTGGCTGACCACTGAGGGACAGAAACCTCTGGGTCACTGAGTCCCCGACATGGCAGACATGTTCCATTCATTAAGCTCCTCTTAAAACTATTAGCATCTTGCCTGTTGCGCTAGCAGGACTGCTCCACAATCTTGCAATTTTGTGACTAAAATGCTTCTTTTTCCTTCCCAGTTTGACTTGAACACACAGTGTATTTACCATGACATTTTCTTTCAGTCTTCTTCCTCTTTAGAATTTATTTTAAATTTTTTTTAAGCAGAATCTCAACCCCCATCAATAAAACACCCTTCTTCTCTTTTGGGGCAGCTCATTTCCACAGGCATGTGTGAGGGCAGTTGCTCAGCCAAGGATTGCCTTGCTGCCCCTCTCAGAAATAGCATGACCTATGGTCACATGTGTCTTCTCCAACTTCTGCATTTCAGGGTGGTCCTGTGATCAGCCAGTGTTTCTGATTCTTCTCAGCCCTCAATTAGCATTTCCACATCTTTCAATGTCTGTTGTCTTCAACTAATGAATCCCTGGTTCAAGTGTTTAAGAAACACTTGCACATTTTCCTTGTAATATACACCCATTTCTATCTATCACCATAATTTTCCAAGTATTTCAATCCTTCTCATAGATAGTCTGATCATGCTGAATATTGGCAACATGTCTTCCCGTTATAGCATCACAAAACCTCATGATCATCCTCCAGACTTTTGTACCACTTTCTACAGTGAAACTGCTAAATAAAATCTGTCCCCAAATGTGCTGCATTGTTCTCTTCTCAGCACTGCTGGTAGTCTTACAATTACCAATAGCATTTGGTCTCCAGTTTGGGTCAGGGAAATTAATATCTCCCAACACAATGCCCAGCAAAATCATTTCTACATTAATGTTAAAGGGAACACTTACAACATATAAAACTGGTCTTCAAGATCTGTTAATAAAATATTTTTTTTAATTTCTTCCCCAGATTGAATATCTAATGTCTTCTATATATGTTCCTTTATCACATTATTTTTCAGCATTCTACATCTAAACATGTGTCATGCCTGCCTGGTGCATTTACTTTCTTCTCTGAGTACTGCAAATCCTTCAGCAGGCATTTCTCAGTCCTACTGGCTCTTCTATTACACTCCTTTTTTCTCTATAATACTTAAATTCATGTAATGTATCCTCTGTTCATATTCACTTTGAGCTTTAAGTTCTTTACCTTTCGGTCTTTACCTGTTTCAGTCTTTACCTGTTTCAATTCTTTCTTTCTGATTTCATTCAATTCTCTGGCTAAATTACATTATTTTAGCTGCAGCTGCAGTCACTTGACTTTGACTCTACTCATTTATCATTTCTCTTTATTCCTAAACTTTCTACCATTTTGTTGTATTTTTTCTACCCTTTACCTAATTTCACTGTTGCTGTGAAATAAAACAAGAGTTTTCTTTGGGGATTACACAGTTGTCTCCCAACATTGTCTCTGCATCTATTTGTTTATAACTTTCCTTATGAATTATCAACTAATAACTACAAACTATAAACTGGAACTACAACTACTACTACAACTATAAACTGGAACCCACAAACCATCTCAGTAGCCCAGTTCTTAATATTATTATTGTTTTTTTCTGTCTCACTAGAAAAGATAGCAATGTTATTGCGGTTCCCTGGTTTGCTTCTCTTAAAATTGCTACTATCTGCGCCAGTGCAAACACAGCAATGCTGTATTTTTCTCACAATAAAGACTTTTTGTCAGTTTGTCTCAACTTCTATGCATCCCAGAGCCTGAAAACCAATATGCCTTTTTGTCTTCTGGGCCTTTCAAGAGAAAAGCCCATTGATTCTTCTCAGTGGGGAATAGCAATCACACCCCATTTTCCATGAGGGTCCAAAGAGGGTTCTTCTACTTGTTTGAAACTTATTTCATCTCATCTATAACTCTCTTTCAAATCAGATATGTATTGTCTATTTTCTCCATTGAGTTCTAATCCACAGCCATCCTTCATACTCATGTCTTATTTTCTTGTATCAGCACTCTCCTCTTCTCTTCTGCCTTTCTATTCCACCTTTCATGTTTTCTTTTCTGTAGCAGCTGTATTCTGTTACCCTATATCTCTTCTGATATCCTCTTTCTCTTCTGCTACTTGTTGTTGGATGTTTCTTTGGATCTTCCTTTCCACCAAACTCTGTTTTCTACATCTTCATCATCAGAAGTTATCTGCACCCCTGCAATTTCTTGTGCCATATTCTTCTGCTCCATCATGTCCCATCCCTGATGTTGGACTTGACTTATGGTTGCTCTTCTAGTAGTCCCAAGTTCTCTTTGTGGAGTGTGAGTAACCTTTTGGCCAAAAGTACCTTCTGCTGTAAGTGCTCTGGAAGATACTACTCATCCCACATATGCTGCAGCTGGTAATCTTTTTCTCCTCTCTTACTTGAGGCACTAACATCTTTCATTCCCAACCTCTAGCATTAGCAAAATATTAGGGAAAAATGCAGACCTCAACACGCAATCTTTTTCCGTATTTTCTTCAATGTTTTTGCACATTTTCCATTATCTAGAAGAGCAAGGATGTAGAGTGGTCCCTCTGCATAAATCAAAATCTGTAATTAATTTGGTCAAAATTTTCAAAAATAGGAATTTAAACTCCCAAGTCTGTATTTGGACAATGGTTTCAATTCCCTAAATGCATGGCTGTCCACATTTCCCAGTGACTGAACTGGAGCAAAATGGAGACTTCAGGGCTTCACTTTAAGCACCTCAAAACAAATCTTGACCAAAGACTATGTGCCAAAATCCTTATAACTTAAAAGAATAAACATTGTCCATATAAAATGTGGAAGTGAAGAAGTGCCTGCAACAATGGACAGGTATAGACTTAGAAAGGATCTGTAGGAAAACACAGATCAAAAAATGCAGAATTCATTTCTGTAATATTACTGGGAAGTTCTGTATTTACAAGGACTGCAAATTAATTATACAAGTCTAGCAGTAGTTGAAACTGCAGTTTATAGGGAAATGAAATATGATATGAACCTGGTTATCACTGTACCCACATGATCCTTGACCAGACAAAGGTAGCTATGATAAATTGACACAAATAGCATTATATTAGCAATACCTCATTATGATGCAAAGAAGGAGTGACATTTTCAGGACAAAATTTACTGAATATTGGAACAGACACCTTCAGGAGTTCCCAAAGGGTAACTGGGAAGCAAACAGCGCCATAAACACCACGATACAGCGGTGAGATGTCTATGTTATATAGAGAAAGCATCCTACTAGGAAAAGAGGATAAGCCTTGCCACAGAGGTTTATAGACACTCTATTTTTAGCATGTCTGGAGTTCCCAAGAAAGTTAGTGGAAATTTCCACCCAATAAGAAGGGCTACTAGCGCCTTTCCCCAAAGAAAACTTCAGAATGACTTGGTAATGAGTGAATGTGTTTAAAAAATTCATTCTTAGTATTATTTTCTTTCCCCTAGTAAAGCAAAGTTATAATTACTTGGTGAGAAATCAGAGCTGTGAATAGCTAGTTATTGTTGGCATCACACCCAAGCACCACCACATTTTTTCCCACCTACTGTGTAGCTGGCATGTCCCTGAAAATTAATGACCTACTCAGAAACAGATATTTGGACATTATTTTGTGAAGGCTGGAATGGTCTTTACTGCTAATATTGAGGGATAAGCAGCTATACAGAACCAAGAGAACTCCAGGAAAGACTACGTAAGTGTAACCATCAATCCTCTCCATCTTTCCTTCTCCCCAGCATAGTCAGTCATTGGCTCCTGACTTCCAATGCAAGTTACTAAACTTCAGTATAAAGCTAATATTCTAGTAAAACTTAAAATCAAATTTCTGATGAAAAGTAGTGAAAAAGAAGTCTAAAGAGCCTTTTTTTTTTAGTTATGTTTGCTCACTTTTGTTTGTTTCTCCTTATAATATCCAGAATCTTTTTTTTTTCACACATAATAATCCTGAGAGTAGAAAATGCTATTTAGCAAGGCATCAAAATTCTTTTTTTCAGGAAGAGATCTGTTCAGGATCTTGTGCTGGTTAAAGTACAATGCATTAGTATTGCACAATATTGCACAATGGTATTAACCTGTCCAACATTCTTTGTGTGAATAGAATAGCTGCCTTTGATTACAAAATTCTTCACCGGAACGGTAGTCGCACAGATACTGAGCAGACAGATGTCTCTAAAAAGAGAGTGAAATAAAGAAATTACCTTCTTTCGAGGGAAATTGTTGCTATTAACACCACTACATTGAACATTTACAGAAAAAATGCATTAGATGGTAACAATCATGGAAAATAACTTAACTGGAAATTTAAGTATTCGGGTTTCATATCCTGGTAAAAATATTTCAAATTCATTGTAACAGACAGTCTATGCAAATCAGAATCTGTTCATTTACCTAGTACACCTCCTTACACCTTCAAAACTGTAAATTACTATATCGGTTACCAAGAGGGGACCCAGGCCCAAAAATTAAATACAGGAACATGTGAGAGTATATGCACAATCTGAAACATTTTCAAATTTTCTGAAATCTAATGAGTTCAAATAATTATGGACTTGAGAAGAAAATTATCAATCTGTTTTCTATCAGGGAGACAATTGCAGCAAGAAGACTCACTTGGAGCCCAATGCTGAGTAATAAACCACCCACGCAGTTTCCATTTTTGACTTCTTGCTTTTGGGGGGGTGTGTGAAATAAGCTGCAGATGACAGTCAAAAACACAGACTTTGGTAGCTTCTTTCCAATGAATGTATTTTCCTGGACACTTGCTGTTCTGGATTTTTACAGTGTGAAAGTAAAAAGAAACAGTTGTGCAGTTTAACTGAGATTTCATTTGAAGGAATTGCATGATGGTTTCATTACTGAGATGGCAAGTACAGCTCAATCTAGTCAATATGGAATTTCCTTTTTCCATTCTCTGGATATAACAGGATACAACAGGCAGTGAAATAGGCACTTAGTCACCGGGTTTTTTTACAAATCTTTTAAATTCCCTTATTGCCCAATCTTGCAGTTGTTGTGAACTTGCCAACATTTTTCTTGACACAATTCCTGCAAAAGCAGGCCCTTAAAAGTGAATTATAATTAAAATAACCTTCAGCTTCTATCTGTGGACTGCCAACCACAAATACTAGAAACAGTATCTATATCTATATCTATATCTATATCTATATCTATATCTATATCTATATCTATATTATATATAGATAATGTGACATTTCTTTAAAGACATCATCTAATAAGCTAACTAAATGTGATAACTATCAGCCTGGTCCATGACATTACATCATTTTACTCTTCACAAGTCCTATCACCACAAGAAAGTGCCATTGACAGAATGTGCTTTCCTATACCCAACATGTGCTTTAAGTACTTGCAGGAACTAACTTTTGAGTACTCTCTGAAGGATATTCAGAAGCCTGGTCATAATTTCCAAGAAAATGCAGAAGCAATGAGATTTGCAGCCATAGGCTTAACTCTGGCTACATAGAGATAATTATATGGAATTTGATTCAGAGTCTTGGAGTTACCTCCTCAGTGACTGAACATCTACTGTGCATAGTCAGGTCTGCACACCTGTGTCTTAGGAATGGATATCTGTCTCACCTTTCCCCTTTCTGCAGAAATCTCACATTTTTTGCTCGGCCTTTTACAGGTCCTTTCACACCCTCTCTTTGGAGTTAAGTCTACTGAGGTTTTTGTCTTTGTATTTAGGTTTTTTCTGGCCTTATGTAAATGTACATTCAGATGTACTCCAAACTACTAGTTTTATGAATAATAAATACTGATGATGAATAACAGGATGAAAGAGAAATATAAACACTTAAGAAAAGACTGCAAAATGACTATACACAAATTTTCTAGTGGTTATTTTGCAACCTTTTCTAATGCTGTGGAAACAGAACAAAGCCAACCAGGGGGAAAAAAAGCAGTTATTTTTTCCAAGTAAAACTAGCACAATTTGACTGGTAACATTCAAACATGAGCAATATCAATGATATTGTACAAAATTAATGATTTGTATCAGAAATAGTGTGGCTAGTAGAACTAGGCAAGTGATCATCTCCCTGTACTCAGCACTGGTGAGGTTTCAGATTGAGTCCTGTGTTCAGTTTTGGGCCTCACACTGCAGAAAAGAAATTGAGGTGCTGGAGCCAGTCCAGAGAAGGGCAACAGAGCTGGTAAAGGGTCTGGAGCACAAGTCTGATGATGAGTGGGTGAGGAAGCTGGGGTTGTTTAGTGTGAAGAAAAGGAGGCTTGGGGAAGACCTTATTGCCTTCTACATCTACCTAAAAGGAGCTCGTGTGAGTTCTCTACATCTACCTAAAAGGAGCTCATGTGAGTTGGGAGTCAGTCTCTGCTCCCAGATAAGTGACAGGATGAGAAGAAGTGGTCTCAGGTTGCACAAGGGGAGGTTTATATTAGATATTAGGAAAGATTTCTTCATGGGAAAGGTTTTCAAGCATTGGAAGAGGTTTTCCAAGGAAATGGTTGAGTCACCATTCCTGGAAGTGCTGAAAAAACATGTGGATATGTCGTTTGAGGACATGGCTTAGTGGTGAGGATGGTGGTGGTGTTGATGAACTTACAGGTCTTTTCTAACCTTAAGAATTCTAAAATTCTATTTTTTTTTTTTTTTTCGAAAAAACCAGTCATCTCTTGAAGTTATTGGGAAATTGCATTGTGTGTCCTGGTACTGGACCCACAATGAGATATAATTACCAAATATAATCTTTTTTTAAATCGTTAGTATAGACTTTCATGAATGATGTCACCAGTGTCTAGATCTTATTTCTTAAAGCTTCCAGTTTCTTCAGTACTGTTCCATGCCTCTCCTCCTTGATGATTTGACTATCTTTTAAAACACCCAATTTCCTCTGAGGATGAAAAAGAATAGGGAAAAGAATCCTCATGCAAGAAGAAACAAGATCTCATCTCTGATTTTTCCAGATTGTTCCCCCTTTCATACATCTTTATGCTGTACTGTACCTTCTCAGCAATTTGTGTTAGTGCACTTAACAGTCTATTAAAATCTGTATATTCAATGAAATTGTACAAACACATTGCTTCCATTAGTTACTCTTTTCACAATCATGTCAATGATCAGCCAGAGCTTCATCAGGATTGCAAAAGTACAGATTCATTCTCTAAATCAAAGGCAGTATTCAATGTTTATTGAATCCACTTTTTGGGCCATTCTTTTACCAATGGCAAGTTTACGTACGTTTGATTCTAAAGACAGATAACGTATGTGAGCATTCAGACTTGTTTCGCACACTCCAAATACATTCTGAAAAATAGAGTATGGAATTTTTTCCTCTTTCACTTGCCTGCAGCCCCCTCTTCTCAATCTCTTGCCTTCATACATTTTTTATTAATGCTGTAATTTAAATATAAAATGAGCTTACCATTCACCTAGGCTAATCAGATGTGACTACATATGAATGATATTTGGGATTATGCCCTGCATGAGGACATTTGCTAACTCCCTGAGGTCATAATTTTACTGCTGAGGTTTATGATCAGGAAGACTAATTAGTCCTGTGATGCAGACTTCAAGATTTCATTATTATAAGTTTTTTCTCCAACTGTTGAAAGAAACTAGAAGCACAACTTACTGTTTTATATCCATTTGATGGATTATCTCATATTTATTTTTCCTTACTCTACTTTAGGAACCAGAAGTGTGTTCTAAGACAAGAAAGAAAAAAAATTTAAAAGATTTTATGAAGTGTAGAAAGTGCTCCAGCCTTTTTAATCGTGTGACACGCACACAGGACAAGAGCATATGCCCACAAAATTTCACAATGGTAGCACACAAGAATCTTCAACAGTAGTTGAAATGGGACAGTTGCTTGCCTGGTTACATTCTCAGGTGACCTACATTTAGAAATGCTTGAAGAAACAAATTCTTTTCAAGATCCCTGACGTCCTGAGGTTTCATCCAAGCACTCAGATGCACAGTTTTGGAAAGAGGAAGCAAACAGCTTGCATTTTCTTTCCATACTTAGTGGTTGGTCTCAATTTGCTTAACAAATATATTTTCCTTTGTTATGAATCCAGTGCCCTGTTTCTCCATCTTTTCCTGGGAAAAATATACTTATTGCATAATGTCTTGTGGGTAAAGGGCCTGAATTGATATTACACTTTTACATCATAGGATTTTAAGCATAGTTAGACCCCACGGCAGTGAAGTTCTGAAACCATGCTGACTTTTAAGCAGATGTCTGGTATCAAAGCTTAGCACAACACATAACTATGCACTGAAACATATATTGGACTGGTTCCTAGCAGTGACATGCTATACACACTTGAAATGCAGTCTGCTCACATGCCTTGCTAAATCTCATTTACTTATCTTTGGGGGAAAAATACTATTTCAGGGTGCCACCTGAAGCCTCATTGGCAAAGAAAAGTAAGGTATTTAGCATATGTAGAATGCATTAAAAAGTTCCACTTACATTAACTTAACAAATAGGAACCCTAGGAATCCATGGATCATGTCTGTAGAATGCAACAGAAACACAGTCTCTCCTCCAAAAACCTTACTCTAAAAGAATGAGAAAAGTGATAGAGATTTAAAAAGGCTTGAAAATATTTCCAATGGTGATAAGAAGTGAAATGAATCTTCGCCTGCCCCACAGTTATGGTTGCACCCTAGCAGTCTGCCCACTGATAGTTTTTCCAGGCATCATTTTGAAGAGAGCTCTGAAAGAGAAAACACAAAGTGCCTTGGCTTTGCAAGTTTTACAGGGTGCTCCTCCCAATTGCATCCTGCAGCATCGCTTGACCAACTTTGATTAGAAACATTAACAACTGCAAAAGCCCTTTGCAGTGAAATTACATAGGATGACAATCAGGGACTCTGCTTCCTTTCCTGATTAGCTATTAGTGCTGATAGCCAGCTCTATACAAGACTTAAATTTATTACAATCATGAGGGAAATCATCAGAGAGAAAGAAATAATTTATAAAATTCACATTACCACTGGGTGATTTTTTGTTCTTTTCCTGAATCTTTCAGTAACTTCCCTAACTTGTTCTTCATTCGATAATTTTTATTTACCTTTCCTTTCCTTTGTAGACTCAAGTAAAAAAATCTTAAGTTCTACTTCTAGTCAAGTAAGCAATCTAGCATTTATTTTGTTTTCCATATTTTTAAGTGTAACTCAGCATGAGGTCTCCTGTACAAAAATTTACAGAAGTTGTCTATAGAACATTTATTCTTCAATATTCAAATAATTGAGCAGAAAAAAAATTGTTTCCTTCTGAGCCTGTTAATACAGGCTGAATTCAGTGGCAGAAAGCAAGCAGCTAAAATTTACTTCAGTATATGAAATATTTACAATAAAAAAACAGCACTCTTTGATAGTTCCAGAAATAATAATGAAAGCTTTTTTCATACACATTTTTTAATTACAAACTGGTATGTTATTCTAAAAAATATTTTAAAACTGCAGGCATCTCTATTTGAAATATCTCCAGGCTTATATTGTGATACACAGCTTGGCAGGTTTTTCTTTGATACATATGATTTACAAATATGCCACATCAGCTCCGTGTTCCTTGTTTTAAAATTATTTCTAGTTTTATAGCTCGTACTTACAATGTTATGCCAGTAGAAATGGCTTTCACCAAAGGGCTTAATCCTCTGCATACTTAGCATAAAAGTCAGTAAAAGATAGAAAAGCTCAATGGTTCCTCATATTTATGTATGTAAAGGCACTGAATATGCAAGTGTTGCTCACTTGAAAAGTGTTGCATAAAATTAGTCTACAGAAAGGATGTATAACAGGTCCCTGTTTTGTTCACCTGTCGGTCAGATCTGTAGTCTGTGGTGTCATGTCCAGCAGCTTTATTTGATTTGAGTGTGATTCATGTTCATGTAAATATGAAGTCTGATAATACCAGGGCTTATTCTGAAATGTTCAATTGGATTTTGTTTCAATAAGAAAGATGGTGGAAAAAAAATCAAGAATATCAAGAGTTGGCACAAAAACTGTATATGCAAAACTACAAGTTTGAAAAGTACATGATTGAAAGGTTGGATTCAAGCTCTTTTGAGCAGCAAAGCAGTTTAATCTGGAGGAATCTTGATCACATAATGGCAACGAATTTGAAAACTCATTCACTCCTAAGGATTATGGTAGAGGAAATTATTTGGGGCCGAGGGATCTTAGAGTGTGTGAGATTTTATCACCATCAGTACATATTATCCTCAGTAAAAGCAGCAGGATTTAGCAAAATACAAATAATCTCTTACAATGTTTTCTTACCAAAATGTGGTACTTTTTAAAGAGAAAAAAATAAAAAAGCTTTGGGTACCCAGGCAGTTTTTGAGACAGTAATCCCCATCCCAAACTCAACTACTAAAGTACATGGAAAGATGGAATGCAAAGGCTGACAGAAAAGATTTAGAAGTTCAAACAGGAAGGTAAATGAAGCAGTGCAAGAAAAGCAAAGCAATTTCCACTGACTGATCACCACAGCCTAATTAGAGCCCCAGCATTGTATCCAGTTCCCTCACCTAACAGCCACTGAGGCAGAACGACATGAAAGAAATCACCGGGAGAGTAGGAAAGCAACACGCAGTGGAAAGTTCCATGAAGTGTTCCTGCTGCAGATGGCTTACAGGGATGCTCAGAAATGGACACTTCACATGCATTTTCTCATAAATGCATCACTCAGGAGATCTGAATTAGAATAAATGACATCTGTATTGAGTTACTTTGGCAGGAATGAGCTGCTTAGTAGTTTTACCTTTAACATAGAAAATTATTTCCAAAGTAGTTTTTGGACACCAGCTCAAAACACTTTAATTGTCTAACTAAGGTATATGTCTCACAGTGCAAATTGCCAGTAAAACTGTTTTTCTGAAGTTAAGTCTTTGTTGTAACTGTTTCCCATTTTAATGACATGGAAAAGCTGGATTGTTTTTCCAAGAATCTGTTGCTTGGCATAAGAGATAGTAAGTTACTCAATCATGCCTTACATGAAATGTACATAATTACATAAAAATGAAGGGCCTAACCCACATCATGGCTTATAGCTCCAATTTGGTGTCCTAAAGAGTACCACATTTTATTAGTCTAACCTTGTAATGGTCATTCATGGTGATAGAATGTGGCATATTTAGGAGAAATGTATAAATGCTGAACCGCAGACACAGAGAGTGGCATTTGGCTTACAGGGAGTTGGTTAGCTGTGCCTCCTTGTCCACTGTGAAACATGAGCCCTTCATTCTCACTTCCATGTGACAATCTTTTGTTCTCCATCTGCCTTTTTAATGGTTGTCTTCCCCTTTTTTTGGTACAACCTATCTTTTGTCTGAGTTGATGGCGCTTGCAGGAAAAATGTTGGGCTTAGGCACAGATCATGTAGGTTGTTGGACATGGCATGAGTTTCAGGGAGTGGAAGGACAGTGTCAGCCTTGTTCTTCACCCTCTCTGTATTTCTGGGAGGAACTGGGGACACTAAGAAATATCTGGGCAGAGAAAACCACCTTATTTCCTGTGCCAGCAAGGAGACCTGTAAAAGGTCAATGACTCAATGGCTCTATCACTACTACCTGGCCCAGGTCACTTCCCCTTCTCTTTGGAGCAGCAAACAGTAATGGTGTCCACTTTCCAGGGATACTCTGGGCAGTGTGACAAAATATCTTTCAAGCCAATTCTTGCCTTGCTATGATGTCAACTGTATTTCGACATCCTCTCATTTTCAATTTCATCTGTCTCCAGAGCCTTTCATTTGTGATTAGTTTTTTGGGCGCTGGTCTAAACGTGCCAGAGCCAGCCTAGAGCTATGGTTCATAGAGAAGTGGAATTCAGGTAGCAGCAGCTTTCATGCGACTTCTTGTTGCACTGCCATACAGTAAAACAGATTTTAAAATAGTAGAAGTATATAGGATTTACTTTTGAGGGCAAGATTTCTGTTTCTGCATGGTGTATAGTTCTTGCTATTCTAGCCTTAACATCAGTTCATAATAACTTACTCTATTTTTAAAATTCCTGTAGGATTAACTTACAGGACTTACTTTTTAAGGACCTATTAATTAATCTCATTATTGAGGCTTATAATTTTTAATACTAGGGATTTGCTAATAAGCAAGATCAAAATCTCTTGATCTTGGTGCTTTATAATGGGGGTATCTATGAAGACTTACACACATGAACACTGTTTTTTAATTATGTATACATAAAATATATAAAGACATAGCCATGTATATGTGTTGATACACATACAAAAGATGCTGAAATACATGTATAATTTGTTCATAAAAATACCAGCAATTTTGGATCCTTACTTTGTCACCAGTAGGGTCAATTTCTAACAAAGCCAAGAAAAATGCCTTTTTATCTAAGCTGGCATTTCATTTTCACATCTTATTGCAAATAACCTTCCACTTAGTACAGGAATAACATGTAAGAGTAGGGTCAAACCATCTCTACAGACTGCTCTTTATTGCTTCATAAAAAAACAAGTTGTTTAATATGACTAAATACAAGGAAAGAGATATGAGGAATGAAGACAGCAAGTCAAATTGAAAAGAACAAGGTTATTGTCCTAATATCCTATTATCTTATCCCTATCCTATAAACCACAGCATCACTGGAAGATTCGTCAAAATCATGATTATTGACTAATGTCCATTTCCAGTGCAGTGTATAGAGAGAATACAGTCCTTTAACAGAGGGATGCATAACAGAGTCAGGAGTGGTAATTTCTGAGTGATACAGCATTAATTAGATCATTGCTGAAACACACCACTGTCTGCAGTTCTAAAGGAATCTGCAGTTCTAAAGGTGGCAGGGTGTCAGAAAATGGTCTGGGAATAATTTATTTGCAGTGAGATAGTGGCAGAAGCTCTATTCATTTAGTTAATAAAGAAAGTGACTAGATCATATTCTACAAATATCCATGTGGGGAAGATATTTTTGGTAACAAATCAATTTTTAGCTCAGCAAAGGAAGGCATAATAAGATCCAAAGGTTATACTGAAAATGGTGAACAGAATTTGCCAGCCATATAGTATTTTGATAAACAGAAATCAGGCATCTCATAATCTCCATTTCCAGCTGGTGGCTTTTCAGCTTACAACAACATATTATATTTTCTCTATAGTACATTTCTGAAATGCTTTGCAGCTCTTACTGCTGAAACTCCTGTGTAGTTCCCTGGGTTCTCAAGGCAATGCAGTTATTTTCATTGGCCATCCTGATTATCTAAGCTTCCCAACACTATACTATCAGAACACTCCATTCCCACTTTTCTTTTATGACTATCAGGGAAAAGATTTCTCTTAATACAGATAATAGTTTCCTAAATCGCCTACCATGGTCATCCCACAGTTGTGCTCTTAAATTCCACTTTTTCCAAGCAGGTAAGCAGTTTTCTTTTCAGCAGCATAATGAGGGCATTGTAAAAGGACATACAGAACATGCACCCTTTATTTCTTTTCTCTAGAAAATGAAGTCATTCTATTTAAAAGGAAAAAAAAAAAAAGAAAGAAAACAGAATAGAACAGATTAAGTTAGTTTGGCACATCCTGCTTCGGTAAACCAATATTCCACTTTTATCTGTAGCTTTAATGGTCTTTCCCTTCAAAACCTGTTTTGAAACTACATGCATTACTGAGCCAGACTGACAAATCTGCAGTTGCACACAGCAGCTTCCTCTTCTTACACACAGGCAAAGCTCTTGTCTTTGGACCTAGTATTATCACTAATTCAGTGAGCTTGATTTATAATAGTTACTACTAGGTCTGTATTTTCGTGAAAATTCTCTAAAAGGACAGCCACTGCTGTATTTGTTGCCCTATCAGTAAAATCACCTCTATTTTTTTATTTCTATTATAGTTGTTTCCATTATTTCAATCCCATTTACATTTCATTTTTCTCCTATTGCCAGTAATAGTCAACTTACTGAAAAGCAGAGCAAATTACTTTTTTGTTTTGTGTCAATAGCTATGGTTTCTTTAACCTCTTTACCATTCAGCTAATTATTTTAGGTTTTTAGTTTTTCTTCATCCCTAGGTGTCTATCCTTCTGTTTAGTGCATGAACACAGTGAAGAATTGCTGTAAAGTAATCATCTTTTTAACCTATAGTTTGTCCCCTGTTTCTCTGTGGTCATCTATGCCCATCTGGTGGTTAAATGAAAGGCAGCTGATTACTTTCAGTGAGGCTTGAGCTAGTGGGTTTTTCCATGACTGAGTTATGTTTGAAGATAATTTCTGTGTTTCAGATGACAGGTGGTCACTTGTATAGCTGTTGCTGTTCACTAAAGGTATGTTCTGTACCTACAACTTACCAAACTCTGGCCTTTTGAAATACTAATTTCATGTGAAGGTCTAAATCTCTGCATCCTTCTAACTAATTTTCCAATTGCCTAAAGTTATTTTTTTATAATGCCTTCCTTAAATGCAAACTGTTTCAACTACTTATAAATGTATTAACTCTTTCAAATGCTCTCCAGTTGTGTCAGAAATTGTTGGTGAAGAAATGTGTAACAGTGCAGTAACAGCACAGAGATGTGACTGTCTTCAGAATGGTATTTTCTAAAATACAACTAAATTAAATGTAAAATGAAAGTCTGTCATAATGACATATTCCCACTTAAATTTCTTTCTCTAGTATGCACAATGAACCAGATTATTTGAGAAAACAATATTTTTCTGCAAGTAAGAGTGCTAAAACCCATGATTCCTTGCACTTTTATTCACAATTATGGGTATTATGAAAAAACACTCAGACTGTTGGGGAAATTATTGATTTACATTCTGTTTTCCAAATGTTTTGACCCCAGCAGTATCCAGGAGGTATCACATTGCGCTGAATAAAGAACTATAATCCAGTCTAGAAGCTGCCTCCTTTTAGTAAATACTTCCTTTTATCACCTTTGCCTGCTTGTATGTGGAGTCTGCAGAACCCAAAACTCTGAATCTTTGAACTAAAGTTCTTTGTGATCTCCTCTTGTGATCTCTTCCTGCCTTTTATTTAAGTGAAGTGATTCCAGAACAAAAGTCAACCAAACATTCTGCACTTTTTGATGGTGGAAGGTGAAACACACTTTGGGCTGCAATTTTTAAGCACAACCTTGATACTGGCTCCTGTTTATTTCCAGAACTAAAAGAACATCTAAGATTAACTATAAAACTTTATTAGTTGCCTCTCAGTTATTGACTAATACTCTCCGCAGGCATGCATTTTTTCATACTTTGACAAAAGTACCCACCTGAGTGAAACCATGGCCCTTTTGATGTCAAAGACAAAACTCAATTTCATGACTGGATTTTAGCCTCTGGTTATATTTTCAAAATATACACTTCAACAGTATAAAATGTCCTGTAAATCCCATGCCAACACAACCAGCACCCCAAACAGTAGGACATTTTTACATTGGCATGAATAACCCTGGCACCTCCCTTCCTGTGGATTTGCTTTTTCTGTACACAGGCATTTAGTTTTAAATTTTGGGAGGAAATGTTATTTATAATTCTATCTACATAACATCTACATCAGTAGAAACAACACTGGTAATAAATAACAATACAATTATGTTTGGTTTGCTTTTTACATTGCCATTATGTTAGCCCTAACCAATGCTGTATTGATTTTACATTTCTTAAGTGTTTTTCTATTTTAAAGTCCTCCTCAGTGCAGGCCTCTATAACAGCAGAGTACTTCTTGACCCTCATCATAATGGGCATATTCTCAATACCAGCAGCCATTCCAGCACTCTCACTGGAGTGGAGGAGTGCTCATGATGCATTCACTGCAGTGTGGTGAGTAATACACATTTAGAATTTGGTTTACTCCATTATGTTTCACATCACTGTAAAACCCACCAGAAATAAGTAAAGTACTTTTTAATGGACACTGAATTGTTTCTAGAATGTACATCCTTCTTGAGAAAAGATTGTTTCTTTTCCCTGTTAGACTGAAGGGTTCCTTTTGATGGCAATTCACTCTTGATTTGACTGACTGCAGATTCCTACTTACCAAAAACTCTCATGGGCTTGGCTCACCACGATATCAGAGAACACAAGCCCTCTTCAATGCATTAAAGATACAGCAATGAAGGAATAATAAAATGTAATTCAGAGAGGAAAAATTACAGGTTTGAACACAAGGATCACATAAAGATAGACCCAGAGAATCACGGATGATGAACAGTTCTCTTTCTCCAGTCTTTTCCTTTTTTTGACAGAATCCTTCTACTTAGCAACAGCAATATACGTTTTATGAAAACAAACAAAGAAAGCTTCTATTCTATCAGAAGGATTTATTTTAATAAATATAAGATGAATAACAGGTAACTATGTTTTTAAAGAAAAAACAGCACTTGAAAATTATTCTGAAATAACTGCCTGTGGTAAAAGACACTCATAAAACTAGACATGAACCACAGGCACAAGAGCTTTTGGCATGAATAGAACATAGTTATAGGAACAGCACTGAAAGGATTACTTGGCTTTTGGGAAAACTTGTTCCTTGCAAGCATAGGTAATCCTCACCAGACTTGAATAATAGAAAATTTTATTTAATATGCAATCCATAGTTCCTATGTTTAGAGATGTTATCTTTTTTTCAGATCCCCTTGTGAGAGCATGAATATATGGAAAATATAGATGGAAAATGTAAAAACTGAAATGGAATATCAAACTCATCCAGTTTTTATAACAAACAAACAAATAAACAAAAATTATACATGGGATTTAAACAGATGTCTTACATGTGGAGACTGCTCATATTTTCCCACTCCCTACAGTGTTTCTGTATGTAGTTGTGCTGCATGATATACAATTCTAATATGCCAGAGAGCTGTCATACACTACTCTTGTTTTCATTAGGTGAACAACCTATGCCAGAACTCCTTGCTCAAACACCATTCAACAGTCCCACAAAATTCTATTAAACAGAACAGAAAAACTTTGCTATCAACACTCACACTTACTATAAATATTATCTTCTTACTCAACTGATCTGCTTCCCATCTCATTATTAGGTTGGTATCAATTGACTTTATTGACATAAAAATCTTTGCTTAATTTTATTTCTATAAGCCCCACAAACCTAAAAAGTGCTTATTACTACATTTACGCACATCTGTACAAAACTAAAGAGTTGCTTGTTTGTTCTAATCAGACTCAGGTTTTTCAATTCTATTAAGAAAATAGAATTAAACAGAAATCACCAGGAGACTAACTTATCCACTTTTTTATAAATGGTGAGAAAATGTAGTCAAGAAAAATCTCATTTTCATTGTTTGCTCTCACAATTTGCAGCTTTGGCGGTTTGCACAACACTTTTTTTTTTTTACTTTATAAACTGAGCTCTTTTATTTTTGGACTGTTGAGACTCAGCAAACATGAAACATAAGGATATCAGTTTTATTCACTTTCAGATTAAAAGGAAGCTTTAACTGTTCTTGAAAATCCATTCCCAATCCTATGGTTCATGAAGCACAAACTGCCCCCCCATTGTGAGCTGTGCCTTCCTGCACACCTGACCTACTC
The DNA here is from genome assembly GCF_901933205.1 of Camarhynchus parvulus. NCBI lineage: Eukaryota > Metazoa > Chordata > Aves > Passeriformes > Thraupidae > Camarhynchus > Camarhynchus parvulus. Next base: position 35,332,221 of record NC_044586.1, on the reverse strand, counting down.
CAGTTTCCTGGCCTATCTTTGCAGCTCAAAGAGAATTACAGAAGATAAGTTCTGATGCAGTCGAGTGGCTACAGGGTACTGAAAGCAGCATTAAATAAATGAACTATTGTTAGCTATCAGTTTGACTCTCTGCCAACCAGCTAAATGAATCACTTTGAAAAATTAAACAAAAAGAGGTTTAATTTGACATGACTGTTGTTTGACTTTCCGCTTTTTTGTTTTAGTGGGGACCCAAGGCTGATGCCATGCCATGCTAGGCAGAGAATAAGCACTACATATTTGTCCATTGCCAACCCACAACTAATGCATTAAACCCTCTTATTTTTCACTTCTATTGTTTGCTACTAGAAATCTGTAGTGCAGACTCATAAGACTACAATAAAGCCCCTGGATATTTTTCAATTAAAACTTCTCTATCCTTTTAAAATATTTTGCTGGTTTTCTTTGCTCTTTATGTAGTAACTAAGCCTGTAGGGATACTGAATACTGATAGCTAAACAATTTCGGGTCTTTTAGCAGTTTATGCAGGCCCTTCAATCTCTTAGAAAAGGCAAAAGGTAGGAGAGTCAATAAAATGTTTTACACAGCGAATTTGGCTTGGTTGCACAAAATGTTAATGTTGGAGTAAACCACCAGTTTGGCAAATAAAGTTAGCATGAGGCCTTTTGCCTGGCCATTTACAGTTTTGTGTTTCTTCTCTTCAATAGGTTTCTTTTCCTTGTTGCTACTTACAATAAACACTCTTGGCCAAATTTTCCACCCTGCTGCAGCATGTGACCACATTGGCACTAATTCAGTAACACTGCTGTAACCAAGGCAGAAGAATTTGTTCTTCACGTTTATAGTCTCCCTTTCATCTGAGGATATCAAAAAACAATCCTGACCAAAATCAGGTTCCAAGATCTGAACCCTCCAAAGCTTTGTGAGAGTGTAGAGCCAGCCTTTGCAGCCAGATCCATTTCTGATCCATATTTAATGTACTTCTGCCTTGATCTGAGAGATGCGATTAATTACAACACTCCCTACACAGAATGGAAACCTGAAGAGAACATTGAGAATTATTAAAACCTGTGGCTTATTTCAAAATCAACTTCTTGTTTAGAGACATAATTGTGGTTCTAGAGGGCATAAGCCCAAAACAGGTCGGAATATTTTATCTTCTTCTTAGTGCAAAGCCAATTGCATGAATAGTTTTGCCTGAAAGAAAAAAAAAAGCCTATCTAAGGAATTTGAAAACTAAGTTCAAGTTGCCTGCAGAAAGAATTAAACAAAATAAACTGTTACTGTGAAACACGTTATTCCATGCCTTCTAATCAAAACAGCAGAAAACCATTTCAGTTCCTTCAGTCAATCAATCAATTCAGTCAATGCGATATATTTCCTGCAACGTTCAGAAACTAAAAAGTAAAAAATACAGCAGAAGTGTCATCACTACAGAAGAGAAATAATTCATAATTTTAAAAGAACCTGAAGTAGGGGTCATTTGGATTGAGTTGGCTTCCATTACGAAGGTTTCTTTAAAACATGTCCTGTCCTGCTTAGGGACCCTGGCTCTGCCAGATACCGACTTCACCTGAGCAGATGGCTGGGCTGATCACAGCCTGTTTCAACTTGTGAGGGTGGAAGTAACAGGCACAACCCTTTTTCCCTCCTTGCAGAGGAAGCCAGGGAGGTCAGTGAAGTTTCCTATGACCATGTTCATGAGCAGACACTAAATTCACAATTTTTTCAAGCTACTATAAATTGCATTTATTTAAAACAAACAAACAAAAAAAAAAACCACAAAAAATTTTGTAAATATGAACGTAGGCTGGGAAATTACTTGGTAGAAGTAAATCCTGAACTGAATTAATGGCCTTTAATTTTTCTCATTGATTTATAAAAGCTGGGGGGGAGGCACGGGGGGCAGAGGGGGGAAAGGGAAGAATAATTACCAGAAAGCATAGAAATCACAGCTAAGAAATTTAAATAGCGCCAGCCTTAGCATGGCACAACACCCCTTCTCTACAGAGAATTCAGCTGTGGGGCAGATGAGGGCAAAACAGCATTTTTGAAAGCTGTAAGTCTGCTTATGCTGTTCTAAAATATGACCAGAATGCTAATGGGGCAGAGCCAGGCTCTGTTTCATGGACCTCCCACTGAGTTTATGCTTCACGCACTACACAAAAAGACAAGTTTTGCATGTTAGACCAAAATTAACTCTCCCTTTTCCTCCCTCTAAATGAAGGAAAGCATCACTATGCACGATGCTGCGATGGGCCTGGGAATCCAGTGCCCTCAGCTGCTCTCAGCACCACCAGGCAGACTGTGAGGAGCAGCACGGCAATCAACAGCAGCTTCTCTGCCCTCAGTGCTGCAAGCTAGGCAGTGCTTCCAGCAAAAGATTGCCAGTCACAGATTTCTGCCTTATTGCCCCGGTGAGCTGCTGGAAAGCTATGTCAGAGATGAATTCTTTGGCACAGGTTTTTATGTATATACAACAGGAAAGTCCTCTTGACAGAGGACTTAATTCACATTAAAGTGAATTTTAATTTTGGGTTAGAAATTAATGGATGTAAACCAACATAAGTATCAGACACAGTCTCTCAGAATGGGTGATTGAAAAAAGGTACCTATCTTTATGCAGTCTTTTCTATGACTCAAATATCTGTTCCTTTACTACTTGTGTTTTACAAGCTGAAATTTCTTGCTGAATAATTGCCAACAGGCAACAGCTACTTTTTTATTTTCTGTGTTTTATAAAATGACCCTGAGCTGTAAACTCTTAAACCCAAATCAGCTACTTTCACCATTTCAGTTTGAGAGCAACCTAAAAGTTGATGATAGCTGTCTAAAGCTTTAGTGTTCCGCATAGATTAACTGAAGGTTCTCTGCTTTGAAAGGTGGGAGAGATGTAAGGGATGTTTTAGGAGCAAGAATGTTCTTTTCAAGTTACTGAATGTAACACATTTTCCATTTAATATATATACAGATAATTTTGAATAGTAGTAATATAATTGTTACTTGAAGTTTCCCCTGAGAAAGTACAGAACTATTGTTTTCACCTTTTAGAACATTTCTTCTAACAAAAGAAATATGTGTACACAGCTTCTAGGTCAACATTATTCAAAAGAAGGTCCCTGTGTATTTTTGTAACAACTGCCCTTTCTTTTCACTTCATTCACTCTACAAATCTCAGGTTAGTAAATGCTAAGAAATGAAGACTGTGTGGTATTTGAAATTAGATTAATTAGCTCGGACAAATAAAATTTACATGCACAGAAACACATATTATACACTCTTCCAACTCTTACCTTACTTCACAAAAGCAATAATGAGACCTGAACAAAATCTCATTGGGAAAACCAAAGACCTCCAAACATTTTCTTCAGAGTAGCTGATCCCTAAGCGTAGAGGAAGGAGAAAACTTCTTGAAATCTGTACAGACCACCATAAACCTATCAGGCTTTTTTAGTCAAAAATTAAAAAGACACAACACATACCATAGTACAGAGCCTGAGGAACACTAAAGAATATCATCTTTTCCTCAGGGCCTCCATGCAAAAGCACACTTGAACAGAGGCACTAGTGTTCTCTAAAGCCCTTGTGTTATATCCAGGAAGGATGCAGTCACTTAAAGCAAGGCTGAAGTTGGACCTGAAACCCTGAGATTAAAATTGGAATCCAAATAAGACTCATCAATTCTTTCAACTGTTGCCCAATCTTGAAGTTGCCTAAATTTACCTAGTATACATATATATATATATATATATATATATATATGACTGATTCCGTGCTTTTTCTGATATTTCCAGCCTATTTATGGTCAGGATCCAGAAAAAACATGTTCCACTAGCTTAAAACCTCTAAGTAACTAAATACAACAGACATTCAGAGAGACATTTAACACATATTCATGGAGTTGAGCTTTCTAGACACAGGAGTTGTGAGACATTGTGCTTATTTTTTCTGGTATTTGCTCCTGACGTTGGAATAAGGACAAAAATCCAGAATTACCACTGTGATGTATGTAAAGAGGAAGCACACAAACAGGTTTCTTCTTGGCTTTTTTGGATCAAATACTTTGAGTGCTTTTCTGGATGGTGTCACAACTTCAATAGTATAGGGTGTAGTTTAAACGCATTTTGTGGGAAGTACAAAATTATCGTTTCCTGCCCTTGGTTATATGGAACTCCTGACTCTCTGTAAATGCCCTCCCACATGAACAACCCAAAGTGCAACCCAAAGTCCCCCCTGGCACAACAAAACTGACGAGTACAGCCTGAACTCAAAGCCTCTATGTGTTATGGCCAAGTTCCTGATGAGATCACAGAGACCAAGAGTGCAATGTTCATTTCAGAATCCACTTGCCTGCATGTAGATTTGCCCCTCTGACAAATGACAGTGGCTGTGATGTTTTTTGAATGTTCAACAGACAATGGCTGCGATCTCAACTCTTTTCAAGTCCTCAGATTGTAAGTCCTTAAGCTGTCAGCCAATTAAGAGAAGCAGATGGCTGTCACACCATCAATAAATAAGTAATCAAATATGCTGAAATTTGAGTGTCTTTCATGAAAAGGGTTCTAGACAGACATCCAGGGTAACAAATATAAACCCTTTGAAGCTGTAAGTCAGATTTGTTCCTTCAGAAGAAAACCAAGATTTCTAATGTTTCTTTCTGGCCCTCTGCAGAAAGCTGCCTGTGCAGGTCTCTTGCAGATGTTTTTCTTGGTTTATCTCTTCTCCCCATGCTTAGCACAGCTAACCTTAGCACTTAGCACAGGATGTGGGATACAGTCTAGAGTGCCTAATTTAAAAGTGCCTAATTTTTAAGCAACCTTTGAAAGGGCTAGCCCTTAGTCTCTGGGCTGAACCAATTATTAACTCTCATGAAAGTATAAGTGTGTTCAAAGATGCTCTTTAAATAAGAATCTGTGGATAAATTCAATGCTCTTCTTTTTGGCTTAGCTAGGTAGTGTTCACAGTACTCTGTGAGACTTCTTATACAAAAAGCTTTGAAAACCTTAAACTAAGGGAAATATCCTCACAGAGTTCTTATCTGAAATCTATTTTAAAATTTAAGTTAAACCAATGCAACTTGTTTCTACAAGCTCAGGGCACACTGCCCTACATTTATTCTGCATATACAGACTTCTCCAAAGGGAGCACAGGGCATAAGATCCCAGGTTTGAGAACAGTCCATTCCATATAATCCCAAATTGACTTGCAAAAAGGCCAGCCAGTGTTGGTTAATGCCATTCTGGCTATGGGTTTAGTACATGCTGTTCCCTCTAATCCCTCATTGCTCTGCATTCTTAATTCACTTGAGCACTGGGCATGCTCAGTTTTGGTGCAACATTCATATTTCACCTAGCATGCAAAATTGCCCCTGCCATCACTAGCAGGCCTACCAGATCTGGAGCTATTATAGCCCTTATTCATAGTCCTAACGAGAGGCAGCTTGGTTTATTGCCCTGTCCCTATCAAAGTCTTTACATTCAAAGCCGTTATGTGCCAGAAAGCAGGCAGAAAATGGACAGTCTTTATTTCACCAAAGAATAGGTGGCTATATGAGATGGGAACTAAGGTGGATATAGCAAAGGATACATCCTCTTCTATGTGTCACCAGTTGTCACCCTATGCTTGCATGATCTGAAACGCAAATTTAAGATAGAAATAAAAAAAAATAGAAATAAAAAATCTGCTCACTCTTTAACTTAAACTAAACTCAAGTTTCATGTGTGGAATTAGGAGACTTTCATAAAACCTCGTCTGGCCTTGGATGATTCTGAGGTATTTTTGTTGGGCCCCAAATTCTATAAACTAGTCACTACTAACAGCTTCCTTCTGTGAAAGGCTCTGGTTCAAACTACAGCAAAACTCAAAGACTAAGTCCAAAATAAACAGTTCCTGTAAAAGTAAATTGATAAATAGCTCCCCTGTAATCATATAATTAGTGGTACAATGTGCTAACCGCTTTTGTGAAAGCAATTTTAATGCTTGCCATTCACATTGTCAAAAATATCATTGACCCAGTTGCTTAAAAACAATTGCTGAAATGAATGTTGGTCTCTACTGTGGTTATTAATGCTGGGGTAGATCTTGCTGTATACTGACAGCAACAGATCCTTCACTGGTACACATCCATGCTGTGTTTTTTTATTATTTCCTAAGAAAATTTGGAGATTGAGGCAGGGTGGCAAGCATCCAAATCTGGCCTTCTCCCTTATCCCCAGTCACTGATCCACTAGTCAAACTTTCTACATACTGAGGATCAGTAGCTGGTAGGAAAAACTGTGCGACAACAAATTCAAAATTTTTGATAACTAAAGCTTCAGTTATCCAATCATACTCCGTAGAACATAGACGTGACCCCCTCCTTAAAGGCTTTCTTATCATAGACTCTTACATTTGCGAATCAGGTAAAACACAGGGTAACAAGAGGGACTTAAAGGAAATTTTGCACCCCTTACTGGGAAATAGAGATCAAGATGTTTAGAACTATGTACAATTAGGTCTAAATAAATGTTGGAATTCAATCAATAGAACTCCTTTTAACTTTATCCAAGATCATCATCAAGACTGCTAAACTTTTGCAATCTGCAAATGTTTTATCTTTGTAAAAGCTCTAGTCCTTATCTGTGAAGAGATTTTCACTTGCCTACCATTAAGTCAGTAATTACTGAACATTTCTCATGATGTAGACCATTCCTTAGGAAATAGACTAACTTTGGTGGGCAACTTTCCTAACAGAGGCTAAGAAGACATTATTAAAAATCAAAGCTCTAACTCTTGTGGTTGTGATAGGTGCCTGCAAAAAAAGGGAGTAATTGGGTCAGAAGGATGTACCTGCAACTCTTACTCCTAGACATGCACTAAATACACCAAATGCAAGAAGTTCTAATGCCAGTACTGCTCTCTATTTCGTTACTAATGCAAGTAAAAATGAAAAAGTGCCTTAGAAGGAATTCTTAGCCTGGTGATTCTGAGTATAAACAGTAAAAAATGGCATATAATAAGGAAAAAAACAGAATATACATATGCTACAGTGTTTGAAGTAAAAAGCTCATGAAAAAGCAATGGGATCGATTGATTTCACTTTGGAAATGAGCTCAGCTTTTAAAAGACTGAGAAGTACTGTTACAGGAAGATGTAAAGATTTTACAGTAACAACAGATGCCCAAATAGCAACAAAGACCTACACACAAAACTCCTAACTTGCAAGTAAACAGCTGTGCAGCCCTTGCCTATTATTTTCAGCTCTCAATTTTCAACTCCTTGCCTCCTAAGCTTAAAAGAAAATTCTTTACTAATAAACCAATAAACCTTCCTATAAATATTATCTTCCATTCAAATGTCATTTAACCATAGTTTGACCCAGATAACTTTCTCCCAAGCTTTCTTTATCAGCACACCTAATTTCAGGACAATAAACCCAATTCTGGCAGATCACTCCCCATGAATGATACAGCTTCCCTGTCTGGGAAACACTAACCTTGATTGTAAGACTTATAGAAGAATGAGCAGAAGTGTCACCACTTCAGAAATAGGTGTATAGTCAACATAACTTTCACTTTGAGTTCTCAGCATAAATACAGCCACAATTTCAGATGCAGATACTCAAGTGCTCATTTGGTCAATCTATAAAATAAGGATCTTTTTCCTACACCCTGGACCAAGTAAAAGGAAAAAAGGAGAAGCTTAAATTGTTACAGATATTTTTATTTCTAAATATTCATTAAGAACTTTGATGCTTCAGTAGTGGGCTAGATGGACTGTAGAAATAATTGTGCAAAAAAAAATCATATCCAGGGCAACAACATCAGGGTTTGATGTCTAAATAAAACAGTATTCTGGCACATGCAGCTCCTGTGATAGACTTGGAAGAAGAGAAACCAAATTTCAAAGGAATAACAAGCCAAACCTATTCAATACAAACATGGTGTTGAAGCCAGTCATTCAGTCCCCACTAGTTCAAATGTTCTTCCATACTGATGGGACTTGGAACCCAAGTTATAGCAAACAAAGCCATTTAGCATCAGTGGTGGAAATAAGGAAAATTAAGACTGGAGCTGTAAAAGCAAATGGAAATATGTGATGAAGGATCAGGATTGTCACGTGCTGTTTGTTGTGGAAAATATCTCAAAAATAACTTTGTCTATAAAATGGACAGTATATAAACTTTTACAAGAAAGACGCTAAAAAAAACAGCTATAAATCAACAAGAAACACTGAGAAGGCTGGAATTTGGATTCGTATTCAGCCCTTCAACGAGTTCCATTCTACAACGGCTGTTGTTCAGAACAACTCCTTTTCTACAATGACTCCCAAAGACCATTACCTGGAGGCTGGGTTTCAGGTCCACTCACAGATCATACCATGCAAACACTGTAGTTTTCACCCAGTCTTGAGAAATGGAGCTCAGTACAGATCTAGGAATAGATGCTAAAGGCAAAACCAACACACTGTAACATTAAGCAGGTAGTATTTCCTCTTGTTTGCTTTCTACTCCTTTTCTCACTTCGAGCACATACTGCCTTTTAAAAAAGTAGAATTAGAATCTACTCAGTCTTCATCTTTCTGTATTTTAAAAGAAAACAAGAGTTAAACCCCTTCATGATACAGCTGTGTGGAACAGAGTAGAAGAAAACTTGATCATGTTGGAGAAGGCATGAGGAGAAGAGGAGGCAATAGTCTCTCATTGCTTTATTCCGGACATGCAGGAAGAAAGACAACATGCAAGGGATGTGGTTTGTTTTGGCTGCAGGTTTATTAACTCAGCTCCTCTGGGAAGTACCATCAATAATTTGTACAGTACAGGTCGTCATTCTTTCCGTAATCATTCCCACCTGCTGGGGAGCTGCAGTTGGCCTCCTTTCCACCATCACTCCTCCCCTCACTCCTCCCACCCCCACCTCCACAGCTCGCCACTGACCACCATATCCCCCCAAAAGAGAGTAAAGGGGCTGGAAGAGACAATTGATTCCTTGCTGTTACAGACTTATGCAATTCTTACTCTCAGATTTTTACCTTTCTCCAATTCTTCCTTCAGTTCCATTTTATCACAGATTCAGATATTTGTGGAACAAATGCCTATATTGCACATCTGCCTTATGGAGGAGAGAGCAACTACCTTGGCTGAGCTTGTCCACCCCTCCATCCTGTTTCCCAGAGAGTTAAGAGTGCAGATTTGTGGCTAAGCATAAAGCTACTATTTCACACTGTGTGTACAGACACAGCAAAGTGCCTCAAATAGAAATAAATGCCTTTTACCCCAAATTCTGATTATCATGACATTTACAATTGCTGTAACAATTTGAAAGTACCATTTTAAATAGCAATGGATGTGGGTTTCTACACTGCTTAGCAAAAGTGAGAAGCAGAGAACAATGTAATTTCCAAGTTTTTTATACACACATCAGAAGATCTCTTTTACTTGCACACAGTCTTTGGCTGTAACAATGGATATAACTGCAAAGAGGGAGACCAGAGGGCTTGGAATAAGAGGGGCAATGTGCTTCACAAGTGTCAAGACTGCAGCTAAGGGAGGATGTGCCTACTGACTATCTGCACACACAATCAATCCCTTGGGCTGTTCACACATCAAGTTTATATGAAATGTGTGTCTGCATATAGACCTGCTCCCCACATTTCCGGGCAGGAAGATGGGCCCAGTGTGTGCAAATTCTGTGTGGAGAAATGAAGGATGAACAAATGCAGCAAGAATTACACTCCTACCAACAGTCATCTTTTGAGAAAATAGCAAATATACAATCAAAAGCACACACAGAAAAGGTTTTCTGATACAATGCCAGCTATTTATCAGGTAAAAGCCACAAAAGTGTCTATGGAAAATTCCATCTGGTATTCCAATGTTATGACTGCTACATCTTAAAAAGCAATCAGTCTATTTTTGTACTTCTGTTCATCTAAGATTTTTTTATTTGTTTTGGCAATGTATCTACATTTTCTATGAATTATCAGTGAATGTGGGAAAGGCTTTCTAGGACCTTCAGTGCAACAAATGTGTTTGGAAATACTTATATTTCTTAAGCCATTAAAATGCAGTTGTAAGCAGTAGCTATGCTATCACTGCCATGTCGTTTTAGATAATTATCTCCTAGACAAATAACAGCTAGTGCAGACCCATTGACCCTTCCCCCTTCTGAACTAAGTCTCTGTTCTCCTCTCTTACTGCTTCAGTAACCAAATTGAAATAATTAAAAGCTATACTAGTTTTAGAGGCACTGTAAGACAAGAAATGGATGTATTCCCATTGACTTTAGAGAAAATGGGACATCAGTATGCATGATGAATAAAAAATAAGAAGGACTTTGCATTTCTGCTTTCATATTTATTTATTTTTCACACAAAATTCACTAGAAAAATCAGCTACATAAAGAAAAAATGCATTAATAAAAATGGAACACATTTTCATCTGGGTTTTACATTTTCTAAATTGATTCCCTTGAAAATGAAATACATAACTGAAACAGAAATTAGATATTTATTGCTCACAAAAATATTTCGTGCAAGATGTTGAATGTTGAACTACTTAGAGAAATTTACTCCTTTGCATTTTTCACATGAAGTTGCATTATTGGAACTGAAGGATCTTTTCTGGAATCGAGGACATTTGTCTCTGTTCCCAAATATAGAAGAATGGAAATATAGTATTCTATCATTATGCTGTGCTTGGTCCAGGTCCATTCAATTTTTTTTCCTCATGTTTTGGAAACATACAGACATGAAAACCAATGTCTGCCTGGCCCAGCAGGAGATAGTAAAATGCTTCACAAACACCAGATGGGATTTTAACAATGTTTGTAAAACATAAAACGCTTGAAGCATTCTCTACAAACCGAAAAACTGAGCATGTTTCATCTCATTATAAGTCTTTTCTTTCACCTAGTGGATTTTTTAAACGTTTTTATTATAAGACTGACATTACCAGATCTCTGATGTTTAAAAGAGACCTAAAAATCAATTACTTTGGAAACTAATATTGATACAGATACTTATCTGATATCACTAGTGTAAATACTATGTAATCTCTATAATGTGACATGCATGGTCTCAATGCTGGAAAAAGAAAACAAACTATATTTTTGTTTCATTCTTCTACTAAATAACAAAGGCATTTGTGGGTTTCAAGATACTGTATTATGTTTATGTTTCTAACCATCAGATAACATTTTAAAAGTACAAAAGTAGACTGCCTATCCATCATCACATCGGAAGAAATAATAATGAGCTCCTACTCCTCCAGGACTAGGAATGCTGCTGAATGGAAAATTTAAGAAAGCTGCTTTTACCACAAGATACAAAATGATTTAAACTGAAATTGTCTGGGGGAGATGAGCCAAAGGCACTGAATTTCTTATTAAAAAAAGGAAAGCATTTCAAAAGTATTGAGAATAGTTATTTAGACTATTTTCTAACTCATTTTCTGTTAGTTCAGTCTTCCTTTCTAAGTTATCATCTTAAAATGTATGGCAGCAATAGCTGAAATACTATCCTTTAAAATGGAATTGTGTATTTAGAAACAATCAAAAAGAACAATTCATGTCAAAGTAATAGTTAAGTTCACAACCATTCTGAAATTTCAACATAGTGCCCTAATAATGGATGAACCATCACAATCCTGAAAGTCTTCCCAGGATGGAAAATAATTTTAAGCTATATGAAATGCTTAAGTTGATCTGTTGCTAGCATTAATCGGTGTGTGCTCTCCTGATCAAGGAGACCTGGTCTCCCCAGCTTGGCAAGCTGCAAAGTGATCCTTTATGGTTCCCTTTGGGTGCAATCTCTTGCATCCCCAGGAGCACAGGAGCTCTCCCAGGGGAAGTGACAGCCAGTGACTCCAGAGAGCCTCCAGCTCCTCTTTCTCACCTCCTGGCAGAATACTGTGAGCAAACAGGACAGTAGCGCTGGCATTGCTCTAGAGGACAAGAGGCCAGGGTGCAACCACTGAGTGTAAATGGAAGGGTGGCTTTGTATGAGGCAGGAATTCCAAAGCCCTGCAAGCCAGCAGAACTCAGATGGGGCAAACTCCCACCCACTCTGGGGGGCACTTCTGCATGGGCCTGGTGGCAACTTCAAGGCAATCAGGGTCACACTGAAGAAGTATTAAACAGCATGAGATGTAATGGTGGTAATGGTGGAAAATAGCTTTTTGGCTGCTTCTTCAGGAACTAGACACCTCATTTAATGCAGTTTCAGCAATCTTCAGCTTAGGGAACTAAGCAGTGGTAATGCAAAATAGCTTAGCTTAGAAAGATTTAGTTCCAGAAATGCCTATTGCCATCTGAAGGTACTTAGGAGAGTGTGGAAGTCTAGATATTTTTGCATCAGGTTTACCAGATCCTCTCAGTTGCAATTTGTATTTATCGTATAATTTTAAAGATGTGTCAAAGGAATTGCGGCCCCTAGAATATGTCCCTTTTAGTTGTGACTCTTGGATGACTTTATGCATAAAAGGGCAGGGTGTTGAATGAAGTAAAGCCACAAATGAGTAATGCATGGTCATCTTTAAACCAGAAGTGCCTTTAAGTATTTAGTGCCTTTAAGTTTCCCTATCCCTTTGCACTGCAGGCCAGATTTTCATAAGGTGAAGCTTGATAGCCATATGTTTTATGAGCCTAACTTTTGCATCAGAAAATGCTACAATTGCATCCTTAAACACAGCTTTATTTCGAGAAAACACATGGATATTTGTGTGACTGATGGACTAGTGAGGTCTTACTGAACTACGTATGAACATTTCCACCAGCTTCAGTAGGATTAATGTCAACAGTAAAATCATATTTGTATTAAGAAATGAAAGATTTCTGTAGACATTTGCATAAAACAAACAACAAAAGGATGGAGTCAGATATGTCAGGATGTCTGGCTTGCTTTGTGAAAATCGTACACTGAAGGTCATCTAAGAATGATTTCAGGAGAGGCAGTGCTGGCATAACATTTTTGTTATGTTTTTTGTAGAGTCGGTTGTTCTATTAATTTCATAGCAGATATGGCTTTAGCAACCTAAATGTTATGAATTATTAATTGATTATTTTCATTTTCTTTTTCCTGTGGTGCATTAATGCATTTTCTGATGGTTTCATGTGAAGTGCAGTTTGTGCTCTTTGGTTAAATATTTTTAAACCAGTAACACTATCAGGATAAAGAAAAGCCAAAGTAAATTCTACTCATGAAAGTTTTATTTTGGCTAAGTAACATATATATATGTACACATGCTACACATTTGGCTGCATCCATTTACAGACAAAATCTGCCTTCATAGAAATTTATCTGCTGAAACAAGGGACAAGCTTTAAAAGCTGGAACGCTTCAATAGAGATCTTTTTATAACAATCCTATAATTTGAGTTACTCAGTTCCACATGTGGCACCCCCTTGACAACTACAGCAATCGTGAGTCTACAGTCACAGAATTAGGAATATTGCATATATTCCTTAGTGATAAAGATATAAACAGTCGGTGTCCTGAAGGAATTCACAGGATAAAACATATCACACTATGCAGTCCTTTACTAAAATACTCCCTGTAAAACTCTGGTCTTTGAGTGTTTTTATTTCACAAAGACCTGGTACTTTCCATTGTATCAATTCTATCAATTTTATTCAGTTTACAAGTTAAATATGTTTGTGTTTCCTTTTGTAAATGGCACCCCTCCAAACTAGGCCTGAAATGTAAAAGTCAAAATAGATTTTCTTAAGTTTATACTCATCAGTATCACCAGTAGAAGATGCTTCACAGCTGATGCTCCATTAGAAATGCTATTGTGCAAGACTGAAAATAAATCAAATCCCTCTCACTAAATTTGTTGTGTCTTCAGGAAAAAAAAAAAAAAAAGGCAACTAAAAGATACTGGCAAGGGCTGTGTTACCTTTGGAAGCACCGCTGCCACAAATGGCTGCAGAAGGATCTGCTGCAGGCTGCTTACCAGGGCTTGCCTGGTGGTGCCTCAGCTTGTATTCTGCCCTGCTCTGGCTTGCTTTGTGTGTCATTTTAGGCTGCAGGGCTCCTTAATCGGTGCTTCCATTCCCTCACAAACCCTGAAGAAGCCCATAACTATAGAGCATGACTGTTGTGGCCCTCTGGCTTACATGAGAATGACCCTCTAAGGACCACACTCAACATCAGCACAGCAAGCTGGCAAAGCTCAGCAGATAACAGAGGCAAAAAATCGGAGGAAAAACGAATCATTTTTAGAGCACAATTACTGAGAATTTGAGTTTATTCACAGTCATTTTCCTCAGAATTGCTTGCATGCAGAGAAGTAGGCTCTGAATTTCAGTGGGAAATGGGAAGCTGTGTCTCCCTTTGCCTGCTTTGTAAATGGCTCTCTGTACATTAGTTTTGATGCAGCAAGGAAAAAAAGTCAGCTTGAAAGAACTTTTTTTTTCCAATTTCTTTTTGGCCATAGATTACTGTCGATTACTTTTGCTGTGTGTGTATGCATCCAGATGCTGCTTTTCAAGCAACACATCCTACCCAAGCTCCACATTAGGACTCCATCCATGCCTAGAGCCTTCAACTGTACTAAATTCTCATTCCTGCTTTCCCTTTCTCATCCAAAAGAGAGTATGAGGCTGCATGAGTCCTGAACTACATCACTTTTAATGAACCCAAATGCTAACTGCCCTTTCTGAATTTAAAAATTTACATCTGGAAACAATAATAAAGTAACTTTGTAAGTAACTCTATCCATGCTACTTACAACTTAAAGAACATTTTATTTGTATTTCTATTTAAATAATTTGAGTAAGGTATCTCTGAGAAGCTGGCTGGTTCTCCTTGTCTTGGCTGAAGGATGCAGTGCACACTTTCAACCTCCAAATGTGGTCTTTCTGCCTCTTCTGAAAGAAGTTACTTAGGAAAGCCAGTGGTGTTGGTTCACCTGCCTTCTTCCATAAAACCTATTATTCATAATTTGGAACACCTACTTGATGACTGTAAAGGCACAAGCTACTGGCTAGGATTCAGTACATTTCAGCAAACATTATCCCATGTTATTATTACAGCCGACAAACACAATGTGCAAAAGAAATTATTTCAAAAGAATTTATGATGGCAAAGCAGATACACCTAATATAAAATGAAGCTAGAAAAAACCCCTAGATTTCATAGAATGTAGACTGTATTTTAATGAACAGTGCATGCTTCTCATAGGATTTTTTTTTTCAGGCAGCATATGGAATACTTCTTCCTTTTGCATTTTGTGATAGGATCAAATACACTAAAACACAGATAGAACTGAGAGTAGGGTAATCATATTCATATTTTTCCAACACATCTTGAAAACCCAGGATTCATGTCAACAGAGTATGGTGTTCTGCAGTACATCAAAAATGTGCCAGAAAATAAAAAGCCAAATAAATCTAATGGCTAAAGCTGTGCTCCTTTTCTTGTTTCAGAAAGCAATGTCTTTGATTTTTCAAGTGCATCTCCACTCTGCAGAGCTATTTAATGCAGCCACTTGGCAATTTGCACAACTTGTGGATGTGGTGCTTAGGGACATCATTTAGTCAGACTTGGCAGTGTTAGGTTAATACTTAGACTTAATGATTTTAAGAGTGTTTTGCAATCTAAATGATTCTACGATTCTACGGTATGAGCTAGCTCAGTTTTGCATTTGTCCTGAGAGATTTGTCTGCCCAAAGCCAACTCAGGTATTTCAATATAGAAGTATAGAGGCATGTAAACACCTCTATTCTGTATCATAATACAGCCCTTGTGAGTTAAAATTTCCACAGATGTAAATTAAAATTAGCATAATAGAGTATGGTCTGAAAGATTGACACCTACAATTATAGAGTAAAGAAAACTACGGAAGGAAATTATGCCCTAAACTTACTTACATTTTTTTCAACGTGAGCTCTACCATTCATAACGACATCCCACCTCAATCATTAGATTTTTTCCCTTTGGTGACAGAAAAACAAAACCTTGAAACCATACCCTTCAAACTCCAGTATTTTCCATCATGTGTCTCAAAGCCAGGTATAATGGCAGAGAAGTACCTAAGGTGAGGGTGATTTCAAAGCAGATTTTTTTTCGCCATTCATTGCCTGCATAGAGCTTAGAGTGGTAAAGGGTGCCTTAAGGGTTTGAATGTAAGTGAATCATGCACAGCTATCTAATAAATGCTGTTTATATGGGAAGCTTCTAAGTTAATCGCATAACAGCAATGAGTTCTATAAATCTCCAGTTCACTAAATCCATATATACATATAAGAAATATGCAGACTAACTATATCTATATTCTGTTGTCCTGGCAACATCTGGGTGCCTGCTGAGATATTGAAGATGCAGGTGGTTTGTAAACCTGAAGCAGTATTCTCTGGTTTCTGTGTACTATCAACTGCTATCATGCCAATTTAAGTATCAAAAGGATAAAAAATTTACAGATGTGCTATTATAACTAAAATGCTTTTTAGTGCATTTACATTATACTACAAAGTCAATCCAAGAACTGTTGTGGCAGGTGTTACAACAGCATCTGGAAATGGTAATATCAGCTGCACACCTCTCTTCACTCTTCTGACAGGCTCCATTTGGGGCCAGAACTACCACAAATCCCATGGTTTACATTGTAGGTTCAGCATTTTCAACAAGTATCTCTGAACAAAGCAACCTATAAAGCATACACTGACTTCAAAGCCAGTGTTACAAATGACATTGCAATGCCAGTTCCTCCAGGTAGATAGAGGGGTAACTTGCAAAAATAATCTCATGCAGTTTCTCCAAATTACCTCTGTATCTTCTGATTGTGATTTTTTTTCTGTTTTCTGAAAAACTGCCCAATAAATCAAATGTATTTTGATCAGGCTATCTGAAGATACAGTGCTCTCATCAGGACTATCATCATAGAACTACCAGGGTGTTTTCTAACTTTCCTTCTCATATCTGCTTATATTGTAGCTGGGTTCATCACTGCTAATATGTGACAGATTTAGCCACCCAGTTTGTTAAAAAGTTCAGAGGTTTCCTTCAGAATTGTCCCTTGTAGACTGGGCTTTAGCAACTCCCCAAAAGACCCATCTTGAAATACATCTCATAATAACTCTGGCATCATGTTTGTAAAGGAAGTTTTCCAGAAGATTAGGTTAAAAATCATGTCCTTTCTTTGACAGTTACCCTTAATGGAAATCACAGCACATGTCAGGTTACAGGCCCAAACACACCTGTAACCTGACTTGTCCATGGCAGAATAGTAGGAATCTATTGGGTCAAGACGATCTCACTGCTTTTTCACGTCATTCAAACTCATCAGGTGAAAAACAAACTCCATCTCCATCCATGGCCTAAAGAAATGAGAAAATCACTCTGGACACTGGAGTGAGAGAAGGGAAGGAAACATTCACAAATGTTAAGCTTAGCCTTCAAAGATCAGACTTTCAAATTAATTCCATTGTTAATAGAAGGAGGTGGGCTCTATGGGAGGGAAATGTCAAGAATGCCTAGATAACAGCTTCTACTCTGTACCATCTTCTCACTCTTGGTGTATTCTATGTTGCCCTGCTTTCCTCTGACACTGAAAACTTCTCTTTTAAACAAATTATGTACTTCTGTTCACTATTTTGGGGGAGTAAGGGTCTGCTCTCTCTCCCATGCAGTGAACAGTTGTGTCAAGCAGCTCTGTGATAACTGTTGGTCACAATGAAGGGTGTTAAAACCATTCCTTGTCATCTTGACTGTGACTCCTTTGGTCGGTGTAGAAGCATGCCAGAGACCACTACCACTCTGTCTAAGAGATGATGTGTAAGATTGATTTTAAAATGAGCTGTATGTGGTTTTCCACAGTGTTATTAATAGATGGCAGTTAGTACAGGGGACATGCAGCCATTTTCCTTAATGCCCAGGAAGGTGCCCAATCTGCAGCCTTGTCCTCTGCACTTGCACCACACCTCTCCTCTAGGAAAGGCCTGCTGGTATGTAAAGGGTCAAAGTGCAGAAAGGGGACCCAGGCTTTCTCTTCACACAAGCAGAATACCATTTTTTGCCTTGGAATCTGAAAGGCCTTTCAAGATGAACATGGGGTTAAAAGCTATATTATACAAACTCATTTTCAAAAGTTTAATCTTTATCTCACATATAGAACAGAAACACAGAGCAACATAGGCTGGAAGGATTTAAAGAGGTTACCTTGTTTAATCTCCAGCTCAAGGACCAAATTTGGATTAGGTTTCTCATAGATTATTCAGTTGAGATCTAAAAAAAATCAATCAATCAATGAATCATGAGATAAATTATGCCTAGAATTTGGGGGTGGCTAAAAAAAAGTAAGAGAGGGAATATTAGTTTACTGCCGAGTTCTACAAAAGAACTAGGATTATTTAATCTGCATCCTCACTTCTCCACTTCTCGTTCCTCTCTTTTAATGATTATCTGAAATCACAGAAAGCAAAAACTTGTTTCTCTCTAATATTTTCTCTTCTGGTCTATCTGATGCTCTTTCACCATAACACTACTTTTACTTCAGAGTGCCCGAGCATTTCAAATGCAAGTTTTATACCTCTGATGCATTTTGAAGATTATATCTAATGTATTTTAATAGACATTTGATTGTATTTTTGCTTCAAAGTGTAATTGGTTGAAATAAGCTGCAACTCGCGTCTTCTCAATTCTACTGCCCGGAACGCCTGGAGGCGAGGGGCTCAGAGCTCCAGCAGCAACCAGGAGAGGGAGCTCAAGCTTTTGGCTTGGTCTTGTCTCGCTGACGGCGGGAGCAGTGTGAAGGCAACATCAAGCATACAGATTCCGTACAGATAAACCCAAGTTTTGATAAGAGATGGTAGCTAAATTACTTTTTAATTCAAGCAGAAGTATCTATGTCTTGGGTGTGTGTGATTTTGGCAAAACAACAAATAAAATCCACAGCTTCCAGTAATAAGCAGTTAAAAAAATTAATTGGTATGAGTATACAAACATATGGGAAACCATTCAACTTCTTCATGGATAAGCTTGCGGATATGACTGGAATCTATTTATTAGCCCTTGGCCTCATATGCCTTTTCATCTGTCGCTTCTTTTTCAAAAGTCAAACTAATGACTTCAGCTACAGCTTCAACTTCTTCAGTTCAACCACAGCTTTAGACTCCAGTGCTGCAAGCAAATCTGTGCACTTATATTGTCCATATGAGGATTCCCAAAGAACTCATACAATGTACAAGAAACAGATTTATAACAGATACCTGCAACTTTCCCAAAAATTAGTTCATCCTTGTAATGCATTACTGAAATCTAATTGTTTGTGCTGTTTGGTTTTAAGTCGGTTGGGTTTTTTTCAAATACCCCTTTTGCAACACAGTCTTTGTGTGAAAGCAACAATAAACATACTCGTCATGTATTATGGGTATGCTTTTACAGAGATTTATCTGAACAGTGTCAATTCACTTAAACACAATTCTAAACTTGCTAGGTTTTACTCTGGCAAGGTACTGAGACAGAAAGATTAGCTTTGCACACAAAATCTTATGGCACTACCAGAAAAGCCTCTTTAATTTAGACAGACTGCGGTAAATAGTAAGTTGTATTTAAGAAACATCTACGTACCTGTTATAACATTTTCTTTGTATCTGTCAGCTCAAAGCAGCTGTAAGAGGTGAAATAATTCACATTACTCCAAACTCCTACATATCAAAATAATTTTATTATAAGACTAACTTAGTGTTAAATTTAATGTGGTCTCTTACACACATTTTCTCAAAAAATATAAATTAAGGGTTCTTACTGCATAGAAGAAGCTTCTCTTTAAAAACGCTTTTGGAAAAAGTTTGCGGATATACTGCTGGACAACTGTAAAACAGGAGGAAATTCTAAACATTAAAGGTCCAAAATAAAATATATCATAAATAATCTAATTCAATCAGTGTAGTAAATCTGAATTTAGGATTTCAAAATACCTTTACTTAGTCTAACTATTTAAACTCTTTTGAAGTTGTTCTCAATTTTTAATTAAGTTGTTCAGAGTTAGAAAGCAAAAACTGCTTGTGTCAAAATTAGCAGTTAGATTTTAGAAGTCCAAATAAATAGAAATACCACACTCAGAAGATTTCTGAGCACAAATGAGCATTACTAAAGAGTGGTGTCTGATTTGCAACCTGTATTCACCTCTAAATTCACCTGTAAATAATATGCTTCAGCCCTAAATAAAGTTTAACACAATGTTAATATATATACATATTATAATGCATAATTGGACCTCTGACACTGTATAGAAGGGGCAAACTTTGCTCTCTGCGACAAATGGGTCAACCTGTAAGCTGTTGAGGGAATAGAAGTCTGAAGGAAAATAATAGAATAGTTGAATTCTGTTGCATGGCCACAAACAACACAACGCCCCTCCTGCAGTCTTCCTCTCCTTCCAAATCATTTCAACTGTAATAAGTGCCCATGCCCAAAGAAATAATTCCTCAGATCAGTAGCCAACAGACCTGACAATTCTTACTTTTTCCGTAATAAGATTTACCAAAAATCTGGATGTGTATTAGTAGTAGTAGTGATAGTTGTTGTTGTTGTTATCATTATTATCATTAGTGCACTGAGTATGTGTTTGTTTTACACATAAAGATGTGTTTCCTGAAAAGGAAAACTTAGAACAGAAATGAAAGTGGAAACACACAAATACGTTGGTTTTGACTTGTTGCATTCGAAATCCATTCCAAGGGGCCAAAGTGAAAAGTAATTATTTTTCAATACCATGCATTGTTCTCTTCTTTTGTTATTTTCTTTCTCTTTTTCAATTCTCAATCCCATCTGTTTTTACCATAGTTCACAGAAATATTTCAGAGAAAAATTAAACCTGACCAACTGCTCCTTTCTATAGCCCTGCTGCTCCTGTCAGATTCCAAGTGGCATTAGACCAAAATGATAAGTACTGATTTACTTTCAATCTTTTGTTTCACCAGTCTCAGGGGCTCATGAGTTAAAATTTCCACAGACGTGAATTAAAATTAGCATAATAGAGTATGGTCTCATGCAGTTCAAAATGCAAATGCAGATCAAAAAATATGCAGAAACAGAACGTACTAAACCTGAGCTTTTCATATTAGTCCTTGTTTGGCAGTGTTTCATGCATGTAACTTCCCAGGGTTCCGATCTATTGCTGCAGTAACACTAATTGTAACCAATGCCAGGATACTTTTGCGTGGTGATTTAACTATCCGCAAATATATGAAATCATTAATGTAGGTGCTTTGAACCACTTTCTGGAGGAGTCTATTACACTTAATCAGCTTCAGAAAGATGCCTGGGAGATTAAACTTGGGTGGTACAAACATTTTCTCCTCATATCCTACTGTCTCCATTAATTGCTAAAGAAATGTAGCCAAACCCTCAGAGGCCCAAGTTGTTAACAGAAATAAATACACTGGCTTCCGTGGTCCAGGTCCATATAAATTTGGATTTCTTCCAGGCAGTCTTTTAAAACAAAGCTCCTGCAGCAACTAGGCATTAGGAAATTTCAATTCTCATGACAGCAATTGGAGGGATATCCAAACCATCCAAGCATGGGACATTGTAATAGCCTTGAAGAGCCTCTAAGGCTCCCTGGGAGATCACAATGGACAGAGAAAAGGGTTCTCCCAGCTTGAAGCCAGAAGCCAGAAACTGCCTTGAGCAGGTACCTCTTTGTCTTCAATAATCACAGATGAAGACAAATGAAGCCACATCCTGTTCTCTGTTTTGTGGAGATGTTAGTGTCATGGGTCTGTGCTGGCTCTCTGTTGAGATGGGATTCATAAATACAAAACTCTCTCAATAAGTAGCTTGCTTCAAAGACAAACTCATCCCAAAACAAATATGCCTGCCCTGAAGTCAGCAAACCAACCTTGCCAAGGAACAGAAGAGCAACGCAATGCAAAGCATGTTATAAACATGTTGATGTTATCTAGGGCCCTGATCCTGACATTCAGTCCAGAAATATATCTCTACATCTTTCAAAAAAGTTTAGCCCAAATACATAACAATTCATAGAGTAGTAACACTACTGGAGTAGTTTTGTAGAAGATCACAGAAACTTGAGAGTTGTGTATTTCAGCTGACTGAATTTATGACAGGTAACAAGGCCTCTTTCCTCTTTCTCTTGCAAGTTTTTTCAAATGGGACAACCTTCCCTCCTCTTCTCTGTAAAGACCTCCCTGTCATTACCCTGCTCTAAAACTCCTGTTTGCTCCGAGTGTCCCCATTCTCTATTTTCCAAATACAAGTGTTCATTGCACTCACTCTCATCTTCCTATCAACATCTGTGCTGCAATCACTCTTCCTCCCCTTGCTTCATGCCCCGCTTCATAAGGCTCCTTCTCTCTTCAGCTCCTTGGCAGCTGTAGAAATCCCACTTTTCCTTTCTGATTGTTGGTCTATTCAGATGCTTGACCAGTTCCCTTCCTCCACCTACAGTAAAAGCTTTGCATGATTGCCAGCCATGCAGAAGAAATAGCATTCTTTGTACATCCATGTAGCTCTGGTAGGCACTGGTCGAGGCTTTGTGGATGTGTTGAAGGTCACAGACCTGTATTTGGCTCCTTCCCTCCCTTTGTGTCATTTTACACTACTGCAGGTGGGACTGGATCAACTTCAGAGACTCAACAGAGGTAGATAAAGTATCCTGACAGTTTATCACCATGGTAGAGTGTGGATGAAGCATATGAGCCACAGAAACAAGGACACTTCAACAACTGTTCTGATTAACTATAAAGCTTTGGGAATTAATTTTGCACTGGGCACTATGCAAATAGTTTTCAAAAACTCTTTGAAAAACTAAGTCCCATAAGGCATTTTCCATCTGATTTATTCCAGAGTTCCAGTCAATTACAGAAAAAGCTCTGCTGTCAAGAGGACAGAGATGTTTGAAATCTTTTGGTCTTACCCAAAAAAAAATCTAGTCTTCCCTCTCTGCAAAGAAATTTGCTTTTTCTGTGCTTACACCTCAGATGACAAACACACAGAGAAAGAAATAAAAATACAGGCCTCTCCCTCCTCTGTAGGGAAATTTACAGGAAAACACAGTACTACACCACATCTAAAGCCTTCTGACAATTTGTCACAATTAGGTGATTCTTTCCTACATACATTTCTTCCTTTTGCAAGGCAGCTGATCCCAGAATGACTAAAGCTATTACAACCACCACAAAAAAGAAAAAGTACAAAAAATATTATTGTGACCTCCTTCAAACAACTACAAAACAATGTAATCGCTCATTATACAGTATCATGCAAATACACTTCAAAACCACAGGAACCCCAGGGTGTTTGCCACACAGACACAGAGGGAGAAGGAGGAAAGAATTGGACAGAATTTGTATAGGTGCTGCTAAATTAAAAAATTATTCATGCACATGTACCCTTTCTTTTACCCAGAGCAGAGTGCAGATGAACATAGCACATATAGGACACAGAAACACATCATGCCTCTCCACACTCACACATATTCAAAGGTTTGACATTTTACAAGAATTTAAGGAAAACAAAAACAATCCTGCAACTCTCTGTGAACTGGAGTCAACTTCCTCACAGAAGTGGAGGGATTGACTTTCCATGGGAGTGATGAACTTTTTCTGCATTAAGTGAGAAATACTTTGAAGTCCTCCCTCAAAGTCCAGCTGACAAACACCACAGAATGCAGAGCTCTCTGAACTTAAACTACAGTGCTAAAATGCACTCTAAGTGTTTGGTTCTGACACTTGCTATTGTAAGGAACAGGTAGTTATTGATTATTTTTGTGGGGTGAGAAAGTAGAGACCCAATGCAATTCAGAAAACAGCGATTGTCTGGGGCTACAAGTGAGATAAACTTTGAATAGGCAGTTAGAAATATTTTGAGAAAAGATTTAGTGAGCCAAAAAGGGAGCTCTTGTTTGTTTTCAAAGATTAGGTATTCTGGGAAAAAATCTTACTTAATGCCTACCATTTTCATACATCTTTAGACACAACTTACATGTTGTCCTCCTTCTTCTTCTGGCTTTACCTGAGACATACAAGGACAAGGTAACAGACCAGTAAGTGCTAGAGTTTAAAAGCTTCATTTAAAGTACAGTTTAAAGCACATAGTTTCTATGTTGGTGAAATACTCACTTAATGCTTTTTCAGCCTGGCTGTGATTCTCTGAATAATGCCACACCCACTCCAACTCAAAATAATAGGAGGTTCTTTTCATATACCTTATTTTCACATTTTCACCTTAACATACATATTTTATTTGCTAAACAGAGAGTTACTATAACAATTAGCTTTCATTTCCTCCAAAAAACATTCAGTAAATCTGCAGCCTTCATATTTACGTTTTCCCCTTGCTTCTTTCTCAAATTTCTAACTATTAAAATGTGTCTGGGTAATCCTGACTTTTGCACTAATATTGCCAACTTTGCTATCAGATATTTTGAGACTAATGTTCATGCCAGCATTTGCTTCAAAATTATACATATAAGACAGCTGTCACCATATGAATTGTAACAGTAAAAATACCTTTTTTCTAGTTTTGTCCCTTCTTCCCATTAGAAACGCGACTACTGAAGCATATTTCAGAGGAATCCAAGTAAATCTTTGCTGTCAGATGTTTCACCTCAGTTCTTCCACCACACTGAGTACAGAACTGCTGAGGGAAGTGTGCAGCTAGATGGCAGTGTGCCAAATTAAAGAATCAATATGAAATTGACTATTTCCAATAAGGCATGATATAGTATGTTTTAAATAGCATGAAAACTAAAAAATCAAATCCATAATGATAAAATAAAACCATCCATAATATTATTGTAACGGAAAAGCTGCAGCCAGTTGGTATATTGAGCCAGGGCAATTAAAAATTCTGTATTTCATTCTGGTTCAAAGAGTGACTCTACCCTAACCACCCTACATTTCAGGTAGTAGCTCTTATCACTATGTAAAACAGAAACAGTGCCATCTGCCTTGGTGTGAAGAGCATTGTATGGCTTAATAAATGTAAATACTTGTGTTAGTTCAAGGTCCTCCATGAAATGGGACAGATAATGGGGTGCAAATGAACAGGAACATACACCAATAGGCAAATATGGGACCAAGTGAACACAGCACATAAATACCCTTCTGCTGAATGCATAAAAAGCCTCTGTAGCAATAAAACTTAAGGCATGCACCATTCTTCAAGGCTAGCTGGGATAAAAGGACAAAGGAGGTGTTCTGCAAGGAGGAAAGGATCCTTCTGCTCAGACCACTGAGCAGTTGCTGTTCACCAGCAAAACAGCCTCAGGGCTGTGGAGCTGCACACTTGCCCACTGAACCCTTTCAGTGTAAGGATCTTAATGCATTCGATGAAGAATTTCTTATCCCAATAGGCAGAAAAAGAATTCCCACCCTGCACAGGATCCTTGTTTTCTCCACAGTCTAAACACACAACTGTAATTACTGCCTTCTAGGAACCTACCCTTCATCCATAGGCAGGAAAGGAAAAAACATGCTACAGTCAGCTATAAACTATTGTTTTCTTTGCTGCTGTGCTTTTTACTTTGGCTCTGTATTGGACGTGCCTTAATATTTAAACTAGCTGCTACCTTTTGCTAGTGCAAGATCTGTTAACACTTCTGATATAAACTCCATTTTGGCTGGGACAACCAATCATTTCAGGATTAAGAATAATTTTCCATTGTCAAATGTTTTAGCCTCACTTTTAAAAAATTATTTTATTAATTTTACAATATGGAAGTATCAGGGAGCAGTTTAGATGGGTGGTTTTGTTTTTACAGTCCTATATTTTAAACCCAAATTTCACTCAAGTCTAAAGTCTGTCATGCTGTAAGTAATGATGTTAAACATATATATACAAATTATATATATATATATATATATCTGCTGTGCATTCTTAACATATGAATTGTTACAGTTTTTGTGTGCTAAGAATATATAACACAACATATAATTGTGTTTACTTGTAGGTAGTATTTCATTAAGATACTTTTTATACTGGTAAACCTTAGGCTAGAGCATCATCACATCTTATATCCTATTCAAAAGATCAGGGGTTTTGCCTGAGTATCAGGAAGACAGGTTCAAGAGAACATTCTCCTGAGATCCCTGAGGGATTTTGATTATTCCCTTGATGAAAGCCAAAGATTACTGATGGCTGTACCATGGATGTCACTTCAAGTGACCAGGACATTATGGTGAGATGATGGAACCTGCAGGAAATCTTACAGTCCCAATGGCCTTTTGGAACAGTAACAGCACCTCCCAGAGATGTCACCAATCAGACTCTTGTTTTCCTTTTTTCCTTCATGGAGAACCAGAGATCTCTGAGAAACATGAAAAGGAAAAAACTGTACAGCCTAGTTTATCTGCACAAAGGCAGGAATTATCCACAACCATTCCTACAAAATCCTTCTTTTAATTTTTAAGCTACATTAGTTTCAAAAAATCTTTAAGTAAGACATGGGCAAAAGACAGCCAGAGCTTTTGGGGAAAGAGGTCTCCTGGACACATATCATGACACAGAATGAAAAATCCTCTTCCTGGAGAATTTTCTCTTTGGGCACTTCTCACAGGAACTTTATACTTTCAGCCGCTGTTTTTATTATCTTTAGGACAAGGTGATGCCTGGGGAAAAGTTTCACAGCAGCCCCATAGGCCAAAACATTCTGGCCTGTCTAACTAGCCAGACAGCAGAATCCTTTTTTACTATTTCAAATAAAACACTTGAGTTCCAGTACAAGGTCATTCTTCAACTCAGATTATACCAGATTATAGTCCAGAGGTGAAAACAGGTGTTATAAACTGGGTAAAATATAAAAGCATGTATTTTGCTGGCCTTTTCTTTAGGCTCTCATTTCAGACTTAATTGTAGATTCAAAGAGAGTGTAGTAGAAAACCTTTAACTAATGTTCTCCAAAGCATATTGAGTAGCCTGACCAACAATTTAGTTACCAGTCTAAACAGGAATTGTGCTGGGACTGGGTTCTAGCACTCACAGCTAGTCTCAAATTTGGAGTTTGTGGCCAACTTTGTTCATACTGAAAAGTGATTTGGAGGAAAAAGATTTTAAAAACCTTGCTATCCTCATCTTTTCCTCACTCATTCACAGACACATAGCACAAAGGCAAGTTTGTGCACTACCTCTGGAGAACCTCTGGCAAGAAGCTGGGTGAGGGACATCTCAAGAGCTTTCAATGGAAGCCTCACTGTGAACTTAGCTTCCCTCAGCAGCCATTCTCCTTTAGAAAATTGTTGCCTGTTGGCAAGCCTGTGATTGAACCATATGGTGATGGAAGAGAGTGGATCCCCATCATTGACCATGACCATGGTCTTCATGGGACCACCAACCAAATAAGGTCTTGAAAGATGAGATCTCCCTACTAGATCTAGCCCACTAGAGCACCCAATCCGTTGTCCCATTGCCCCAGAGACCTCCCCTTCACCCCATGGCCTCAGGACCGTACCCCCACTTCCACAACTGCCTGGCCTCCCACCTTCTAGAAATGTCCATCATGTGCATCCCAACCCTGAGGGAGGATTGCCCCTCAAGAAGAAAGAACTGAGAAGGCATCCCATAAATGTGCATAAATAGCCAGTGGGCAGGAGGGAGTGCCAAGAAAGTGATGGCAGGCTTTTCCCACTGGTGCCAGCCACTAGGACAAAGGCAATGGGCAGAAGTTGGACAACGTGTGATTCTTGCGGTGCCTTGTGCAAGGCCAGAATTAGGCCTTGATGACCCCAATGGGTCCCTTCCAACTCAGTTATTCTATGGTTCTATGATTGTATGATGCACAGGAAGCTCCACATGATTATGAGGAAGAACTTCTTTACCGAGCAGGGGATCACTCATTGGAACAGGTTGTGGAGTCTCCCTCACTGGAGGTACTCAGGGACTGTCTGGGTGCAATCCTGTGCCATGCGCTCTGGGATGCCTGCCTGGGCAGGGCATCGGTGCGGTGCCCTGCAGCCTGACCCGCTCCGCGAACGCGAGATGAGGGCCCGAGGCGAGCGCCGAGGCGCGGCCGGCACGGAGGGCAGGCTGAGGGCGGCGTTCCCCCGCTCCCTCCTCCCGCCGGGCCCGCGGCCGCCCCCGCCCGCCCGCTCTCTCGCACGGCGGCGCGGGCAGGGCCCGCCGCGCTACGGCGGGCAAGGCTGGGGCGGCGTCAGCGGGCGCGCGGTGCCGGCTCCAGGGCTTTAAAGCAGCGTGTAAGCTGAGATGCTACCACAGACAGCGGCGCGGCGGCGGCGGCGGCCGCAGGAGCCCATGCAATCCTTACCCTTTTTTTTTATCCTCAGCCTCCGCAGAGATAATTTTTGTCAATTTTTAGTTTGTAGTCTGATTGTTCTCTATGTGCTTTAACCATCTAGTTAGCAGTAGAGTGAACCTTGCCAATGAGCTTTGTCATGCTTTCACTTTAATGTTAAACCTACTTTTGCCAGTGATTCTTTGAACAACATAAGACACCCATTCATGACACAGATATCTGTGTGCCATTCCATGTAGGTAAATTAGTAGATTTATGCCAAGGAAGACTTCATGTAGTTTCTGCTATCTTATACTAATGGAACTAACTTAATTGTGTGGAATTGGTACTGCTAAAATAAATTGAATTTGAAAATTTTAAAGATTTTGAAAAGTATTAATTAATATAATTAAATTTAAGCATTTGCTTTGGTTTTAAAGTACCAACTCTTGACAGAAAAGTTTCGATTGTGTCATTAGTATGCACACTGTCCATCTTTTTTAAATAAACAAAAGTCAGTTTTTTCCTTTGAAAAAAAGATTTTAGGCATACCATTGAGTGATCCTCATTATTGCCATGTTTGTGTCAGGATGCAGACTCTGACAGGTGAGTTGTGTTGTGTCAGGGAGTTGTGTCAACTGTACAAATTTTGCAGGAGTTTCAGGAAGGAAGGAATTTCTTTTGTTTTTCAGTCCTTTTGCAGGCATTGTTGATAGCATTAAATGAACAGAGCAACAGGGTTTTTTGGAGGATGTGCTGTAGTACATTCATTACACTCATAGTTAGAAACAACTGTCATACCAAATAGAGTTATCAGAATCACATTTCTGTACATATTGGTGCCTCAGCTGTTCTGCCTTCAATGGCTGTCTCTGGTCAATTTGTGAAGAATCCCATAAACCTGAATCCAGATGTGGTCTGTTTTCTACATTTGTCATCAATCATGGATATGGCGTCTTGTAGTCATGCAGCTCTATGTTCCTGCCTGTCTTTCCATAAAGCAGTGCTGGAAGAGCATCAGATTTCACAAGGAATTTGTAATATCCAGATTTACTGGATGGTATTATTTGCAGTGTTGTATCTCTGTGTGGGAAGTCTATAAGGAAATGCTCCCTGCTCTCAATGTGCTGCTGGTTTAATCCCTTCTGATAAGGGTTTATGAAAACTAATTATGAGCCAGTTTGGTCTCCAATGAAGCTAGAACTGAAACTTCTTTCAATGATGTGGATGGAACCCCTGGTATGTCACAGTTAGTTTATGGTAGAGGATTCTGTTAGGACATGATGAGTCTAATCTAAGGG
Source organism: Camarhynchus parvulus (assembly GCF_901933205.1). NCBI lineage: Eukaryota > Metazoa > Chordata > Aves > Passeriformes > Thraupidae > Camarhynchus > Camarhynchus parvulus. Next base: position 35,302,749 of record NC_044586.1, on the reverse strand, counting down.
AAATTACTCACTCTTTATCCAAATATCTCCGTATGTTGAGTACACAAACAGGTTTTTTTTAGTATTTAGTGAATGAGTAATTACCAAAGTATCAATGATAGTAATTAATTGTTAATGACATTCATTAGTGGTTTGGATTATTTTAGCATGGAGAGCTTCCATGAAGTTGTATTCACAGTTTTTATAGAGCAGTATTAAGGTGGTTGTTCAATAACGACCAAATGCAAATAAGAAATCTGTGAATCATCATTTAACAATATGATTTTGGTAAATGAATGGATGTCCCAGCCACAGGAGAATTTTAACAGAAAGACATACAGGAAAAAATACACCTTAGCAGCAAAGGATTAGGTCAATGTTCTTTCAGTTATTAATATCACTACTAGTATTATAAATAAATAATTTTTTCTCTACCTGTAAATGGCTTGTCAGAAAAAACTCCAGAAATTAAAGGACATAGTAATTTAACATTTATCTTATCAGGTTTAGACATTAACTGAGTGTTACTCTATGCTGCTGAGTCTGGTTACAATGAAATGCCTTGGGCCAGCACTAACCAATAGGACACTTTAGAAGATGGTCTAAGGAGTAGACAAAGCAGCTGGTGTATCTGTATGCTCCTGGATCATTGGGCAAATTGAAGTCTTCAAGCAGAGTGACAAGCAAATGCCCAAGTCAGTCCCCTCAGGTGCAATTAGAGCAGGCCTGTTGCTCCTGCAGTGACCCTGGGTGCACTTTGGGAATGCACGGTCCAAGGCTGTGCAAGCTGACCCAAAACAAACAGGGCTGCACAAAGTGGAAGAATGGCAGAAGACAAAGGGAGTTCAAATTTTTTCTTTATACACTATGGCGCAGTTATTGATGAACTATGAGGTGGAATTTTTCAGTAGTTTGAGTATGAGATAGTATCTTTGAAGTTGCATCATAAGATGATTCTGCAGTGCTGCTTCAGAGCATATAATTCTTGAGTTAGTATTTTAATGATGTACTCTATGTATCTCTTCACTTCTAGTTAAAAAGACGTATTGGATGTTTTGTTCTGTGTTAGGGGAAGTATAAAGAAAGAGCTACGGGGATTGATTTAAGCAATACTTGGTTTTAAAAATATAGAAAGAAACCCCAACAACATAAATTTATGTTTTCTTTTATATCATCCACCAAAATAGATAGTACAGACCATGAAAAATCAAGAGTTTTGTTTCCTGTGAATATTGGTTTTATTTCTTTTTTCATAATAGTCTTGTTCATGCAGTTGTCTCTGACTGCAGGTTTAGTAAAAACTATGTAATTAAATGTTTTGATAAGCAAGATAATTGTTATATTTACTGCTAGCATGACATCATAAACTAACTTTAAAATTATTATCAAGCACTCAGAAAATAAATCAACATCATATTTTGAGTATTAACATATTAATTAACGTGAGACACAATATTGATGGAGAAATGTTCAAACTGGATAAATGAAAGTGCATGTTAGACCAATGGAATACTATCTTCAAACATATGGCATTAAATAAATGTGCAGTTTTCTGTGAATAAATTAATAAAATGCAAGATTCCTGTTGTAGAGAAACAAGTCTGGGGTGTCACTGGGTAAGTATATACATAAGGCTGAGTGATATTAAAATGAATAAGAGGCTGATTACCAGTTTGAATACCTGTTCTGTCCCTCGTGCTACTCCATCAGTATTTCACAGAGCATGTGATGCCATTGACTGCACTACTTACAAAGAAGAATTCAGCAAGGGATATTGGAGTAGAGTTTATGCTGCTTCTAAAATTCAGGGAAGAGGTGGCTAGAGGTATATGTCACTATTTTAAAATATCTTTCTCCATAGGTTACTTAAGACAGCGACACAGCTCACAAAGAAAGGCCTTACACTGCTTCTTAGAAAAGCAGTCAGCACATGTATGGATAGGGAATTGTTCCACTAATCAGAACTGTCAAACAGAGAATTTATAATATCTTTGTCTGGCTTCTGAGAAGGTTTGCCATGTACCACTGTCTTGTCCCAAGGAGGCTGGAGGGGGATGAAGGCTGCTCAGACTGATCCAGTCTTCCTCACTTCTGTTAAAAATGACAGTCTGTCGGAACTGGGAGTTTAGTTCAGCTGTTTGAGTCATTGGCTGTTCTTGGATCTTAAAAAAATTACATCTGTGTTCTTAACTATCACATGCAGAAGACATGACAATATAACTACAAGCTTTGCTCTAAGTAAAGCTCACCAGTAAAATTATTTGATTTCTTATACATACTGTGTTTTCTGGAGACATAAGTGTAGGCTACTCCCAATGTGTGCATCTTCAGGGTAATGATTTCAGTTGCAGTGCTTCTCTATAGTGCAGTGCCTCCACACACCCTTTAAGTCCTATCTTTCAAGTGTAATATATGTTAAGATACAAAAATTAGTGTCTTTTTTCTCAGTATCTGAATCCTTCATTCTGTCAAAGTGGAAATACTGCTCAGCTGTACATTAAATTTTTCCTTGGATACAAAGATATCCTATGTTCAGGGGAGTCTGGCAGTGACATTATTTTGGATACAGATGTTGACCTAGCTGGTTTGTGTCTGGAAGGAGAGATAGATTGTGCTGTGACTGGGCTGACATTAGGCAGTTAGCTGTGAGACTATTACCCCCATATCTTCTGCTCCCTTCCTCGTGTGTCTGGTTGCCCTTTGCATCTCTAAGTGCCTACACAGATTTTATGACCTTTATCCTTACAATCTTAAATGCCTTACACCAGACAACAAAGCTTTTTCAAGCTTCTCAGATTACCTGTCCAGATCTAGGAAGAGACTTTTCCAAAGATTTTTGTATCTGAATCTGAATTAGATGTCTTATTTTTTAGACATTACCTGAGAAGATAAACACTATTTCCTTTCTAAGTTGCACTTGATGGAATACATAGAGATATTGTGTGTGCCTGTATACAGGCTGGGAAAGAGCTTCTTGGCATATGTTTGAGCCTTATAGTATTTATTTTGTTGTATGCTCTTACAATAAATTGTTTGGGATTTTTTAAATACCTTTAAATTAAGGTTCTCAAAAAAAAAATAGTGAGTGTCTAGCAAATACATTTTTTAAAAAATTATTTACTTACAAAAAGGAAAAAATACAGGGTAATTTAAATCAGTGCCATCGTTGCAGAAGCTACCTTTGAGAACCAATTTGTTCTTTGCTCTAATTACTCTGCCTGAAAGAACAACAGAATGAAGACATTGAGGACATGTAGGGTTCAGTCCAAAGATTGTACTTGAGGGTATGTAATGAAATCTTGCAGTATTAGTGCTTTAGTGAAAGATATGAGAAGGAGGGCAGGAAAAGGGTGATTTGTATGCTTTATTTTCTGATATGTTTAATCTATATGCTTTCACTTTTGGTCCCACAAGCACAGAATTTCATCTTTCAAAAACAGAAGAAACCAAAATGGGCTCTTTCTCCAAGCTGTGAAAGGAAACAGATTTAGGACTGGCTGGATCTGTGAGGAGAAAAAACTTAGAAAATGTAGACCACCAAAAGTGAACTTCCAAGGTGCCAGCATGTGTGCTGACTCCTGAAAGTCCTGGCTCAAGTGCCGTTGATGATTTTGCTTAGCAGGGCAGGGCACTGGGAAAAGAACTTGCTTTCTGCAGCAGAATTCCCTGTGTAGGAGTTACTTGTCTTTGCTAGTTAAGTTTCTGCATTCACAGAATTGGAAGAAGACAGTATTCAAAGTTTTCTGGAAGATTGGAGTTGGAAGAGGAAACTCAGGAGAAAATGTGCTTCCATATTAAGAGTCCCTCTGAAAAAGAGACTTGTTTAGACATTCATATTGGCCTTGCCCTCCCCTTGGAGCCAGTTGTTCCCCCACTCCTGCTCTAGGCTCCATCTCTTTCAGCTGTGCTGACTCAGCTGTTTGTTGGACTGTGCTTCTAACCAGTTCTGTGAAATCTAGTTTAAAAAGAAACACATTTCTGCTTGAAAAGTATGTATCTCATTTCACTGATGCACTTTAGAATGTAGCCACAGAAACAGCCAGACCAGCGGAGCTGAATGGACAGAGACAACAGATTGGGAGCTCAGTGAGCTGGTGAAGGGGATCAGAAAACTTTTCAAGTGCCCTTGCACCGTTCCAGGTTCCTATGCAAAAATGACCCTACAGAAAACCATAAGGACAGGATTTTCTTATCTTTGATTTAGTTGTAGTCATGTGCTCATTAACAAAAGTCTTTCCCCTTGATTAATTTGGTATAGTTGGTGAACAATATTTTGTAAAAATTTCATTGGCAATGCTTATAACAGACACAATATAAATTCTTGAGAGTATTCCAGATGAATCTGGAATTTAGCAAAACTGAGCACCCAAACATTCTCAGAGAATCTGAGTTCATTTACAGTACTTCGATTTAGTAGTCAGCCAAGAGAAAAATTTTCACACAGACATGTCTCTAAAAGTCACGGTTCTTGAATTTGTGAGTCTAGTATATGTGAAGTATATACACCAAAGTTCAGATATATACACACAGATAATTTCAAAATAACGACTGGGTAAAAAGCTTGTAGAGCACACAAGGCCACATTTAAGAAAGTGAAAGATTCATCAGATACAACCTTACCATTGACAATGTAACCTCACTCTAAAAAAGCCATGAAATATATCATCAAGAAAAAATTATTTACATTGATAATAATTATTAACCCTATAGAAAGAAGTATGGCTTTTGTATATATGCTTGATATCTTGCTACAAAAATAATTCTATTCCTTTGGATAGCATAGCACTATTATGCTACAACAACAGAACAAAAGCATTGTAAGAAGTGATTGCAGCAGCCAATTTCAAATATATTTGCTGGTTTTACCATATTCCATATGCAGAAAGACAATATTCTCTTCTGTCTTCCAGCTGCCATTGCTTGCTGTGAAAATCAACCAAATTCTACATCCACAACCAATGCTCAAGTAAAACAGATAAAATTACAGCAATCAACTGAATTAATAGGTTATCATCTCATATTATCCCTTTACCAAAAAAAAAAAAAAAAGGCAAACATATTTGGTTTTTACAAAAATCCCCTAAATCTTCCAATTTTATGTTTTGTTTATCTAAAATTCCAGAATGTAAGAAATGGTACTCTTGGGACACTAAAGAACATGTACCTTTATAACTGAATCATCTCAATATGAGTCTCTTCCAGTAGGCAGAAACTGCACTTTACATGAAACATACAGCATGACAGCATTCATCAGAATTTATTTTTATTGCTAAGATTTGTATTTTAACATTTTCAAGGCAGTTCTGTATTTCTGGACTATCAAAGATCAAAACCCTCAGATACATTTTAGAATCACCAGCCTCTATATATACTTAACATTATAAGAAAATATATTAGATGTATAACCAGGTAAGTACAGCTGAATGTTCCTCTTATGTGGTGCTTAAGGCAAAAAAAAACACCCCTTATATATTCTTCTGTAAAAAGTGTTTATTAAAATTGACTTTGTTTTACAGTTTAGCAAACTCTGCAGGTAACCTTAAGAGCCCGCTCAATTCATTATCATTAAATCAACAACCAGATCTTCTTTCTGCCATTCCCTGGCAGGATTAATGGATTTTGGCATGATCTGTGTATTTAACAGTGAAAGCTCTTGCTTGGTAAGCTAGCAAGCTTGACTAATTCTCAGTTGTGCTAACTTCATAAACCTATTTTAAGGTTTTAACTTTGACTAAAGATTAAAGATAGTGACACATCCTGCTACCTTTGAATGCATCTAACATGATTATGGTTAATAAGTGTAACTAAAACATCAAATATGTATTGTACGGTACGTGTGACTATATGTATGTTTCCTATATTTTTCAATATTTTGGGGTTTAAAATGAGATTCCACAAAAGAATTGATGTACTAATATTAAAATATCTGCATAATATCTAATGGCTTGAAATATTAAATGATACTTTTTAATTGAAGAATTACTAAACTCTCTAACAGGAACAGCTCATTTGTATTTCAAAACAACTTACACCTGAATCAGAAAAGTGAGCAATTATTTTATTTGATCTAAAGCTGGCTTTCTCAGCAAACCCATTTCAACCCATCAAGCATTCCAGTTTCATTTTTTTCACCTTTTCAGACAATCCTGGAATCAGTATTCAGAAAAGCTTGAAGAAAGGAGAAAAGAGAGGAAAAAATATTTTCAGCCTGTCTGACAAGACTACATAAAAAGCTTGTGATCAAAGGATCTTAAATACACGTTACTGGTGTGACAAACAACGTTTTTGTCCTTTTATTAGATTTATTTTTCTTCTGAAAACTGGAATGGCCAGAGTATAGTTTGTGAAAGAAAGCTGGCAGGGTTGTATTCTTTGATTCCTAATTAACACCTTCAGTGTCAAAAGAGAACTAACAGAAATACCATAAAATGTTGCAGCTGCATTGTTATTCCGCTTGGTTGGTTTGTTAAAAGTCGGCTGGGCATTGGCAGCTGCAATAAAGGAGAAGCTCAATGGATGTTTTGTATTGTGCCCACTGAAGTGAAAGAAGGCAACCATTTTATTTTCAAATGGGCAGCTGCATAGTGATGTTTAAATGGAGCTAAATGTGAGATTTACTGTTAATTTATAGTAATTGGTTATAAATAAAGTGGCCATATAGCTTGGCTTTCATCTGTTAAAGCCATAGAACACAAACTGAAGGGGAATGAGTTATGAAGGGTAAAAAGTGAAGAGTAAAATACTAGAGTGATGAAAAATGCAATTACTTAGAAGGAGCAAGGGTATTCAGTTTTGCAATGTGATGCAGCAGCCACTTTGGAAACAAGTATTCAAGTTTCTTTAGATAGTGCTCTGAGAAGTAAAGGTAGACATCCCTTTGTCCCAGTGTAGAGGAAACCAGTGTTTTAATGCCGGGGTTAGAACCAAGTGCAGCTCTGCCTGAAAAGCATAGGCTTGTATTTTCAGTAGTATAATAAAGGAGATGTTTAACTCTGGTCAGATAAATCTCACTCACATTCAAAAAAAGCAATTAGGGAAATATGTAAATCTAGATGTTTCATCAAATGCTAGCTAAGGGGTTACCAGTTCTTTCCTTGCACAATGACTGAACTAAAGAACTTCAGTGTCTGTGTAAGAACCATTGTCCCAGCCCCAGAGCCCATTGGAAACCGAGTCCAGACTGGTCGTGGGAAATATCTACATATTTGACACAGGCCCCATTTCTGAGAGAAAAGGGGGTGGAATAGAAAGTATGGAGATTTTACTGTTGCATTCTAATCAGCCATGATCTGCCTAATTTGCTTTGATCAGGAAGATAAACTAATTTTCCTATAGGCTAGATAGAAGTAATTAGCAATCCAATGCTTTCATGCTTTTGTAAAGGGTAAAGAAAAGAATAGCAGAAATTATAATGGTGGGAGCAAAGTACCCCTTTTCGGCTCATCTGAAAACATTGTTAACTGAAAATAGGATGGTGCCATAGGAGAGAGGCCCTGATTAAGGTGCTTTTTTGGGCTGGGATATCATTGTTCAACAAGATCTATAGTGTTACGCAGCTGCATATTTCTGAAGACTAATTTCACATGAGTTTTAGTATATTTAGCTTCTCTTCTCTTTTATGGAAAAAGCATATTCCATGTAAACAGTACATCTGCCATTCTGAGAGGATGGTATTCGATTTCACAAGGCATTTTAATATCTTTTTCCACAATGGCATTAGAGTAATTCAGTGGTTTATTAATGTCTAGGTCTGCTGCTGCCATAAGACTTCAAGATGAGGGTTTCTGAGGCCATAACAGTGAAATCAAAAACTCTGTAACCATAGCCAAAGCCAAATTACTGGGTATCCCAGTCTCCTGATTCTATTGGGTAACAATTGCATGTGACTGTTATCCTGACACCTGTGCTGCGCTGTAATATGCCTCTGCTGAGTTTCCTGGGAGCTGTCACTCCTCCTTGGCTCTGGCCATTGTACTTCAGTATAAATCAAGATGTCTTGCAAAAATTTCACAGTAAACCCATTAATATGCAGACACAGTGGCGTGCCATCTTTATCCAGGCAAACTACTCATTAAGATCTTACTGAATTCCATAGGCTGCAGAATCCCTCATTTTTAATATCTGTCTTCCCCTACATTTCCTCATCTTTATATGAATTGATTAGTTCAACAGGCAGTACAACCAGTTTGCTTAATAATTCTGTCCACCTACCTCTTTGTATTTTCAAGGTTTTATTTAAAAAGTCAGATGAGCTTAAGGACTCTACTTATCATTTATGTTACTGTTGTATTGCAGTCCACAACCATAATTGGGATTGTGGATCCGCTATGTCAGGAACAGCTAAAGTATAGGGGCAGGCTCTATAAAAGCTTTCATAGGAAAAAAAAAGAAAAGCAGCTATTGGTGATGAATGGGAAAAACATTTTATGGTGTGGATAGAGAAACAGGGGCATGTGTTCTATCTCAAAGACGCTCCTATTAAAAAAATAATATCTACTTTAAAGGCAGAGTTTGGAAAATTAATTTCCCCTGCCAGCAAGATGCATTGAATAGTATTTGGAGGAAGAAAAAATAAAAGCTCTGTTCCCGTATGATAGCAAGCTTAAACTGAAGTATATAACAGTTTTTTCAGTTGTCTTTCTACATCCTAAAATATGTTGACATTGTAATGGTCTGCTGTGTTTGTATTCCGACATATGATGGCAAAAGCTATGTTAGTTTCCATGTGAAAACATGGTAACAAAAATTAAAACTGATGTAAGAGTTATAAAAAAAGTAGAAGCATTCATTGAAATAGCACTGAGAGTTGTGTTTAGCCTGGGAATATTTATTTGTTTTGCTTAAGGAGGCAGCACTGCCTCACAGATAAAGCATTGATTTGATAGTCAAACTTATATTTTCATTTCCTTATTGCATTGCTTAGTGCCACAGCAAAATTGTCTCCCACTCTACGATCTCCTCAGCTCCTACTTAGCAGATAACTCTTTATGCTGTTCCTTGAAAAATATTGTTGTACAAAAAGTGCAGGAGGGAAAAGACAGCAAGCATGTAATTCCCCCCACCTGTTGGCAATAAACATCTTTCTTGCATATGGGTGGGTAGAAGTTGCTCCCCTGGCCCTCTCAAGAGAAGACATAGCAATTCTGTTTCAGACTTTTGAATTACATCACTTTTTCTGTGAGATGTGAGCTAGAGCTTAGATTCCTACAGCTGTTATTCTTCAACCTGAGGAAGGACTGGAGACTGCTTTTGTGCCTCTTTTTGAGGTGCACAGAAATTAGCTTCCTAAATCCTTAGAGTTTTTTGACATGAAAAGCATGAGGAAATCAGATTATCTGTAGCTCTTACAGGAGGAAAACACTGACTCTAGTTATGAATGTCCTTTTTCCATAGTGTTCTGTTCATTGTGAGGCTGAGCTATTACCATTTTCTTGTGCTAATGTGGAAATAGACAATTGTCAAACTGGTGCAGAAAAACAGTTTTACAAGTTTCTCAATTTTGCAATATCACTCCTAGTCCTAAAGAGCTCAACACACGTATGAAGTCAGATCTATGTAGACTTTTTTAGGAAGATATGTGTGAGCTCTGCCCTTGTTCTGAGCCATCTGGAAGCCATCATCAAAGCACTGAGCCTGACCTTACCTGAGCACTAACCTTACCAAAAAGGATGGTTTTTATCTGGAGACACCTAAGAAACTGCATGGGAGAAAAACTTGTTCCACCTCATTGAGCCTAAAGGAGTCTGAATACAAGACTGAAACCTACATGAAACTGGACTCTCTAAGCTCTGCTTTCAGGAAACACATTCTGATTTACAGAGATCAAAGATTTCAAAACTCTTTTAATTGTTGTTTCAGCCTAGATTGCATTCACCTTCATTAGGGTTTTACTAATTTTTATTTAGTCCTCCTTACTAAGTTTTCTGTATTTCTAGAAAGATCTAAATATTTATATTTTATAAAAGAAGGCCCAGCAATCAAGTCACAAGTCTTAAAATGTCCTGACAAAAGTAAAGACAGCTTCTCACTTTTCCATGTAAAGAAAACTAGTTTCTTTCACAAAAAAAAAAAAAAGCTTGAATAACCAACCAGGCATTACAGTATACTTGTGATGTCAGAAAACTTGTATTGATGCAGATTAGGAATCGTGTTTCTTCATTTATTGTCCTTGTTCTACCACTGGTATAAATATTGTGCATACATTTTGTCTTCTAATTGAGTTAGTCACCCATACCTGCCTTAAGCCATTTCAGACTCTCCAGGTTTTCTGGGGTGTCTCCATGGGGTACACATGATAAGGGCTCTACAGGAAGTGCATCCTCTGCTGTGCAAACAGCAATGGTTGGGAGCCAGGCAAGTGATCTCAAGTGATGAACCACAGCTAAAACAGTCTGGCAGTTTAGTTTACTTTTAGTCAGCCCAGAGCCATGGCATGGGGGAGATTTGGAGTAGAAAACACCTTTTTCAGTTTGTGTGACAGGCTTCATGTGAGGCTTACAGTGAGCTGGGCTGAGCGTGGATGATCTGTGATGCCATATCCAAGTTGCAGAGAGTTTTTAAACTCCTTTGATAGTAAGAAAAGTGTGGGGACATTGTGGGAAGGAAGGAAGGAAGGAAGGAAGGAAGGAAGGAAGGAAGGAAGGAAGGAAGGAAGGAAGGAAGGAAGGAAGGAAGGAAGGAAGGAAGGAAGGAAGGAAGGAAGGAAGGAAGGAAGGAAGGAAGGAAGGAAGGAAGGAAGGAAGGAAGGAAGGACAGACTCGACTAAACTTTTCCCTTCCAAAAGCACTAGTGGGAAGGATAATCTTTGTGTATCCTGGTGAGGGTTGTCCAGTGATCCCCAGGCTATGTGTCCTTGACATCCACAGTATATTTTCTAATAAGGTGGAAAGGTCTTTTTGTTCAAATAATAACATTTGTCTGGATTGGGGGAAATTTGAAAGGGGTCTGAATTTTTTTTTTCTTTTAATGTAAAAAATTTTGACTAGCATTGCACGACTGGCATCTCAAACTTTGCCTAGGGTCTCCAATGTGTGATGTTGTTCTGTTTTTCTTCTTTTCTTTGGTACCTAAACATTTTGACCATACTATTTCAGTAGTAGTAGTAGTAGTAGTAGTAGTAGTAGTAATAATAATAATAATAATAATAATAATAATAATAATAATAATAATAATAATAATAATAATAAATAATGCCTTGGACCTGTCAAAGTAGGTCATACCTTGGCTCTGGGTTAAGCTATTGGATACACAATGAAAAAAAAAAGGCCTTGGGATGTAAGAGCAGCCTAAAAAATGTTTGTGTGTGTAAGGGGCACAGGTTTCGAAGGTTTAAAGCCTGTCCATTAGCTTTACTTGAAGAAAGTTACATTAAAACTGCATTGTCCTAGAAGAAAGACAAAGCAGTATGTTACATGTTAGAAATTATTAAACCTTTTAATTAAATAAATATTTTGTAAAATATCAATTATGAATGCTTAATAAGGATTAGTAAGGATATTAATAAGGATTAATATCAATTTCTTGTCTGTACTTTAAATATGCAACAAACAAAAAACTTCTGCTTAAGGGAAATTTTAGACTGTTTCATTAGATAAAGCAATCAGGTTGTGCTTTAATCAATTTCTTTGTTGAATTAGAAGAAACATACCTTCCAGTCTTAAAATAGTAACATAATTGTAAAGTTGTCAGTCTGCGGTTTCTGTTTGAACTGATTACAGTTGATAAAAATAACAAACCATGACAAATAGTGGGGCTAGGTTTCAGTAATTTACTGAAGAATGTCTCTACCAAGTCTTTGTGGCAAAATGTCTTGTTTGCAGGACAAATGCAGAGTTGAAATAACAACCCATGAATACCACTGGTGAAATGGCTATGTACACAAGGTGAATGCTAAAGTTTTCCCTTCTGAATGGACCTTTTAATCCAGGCATTATCTAGGCTCTGAAAAAGTCTTCAGTGGCCTTACGTACAGATTAATGAGAAAATCTGAGACTCGGAGTTGGGCTATTTGCAGAAACAGTTTTCAAGATTTACTGATGGTTGACAAATGCCATTTAAGCTTTCAAAGCCATCAATATGCTATTGAAAAGGATTTAGAGGGAAATCCTCCCACTATAGAGAACGAGGACTTTGAAGGATCTCAGTGGAAGCCCTTGGTCTCCCCACCCCTTCAAACCTTTCACTGGCTTCCTTCAGCATATAGAGCCCTGAAACGCGTGGCTATGGGAAAGGGGGGGTGGTCCCTTTGAAAGGCGTTTGTATATAACTGAATGTGCCAATCTGCTTTTGTTCAGGCATGAGAACTCAATAGAAGTGTTTCCAGAAAAAGTCTCTTGTGCTCATGATCAGTTTTTCAATGGGCTTTCTGCTAATAGATTTTTAATATGGGAGCTGGAAATGGTGAAATACGAGTTTGAAAATTCTAGTGAATTGAAAATTTGCCCAAGAAAGTCTCTCTGCCCTATAGCATTTGTTAACCATGCAACCATATCCTTCTCCAGTAGTGGCTTTCAAAGAAAAGGAACTTCATACATTATACATGTCACAAGACAAATCACCTGAGTTTAAATTTTTGAAATAATGTCCTTTATTCCACATAAATTCTAAAAGCCGTTTCTATGTTGTTTCTTTTCTTTGGTTATTTAAAAACTCATTTTCAAATCATATGTTTTTATTTAAAAATATCCATTGTGGGATTGAATTAGGAAAAAAAGATGATGAACCTTAGATGATCATGTTTTAGTTAAAGGAGTTGTAATTTAAGATCAGGATGGCTTGAAGTCCTTGCTTTTGCCCATGCTGTTCAGAATCAGCAGGATTCAAGATAAAAATTCTGAAGAGCTTAATGAAATTGTACAAATGAAAAAGTGGCAGAACCTGCTGCACAGTTCTGGAAAAAGGGATCTCTGGAATCTCTCATGGATTATGCAAGGATATACTGGGGCTTTATCCATTAGGTTCTTGAGAGATTTGTGGTTTTCAGTCAGAACAAATTCTCACAAAATCCCCTCTGTGTTCCTTCTAATAGCAGCAGTATTTATGCATGTCAAACTGTGGTGCTGTCTTCCAGTCTGTCATAAGTACGTGAAAGTTGAGATTGAAATGCCAAGGCCATGACTGAGGGGGCATTCTTCACCTCTAATCTTGACATCACTCCCCAGATAGGACAGGAGAACAAAGCCAGGATGTGAGCTGCTGTAGTCTCTTTATACCCAGTGTATGGTGTGAAGAAGAACATCATTGTGCATCCCACCAACTCCAAACTCCTCATGAAGGGAGAGGAAGGCTGATTGGATTCTGCAGAATGTGGAAAATAGGACAATACATCTCAGCAGAAGACCTGCTTCTACTTAGTGCTTTGATTTCTGTCCCATATTTCATTTCTATCTGCACCATTTTGATGCTGGCATCCTTTTTGCCACCATCTGGGGAAGGAGAGCAGCAGTAGCAGCATGTGGCAGGTACTATCTCATGTGAGGTGGTCAGTGTCATAAGAAGCCAATATCCCATAGCAATTGGGTGTTGTGGTGTTCATCTGTGCTACTTGTTCATTGCAAAGCAAATGAAACCTATATCAGAGCTCCCAGATTGTCTAAGGCTTCTAGTTCTTAAAAAAGGATGGTGCATCCTCACCCAGAAAGAACCAACTGTTACATCCCACTCGTCTCCACAGGTTAAGGGGAGTGTTGTTTGAGTCACTTTACGTGATGCACAGGAGAAAACAATTCTCCAGACATTCAGTACCAAACTTTTACTTGCAAGCTTTAGAACATTAAGGTAGAATAAGGTACTTGGCAAATTTTAAATAAACTTAGGCAACTTGAACTTATCCAGATATGGATAAGAGGCACTTACAAGGCATTGACTGGAATTTTTTTTTCTAGCTTACAATATATTTTGAGAAGTTAGAAGAAAGAGATAAAGAAAGGGTGGGAGTAAAAAATATATTACCATGCATGAATCCAGCAATGAAACTTGATTGTTGCAATTTAGATGTCTACTGATCGAAGTGATGGTCACAGTCTTGGTCTGCCAGGGGTGGAGGAAGGCCATGAAACACAAAGTTCAATGGGTTAAGAAATGGTGAGGTTCAAGTGGGAATGCCCAGGTACCTCCTCTGGCGGGGGGGAGGCGGGAGTGGAATTTTACACTGTCGGATGCAACACTGTGGATCATGTGCAGTCTTCTGGTGGAAGGACCTAGGGTGCTTCAGGGGTCTTTGATGGTTTATAATGCCTAAGACATGACAACTGCCTCTCATTAGAGTAGTTGAGCCAATTATGCCCTATCAGAGGAGATAAACACCTTCAGACCTACATGTGAATGTCCCAATATCTCTTCCCCAGAGGGAAGTTTTACACATGACCCAGTTGCATAAAGAAGGACATGATAAAAAGCACTACCCCACCTCCCAGGATCTGCTGCTTATCAGCCTCTTCCTGGCTCAAATCCCAGCTTCTTGCTACAAAGGTTGATTTGTGGTGGTCATCCTCTGGTGCTCACACCCGCTGCACCTGGGCTGTTACCTTGCACACTATCAGCAAAGCATCCACTGCTTTTTGCAAATGGCCAATTGTTTGAGCCTTTAACATTTCAGTCTCTCACTCCATCACAATGTACATTATTCTCAGTAATCCTACTGGTTTTCTGATGGAGCTGGTTAGAAACCTGAACTTGATGTTAAAGAAAAATTGGGCAAAGTCTATAGAAAAGAGAGGGTGAGAAAGGAAAATCGACCAGAATCAGCTCATCACTTTGAAAAAACACCAGGAATGAAAAGTTAAGTACCAAAAAAATTGGATCAGGCGTGACAACCAAACAGAAAACAAAGAAAAGCTGTAACAGCTGAAAATGCTACACTTTCCACTCCTTAGTGACCTGCATGACATCTTGCCTTCAACAGATTTTAGAAATTATAAAATGGTTTAAAAAAATACATTGAAAAATTCCCTTGAACCTATGAGTACTAAATGCACTATTTCAGGCAAGCCAGTATGCTGTTGCATAATTTCCACAACCATGAAATACTGCCTATTGGGCAGAACCTGCCATTAGGAACTGGTAGGCCTGGGATGAGGTCGTCCATCCATGGGAGTCACTGGGAGTTTTGCTGCCAGTGGAGCCAGGTGTTTACCCCCAGGCACTGTTCTAGTGCTGACATTGACTTGCTGTATTAGAGGTATTAAGACTTGTAAATAACAGGGCAACTGATTGTTTTCAACATTTTTATAATTTGGAATAGAAAAAGAGATCTTGGAAAGTTCATTTTGTGAGCAAAATAGGCAGACCAGACAGGTGCAGTAAGGACACACTATTTCCCATGTGCGCACAGGTGCAATACAGTTGGCAGCAACAGTTTACTTTTGGTAAAGGTTTGTTTTGGCTACTGATGTTTTGTGATATTGTCTCCAGGAAGATCCAAAACTCAAATTTGAAGCCTGAATCAGAGACAGGGCAGAGGATTAGGCTGAACAGCACCAGTTAGTTGCTTGCCCTGAAAAGATTTTCTGTTGATCATCATAACAATCACAAGAAGTGTGGGTCATTGCCCTCAAAATGAGGTTGCCAAACAGCGGACTATGTAAGCTCTGTGAATAAAAGGAAGGAAACAGGGATCACTTTTTCTGGATCAGGGCACTGCCTCTGCTCCTGCTAAATACTGGCTTATCCCCTGAACAGCCCGGCTGAGCTCAATAGAAATAGTTCTGAAGTATTTTGCCTCTACATATTAATTGTAAGGCTCTGATCCCATTAATTTAAGTTGTAAAAGGAAATAATTTCTCAAAAGAGAACCCATTTTTATACTAGAAAGAGTGCAGTTCTTTCTAGTATGATTATGCTGGTATAAGCACATGAAAAATACGTGCCAGCCCAATACAAAACACGAAGTCTCTCTATTGGAGATTTCTCCTTGTTAGGGTGGCTTAGAACATCTCAACCCTGCTCCTTGACCTGATTGTTTAAAGCTAGCTCAGGTATTCCAGTAGTCTGCCTATCTGAAGGGCAGCTGATTAGTTACGAGCAAAGAAAATGTGTGGAGACTAGATGCAAGTAATGTCAGTATAGGATTAAGGATCTGGTATTTATATATATTAAGACTGTTTTATACCAGTCCATGTGAAGGTATCTCATGATGAATATGAATTTTTATTACTTAAGGAAAAAGAAATCATTACCTGATGGAGAAATACAGTGGTTTTATGTGCATTATCTTTGTAAGAATCAAGCTACGTATTTCTTGGCACTTACTGTTGCAGAAATGTGGATGTTCAACCAGTCAGGGAAAGATCTGACAGCTTTGTCATTCCTCTGAGCTCTATAGGAAGTGTTGGAAGAGACTGTCAGCCAGCCAGGAGCTGGCACATCTAAATGCTTTTTGTGTTTAACAAAACAAACTCTGTCAGAGACATAAAGGGAAGATGTGCATATAAAAAAAATCCACAACTTTCTGTGTCTGAGGAATGTTTACAATATTTACATCCTAGGTATAAGATCAACCTGCATTAGTCCAAGCCAAAACTTCCAACTGAAACCAGTTCTGCTTCATCTTTCTTATGTGCTTCTCCTCTGTATTTGCGCTTGTGGAGGCACAAACACCAACGGAGTGAACCAGTTCAGGAAACTGATTTCAATTAAAACCAATTCTTTTTCCTGCTGGATATTTTTTTAAATATAGATCAGTTGCCAACTCTGGTTAAACAGCATCTTTACAAAGAATGAGCAGTTCTGGATTAGGGGAGAAATCAGGAGAAATTCTTTTGGTAGCAACATTGAATGAAACTGAGCATGTTGATGATATGACATCCATTGGGTTGTCCATGCAATAAAGAGAAGATTCTGTAGATAATTATTTCAGCTAAGCAACAGCACAAAAATGATCAAATCAGTACTTCAAAGTCGAACTCTAGTAGGTGTAATGTAACATAGCATCATTTCCTTTACTGGAACTCTTCAATTGCTGTTCAACAACACCATGTACAACTAAGCAGTGGTAAAAGCAGAAGTGACAGTGCTGTGCTAAAATGATTGGACATGATAATATTAATGGTGTTCTCCAACCTAAACAGTTCTATGATTCTGAGTCTGTGATTCAGCACCAATGCATAGGAAAATGGAAACTTGTAGGATAAGAGTAGCGAAGAAACTTACCAGCATTTTACTGCTAAATCATCTGACAAAAAAAAAAAAAAGAAAAGAAAAGATCAGTTGAGATTAAAGGCATGGACTCATGCTGACTTTTATTTTTGCCATCTCCTTTACTAAACCAGAATTTCTCCCAGAGTATGTGTATTTTGCAGTGAGCTATTTTGGGAATACCCAGTGTATATATCCATGACACCTGTTACATTATGTCACACAAAGTGGCATTGTGCAGAGATCTGATGTTGCAAAATTGGAACAGCCATAGCATCATTCTGCTGTACCTGGGATAATTAGTCTCTCTGAAGATACCTAACGTGGTAATGCATCTTCCAGCTCTGGACCCAGCTCACTGAGCTGTACCTTGGGGACCTTTGCACTGTGCAATGTAGATGTATTTCCTGCCCTGAATGCACAGATCTGTTGTGCACAGATCTCCAGATACTCATGCCTACACCATCACTGTTGAAATGTGTTTATAGTAGATGCTCTCAAAGCTCTTTGGATTTAAATTCTTCAAATCCGTGCTGTGGAATTGAGTTGAGGCAAGTTAGGATGCACAAAATAAATTACTTATTCTGTATCTTGTTACGAATGAAATCAGGCTAATCATGATTAATTTTCACTCTCAGCAGGCTCACAGAAGTTATCTTGGAAATTTTGGTGAAGATGAGTTTTAAAATTTGTTTACATAACATATAATCTGTGATGTACATAATTTATGGTTAGATATTCAGACCAATTCACTACTGGTGAGCTGTAATAGTTAATTTAGAAATTTGCACTTTATAACTTTAAGTTTATATTTTGAATCTTTGTTTACGCTCAGATATATTTTGAATTAGTTTCTGCTGTAGACAAGGTGTAGCATGATGATCAAACTATGCTGTGCTTTTTGTACATGTTCTCCTCTCATATAAATAACCATAATTTAGAAACAGCCTCATTGAAATCAGAAGGATGAAATTATAGACAGGGAATTAGAAGAAAACTGGACACCCTGTTTCTAAAATGGATGAATGTGTCCAGTCATTTAGGAGAAGAAAAAAACCCAAAAAATAATAAAAAGGAAAAAAGAAGTATTTTTGTCATTTATCGAGTAAATAGTTGTAAAAATAAGCAGCAACTGGAGTGGCAGAAAATATTCTGAAACCAAGGATTTCTTTCCCCCAGACTTGGTTACGTCTCATACATATCTCTTGTCAATTTAATTGTGCTATTCTTCATCAAAATAAGATAAACAGTACTTGATAAACAAATAAGTAATGAAAAATACAATAAACA
This sequence comes from Camarhynchus parvulus, assembly GCF_901933205.1. Lineage (NCBI taxonomy): Eukaryota > Metazoa > Chordata > Aves > Passeriformes > Thraupidae > Camarhynchus > Camarhynchus parvulus. The sequence goes on along the minus strand of NC_044586.1, from coordinate 35,284,347 downwards.
TGCCAGTAGTTGTCCTCATAAATTTCAATAAAAACTGGTATTATTTTCCTGTCGTATATTGTTTCAGTATTTGAACAAGATTAATCATGTATGCAGTACTCATATAATCTGTTTGACCTAGTGCTGCAGAAACAAGCAGTAACGCACAAAGTAAAAATGTACTAATACAATCTGTGGGCATGGGTGGAAGAGGAATTCCATCCAGTCCTCTTTTAACTGCTTCTGCTGGCTTCTGTATTATTAAATACTCCCTTAGTTATTCCAGTTTTCAATATGTGAGCTAAGTACAGCAAATGATTGACATCTTGGAATGTTTTCGTAACTTACCCTGGTAATTATTCCTTAGAAAACTGAGTGTTCACCCTCAAATGAACAGCCATGAATCAGCTTTGAAATGAAATGGTTAATTTTATCTAGTGGGCATCATGAATTTGATATTTAAAAAAAACCAAACAAACAGAGAGCCAGAATCTTTTTAGCTAAAATGATATGTCAGATACTTGTCAGATTAATTCAGCACTGGGTGCGTATCTTTGATCTTTACTTTCTTTTTTTGTCCCTAATTGTTTGCTCTGACCTGCTCCCTCTGCTGGAGTCTTGGATAAACTGAATGGCAAAATTGTTTCCTGAAAAGATTAATCATGCACATACTGTTTGCTTTACAAATGTTCTGCAGTCCAGATATAAGTAAGACTTGGATGGTTGTTTATATGGATGAATTGCCTGTGTTCAGGAATAATGCATGGTGTTTAAAATCACTCTGTTACAGAGCTTCTGCGGTAATAAGCCAAATTTTGCTGTCTGTGACATCAGAGGAACTCAGTGACAGGTGTTGGAAGTGCAAAAGTCTGGCCAAAGCATTTGTTACTTTGTGTTGAATCCAGATGTGACCTATCAGCCTGTTTGCCAGGATCCAGTATTATATGGGCCAATACACAACAGCACAGAAGACATGTAGACGGAGCCCTCCTGACCTCACAGGATCACCTTTGAGATTTCCCTAAATTCAAGGTGCTTCATCCTTACCATATATATCTATTTACAATTGTGGTGGCTGGAACCAGCAGCACTGGTGTGACTAGGACAGGTGTGAGATGGACAGAGGGAGTACAGTCCATTTACTGGCATGAAGCTCTGTGAGGTGTGCAAGCACACAGGCTCACTGCACATGACCACACAACATCATTCGCTTGTTGCAGGGCATGTTTTAATACAAAGGAGTTGGGTTTCTAGAAGGAGTGATCTTCAATGTCAAGTAACAAAATTTTCTGTAACAAATGTGGAACAAGCAATCAAATCTCTTTCAGCCTTACACCCCTTCCATGTAAACCTGTAGCATGGGATCTGTTGCTGTTAATTTGCTATTGCAAATAATATTACATAGGGTAATGGATTTTTAAATACTTAATAATAGCATTTGTCATTATCAATATGCAGAAGGGCAGAAATATTCATGCTATTGTCACTTGTTATTTACCTTGAATACCTTGATTGTGTGAGATTTCCTACTCTGTGTAATGTCTATAATGGCTCTCTCTACTGCTTTTTCTAACTAATGCACTACTTCTTCCAGAAGATTTTTCCAAATACAAAGATGTACTCTTCAAATGTGAATCATTTAGTGGAAATTCATATCTTAATCATAGTTATAGCATCCTTCAAAGAATCACAGATGAAGTTTGAAGCTAGTTAGGAAAAAATTGTCAGAAAACACTTACAGTGCTTATTTATGCATGCTCATACTCTGTCCTGTGCTGCTCTGCAAGGGTGTATTAAACAGGCAAATACATGACTAGCAACTTTCATGTTGACTTTGAAAGATAATGCAATCTAGGAACATTAAAATGAAAGTATGGTCTTTTTTTCTCAGTCTATTGACAGCTTATGCATTGAACTTTGGTGTAAATGCCATGGCAATGTAAATCACACATGGCAATGTAAATCACATTGGACAGTGTGATCTAATGAAAACAGTGCTGGACAACTCATCATCAGTGTCATTTCCTCTGTGTTGTATAAACATCTGTTTGACTGTGAACATGTCACTTAGCATTAGATGTATTAGTTTCCTTTCTGTAAAATGATAGTAATTATTATTCTGTTTATTTATTGATATTCTCAAATGAAAACATCTATAGCAATTTATTTGTAAGAAACAGGAGCTTCTATTACTACAGTGTTGGCAAATAGATTTATGTCCTTAATGTAGGTGTAGCATATGAGGATATTTTCCATACAGGATGAAACATTTGCATTAGTAGATGCCATGCAGTCAATAGCCAACGTGTTCTTCCATCGTCCTGGAGCTAATACTGCCTATATCCTGCCAGTGCTAGAAACAAGAGTGCTGTGTTGGAAGGATAGGCAGAGCAAGGGAAGAGCAGCTGTAGGATTCACCTGTTTTCATTATTTTGTGTTACCACATGTAAGCTAGTGTCAAATTTTGTTCTAAACAAATTAAGGAAATTGTCTTAGTTTAGAAACTGTTCTCAATGGGTAACAACTAAGGGACAACATTCAGTCTGTTGACAATATTTTATGAGAGTGCTTTGTCTTTCAAAGACTTCCATAAAAAGAATTCTTAATACATGTTGGATGAGGCAAGCTTAGAAGAATCAAAATCAATAATAAGTCTTGATATTTTTTTGTAAATCAAACAGGTTGCAACTCTTTAAATAATTTGGCTAGAAAAATAATTATCTTTATTATTGGATTTTTGTTTTAGACCTGGAATGGATAGACAAGTTTGTACCATTCAGTATAATAGACATTTAGCCTAGTAGAAGTTTAGCATGTATCCCTAGGCATACTTTTGTTCTCCTTTAAAAGACATAAATATAATGTGAAAAACCAATCTTCCATGATGAATAGTCACTGAAACATCTCTTTTAATAACAGTTAATAAAAGCTTAGTAATGTGGCCTGCAGACTCATCTATTATATGTTAAGAACTAATTCACTTAACTTGTTTTACTGGCTTTCTGGAATTTATTGTGAACTACTCACTTTTAAGATGGTAACTGGATGTTTTTTCAGTGTGTTTGTTCATGGACAATAAAACTGGGGGTAACAAAGACCTGCTGTATTTGCCTTCTTGGATGCTGTTTTGCAAATGCTCATTTACTCATCCACTCACCCAGAAACAAAAACAGGTAGATGCATGGTGCAGTTTTCAATATTTTCTGGTCTTCAAAGATTTAGTCAGAGCTATCATTCCTTTAACAAGTCGCCAGAGACACTGCATGGTGATTGATTGGTACAGAGTATAAATAAGATATCATTATAGTGAGCCATGTTGCCAAAGCAGTCACTAAAGCAAAGCTCCTTATCTTTTGAAAAGATGAAAGTGTCATTTGAAGGTATGTTGCCTTTATAGTCAGCAGCTGGACACAGAATGCTGATGGGAGAAGGGACAACGCATTCATCTCGCTGTTCAAAATAGCATATTACCTTTCCAGTATGATATGGCAGCTCATAGTGGTTTTCACGAAGGTGGGGCTGTGGCTGTCTCTATTCAGAGCATTTGTAAATTTAGGGTATCTTCTTACCATTTTGCTCCTACTGTCATCAGTGGGATTTGTATGTGCTGTGATGCTGGGAGATGGGTGTAATTCTGTTACACTGAGTTGTTTAAAGACTTTCAGTATCCAAATACTTCTAAGTTTTTCATCACCATAATTTACAAGAGACTACCAAGATTTGATACAAAATCAGAACCATTCCACTGAGGATAGTTAAAGTTCCAATACCTTGATTTTAATACTTTTAAGCACTACGTTGCAAATGCTGATGTGCAAGCCAGCTTTCATGCCCTTCTCTTTCCTAGAGAGAGCAAATTGCTAGTTTTTACAGGCCAGCACTGAAAGGAGAAATCAGAAAACCCATTTGAAGGAAAGAAACCATCATATGTGCAGGACATAAGGCATATTCTCTGCAAATGTTATTGGTTTTCATAGTAATGATATGTAACCCTAGAGTTTACCACCTAGCTGTTTCTGGCTGTCAGCTGTGCTTGATCTAACTAATGGCTGTAAATCTCATCCTAACCGTGTCTTCTTGGCAGGTGCAATATGCTAGCAAACCAAAATTCTGAGAACCTCCTTTATTTGTCTCTAGAGCACTATGAGGAATTTCTGTTCAGAAGCCCAAATTTTACGGTATTGTTCGCACAAGACTGATTGCATTGCATAAACTCTTTGTTTGTCTCACCTCTCTGAGCATCCCCTCAGAAGTAACTTTGTGCCATGGCACTTCTCTCTCTTCTCTCACTCATTTCAGTGAACAAAAATTTGATTAAATGCATTCATGGTAATTCTGAAACAAAAGAATATTCTGAATCTAAAAACTGTGAGCACAGACGAACTACTGCTTTGTCAGTGTAAGGGATGTGTGGGTTTTTTGGGAGAAATAATGTCACCTATTTAGCTAACTGGTACAGCTGGAAGAAGTAGAGAACTTTGATTTCTGTGCCTGAAAGTTTCTCAGTTTTTCCAACTGTGTCAGCTAGCCTCATCAAATATATTACCCCTCACTACCATAGTCTGCCTTATATTCTCAAACTGTTACAGCTACAAGAATAGCGCATTGCCAACATAGACTGTAATGTCCTGTGTATTAGTTGCTGGTACTTTAAAAGCTACTTTAAAAAGAGGTTATTGAGTTAGCTTGGGAAATAATTCCTGTTATCTCCGCCATCCCTGGAAATATTTAAGAGATACATAGACGTGGCACTTAGGGACATGGTTTAGTGATAAACACATGGCAGTGCCTGGTTGAAGATTGGACTGGATGACCTGAAGGGTCTTTTCCAACCCAAACAATTCCATGATTCCGTGAAATATGCATAGGTAATGTTTAGTAGTTCAGTTGCACAAAAACATCTTGGTATGTTATGTTCCAAGAAAAGAATGGTGGGGAAGAAAAGGTAACCAATCTAACAGAAGGAAATTATTTAACTGGTAGGTTTAAAAAGAGTTAGAAATTGCTGCAGCGTACGCTGGGAAAAAGGGGAGGTTCTCCTCCATCATATGATGTGGTACACATCCTTTACCACATGAGTGGAGTCTGAAAAGGAGAATAAGACCTAGCAGTTCACTGTTGGCAAATCCACCTCTGGGGTCTAAAGATGTTATTAAGGAAAATGCACTTATTGTTGATTTTCTCTTTGGTCATCAAAGCACATAATGAAAGCCACCTTCTCTTGTTCTAATCCTCTTAAGATATTAGGGTCTGGGTAGACTGCTTCTGACTGGTTCGTCATGGGGTCCTGTGGGTGATACAAGCAGACAAGTACTGCCTGCTAGTAACAGAAGTTAATATGCTAGAAAAGCAGACTTCAGGTTTGTCTCATCAGCCAGAGCACTGGTTAATGCTGGGTTTGTAGAATGCCCTAAATACGTGTGTGTCTGAAGATGAATCATTCCCATCTTCCACCAGGGCTGCCTTTTAAGTCTAAAATGTGATTTGGCATGTTTTCAAAAACCCATTAAGACATGTGTTGAAAATATCATAATCAAAATGATCTTGTTAAAATATTGGGTTTATCTTAATATTCAGTAGTATATAATTCACTACCTGGATGAGTTTTTCTTTTTCCAAATAAATCCATGTTTTTGTTCCTTTGCCAGAATAAATCCTTTGAGCCTTTATCAAAGTGAAAGGGCAATAACCTGCTACACAGTATGAAAGAATTAGGTGATAAAGTGTTACAATAAAAAATGAATTTAATAAGTACACATTTCTCGAATTATACTTTGATTTTGAAGTGAATGCAGAAACCTTACTCAATATTGATTTGATAATTGTTGTAAAGTATTAACACATTTCCTTTATTTTAAAATCTCTATGTGAAGTATGTTTTTAAATTATACATTTTAAAATTCACCAAAAGATCAAACATCTAAATTAACTATGCTGACTAAAAGCATATATTCTGTAATGTGAAACAGACTGTGAGTAATAAGAACTAGATGGAGTAGGAATAGGATGCCTACCCACCAAAGTACAGATAACTTATTTACCTTGTAAGCTCTCAACAGCTGGAAGAAATAAAGTTATCTAAATAGTACCCAAAGTAGCTGGAAGCTATAAGCACTGCTACAAATGCGTAGATATGTTTAAATAGTGGGGAGTTTTAAATTACTGTAAAATGCTTGCATAAAATATGCAGGTCATTCCTAATTTTATTTTAAAAATCTACAGAAATTGTGATACAGTTGTGTAAGTTGTATCATCCACACATAATTTTATTGTGCAATTTGTTTACAGTCTTGGCCCTCAATGAAAAGCAATTATAATGATACTGTAGGGCATGGGGAAGACAGTGGAAAACAGTGAATAGGCAAGTTAAGAATAAAAGGGTATTATATGAAATTTAGTCTAAAACATAGCTTGAATGAGCTCTGACAGAGCTGATATTGCTGGTAGTTTCCTGTACCAGGAACTACCATGGAACCCCACCAGGAAGTGTGTTACAGAGCAGGATCACATTACACCCTTGTTTTATGGTTCGTTTCATTTATTTAATGCAATTTGAGTACCTGTAACAAAAGAGCACTCAAAAAGGGAATGTTTATTATTTGAAAATATGTCATTTCTGTAAGTCAAGTTGGGTTTTGGGGACACCTGATGTGCCTGTGTGAGGCAAGGCAGATCAGTATGACCATGAAACAGGCTGTATGGCAAGAGCAAAGCGTTTCCATATTCATGACATTTTAAAGATGATGCAGATACTTTGTATCTGTTTGCTTTTGCCTGTCTACTTTAGTAAACCAAGAGTACTACAGTGCTACAACAACAAAAAGCATAGTAATTTTCCTTTACTGCTCCAAGTACATTTTAATACAGTACAGTGATTTATTGAAATTATGTCGACTAAACGTGTTGTTTAGTGTTCTAGCTGATTTATAGAGTGTGATAAAGCATTCCAAAATCTCTGGAAATGAGGAACATGCTACAGCCTGTATTGGTCTGACAAAGCTGTGTTCATATGAAAAAGGAATGTTTAATGTGCTAAGTAGATAATGATTCATCAATTCTGGCAGAGGAACTAATTTTTATTAATGTAGTACTTAAAAATGTGTGGAATGAACAGCTGGATGCCACAGTTGTGGCTTGCCATATTAAGTCTCTGTCTGTTTTCCCCTACAGTGATCTCAGTATGAACAACATTACTAAGCTGCCCTCAAACCCTGTGCACAATCTGCGCTTCCTGGAAGAGCTGTAAGTATCATTGTATCCTTGATGGGCCTAGTCAGCACTAGACACATTCCTGTGTTTGTCTCTCCTGCTTACTGTGGGAACCAGATAAAATGGTGCAGGAAAGCTGTCAGCCTGACACTTTTGGCACATGCGGAAACATTTAGTTGAAAAAAAAACAATTGCTGTGATTCTGGAAATGAACTTATAAAAGAGTTACCATGAGGCTACAACTTCTCTAAGCAGAGACAGAGCCAAACAAATTAAAATTTTTAAACAAGGACTGTTTAAAAGAGCTGGATTGCTTTTTGGAAATAGTTAAGCAGCAGGATATTAAAAGTTTGAATACTGGCTCATGTTTATTAAAATCCCAAGTAAAGCTGTAATCAAAACCAAAACCTGCTGCCTTGTTCTGCCAGTGTCAAGGACAATTGAGTCCACATTTCATAGTATGGAGGCTTCTTGTCCTAATCACTTTTAATTACTGTTTCCTTACTCTTAAACTTAGCATTCCTGAAGGCTGACTGTGGAGTGCAGGATCCTGCAAAAAGCTTAGTTACGCTATCTACTACATTCACCGTGGGGAAAAAGTGCATTGGGAAAACTAGCTGATCAAGCACAACATCAAAAGAGGAATGTTGGCTTGAAGTGATTGTGACTAACCAAAAGTGAAAAGTATTGTGCATTCATGAGACCTGGATTTGGCAGTGACTCTAGTTATAATGGCCGGGACTTAAAAGAAATGTAGGTCTCTGAGGAGTGATGGAGACTCTATAAATGATGCACCATAGATCTTGTGAAAAAAAGCTGGCACCTGTATTTGCCTGAGTACCTCTAAATATTGATTAAAAGCCTTTTATGAAATGTGGCTTTTATGTTTTTAGAACTGAAAACCCTTTTTTTTTAGCGTGCTTAGCTGCTAACATGCCATAAAATCCATATAAGATGTGTGCAAAGTCATGGTGCTACCCTTCTTACAAAGATATTATCTGTTTTAAGCTATGAAATGTGTACAGTCCTCTGCAATTTAGGTGGGTATTGCACTGGCAACTTGCAGTGTCCTTGCTAACTCTCAGTTGAATTTTGCCACTTGATCTTTCCAGTCAGCATCTACCAAAAAAACCCAAAAAACCCCCAAAAAAGCAACAACTAATCAAACCAAACCAAAAAAATTGAAACCACTTTGTATGCTAATTTCACACAATATCCTATTTGCAAGCAGGTTTTCCTTTCCTGTCTTATTTCTATTACTCTCAGTACTTCTATTTGAAAAGCTTTATTTCATTTTATTCTGTCTATCTTCCTTTACTTACTCCTTTTCTTTGGTTATCAATATCTGTCTTGCCATTAGTGCAACTTTCAAATAACGTAACAAACAGGAACATAACACAGAGGGATGTCACACACCAAGTGTTAACAATATTAATTGCATATGGAGTGAATCATGCCTCAAAGCCCCTGCTTGTGGAGTTCTTCATCATGTTCTTGTTTGCTTGTCCAATCTCCTGTCAGTTGTTATAACCCTACTAAAACCTGCCAACCCAATTGCTTTCTGGCCATTAAAGGAAAGAAATTAAATGAAAGTCTGGGCTTTTCCTGGAAGGAAATTCTAATACATCCTGGTTACCTTCACTATTTCATTTTAAGATTAGATCACAGAATCACAGAATCGGGGGGGGTTGGAAAAGACTTGAGATCATCAAGTCCAACCTATGACCTAACACCACTTTATCAGCTAAACCGTGGCACTGAATGCCACATGCATTATTTTTTTAAACACCTACAGAGACAGTGACTCCACCTCCCTGGGCAGGTAAATGGCCCAAATTGTAAGAGTTTAGTCACTGCCTGGGGAACTGCTGTGTGGTGTATATGAGCTTCCTAATCAAGACCTTTGAAACTGTTCTTGCCTTCTCCTTGTGTTGGCCCACCTTTTTCACTGGAAATATTAAACCTTTATTCTTACAAGCCTCTGCTCCAAATTAAGTAATTCCAGTCTTTCATTGCTGGTAATACCAGCAAGGCATTTATTTTTTTACTATGTTTTGTTCTACGTATACATATTCAACTCTTCCATTTGTTTCACACCAGACAATCCCTTCTATTTCTCATTAGTTTAGTGCTGTTTCATTAATTCCTCCTAGTTTGTATTCACTTTTAAAATAAGCTTAAAAAACTGAAGCCTTGGAAGATGGAAGGCAACTGATGTGGGGCAACTTCTCATTGTGCTGAGAGATTGTTTGGTGTTCAGAGGCATGCAAGGCAATTCAGCCTAGTATTATACAATGAATATAATATAATAGAAAAATGTATAGACAATGGAAAGGGAATTTTTGATTTTATTCAGTTTTGAAGTGGGGGAGAACAGCCATTGTAGTTCTCATGCTCCCCTATATTAATTTTTGAGCAGTGATTATACACATGAAATTTTTTTTCCCATCCACATGATTTTTTTTCTAGTTTACCTGAGAAATCTGTGTTTTGTTTGTGTAGCTTAGTTAGAAGGTACTCTTGAAAAAAAAAAAAATTAGCCCATAATTTAGACATTGTCGAAGTAAGATTTTATAAGATCTTTACTAAAGCAATGTTTCATAAAATTAAATCCATCTTCGAAATGTTCATCTGATCTTTGAAGTACACAACAGCAGGAGCTTGAAATGCAGCTTTTGGTGTTTTTCTAGTGCTGAAAAAAGTCTCATTAATCCCTTTATTAGAGATCTGGTTCAAATATCTGATAAAAGCTCATGACTGAACACTGAATTTTAGCTTAGATGTTGCATCCTTACTGCCTGGTTTGGCAATACTATTGAGTGATTATCCTGAAGAACTGAGGTTTTGTTAAAGCAGTTAAACTAATTGTTTTGATTCCAAAGCAGTGGCATATATAATAGGTCTGTTTAGCCAGTTCCAACCTTCCCGGCTAAGTCTGGTCCTCTTTTACAGCCAAGGTTTGACACCTCTACATTCAGCATTCTTGCAAACCTGATGATCGTGACTGGTACTTATTCTTAACCAGAGACTATGACCACCAAAGTAAAACATATTGCAAGTGTTTTTTGGGTGCATGTTCCTTCGAAAATTTCAGAAAACATTGAAGTACTTGAGACTTTCTAACTCTCAAAATAATGAATTCTGATCAAAATCTTCTATTTGTGAAAATGATGAGCCTTTCAGATTTAATTTTCTCTTAAAACATGTATGACAGAACTCCCACCAAGAAAGAAGTATGTTTCAGCTGCTTGATTATCGGCAAGTTGCTCTGCATGAACTTGTACAACACTATTAAGTCAAATTCTTCATTATAAATTCAAAATAACTGCAGATATTTATCAGTCTGACCGAATCCAAGACTCATTCTCATGTGGATTATTTCTAGACATATGTCATTATACAGGATGTGTAGAATGCCTGTTCTAATAGACTGGTGAATTAGATAAATAAATGGAAAAAAGATTTTTAAAAAAAATCTAAAGGGTGGGACTTTGAACAGTTTTAGAGGCACCTACATCTGAGTGGATACCTAATATTTTGTGAGTACTCGCACTTCAAAGCAGTGCCTGAAACTATTTTATTTTAGAAATTAATGTCTCAGTGAAACGTGAGGAAGAAAGCCAATAATGATTTAAAACTATTTGAATCAGACCTACCTACAAAATCTCTCCAACTAGATATATATCCACATATAAATATATATGCATAAATATATGCACAGACACCCACACATGCACATATATAAAGCTTTAATTTTAATTTTAAACCCAGGAACATTCCACAGATAAGCAAAGCTTCAAGTGATATTTAGTAAATTGCTATTTTTCAGCAACTTAAATTGGGTGTTTTAGTAAAAGAGCAACAAAAAAGCTGTTTTATTACAATTATTTTACCACAGAGCAGTACAGTCCCAAATAACCTCTTTTCTACATAATCAAACAATGAAGTCACCCCAAATAATTTGCAATCTACATACACTGCAAGAATGTTTTCTGACACACATGGTTATTTTAAAATAATCTTGAATACAAATAAATATATCTACAAAGTTTTTAGATTGATCTTTGTATTATTATAGTGATCTCTCAGGAAAAAGTGCCTTTAAAAGCACAATTTGCTCTAATACAAAATTGCAAAATTGCAGACACAGTACATAAGAAATGTATTATGTGAATTCTACCATGATTTGTGTTGAAATCCCTTTACACTCCAAAAGTGGTCAAGAAGCCACTGTATATGTGAAAAAGTCCTAAATTACCAGGCATGATCCATTATGAGCTGTTTGGTTTTTGTTTTTTCTTTTTACATCTCCCTCCATTTGCTCTTTCTTGCTGCAAAGAGGTTTTCAAGGGGTTAATGGGAACTAGGTGTTCTTTTCCTCACTGACTCTGAGTCGTGGGACTGAGATCTCATGTATATTTTTGAAGACTGAAAGCATTTGCTCTTGGAGTCCTGTACAGTCTTTCATTTCATACTGGTGTAGGCATATTAGGAGTAGCATTGAAAACAGATTCTGTACTTTAAACTATAACATAAGCTGGTAGAAAACATGAAAGTGCTGCAGCCGTAGTCTAAAACTTTTTTCAGAAAGTGGGAGAATCATGTAATTTACTTCAACAATCTTGAAACACTCACATTAAATACTAAGATATTTCCTAAAGGTTAATCTGCATACATTTAAAAACCCCTAAGGCAAGAGTAAAAATGCTGCCAACTGACATGCAGAACTAAAATAAAAAGAGAGTATCATCTAGTGGTCTCAAACTATCCACACATTCCAATGTCACTTCAATGCCAGTTTTACAGTTCTTGCACAGCAGGGTTTAGCAGAGCTGGTCCTGGTGAAAATTGGTTTGTGTCACCTCCATCAGCTAAAGTTTCAAGAACTGTTACTGCTAAATGACTTGTGATCCCCTAGATAATTTCAGAGCCATGTACAATCTAACACCTAAGTTGTGAATTCAGCTTCTTCACATAAATTGCAAATTTGTTTCTTCACGTGTGCATCATGCAGATCAGACTGTGTCACTGTGTCCAATACATGGTGTTTGTCAGTGAGAAATATCTGTCACCAGCCCAGCAAATGGCCCATGGCACACTGTAAATTCTGTTGCTGCAAGACAGATTTTGTTCATACCTGGGGACTGTGGTTTCCCAACTTTGCTTTAATATAGAACTGCACCCAAAGTCCTGACAGAGGGAAGTGCACCAGTTGTCTTCAAATAAATTGGTAAAAACAGTAAGGAAATGTTTACCTAGTTAATCAGTTGGAAAGAATGACAAGTTTTCTCCCCTAGTTTTCACATGCACGGTTTAGGTTTGCTAAAAAAGAGCAAACCCAAGCACAGAAGATTCCTACTGTATGAGCTAACAACTTGTAACCTTTACATCCACAAAGCAAGGGCCCTGGTGTTCTGGAGCTCTCACTGCCTTTGATGCCATCCCTTTGATGCCACCCCTTTGATGCCACCAAAGCAAGTAACAACAAAGAACTCGCCCATGTGGATGTGTCAGCCTGACATCCTCCAAACTGCCCTTTTTGCCATCTTATCAAGAATAACAAGATGATGAACAGGGGAAAAAAAAAGAGAGAGAGAGAAAAACAACAGAGCAAATGCCTTACTAAATCAGAGCTGCTTGCATTGCTTATTGTATAGCTTGTGCTGACAGATAATTATTCTGGAAATGTTAATGCAAATTGCACAGAGCAACCTTGACACTGAAACTGCTCTGCGTCTGTGGGGCAAAGAGGAAGAAGGGGAGATGGTGGGATAGGGAAAAGATAAAAGAAAACTGAAAACATTCAGGTATGCTTGCAAGCAGAAGCAATAAATGTTCTAGGTTGAAATCCAATAAACCTTGTCAGTGCTGCTGCATTACACATATTGAGTGTCTGTTGAAGTTTGGTTTTGGCTTGTAGCTTATAAATGCTTTCTGGTACTTGTAATTTATTATCCAGCAATATTCATTAGGAGCTAGTTTAGAACATCAAAAAGAGTCACTGGAAGTGCTTATTGTGTTTTGTGATCAATACAGATAGTGACATTACTCTTAATTAAACTAGGTGAACTGTTTTTTCCAAATTTTTAATAGAATTTCTTTCACATTTTTTATAATTTATTTTTAATTTTATTTTATAGTTTTATGAAACATGAAATATAAGAAATATAAAGTAAAATGTAAAATAAATAACATTTAAATTCCTGCTAAGTAAAAGTATATCTTATTTGAAACTTTTTTTCAAATATTTTTTTTTTTTTTTTTTTTTTTTTTTTTTTTTTTTTGTTTTTTTTTTTTTTGTTTGTGTTTTTTTTTATTTTAATTTTTTTTTTGTTTTTTTTTTTTTTTTTTTTTTTTTTTTTTTTTTTTTTTTGTTTTTTTTTTTTTTTTTTGTTTTTTTTTTGGAGTTTATTGTTTGAATGTGGTTTTTTTTTTTTTTTTTTTTTTTTTTTTTTTTTTTTTTTTTTTTTTGTGGATTTGGAGAGGGTTTTTTTTTTTTTTTTTTTTGTAATTTTTTTTTTGTTTTTTTTTTTTTATTAGGATCATTTTTTTTGGGTTTTTTTTTTCCCTTTTTTAATTTAGTGTTTAAAAAAACAAGGAGAATTTTATGCAATTCTTTTGTCTTTTCAATTTTCTTTGTTTTTAATTTTATTTATTTATAAAATATTTTTTTTTTTTAAAAAAATTTTAAAGAAAAAAATAAATGAGTCAAAGTATATTTGAATCACAATTCTTCTTAAGACATTTTGTATCTTACTAAGTCTTATAAACATTGATTGTTTGTTTCATATATAGTTTATTTGCAAATATTATGAGTCAATATATTTATCAGAAATTTAGTTTTAATTTCTAATTTATTGTTTTGTAATAAACAGTTTAAATATTAGTGATTCTTGACTCCTTTTACATTGTTTTTTTTTTTTTTTTTTTTTTTTTTTAATTTTTTTTTTTTTTTTTGGTTTTTTTTTTTTTTTTTTTTTTTTTTTTTTTTTTTAATTTTTTTTTTCTATTTGTTTTTTTTTTTTTTAAATTTTTTTTTTAAATAACTTCCCACCATAGAAAGCTGTTATAGAGTGGTAAAAATTCAATATTGTACTTGTAGCAAAGTATGTTCTCCACTCCTTTTCTTTGGTCCTTTTCATAATGGTTTTACAGCCCCTTCACATTTGACAATAAGTGAAAATGAGAAAAGGTGGTTCTTTTTTTTTTTTTTTTTTTTTTTTTTTTTTGGGTGGGTTTTTGTTTTTTGTTTTTGGGGGTTTTTTTTTGTTCTGGGGTGGCTGTTTTTTGTGGCTTTGGGTGTTTTTTTTTTTTTGTTGTGTTTTTTTTTTTTTTTCTGGTGGGTGCTTTTTTTTTTTTTTGTTTGTGTTTTTTTTTTTGTTTTTTTTTGTTTGTGTTTTGTAAATCATTCCCCCCTAAGTGTTAAATTGAACAACATTATGCTAAAAAGTGGTCTATTTTCAGTTAAGAAGATGTTATTTAGTAATTGTTTGAATAGATTTGGTATTCAAAACAATTGTGTTTAAAATTTCGTTTTATAAGATACTTTGGAATTTTTCAATTTAAAGTGTATAGGTATAAGTTTTGGTGAACTTAGACAAAAGTTTTGAACTTCATGTTATTTAAATTATTGGAAAAGTTATAAGTTTCATGGAAATTACTATATTAATTGCTTTTTATAATAGTTTTGATAATTAAATGAGCAATAGTTGCAATTTCCTTTTTAAGTTTTTGTAGGTGAATTTTTATCTGTTAATAATTTCTTTTTAACAATCCTGATTCTGGATATGTTCTTACTCATGAAAGTGTAATTTAGTGTAATAGGGTAAGTGATTTTTGGCATGAATTGTCGGGTTCAGGACACAGCTTAACATCAGAAATAATTGTTAGTTATTTTGCTTTTAATCAAATTATTCCCAGCTGCAATTTTGTGAAGAATTTTATACAAATGTCCTTGGATTATTTTGTGATATTTTTGTTGAATGTGTGCTTAATTGAGATAATTTTTATGTAAATATTAATTGAGAAACTAATTGTTGTGATTAAATAAAAAGGAACTTTTTTAAGTTGTATTCAATTAAAATGTACTTTTGCTTATGTTAATTGTAAACCGAGTTTAATAAATTTCTGTAAAATTGTATAAAACTTCTTTGTAATGTTTTCGTGAGTCAAGTTGAAAAGCAATAATTGTTAGTCATTACGGCTAATGTATTAACTTATAAATTGTTAGTCAGTGCCTATTATGTTTGGAAATAGTTTTTCAATGTTGTTAATAATGGTCAATCAAGGAACCACAAGCAGAAGATATCGTAAGGTTTTCTTCCATACTGTTATATTTTGTTAAAGATCTAATAAATTTTTTTTTTTTTTTTTTTTTTTTTTTTTTTTTTTTTTTTTTAAATTTTCCATTTTTTTTTCCTTTTTTTTTTTTGGCAGCTTGGTACCTAAGGACCTTCCTGGAGCTAGTCCTGTGTTCTTTCCTAAGGGGCCAGGGGCTGAATCAAATGTCAGCTCTGGGCTCTGCGATCCTGGTGTGCAATATCTTGGCTGATGGGGCATACAATTCCACTTGGCTTAACTTGTTCTGTAAAGGGGTTACATCATATCAGTTTGTGGGTTTTGTCAGCCAGGAGTATACACTGGGACCCCACTGACTCAAAGGAACTTTACCAGGAAGTTGTCCCTTACCTGTGAGATTTCCAGGTAGGGTACAGGTATCCAAGCAAATTCGGGCTGAGTTGTGGTGTCAGAAGGCTGAATGCAAGATCATAGAGTGGGTTGGGTTGGAAGGGACTTTAAAGACCATCTAATTCCAACCCCTTGCCATGGGCAGGGATACCTTCCACTATATCATGTTGCTCAAAACCCCATCCAACCTGGCTTTGAGTAATTTCCAGGATCCTCTAGAGCTGCACTAATGGGGAACATGGAAATGCCATTATTTCATATCAAATAGATTCTCTCATTCTTAGACACAAATCTTACAGAATGATGCAGTCTTTTTTATTTTTTGTCTTTTTTTGTTTGGTTGGTTGGTTTTGGTCAGAGTAACATGCTTTACAGAGTTATTTGGTGTACTTACCTAGGTCTGTAAAATACCTTCAGGCATGCAGTAGAAATAGCGGGGAAAAGCCCTACAGATTTGAACAAATACACTTTTTGCCAGCCTATTACACATGTGCTCACAGAGAAAACTGTTATTCCACCAGTACAGTAGTTTTACATGTAGTTATTTCAGAATGAACTCTAACCAGTGCTATGTGGATATATTTTTATGTTTGTGCAAATGAGGGAAATGTTCGCAGAAATCATACATGCACAATTCCAAAAGTTCATGCCTGTAAATCCTATGATGCTAGTGGTTGTCACTATGTCTGTATTTTAGTTGCTGGGATTGTTCTAAACCCTGAAAAGAATATGAATAATTCAATTACAAACCATAAGCCAAATTTGCAATGAAATTGAATTTTTTGCTGCAGTCCAGCTCTCAGTGAATCAACACTGCAGTTACAGACGTCTCTTTTTTTGTTGTTGTCTTTTTGTGGGGTTGTTTTGTTTTGGTTTTGGTTGGGGGGGGGAGGTTGTTGGGTTTTTTTTTTAAGTGTATTAATGAAAAAACTAGGTTCTTAACTGCCTCTGGCATCAGTTGCTCAAACATAGCTGTGTTGCACTTTTTAGCAACCAAATTAATTCCACGTGAAGAGAAAAGCTATTCACTCTTTTCCTTTTTCAAACTTTGCAGACGTCTTGCAGGAAATGGCTTGACATACATTCCTAAGGGAGCGTTTGCTGGCCTTTTCAGTCTTAAAGTGCTGTAAGTAAACTGTGTGTTGTTTAATATATTTCTGATTTCCTAAATGCTCTAGGGAACTAATTAACCAGTGAAGTTTTGATCAAGTAAATTACATATTTTGATCAACTCGTTTTGAACGATTCAATTGAAGATACATATGAACATCATTAAATCTTTGTTTTTTCACATAGAAAGTATCCTAAACAAAAGTTGGAAAACATTAATAGCCCTCTAAAAACAACTTGCTCATCAAGTTGTAGATGTCTCTGTACAATATCAAAGGTAAAAATTGATTCAGTTAATAGTTTCTTTAATTATCTCAAAAGTCCTGATTTGAGCTGAATTTTTCATCATCACACAAAACTGGGAGTTTCCTTTTCTTGAGAGACATGGGGGGGAAAATGTTATTGTATGCAAGACAATTTAATTTAAAACAGTTCACATTTTATATATTTTTCTTTGCAAGGTAATGACTATTATATAAATTATTAAAAATATTACAAAATTGTATCATTTGGAGTAATAAGACAGTACATATAGTTACTAAAACTACTAGCAGGCTACATCTCACAGTGTTTACACTAGAGGGGATCTTTGCCCATGTAAAGTTCACAGAAACTGTATTATTAGCAAGAGCAGCAGCCTCTTAAGCAGTGTCAAGCCTGGCCTGGTGCTACTGTACAAATCTGTACTGAAAAAACATTTAGCAGGAAAAGAAGTACGAAGAGATTCCTGCTCCACCTACTTCTAAGCTGGCAAGCTGTAGCTCTTATTGGCCCAAGCAGATTTAGGCCTGCCAGAAATTATTTCATTTACAATGTCCCATTGAATATGCCTCCTTTTGAAGGCAGCATGTACTACTTTGGACTTACCCACATAGATTATTTATACATGTAGGAGTTGGTCCAAACAAGGGTGTTAGGTAGTATGAATGAAACCATATTCAAAAGGAGGAATATTCTTTAGGAGTGGAAAATGATTTTTCAATCTTTGCAAGGTAAATGATGTGATATTTGAGAAAAAAGATTTGTCAAGTCATTGCTAGCAACCTTTGGTTTGGGAAAATTTATTTAACTGAAAAAAAATTAGCAGTTTATTTATAGAGATAAAATTTTATTCAAACTAAATCATAAATGTCTCACACAGTTAAGAGTTGATTTGCCATTGTTGCATTTTCCTGAATAAGGATTTCAAGAGTCAGTCCTCCACAGCTTTATCAGAATAGAATCACTTCAGAAAGGGAACAATATCAGTGCATGAGAATGAAAATTTCAGAATCACTGGAGGCAATTAGGAAGTTACAAGCCCTACTGAAAGCAAATCAGATTTATTCTTGTAGCTTCCTTAGCTGCTTTGAAAATCCTGCTCAGAGCTGATGTCTAGGTGTTAACAAAGCTAATATGCTACAGGCATTTATTTGCCTTGAAGAGAGCAGGCCTTTGGCAGGGGCACAGGAATGAACTGTTTCTGTAACTTTCTTTGTAATCTTGAAGTAAGACCTGTACAAAAAAGGAAAACTTGGAAGGAAATTTGCAGTAGAAGGAAATTATCTTTACTGTGGTGATTCTGGCTTTTGTGCTACTCCCAATGTAGGATGCTGCAGAATAACCAGCTACGGCAGGTTCCTACCGAAGCACTCCAGAACCTGCGCAGCCTGCAGTCTCTGTGAGTATACCTGGTTAATCAATTTGCAACCTTGCATGAGCAGCAATACACAATTACCTAATAATTATCTGTTAATATTGCTTTGTAATGTGATGAATCAACTTTTTCTTTTAATTCTCTTTGAACTGTTATTCAAGAGAATTGTACTGTCAATTAAACATCAAAAGCAATTGATTTCATTCCAGTAATTTCATTACACTGGCAGCTTCTTTGCAGCATTATAGACTGGTTCAACATCTGAGAAGACACTCGTTGGTTTGCAATGCGTTCTGTCAAAAACATGGCTTCCTGTTAGTATTCCTTACCAGGGAAGAAAAGGAATCCCAAATTACTCCCTTCTTTTTTTTCATTCGGTGTAATTTTTTTTCTTTTTAAGCACTATGGAAAACCCTAATAACTCATGAAACAAAGTGTACTAGAGGATACTTAATTATATTCTGTGCTTCAGGCAGGCCTCTGTATTTATAGTTCTTGACTGTCCATGCTGACTCAGTCCACAAGCTTCGGTTTTAACAGAACTGCTGCCAGAACTGCTAGACCAAGAGTGAAGATTGGCTGCTTCGTGGTATGAATGAAATTATTTAGGTGGGCTTCTACCCTATAGGAGTGGTTGTACCAAGTTGTGCTAAAAGCTGACCTAGCCCAACATCCAGCCTGCAATAACAGGTGCCAAAGAAGGTCCAGCAAAGAGTATAATACTGCTTTGGTAAACTGTTCCAGAAGCCAGAGATTTGCACTCAGGGACTCACTGAGTCTGTTGTGGCTTTGATAGCTAAAGGGTTTTCTTCAATGGGTTTGTGCAGTTGCAGTTTGAGCCAGTGAAACACTCATGATTTTTTGTGATTGCATGTCTGGTCAGCTAGCATGGTGAAGTACCTTCTGATATGTACTTGGAACTTTTCACCACATTTGATGTTCTCTGCAGCATCAGGTGGAAGCACCAATTTGGTATTCATGTACACCAGATTTATATACCTCTCTTGTATCTCTATTGGTCAATTTTTCAGATGTAATCTGTTAGGATTGTCTGTCATGTGGAAGCTTTTCCATTCCTCTGTCATCCTTGTCATGTTGCTGTACTCTTTTTCAGTTCTCATGTATTTTATCTGAGATGAGTGAAGGAGAGATAAGTCCTGTACAGGATGTTTAAAGTGCTTGCCACCATGGGTTTAGAGAGGGCAAAAAATTATGTGTTTTTGTTTGCTTTCCTACTAATTCAAAACTTTGTTTTGTGTAATTTTTTTAACCTTTACTGAATGCTAAGCTGTTGTTTTCATTCTTATTGCAACTGCAGGACTTCTTTCTAGCATGTTAGTAGCTACTCAGGAACTTGTCCTGTAAAGTTGGAATTGCCTTTTCCCTCAGCACCTCTCTTGACACCTGTCTCTACTGGACTTCATCTGCCATGTTCCTGTTCAGGCACTTGGGCATCAAGAGTTTCTTCTGCTGCACTTGCACTTCATTTTTTGAAACCACAAAGATGTTTTTGCTGTCTAAACAGAGGACGCAGTAAATTGAGTCAGTTTCTGAACTACCCACAAAATTGTATTGTCACCTGATACAAAAAAAATCACAAATTTTTCTAAAGCTACTGATTTTGAATTTGCAGCATGAAATATCTAGATGATTGAAGACAGAAAAGCATTTCTTTCATTCCTTTGCTCAGAGGAAAATGTCAAATGACTCTTCTCTATGCTTTAGCTGACCACCTTATATTGTCAAGGAATTACTCTCAAATAAAATTATTTTCCTAAAACATTACAAGATCCAAATAGAGAATTCAATCCGGAAGTTCAAATAGCTTTCACAAGAAATGGTGCTACAATGTGCACTGATCACCAACATCAGAAGTAAAAGTCTGACATTGGCAGGGATAGAATGAACATCTGTACCAATCTGGTTAGAGTTAAGATGTGCTGCTTGAGAAGTGTGCTATGTTGAAGAAACTGTTGTTGTTTTTTTTTTGTGTAGATAAAGAAGTTCCACCAGAAGGTTAATATATTTTATATACATTTTGTTCAGCCAAAATCTGAAGATCAGAATTAATGAATTTAGTTTATTTACAGAAAAATCATGTCATCTGTGTATAACTTAGCGCTACACAGACACACATTATGCTGTAATAGCTCCCATGTTCTTATGCCTCCTTAATAAACAAAGCATTTGTTAAGGTTTCTAAAGGTGAAACAGCCCTAAGAATTAATTATTTTATAATTGTTATTCGGTCAATGCTTTTTTTTCTTTATTGACCAGACACAGACAGAAATATCTCAGCCATATACTTTTGAGGTTACAGTTCTTTCCTTTGATCTTTGAAAAAGTCATGAGAAAATGCTGGTCTAGTGACTATATTAGGTTTTGTTTCTGCTAAACAAACAAAAAAATCTTGCTGAGATCACATCACTCTATACACATTCTGGACCAAAACATGATAAGCCAAGCCAACAAGAGTTCCTTTGTTACTCTGAAAGAGATTGTTGAATTTTCAGTACAGTTGCTAAACAAAATGACAGTCTCACTCAGGCTTTGTTGCAGATATTTTTTTCCCTTGGGTGAAGAAGTTGAAGAAGTAAACTGGAATTTGTACAGTCTATTTAAAGGACTGAATTAAAACAGAGGGAGAAAAGGAATGGTCAGTAGAAACCTTTAGACAGCTGCGTAGCAGACTCAAGATGGAATGATAGGGGTTTGTACAGAAAAACTACTATCACCTGAAAAACGATCACTGGCAAAAGAGACCTCTTTGAGGAAAAGAAAACTATTATTCTTTTGTTTGCTTAAAGGGGGTTGTGCCTGCCAGATAAAGGTGTGCACAGATTCAATTTCTTGTTTCATATAGTCTAGGAATTTTCTGTTCACAAGGTTGTTTTGCATTGGTTTCTGATTTACAATAGGAATTATTTCTTGAAGCCTTTGAAATAGCAGGAGTCTTTTCAAGAGTGTAATTAAGAGGTTAAAAGCCTTCTCAAAAGCAGTTTCTATAAGATAACAACTTCTTCTCTTTATTATGTTTAGGTCTGCAGGTGGCATGATTTCTCAAAGCCTCATTAACCCTTTGCTTTAGTTAGCATATATGGGGGGGGGGAAGCTGGTGTTGGGACTCAAATATCTTCCTTTCGTGGTTTTTCCTCAAGAAACGCAGTCATGCAAAGGGGCAAACCATAGCAACAGCCTTGATACCTTAATAAATGTGAAGAGGATTATGTTAAAATCCTTTTTATAGAAGTATTCGTGTTTAATTTTGCATGTGTGCACAATATGTACTCACACACTAATATTCCACATTCACTTATAATGCAAAATCATCACAAATTTTTGCATCCAGGGTATTTCTGGATGATATCCTCTCCCTATTATCCAGTTCCAGGCTAAAAACTGACAGTATAGGTGTCAATATTGATAGAACAATTAATTGATGTTAAATGGCCTGTGGTACGGAAAATAAGAGCCAATGTGTTGCAGGAACAAGCAACAATTTCTTCCACTTTATTGTCCAAGTTGCATTGCCAGTATGTAGAATGTTATGACAAGTTTGAGTGACAAATATTCATAAATTTCTTAAGGCTTGACTTACCTCTAGAACAGATAAATCTTATTCAGACAGCAGATATTACTCAATAATTACTATAAAATGAGAAATAGGCACAAAAGTTAACCCAAAACACGTAAGATTTGTGAATGCCACCTTTGACAAGAAAAATCCATGAGAAAATCTAAACAAATGAAAGACAATTTTTTCTGTCGCTGAAGCAAAAAAATAATATTGAAACAATATTAAAATATTCCCCAGTTTTATAAAAGTCTTTGTAGTTCAGTTTTTAAAACCAGCAATGTGCTGCTTTGATTAATAAATGAGTTCAGCTACCAGAGCTTGGGCAATGTTTGCATAGGACTCTAGTTCCCTGTCTGGCAGGAGGATCAAGGAAGTAACAAGTACATGCTGATTTTGAGATGTGGTTTTGAGCAGAAGGGTTTCTGTATTATTGCATAGGCCATAATTTTTCCTCAGAAATCTAGTGTGAACACAAATTATCCGAGTTGCTTGTCCTAACAATTGAAATGGCATTTATTTCTGTCAAGCACAACAGAGTGTGCAGATGCCTTGATTGAAAGGGAGGAACACACAACCACTGATGTGTCACAACTTAGTACTTGGCAGCAGGGTTCAAAGAGTCACTTGAATACTCTCATCCCTATTAGTCACCTTGAGCAAATGTATTTCTTTAGAAAAGACTATAAGAAGGAAATATCTTGATTTTGTGTTTCACACATCATCAATATCTCCATTCTGTGTTTAAATCAAGAAAACTTTTCATGATTTTTAATATATATGTATATTGATGTGTTTTTCAAGTGTCATTTTTAATTAGCAGCTTATTTTCTGTCAAACTTTTTTTCATTTAATGCAGGTATTTGTTTAAATAGGTATCTTTGTTTCTCTAGTACAATCATCTTGTTTTTAATTTCACCCTTTATATAATGGAATTGACATATAATTTCAGTATTTTTGAACAAGCAGGGCATGGTCAAAAACTGGCAATGACATACCATTAATATTTTTTTATTTTTTCCCAAATATGTTAATATATATTTGATATTACTAGCCACTTGCAAAGCTGCAGATCTCCATTTTCAAGTGTTGCTAAATAAAGGAGGAAAGGGTAATTGGCATTGCATATGGAAAACCTTCTGCTGTTCTTTTATTTGGATTATTGTAACACAACCCTTTGCAGTGAATACTATAGATGAAACTTCCATTCTATTTATTTTCTTGTTTAGACATCATTGTTAATGATCTCTAAACAGCTCTTACTGCTGCATTGTCAGACACACAAATAGTCAAAATTAAGAACAGGTTGGGTGCTATCTCACTGCCCATGCTACACCAGCCATGAAGAACATTTCAAAGCACGCATTATTTACTGTATCACTTGCTCTCATTCCTGTGACATTTAAAGGACTTTTGCTTTGATAGTGGAAAATAGGGCAGAATAGCCAACAAAGCACTTTAAACAGTTGACAGGTGGAAAAAATAAACCATCTTTTCTCCCTTAACAACCTGCAAAGCTGCAATTTAGTGAAGTAAAGTAATTCAACAAATAACAGCAGTGTCAATGAAATTTTTTAGCATTTTCCAACATAATTTGTAGATTTCTTATATTTTATTTATAGGGTATTTCAGTATTTATAGGCCATCTGATGCTGACACCAGGTTTGACACAAAATATTATCTAGAATTTGTCCCAGATGTTCTCAGTAGTTACCTGTCTGGAACAGGTCAGCAAATGGATTTTTCATTGTCCTCCTACTCTCCCAAATATTTGACATTTCAAGAGAAGTTTCCATGCTTAGCCCAAAAAAGCACTGGAAGACTTTGAGGGCACATACTTCTGCAACTCTTCCAGTTCAGACTTAAAATTAAAACCCAGCGCTTTTTTCCCCAGAAACATTAAATTTGAACAATTATTTTCCACTTTGATGCTTCTGTTAATAATCCTGATTTTTAATTGAAAGACCAAACAACTTTGATGAAGCTACATTCTCTCCCGAGAACTGTTTTCATGAAAAGACAGGAGCCTTAGTTGTGGTTTTCCATGTCACACCCCATGATAATGAAGGCTACAGAAGGTATTAGCCTTCTTAAGAAAGCTGGTACCTCAACGGGTACCCACAAACTCCCAGAGGAGGAATTTCCCACATTTGAAATTGAGGTTGTTTGTACCCATGCAGGTGTCTACACATACACAAAGATGTCTCAAAACTCGCTTTTGCAGTCTCCTTGGTTTATTGCACACCTTCACCATCCGGGCTGCTGCGGCACCAGGGCACTGGGCAACAGAAGAGTGACTGAAACACCAAGCAGTAGTACAGTATCAGACCACCCCTCTCAGTCACAGACATTTTTCTGGATTGATAACCAAGGAGAGGAAGGTAGAGGTGCAAGGTTACCTAAAATGCATTTGCTACTGTTTTTTTTTTTTTTAATGTGCAGCTCTAACTCAACCAGTCAGTTGTTCTCAAAGTGGGGTGCAAAGAGACTGTATTAGATCAGCAGTTCCAGGCCAGCTGGTGATGTTTTCTTTCATCCAATAGAAGGCACCAGGCATCTGACTCTTTCCTGTCGTATGAGTAATCTCAAAAGCATGGAGATTTATCACATCTCTAAGACAGACAAATTTCTCAACCTCAGAACTGCTAGCCAGAAATCATCCTGCATGGCTGAAGCCTGCCAGGGTATGTGGGAGGCAAGAAGCTGCTGTTGGAGTGTTTGGCAGCACAGGGGCTTACAGCAGATTTCCAGTCAGGTCCTGGGGCCGTGCACTGACCCACTGTGGTAATCACAAGCAGGGCAGGCTGTGCTTCAGAGCACTCCCTGGCTCTGGCCATGGGCCCCTGCCCAGCTGCACTCTTAACAGAGTCCTTGGCATGCTTTTGATCCATGCCAAAGAACATTGCCTTGAACTGGGGAATGTATTCCTGGGGTTCATCTGGTAGATCACATGCCCCTGGGACTGTCCCCAGCAGGTGACAGCTTGCTTGGGAGGCTAAGAGAGGTCACTCTGAGCCATTCGGCTGAGGACTTGAGGGTGCTCCCAGACACATCAAACATGCCTGTCTATCTGTGGGGTCATGATCTGAGTCTGCAGCCAGGTTCCTGTGATAACCCAACAGCTGCTAGCCCCCACTTCTTCCCAGTTGTGGGGATTGGAAGTACCCAGTATCATAGCCAAGGTTTATACCTTTGCATAAACATAGCAATGCAGTTGGCCTCTTGTCTGTGTGCAGCAGATAGCATCCATCATCTTGAAGGCAGGTTTACCAACACCCCTGAGCAGCACATCTGAATGTGAAGAGAAATACGATGGATTGAGAAACTCCCAGGGCTGCAGAAACCTCCTCATGTAAAGCTGAGCAGTGGGACAGAAACAAATGCTCCTAAACTGTGACTTGTTATTTTTCTGTTTTGGTCTTCTTGTTGCCATGCAGGGTTCTTTGTATCAGTCCTGTAAAACTGAGATGTGAGAACTGCTGGACTGTTGTGTTGTAATTAAGCTTTTTACAATAGTCCTAGCATTTTCCCCTGTGGACCAAAGGGGATATCCTGCTTAAAAGACCAGGTTTGAAAAACATGGCTCACAACAGCCAGCTCTATTTTTATTACATCCACTTTTCAAAGCTAGTTTAGATGTCACTTGCCATTACCTAAATGGTACTTTAGTCAATCCTGTGAACAAACTCCTGAGAGAGTCTCTATGCCAACACACTAACAAAGATGGTGGGTTGTAAGTGACCCTCTCCTGGCCTTTATGGCCTCCCCAGACAGGCCCTGTCCACAACCCCTGTCCATCACTGCTCCATACTTCATGGAGAAACTTGGCTGAGGCTCCCTGCATTACAGAGCTGAGTCAGAAGAGGAAGGTGCAATGAGAAGGAAAAGAGCCAATTTATTTAATCCACCATGCCCCAAATCAGTCCTCCTGTGCTCCCCCTTCTCTGCCTCCCCTACCTCTTAGGTACAGTCCCTTTTCCTTTGGTCTTACCTCTCCTACTTTAAATTTAAACATCAAAAGAAACATTTTATCCTTGACTTCTTTGTGGCTTCTCTCTTCTGCAGACCTTTCATTGTGTTCTGGCCCTCATCCATTCAAACCGAGGCAATCCATGTAATAGCTGTTCATTCCAGAGGGAAAAATGGCTTGGGAGAAATCTCCTTCCTGATCTATCTAGCATTTGATTTAAACCTGAATGAATGAGCAAGGCGCTCCAACAAGATATTAAGGAATTTTTTGGTTGTGAGATATACCTACCTTGTAGCTGGTTTTGAGAGAAGATACAGAAAATGGGAAAAAATTATATATATATATATATATTCCCTTAGAAACCTACCACTGGTATGAAACTTAGCATCCATTCATATTAAATTGATTAAAACATGCAAATCAAATCTTTTTCAAACAACTGCCTTTGTCTGTACCAGTAAATGAGGTTTTCATTTTACATGGACAATATCTTTTCATAATTTGTGCACATGGTTGCAGAATTCACAGTGTGTCACAGAAAACACTAGTGGGTTACAGTCCACATAGCTCAAGCATTTGCTTTGAAAGGTTTAGACATTTTAAGTAAGCTCATGGTGAATTTCATAGTGGCTGCTTTATTTACATGCTGCCTATCAGAGGAGATCAAGTATTTCTGTTTCCCTAAATTAGCTCTCTCTGGAATATAATAGCAGCTTTCAAACTCACCACATGTTATCTACATATATTTTTCAGTTATAAATAGGGTCATGTTTGTGAGTTAATGGGTTTAGTTCTGAAAGTGCCAAAACTTTGATCAACACATGTAAAACAATTGGCTGAAAAGGGTGATTTTGATCAGTCCTTTATACATCAGTGTGCATTACCTACAGTATGACAGGAAACATAACCACTACTGAAACCTTTTAATATCTGCAAGAGGGAAAATGCTGCTTGGAAATTTAAAAAAGATTAGATAACGAAAGAGCACTTGAGGCAGTACTTCTTATAATTACTTGCAGGATATGTAATCCAGTTACAGAACCTGAAGCACAAATCACTGCAGCTTTTTTGTTTCTTCCAAGCTTTATTTAAACAATAATTCAACTATCTGGAATTTCATTTACAGTACAGCAGTTCTGTTTTTCTTTCTGTTCTGTGGGTTTTATTTACATAGCCAGTGGTGGGTTTATATTTGGAAACTTCAGCTATTAAAAAAAAAAATCTGTTCCTTGATTTGCTACAAAATATTGGTAAGATAAAAATCCTGGTCTCACTGACGACAGCAGAAATATTGCCATTTCAGCCACAGGGTCACATACAAACAAGTAACTGTTGGCTTCTCCACACAGCCAGCCATCCTGGGAGTGACTCCTGTGGGGTGAGCAGGGACATCAGGGCTGCACAGGCAACCTTCCTATTGAACATTGAGATGTTAACTGCAATACTGCAGCACATGGAGTTTGAATAAAGCCTCCATTCTTTAATCAGGGAAACTGTCAAACTAAGGCAACTGTAACTTCTTAGTTTACATACCAGCATCACCCAGGGAAGAAATTTACTTCTGACTGAACACAAAGAAATCTCATCTACTCATTCAAATTATACCTTATTTGAAAACACAGGCATAACATGGTTGTTGCCTGAGGAAAGGAGGAAGAAAAACATGAGTATTTCTAAACATTTCCAGCCTTACCCATTTGTTGACAGACCACTGAGTTATTTTGGAAGCTCTGTCTCTGCTGCCTGACATGTCAGTTATTATATTGAAAATTTAATTGTACAAGGGCTTTGACACTGAACCTTATAAATTTGTTCCAACTGACCTTGTCTCAGTTATTTGCCAGCCTGGCACGGAGCCTTAGCAGTCATTATTTGTTCTCATGAAGTAGGTAGGGCCAGCATGGAACAGGAGATAGAATGGACCTGACATTTTACATGACTGTAAATGAGGAAGCAGCTTTAAATAAAGAGATTAGTATGCCCACCACAAAGAGTATTGCATTTGTCTCAAAGAGACCAAATTTAGGTTGTACAGAATTACTTCTTTGTACCCCAGGTGTGGCTGTTTGTTCTGTAGTATTTTCAAACATCTATTTAAACTTATTTCTGTTTTACCATTCACTTAATTACTCTTCTCTAAACATTTCATGAAAATTTTTAGAGCACAGCTTTCATGTTATGGAAAAGGTATAAGTCACTGCAAAGTAGAAAAAGTAGAAAAAGTTTATCAGGGCCCACATCTCCAACGGGGTGTTTCACAAATTTTCAGAAATCTGAAGTGCACTTTTAAATCTTTCCCTGAAAGATTCACAATGAAAAAGCAAAACACAGCAAAACCAAAAGCCGGTGAATAGATGACGTTGTATTTGCAGCACCACATCTGAAAAGGTTTGCTAGCTTTAATCCTTAATTACACAAGTGTGAGAACAAAGCATCACCTGCAGACTCTGCAAAGGTACAACGTGCAGTTGAGCTCCCTCTGTTGGCTCTGCAGCAGCTGAAGTGCGTTTAGTAACTTCTTTTTCAACACAAATACGTCACATTGGCAATACTAATCTCTAGGTAATAAACATTATGTTCCGCTACTAAAAAAAATATGAACTTCAGTTTTCATTAGAATCATTAGGATAAACAATATTTGCAGTGAAACAGGCTCCCAAGGGAAGTGTTCACAGCAGCAAGCCTGACAGAGTTCAAGAAGTGTTTGGACAATGCTCTTGGACACATGATGGGACTCTTGGGGATGGTCCTGTGCAGGGCCAGGAGTGGGACTCAATGATCCTTGTGGGTCCCTTCCAATACAGCTCATTCTGTGATTCTATAACTCCATAATATTAAAGGTAAAGCAGGAACCTCCAGAGGCTCAGAAGTGAGTTCTATTTATGGGTCTTGAAATGGGTGTTTAGCATTTAGAAATCCAAATTATCTTGCAGCTCCGTGATTTGTAGATTCTGGAAGAGATTCTCTGGATAAGTTTCTTGCACTTTTTTGTTCTATGGTTTCAAACAATTGGGAAAGGAAACAAAGTCGTACCCAGTCTTTAGAGAGACTCTGCTCAAAAATGATCAGTGTGTGTGCTTTCAGTGAGTTGATGGCTCCAAAGGAGAACTGTCTCTGCAGAGCCAGCTGATAAGCAGACATGTAAACATGATTTTAGATCTCAAGGATGAGTGTGCAAGCAAGATGGGAATGTAGAATCTCCAGGAAATGAAAACTGGAAGTGGCAACCCATGCCCATCCTTTGGGGTTATGTTCATGGTGACAACTTCTTATAGCTATTGTGCAAAGACACTTTTCTTTTCTTGAAGTCAATTTTCTCTGTTTCTTCTTCTCCTAGGCGTCTGGATGCCAACCACATCAACTATGTACCCCCCAACTGCTTCAATGGCTTGGTCTCCCTTAGACACCTGTGGCTAGACGATAATTCCTTGACAGAAATTCCTGTCCAAGCTTTTAGGAATTTACCAGCACTTCAGGCAATGACATTGGCACTGAATAAAATTCATTACATACCGGACTATGCCTTTGGAAACCTCTCCAGTTTGGTAGTTCTGTAAGCTTTATTGATTGCTTTTTATACACAATGTCTTCTTGCAGGACTTTGGCCTCTTAGAGAAACAGATTTTTTTTGCATCTTGGTACAGTTTGACTAGCATTTGCTAAATCAGTTGTTTTGATCTAGCTTCAAAGTTTCCATCTCAATAAAATATTCAAAGGAATTAAAAATCACCCTATCTGGTCAGCAAAACAAAGGAAGGGGTGCATTGTGTGCTGTCAAAGATTGAAAGAGAGAAGATTAGAAACAGGATATGAATGGAAATCTTTCTGGGGAACTTGGAAAGAATGCCATCCAGTAGAAAAAATATGCATTTCCTGTCATAGAAAGTATATGTAGTTGTGTATTTGGTTACGTTTGCATACCGGTTCAACTAACTGAAACATGCACGGCTGGCACCAAAATCTGGAAGGCGACTATGAATCATGGTTTCAGCTTCTTATCTTCTGGGAATGTACCAAATGGAAAAACTCTAGACTGGCTGGAGAAACTTAATGGAGAAGTAACTTCAGGATGCTTTGGAAAGCATTAACATTATTGAAGAGAGAATTACATAATCAAGCTATACAGGCTGTCAGAAACCATGTAAGACACTTAGCATGTGGTAGCATACTCTAGCCCCAGTGTAAGCATTGAACCTGGCACGCATCAGGGTTCTTCATTGACAGCTATAGTCACTATCTCTGTCTCCATGGGGCCCCAAAATTGAGGATAAACACTGAGTTGTGCTGCAAAGCTTTTGCCTTCTCTTTACATTAACTATCAATCCCATTCAAGTTAAAGAATGGATGGACTTGTGATTGATTGACCTTCTAGACTTATATCAGCAATGGAAAAGACAAGAGACTGTCTTGGACATTGTTCTCTAGACCCCTACCAGAAATGTAGTG
This sequence comes from Camarhynchus parvulus, assembly GCF_901933205.1. Taxonomy (NCBI): domain Eukaryota; kingdom Metazoa; phylum Chordata; class Aves; order Passeriformes; family Thraupidae; genus Camarhynchus; species Camarhynchus parvulus. The sequence goes on along the minus strand of NC_044586.1, from coordinate 35,253,735 downwards.
GTAAGAGGACAGTTAAGAAATGCAGGAGAAAATAATTTCTTTTCATGCCATGCTTGCTTCTGCTCAGTTAGATTTTCTTATTTAAGCTCTGCCTTGCTTATTTCTAATCATCTGGGCTTTGTAGTGATTAATAATTGAATCATTCCTCACAACCTAAAATAGCTGATCTTTTTGGCTCATCAAAATCTGTGTGTTTGGTTCTGCTTTCATTGGGTTGCTACTCTATACAGTGTGGCAAACTTTCAACACAGTGGAAAAGTGCATGGTCAATTGGAGCAAATCAAAACCTTTATAATTAAAGATCCAAACATAATTGGAATTTGAAGATGCACTCTTCATGCTAACTAAAGCATTAAAGGTCAGAGTAGTCATTAAAAATATTGAGTTGATTCGGTTTTTTCCTAGAAAAGAAAAAACCCACAGAACATTTTTATTTTGCTGTCAGAATCCCTGCCTTTGATTGACAGGTAAACTCAATTTCTCTAGGTTCTGCAGAACATTCAGAGAACCTCTGATCTCTAACAATATTTTCAGAATATAATGAAGGCCCTGGCAGCCACTCATTCACAGCCTTTCTTTTCTCTTAAACCCCTCCTCCCTTAGTTTCTCTCTACTACAGGGGTAGCATTTTGAGGACAAAATAAAAGGAAAAATCTGGGGAAAATGCATTCTTTTTAAATTAAATTACCTGGAGTGGCTACAAGTTGAATCTACTCACATTAATGAGCTTCACTCAGAGTGTTTGGATTTTTTTCCATGTCAATCTAAAAGACACAAATAGGTAGAGCTCAGAGACTTGAGATGGGTGGCAGGGAGGAGGGGGTAGAATTGGTTAAAAATACAAAAATTACTTTCAAGTGCTAAATATTTTAGGAAGTAGTTACTGATTTTCATAATTTGAAAGAAAGGCAAGTTACAGCACTTCTAAGATTACTTGGTTTAGTCATTTCAGGGAAGCTACAACTGTTTGTGTTATGGCTTTGTGTCTTTTTGCATTGTGCGAGCCTAATGCCCCTTACCTGTCTGCTGTGTTAACCATCTCCTCAATGGCTGCTCTTTTGGGCCATACCCTCTAACACTCTCTGAATACAAATCTTCCAAATATACATCTCACACCCCACATGCAGTTTTTCAGGCATGTTACTTAACTAATTAGCAATCATTGAGAATATGTCTATCCATTATGCAAACCCCAGCCTGGAACTACAGGATACAACACTTTTGAACAGTCTAGGTGGTTTTAAAACAGATCCTTTCTGTGAAACCAAATGGAGAAGTGTTGGGAGAATGGGTGGTGGGTGGTAGAGGTGTCACCTATACATGTTCCTGAAAAAGTATGATTGCATATAATCAATGCATGCCTGAAAATAAGTTAATTTTGATTTAACTATAAAAATGTTTTGCTTTAGTCCACTGTGTGCAGTGTACTTTCCTGACTGCATGCTTAATGTTCCCCTGCAGACATCTCCATAACAATAGAATCTATTCCCTGGGAAAGAAATGCTTTGATGGGCTCCACAGCCTAGAGACATTGTGAGTTGACCTCTTATTTGTTTCTTTTTTTTTAGAGTGTTTTCATTAATATTCTGAAAGAATAAAAATAGCCCAAAAGCCAAATGTGGGTTTTGGCTTGCCTAATCGCTACAGGATCTAAGTGATAGTTCACAATGACTCTATGTAGTAAATCCTATTTTTGACTATAAAATTAGTTTGCCTTTTTAATTAGCATTGTCAATTGATAAATTGTTTGAAAGACAGTTGAAAACTGCATTGAGCATAGAAAAAGGAATGACTATTCATGAACTTATGGTTGCTTAGTTTAGTACCATTTATTTGTCTTGTTCAATCAATAAAACTAATAGCTAGATTGGGAAATTGTCACAGTGAAAAGCTTTAACACTAAGCTATCTTGCCACAGAGGAGAGTTATAAAATTTGATGGGTTTATTTTTTTATACCTGGAAAAAGCAAAAGTTCTAGGTAGTCAAATTATACATGTGCTTTACAAGTGGGTGAAATATTTCAATTGTATCCAAGTTTTCATCTTTAGAGAGCTCTGATAAAGAGTAGCACTAGTAAAGACTGAAACTTCCTCAACTTTCCACTGTAATTCTGTTTAGATCAATTTAAAATTTTTGAGCTTTCCAGCAAAAACATAATCTACATAAAATACCAAACAGGAATGCAGTGCTAATTGTTAGCAGAAATTATTTTGCTACAGTTAGTCAAATACAGATGTTATCTGCTGGAGTCACCCAGACCCCAGAAATGCCACAGGGACAGTAAAACTTTGCATGTGCTTCCTCCCGCACCTGCTGCAGTCAGCTGCATCATTTTTAGTGATTTTGGATGTTTTATCCAACCAGGACAGAGGTTAAAAACCCAGTTATGAGAAACAAATTGTTTCAGACATGGATATTGCTAGTCTAAAGGTGACTATTTGCTTTCCTATCCACAAACCTGTTTACTGCCAACTTTCATCTGTCATTGAGATTAGGAAGCAAGGAGGTTTGGCCTTCTTGGGTTTTTTTATCACCAGTTTGATTGCACTGATCCCTTGCCACTGAATTGCAGTTTTACAATTTGGACTTCTAGCTGCCTGTGAGTTGAGAGGAAGTCCCTTAGTGTAGCACCGGAAAGGGGGACAGGAAAGGAAGAGGGAAAATGTAATGGTTTGTTTTGTTTATTTAAGTGATATTCACATGGCACTTGGTCACAAATGGGGAAAAACAGAACAATGGAATAAGTAATTGCAAACTCAGTCCCAGCCACCTGGCACGAGAGACATGAAAACACAGAGGACAATCACAAACCCGGGAATAAATGTAGATGCAGCCACTTCCCTGCAACAGGACAGTGTAGCACTTGCCTCAAGCACAGTAATTGCATAATGTACAGACCATTTCCCAGATAGTCTCAAAATAATCTGAAGAGATCTTGGTGTAAATGATGGATGCCAGCTTTAAGATCATTTGTTTGCATTGAGGCATAGGTCTGGAAATCACATATCACTAGAGGGCAAAACCAAACCATACATGCCTGTAATCTCTTTTTGTCAATAAGCAGGAGAGATTTACAAGCAGGAAGGAAAGCCTTGTTGAGTTCAGACAGCAGTTTCCTGCCTGCATTACTTCAGCCTGATACTATTTCAATTTCAATCTATTGTAAACTGTGGCTTGGGTTTTGCCTGCCTGTTTAAAAAGGCTTTTGCTCCAGTTTTTCAGACTGTTTTCCTCACAAAGTGTTGCCAGAGAGCATCACAGTAAACTGGCATATCTCAATTTTAGTTTCAGCCATCTCCTAAATGCTAAAGGATACATATGTCATGCTGAGGGCAGAAGTAGGATTATAATCCATTCAGCCTACCAGAATAAAGTCTAATTACTGCTACAGCATGAGCATTTCTTAAAGCAGAGGTCACTATGGTAGCTACACTATCATTTTTACAATTTTTGTGGTTAGAACTATTCTCTTGACTGTTGTCAAGTCTTAAAATTAACAATACAGTTAGAATTATTTATAGAGAATTGTATTAGGCATGTAAAGTGCAGATCACCAAAACCATTGAATATCATTTTGAAATATTTTTTCCCTGTTAATGTAATGCTAAGGGTGGGAATTTATAAAACAACAAATCCCTTAGTAGTACTTGAATTCACTTACTTTTTTTATTACAGAATAGCTAAAATGTAACTAAAAATAGAATGCTGATAAAAATAGGAACAATAATGTGCTCTAAATAGACTTTGTTGGAAAATATCCATACACTTTTGAGGATTTCCTGTCTTTTTACTGTATGTATTTATTCAATGCATAGAAGATGATAGTTCATTACAAATGCCAGCAATGTTATGTTATCTGTTATGCAGTGCATAACCGAAATAATAATATCTATTTTCACACAGAGATTTAAATTACAACAGTCTGGACGAGTTCCCCACTGCTATCAGGACACTAACAAACCTAAAAGAGCTGTAAGTACAGAGCTCATATTAGGAAGAAGGATGTTTTGTCTAGTATGTGATTTCTTTTTTTAATGCTGGTGATTTTATCAGTAATCCTTAAAAACTGATATCCTAGGAAAAACTAATAAGCATGCCAACATAGATAAAAAATAATTTTCAATGTTCAGTTTAGGCCTCTCAAGTTCTGACAACTTTTACTTTTATGTTGCCTTGTGCGGTGGGTCTTGTCCAGGAACTTCCTTTCTGGAATACAGTAAACAACAAACATAATTAATTCACCTTTAGTCCCAAACACAAGAGTTAGATTTTGCAAACTATCCAATGTATTAGTCTTCTAGCTAAGAAGGCATGACAACCTTATTAGTCCATCAGGTTTAATTAAATTTTACCAACTTCCCTCCCTCACCTCTATTAAATTAAAAGCAATTTATTTTCAATATATATAGTCATTTCTTTGTAATGTTGTGAATAAATACTTTTGTATGCACAAGCATAGTTTGCATCAGGAAAATCAACAATGAAATTAAATTATTCGAATTTATTTTGAAAAACAGTTGAATTATTAAAAACTGAAGGAAATTAAATTATGTTCATACATCATAGACACAATGTACACATTTATGCATATGCTCAGAATTCTTTCCATTTGAATTATTTACTGTGTTAGTGGTACTATCAGCATAGATTTTTAATAAAATAAGTAATCATATACTAGTTGGACATGGTTTTACCCCTGCCACACCACAAACAGATCTAAAAGCCTATTTTAAGTAGCCACCTGAGATTTTTTCCAGAGCAGGTACCCCCAGATACTGTGCACTCCTGCTCAGCACCTCCTGTGTTGCCAGAATGCAGCTCTGCAAGAGGCAGCAGGGCTATGAGTTTCCCAGCCCAAATGTTCTGAGCTGCTGTTTATGCCATAAAATAATTGCTATGAAATGCAGTGACCTCAAAGGATTGCCTTTTTGATGCCCTCTGGAGTCAGCAGCCAAAAATGGGTAACTCAGTTTGCACCAAATGCACCAGCAAACTGCCTGATGTGCCTCAGGTTACGTACTGGCCCCCACAGGATTTCACCTCTGAGTATCAGCTGTGTGCAAGAAACATTTGGGGTCTGAAATTGCAACCTGCCATCCCAAATGTAGCACAGACATGAGACCATGTGGTTCTGTGCTTTGTGTAGCCCTGGGAGCTGATGCTGTAAGGAGGGGATGTGTTCCACAGACCCTGGTGGGAGCGCAGCCACACTGAGGCTCAGCTCATTGCAGGGCCACCTTCGTACAGCCGGTTCTGCATGGGACCTCGTGTCTCTCACAGTTGGTGCTGAGAACACAAACTGTGACCTTTTTGTGCACAGCTAGTAGCAGATATTGCTCTGGGAGGTAGTCATGCCATTTTCTTGGGGTTTTTCTGCCATGCAAGGGATCCCATTTAAAACCAGTCTGTTTATTGGTTCTAGATGAGATGCTCATTGTGCTTAGAGCCTGCATGCAAAACAAGCAGGGATGTAAAGCCTTGCTCTGCAGCTCATCACCAGTAGTACAATGCCTAAACAGCTAAAACCAATAATGTGGGACCTGTTCAAGTAATGGCCAAGAGTGCTTGCCTCAGTGAACAATTGGAGGCTTAGTAATGCATAAATTTAAGCTGGGAAGTCTTCTTCATACCCGACTGAACTAATGGGAGTTTCCCACACAAATCATCATTGTTCTTTTGAAATCTTAGTTGTTCCTTTTGTTTTTCACAATGGAGAATTACTCATATGAATGAAGTCCAGTAATTAATGATGAGACGAAGATTTGGCTCTCTATCCAGCAGGCACAATTACATTTTGTTTGTGTCCACATTTAAAATATCTCAACAAAAAGGTGGTTGTGGGAGGATCAACATTAAAATATAGTGTATAAAATAATTTCCTTCATAAACATGTGCCATCCAGCAAAAAAATAGTGAAGTTTAACAACAGTTGAAGTTTAAAACTAGCATAGGGTGAAATATGTTGTTAGCTATTCAATTATTAATATCTAAATATTGATGTTCTTAGTTAATATACTTGTTTATATTTACATTATATCAGTATACATACATGCATATACCCTGAATTTTAAAATTCCATTTTGAAGTTTACTTCATCTGAATAGTTTTGTTCATTTAGAGAAGTGCAGAATTTCAGCAATTTTGCTGTCTCTTCTCTCTTCTCTTCTCTTCTCTTCTCTTCTCTTCTCTTCTCTTCTCTTCTCTTCTCTTCTCTTCTCTTCTCTTCTCTTCTCTTCTCTTCTCTTCTCTTCTCTTCTCTTCTCTTCTCTTCTCTTCTCTTCTCTTCTCTCTTTTTTTCCTTTGCTTTTGTTTTTTTCAGTTCTGTTTTATTCCAGAAAACAAGGATATACCTTTACATATAGACACTTTTCTTTCTACAAACAGAAAACCACCGTTGTGCATTGTGATTACAGACTGAGTCTTGACTTTTTTTTCCTTGCCATGTAAACTTTTTTTTCTCTGTAGGGGATTTCATAGCAATAACATCAAGTCAATACCTGAGCGTGCATTTGTGGGTAATCCTTCACTTATTACAATGTAAGTGATAAGAATCTTTTCAATGACTCTTTGTATTAGAGAATGTGGAACTAAGGATCATATTTGTAGCTAATTGTCAATAGCTTCTTTTGTGAGTACACTTTGTAGCACGTCACCATCCAAGCAAACAAGCTCGTATCTTTCCAGCTTCGTGGAAAGAATGGCAGTTTTCAAGCCCTGATTAAGGGAAGCAAGTAGCGGTCTCTGGCCTTTGACCTTTTATTTGAATGGTTACTTCTAAATCTCTTAGCATTACTGGCAACATAAAAGCTGGTAAAAATTACTCTTGATGGACTCCATTCTGAGTTCCCATCGTCTTACATGAACTTAATGGACAACTTCAAATTAAGAAATTGCAAAATAAGTGTAAGAAAAATAATGATTCATCTTGAGTAATACTCCATGAGCAAAAGCAGCATGACTTCAAGAGGGCAAGGGAATCTCTTCTGAATAGGGGAAGTTCTGACTTCTTCAAGTGCTATCCTTACATTTGTCTCAGGTCATAACAAAATTTTTCATATGTGAAATTTTGTCTTCGCAAACCTGGGAGGAAGAGAGGATATTTAGTTGACTTGCTTCTGGCATTAAAACAGGAAAACAGTGACTAACTGAATGTTCAAAATGTGACATGTGCCTGGTGAATATAGATTAGAGGGTGAGAAAAGCTCAGAAGGTGACCTCTGCTACAACCAGAGGGGCACAGTCTGTGATTCATCATAGAGAGTTTACTCATTTGATTATGGTATAATAATATATTTAGAATATTTTAAAATATTTTAAATTAAATTTCTTTTTATCCTTTTTTTTCAGACATTTTTATGATAACCCTATCCAGCTCGTTGGAAAATCTGCTTTTCAACACTTACCAGAACTAAGAACTCTGTATGTGTTTACTTTTTATTTTAGTTTTCTTTTTATATTGTAATGCTAGAGTTGTCCCACACTTCCATCACCATAATTTTATTGAAATTGGTTTTTTTAATTGTAGGACTTTAAATGGTGCTTCACAGTTAACAGAGTTTCCTGATCTGACAGGGACTACAAGTCTGGAGAGTTTGTAAGTGCTAGAGAAGTATTTCTGCTTTGTTTTATTTTCCTGTATACTGACTTATTGTAAAGCATGTGCTAAAAAATTTTGGTTTTCAGTCTTCAAAAAGTAATTGTTTTTCATAAATTCTTTCTACAGGACACTCACAGGAGCACAGGTCACCTCTCTCCCCAAATCAGCTTGTGACCAGTTACCTAATCTCCAAGTGCTGTACGTTTCAGTAAGATTATTAACATGACATTAATGCAAGAGATTAATAGACAAATGAAACTATTATGATTTCAAAATTACCCAATTACTGCTATTTCTGTGTATCACATTACTTCTTAGGAATTCAGCTTGGGGAGCTGGCCCCTGTGTTATTTAAAAAGTTTACAACCTACTTACCAATCAGGATTTCTCATACATTGCTGAGAAAGATATTTACTTAATGTATTTTTAGGAAAAGATTAAAAGGTTCTTGATTTTGTTTAAAAAAAAGACCTTATTTTCATTCATTCTGTCTCTCCTATAGTAGTTTGGGATTTTTTTCTCATTAAGGCAAATAATTCATTGAAGTAAATAGAAAATATAAGTAAGGACAGCAGTTTTGAGTACTTGCTACGTTCCTCTTTTAGTTTCTTTGCCAACCAGACATAAGTAGCTGACTGAAGCTTTAATAGACTATTCTTTGACATAGCTGGGCATATTTGGTATACTAAATACACAATATTATTTTAGCTTGGAAATTTCCTTGGAGTTTGCTTAATCACTAACAAAAGTAATCATAGTGTCCACTTCTTTGAGAATGAGCCAAAAGCACTTTCCTCTATGTATTACATCACTAGGAATCTATTTGGTATTAATTCTCTGGCCAACATTGAAATAGCACTAATTATAATGCATTATTTGAATACCAGAGTGAATGTCAAGAACATTTCCAGAAAAAATTAAGTTTTAGTTAATGGACCCAATATAATCATTTCCAGAATGATAAAAGACAGTCTGCTGCCAGAAAAAAAGTCTGCCCACAGAATTAAGTTTAAATATGTCCTGTAACATTCAAAAGCAATAAACAATCTCAAAACAGAGTGCAAACAAATAATACAGCAATTCAATAACTTACAGAGTTCATAGTAGAGTAGGACTGTCCATTGGAAATGCACATTTTTTATTTTTGAGTATTACCATATATAATTCAAGCTGATACTTAAAAGAGGAGGGAACTGATTTATCAGCAATTTCAGGTACTCAAGAGCTGCTCTTTCCCCATTGCTGCCAGATTGGAATGATCCTGCTGAGCCCCCATTTTGCTTTGTGCATCAGTTCTGGCTGTGCTGTGGAGGATATTGGTGCACTGAACCCACCACCCACGCCTTACATGCAGACTGCCACCTTGCGGGGGCTCCCTGGCTCAGACACACTCACAAACAAATACACTCAACTCACATCCAAGTGCAAACACTGCTTTGGAAGGCAATTTGTGCATCCTACTGAGGTGAATGTGCACAAGGCTCCCCGGATGTGTGCTCACCTGCAGGAAAGGTGTCTGTGAGAGCACGATCCAAGCAGCCCTAAAAGGCTCCCTCAGCACAGCCGGGCATAGGGAACAAAGTCACTCACCCTCTGCTGCTGCCAATGTTTTAAGAAAGTGGGAAAAAAGACCTTAAAAATGAACAAGTAAAATATTTCCTGGAGTTCTGACAGAAACTGAGGGGAGAAGGTTGTCAAGTTCAGGGGTTTTTTCCATGTGTGAGGAGGGGGTGTCAGTATGTACAAAATTCAAGCTGGTAACATATTTTTAAGAAGACCTAAGTGATAAACCTGTGGATGACAGAAAAGCCAGTGTCTGCCAGACATACAAAGTATCCCTTACCTTGGCCTAAAAGCCTCTAGCTCACTTGAACCCTACTCTGTAATGTCTGATTTGGGCCACAGTGTACCTTTTTTTTGTACACACACAAACACAAAACAAAACAAATAACAAACAAACAAACAAAAAACCTCCACACCCCAAACATATTGATATTTGCCTTTCTACAGAGTAAAATCAGAGTAGAACACCTTAAAGACACACACAGTCATTGCTTGCACTACTTCGACCAATCAAATATAAAATAGTCCAAATGCCCCTCTTGGAAAAATAACAGTGAAAATACAGTTTTACCAAGGGATTAAATAGGTGGAGATGAACCAGTTTTAGGGAATTTGAGAAGTGACAAGAATTTCACAAAGTGGAAAATGAATCTCTTTCATGTGATAATACTGGATAACTGTGGAAAAGGACATTTTTTTCTAGGCATAAGCTTTTTTCTCTATTCTTTTCACATGCAAATTTCCCATTTTGTTTTCCCTGAACAACACACACATGCACACACACACACACACACACACACAAATATACATATATATATATATATATATATATATATATGTGTGTGTGTGTGTGTGTGTATATATATATATATATATATATATATATTGGATGCGACTCTTGGGTGGTGGGGGCTGGTGTCTGGTTGCTTTTTTTTTTCCCCTTCAGTTTCTGCAAATTGCCTGGGCTTGGTTTTGATTAGTTATATTATACTGTAAATCAGTCCAGATGTTTCAGTTATTCTGTAATTTGTTGAGTTTTGGCTCAAGTCTTTTTAAGGTTTTTTTTTTCCCCTATGTAGTGATTGATTTCAAAGTTAGTTCAAATATTTTTTGACCATTTCCCTCAGTTATAACATGTAGCAGTCTAAGGATCAGATGCAATACTGCTTAATTAAAGTGTAGAATGGGAAGCTGATTGTGACTCTCATCAGAAAAATACAGGATCTTCTCAAAAAAAATATGAGTATATATGCTTAGTAGATTATTTAAAATTGTTAAAATACTTATCAGAATTTAAACATGATAAATATGAAATCTGTGATATAAATCCAAATGGCCAATATCATTGCTGTAAAATACTCAGCATAAGTCTACACTTCAGGCAGGAAATCTTCAGACAGTGCAAGGAATTTGCAAATGTGGATATGGAGTTAATAAATCTTGTATTTTCCCCTCCTCTCTCCTCTTCAGTTAGAAATCAAAATGTGACAGATGAGAAATAAGTGAGTTTGTACACTCTGTGACTGTGGATAAAAATAAATTATTTTTAATTGAGCATGAAGGTATACAATGAAAGCTGTTTTTTCTTTTAACATTCTTTTGATGTTAATCTATTTGTTTCTTGTATAATTCAGGGATCTGTCTTATAACCTACTGGAAGATTTACCCTGTTTTACTGCGTGTAAAAAACTCCAAAAAATGTAAGTGCTAAACCGCCCCGAAAAGCTTAAAAAGAATCATCTATGTGTGTTTGAGTATAATTAACTTGGTTATTGCTGGCTGATTTGACATACCCCAGATACACTTTATTGAAGTGGATCATAAACAGAATCCAAAACACCCCAAAGTGCCTTCCAAGTGTCTTTGAAACTGAGGAGATCCTTATTGCTATTTCAGTGACTTGCATCACAACGAAATCGCTGAAATCAAAGCAGACACGTTTCGGCAGCTGGCTGCTCTTCGCTCTCTGTGAGTACCCCCTGACAGACATTCACACAGGTTCTCAAAAACACGGGCTGCATAATGTCTGCTTATAGCCATAGAAACTGTCATTTCTAAATGTTTCTGGTGGAAGTAGAGAGACTTACTGGGCCAGAGCTGGTATCTGTTGGCAGGTACACGTTCTAATTAGCTCTAGGGAGTGGGAAGTCTTTTTACAGAGAGCAGCATCTTAAGATGTGGAGTCCAGTCATGTGCAGGTTTCCAGTTTTCACACAGTCATGTGCTAGAGGAGTGATTTTGTCAAGAAATTACTCATGGTTGGAATTTTTTGCAGAATTGAAGCCATACATTTTTTTAAGAGTTGCTTTCAGTCTCTTTGACTTTTCAGGGGCAGTGAAAATTGAGATTATAAAGTTAAGCCTATTGACCATGGGTTGCTGCTCTTAGTCACATGAGAACATTTTAGAAGACTTAGTCCGTATAACCCACCCTTCCTTCTGCTGTATTAGGACGCTGTGAAGCAGACTGAAATGCCTTGGGCTGTGGCAGGAATTGAGACATTTTAAGCTGCCAGTTTAATAATACCACAACTGACTAATAAAAAGTTTAAAAATACTTTGCTCCTGCTCAATAAGCAGGAGCTTATTGAAAATATTGGCATGTAATTGATACCTTTTTTATATTTAGGCCTTCTAATCAAGTGTTTGAAAACTTCCATATTCACTCAGTGGGTATGTAATTTTCTACTCACTTTTCTTGTAGGGATTTAGCTTGGAACAAAATTAAAACTATTCACCCCAATGCCTTCTCCTCTTTACCATCTCTGATCAAACTGTAAGTATTTGAATATCTTATACATTCAATTTTTTGCATTTTTCTTCCAAGAGCATGCAAAAGTTTAATAACTTGGTGCCCCAGCAGAAATTGAGGGTTTCTCTGTTCTAATCATCTGGTCTGTTCAATCCTTTTCTAAATTCCTGCTCTTTTGTACTTTCCCAATTCACATAGGTATTACAGCAAAGCTGCATACAACACTGTGTAATCATTTGGGGTCCATGAAGATTATCAGTGCATCTGCCTCTTATCATTCAATTTATTAGCAGTTAATCTGTTGTAGCAGGGGTAAAGATTTTCTGTTATTTGTGTTTCAGGCCTCAGGAATTGGATTAAAAATTAAATAAGAAACTTTTTTCCAGAATTCATCTTTGTTTCATTGTTCCTCATTTGATGAAATAGTTTTTCCTCTTTAGTAAGTTCAGCCAAAGGAGTTAGTGGTCAAAACATCAGCAGCTAGTTTTGCAGGCCTTGTTCACAAGCACTTCTCAGTGCGTGCTAAATTTTTTTTTCCTACTTCCAACTGTCACTGTAATGCTCCCTTGATATGAATCACTGAGGCATTGGCTATATGGGGAAGATATGATAAAAAATTCCTCTGGAGTCATCTTGCTACATGATTGACACAAAAATATGATGCTGGGCATTTGCTCACAGATAGTCGGGTAGCTACTAAACCTAAATTTGGAGAGGTATTCATTTCTGTTGATGTGCAAAGCCCTCTGAATGGTGCACTGACAAATACCCATACAGACAATTTTGTCTATAATATCCCTTTTGGGGCCCTTCTCAGAACTTACCTACTCTGTGAGGTGAGCAGTAAATTGCAGCTTTGGACAATAACATACAGCAGTCAGAGAAGGTTAGAGAAAAAAGCCCTTGAACACAAACAGTAATACAATGTACCAGTGTTTCCTGAAATGGGAGTCTCTAACCTTGGTCCACCTCAAGTCAGTGGTCACTTTTAGCATTGCAGTAGGACCTGAATTTCACCTTTGGTCTTTAAGGGTGCCGTGTGCAAGACACACGCTAAACCAGAGAGGTAGAAGCCCAGTCCATCAACATACCTTATTTTATGCCTAGGCCTTAGATTTCAGTGTACAGTCCAGACTTTCCTGTACATAAAAGCATTTCAACTGCGTCAGACTTTGCTTCTTCCTCTTTGACTGTTGCCCATCTGAAGCATAGCAGAGTAGATAATTGTGAGGAGGACTGAAAAGACTCATTGAATAAATGGGAGAGAGAGAGAGCAAAATAGAAAACAGTACCTCTGAACTCCCCCTCTTTCACTACTTTGCTGTATCTCCTTGATGACTTACCACTTCTTCGTTCACCTGTTTTACGTTCCCCAAGTTACTTATCTGTGTTTATCCACACTCTTCTGTCTTCCCTCAGCCATTCAGACAAACTTCAGCTTGGAAATGCCATCTCCCTCTTCTTCAGCCCAGACCTGTCCCTTCCTGAAATGCACATCTTCCCCACACACCTGACCTGCTCCTTGGGCAGCTTTCAGGGCAGCTATGCCTGAAAATGCCCTGTAGCATCCCACTGAATCTTTTAAACTGTGGAAAGCTGTTTGGCTCCTTTGAGTCCAAACAGTCTAGGGAGAAGGTTTTAAATTCATTTGCTTGCCTCAAAACTGTCACTATGAATGCTTTGAGTCAAAATTTGGGAATTTGGGAACAGAGACCCAACTAACTACTAGATGTTACTGTTAGCTTTCTGCTAGACATAAAGGTGAGTACTCCTGAGCAGTGCTGCGGCTTTGCTGCATTCGCTGGGGCCTCTGTTTAATACAGTCATTTTTTATTGAGTAAGAAAACTTTAACCTATTTTTTCAATGTGACACTTCTAGTGCTGAAAAAAAAAATGAAAACCATAAGCTGATTTTTATTTGCTGTTATGCAGGGATGTGTCATCCAACCTTTTGTCCTCTTTTCCTGTGACGGGGCTACATGGTTTAACTCATTTAAAATTAACAGGAAATCATGCCCTACAAAGTTTGATAACATCTGAAAATTTTCCAGAACTCAAGTGAGTATATCATTAAAACTAATAAGCCACATTTGTGTTCACGTGCAATGGAAGGTGTGTCAGTGTGTAACGCATGTTACTTCATATTGTCAGTCTTTGATCTACGCCATTAAAACTAAAGCAAATATGATAAAAATGATAGACTTCTTTTATTATGCTCACTTTCAACTGAAGAAACTATGAAGGTTTTGAAATATTAACCCCAGTACTTGCTTAGTACGAGCCACATCTGCTTCCTGGTGATATGTTTCAAAAGCTGTTAAAACAATATCGCTGGCAGCTTAGTGATATGTCCTTCTTCTACAGGACTGTGCTCACAGAACTCCCATTACACATCATGAGAACCCAGCAAATACAAGGGAAGAATATACTGCTGAAAGACCAAAAGATTTCACCTCTTATGTTTGAACGTGATTTTTCTGTAATCTTTTGATTACGATTCAGATAATGTTTTCCCAGTATTACTAAAACACTTTGATACTAATAATTTCTGTGGGTCCTCTGTGATACAGGAAGTGTCCTCTAAAGATTATTTGCAGCTCTTCCACTCACTGGATGACCATGGCCTGTATGGAGCTTGAACCCATGACCTTGGCATTATCAGCACAATGCTATAACCAACTCAACTAATTTCAGGGTCAGGGCAAAGAGCGTTTTGTCTCGGACTTCAGGGTATTTGCGAGTTTCCCCTAACTCCCCTTTCATTTTTATATTTCAGTTAGAAGATGCCAAGTGCAGCATATACTTTATCACGTTTTCCTGTAAAAAGTTTGGTATCAGAAAATATGAAGCAGCTAAACAGTGTGCACATAGTTAGAAAATCACTGAGTGGCTGAGGTTGCAAGGGACCTTTGAGGCTGTCTTGTCTAATCACAAGCTCAGGCAGGAGCACCTGGAGCCTGTTGCCCAAGACCACACCCGGAGAGCTTTTGAGTATCTCTGAAGATGGAGAGCTCATCCCTACATTTTCACTAGATTTGCCTTTTGCACTGGAAAAGACCCAAGAGTCTGAGCAGGCAGACAGCTCAAGATGTGAGCATTAATGAAAGGGACAGGAGTGTTCGGAGTTCTCAGGAAGGGAATGATGAATAGAAGTGCAGAGCTGATTAAGGCTCTGTGTATAGCACTGGAGGGATCCACCCTAGAACACTTCTGTGATGGCCTGTTAACACAAACTGAGATAAGAGCTGCAAAAAATGGTTCCAAGGTCAGGAAACAATGCCTTAAAGGTCTTAATAAACCCAAAAATGGTAGTTTGTCACAGGGAAAATTAGGCAGTCACTTCATCATGTGCATGAAAGTATAACATTAACATTCAAAATACTTAAATCTCTTTTACATTACAGGTCTTGAGACAGGTCTCACAGGCCAAGGAGCAAGTACCATAAAAATCATGACTGGTTGAGACTGAGCTTATGCCATACTTTTTCTTCTCTCATTGGCTTTGCCCAAATGCTGAGGCATGTGACAATTCTAAAATAATTGAAATTTCTTTAAAAGAATGTAAACACAAGAAAAGTGATTATTCCAACCTGGCAAATATATAATGATGCATAAACCTTCACCTAGAGGCATAAGAGGTGCTGCAGTAGTCCTAGAATAATCCATTATTCAACTGAATTATATATAACTAAGTTTTTTTAAAATTCTTTTCTCAAAATTATACTCTATATAAATTTCCCTTCAGCAAAATTGTGTACATTACTCAAATGAAAGTACAGTGTATTTCATCTGGGCAAATTGTTAACAAGGATGTGTCCAACTAACTTAATTCTTTTTTAAAATGTATTTAAAGTATGATATCTAGAGTTAATTACCATCCATAAGATCAAATTATACCCAGTCAGGAGAGAATAGGGTAAAATCCTGACCTACATTCTGCATGACTTTTACCATAAATCAAAATGAGGTCAAGATTTCACACAGGATCACTGCACAGAAAATGCACCAAGCACCAAACTTAAACAGAGGTCTAAAACAAAATGGAATTTCACCATTTGCAATTGTTATAACTAGCCAGTGGTTACATTAAAGACAAATTCCTGTATAAAAACTTCCTACTCATCTAAATTCATCAAAACAGACACTTCAAAGAGCTGAGCATCACCTTCCCCATCATCAGCAATAGCACTAGCACACTCTGCAGAACTGAGCCCAGCCTATTACAGCAAGCCCTGAGGAGGCAAAGTCAGGCTGCCAGCCACTCCTTCCTTCTTTATCTGATGCTTTGATTCAGTGCTGAAAAGAACTCAGTGCTTTGCTCCATTCATCATAACTGTGCCTTCCTGTTCACCATTAACTCCACACCTTTGTGAGGGAGAAAACGACCTTGTGTTCTCTGCTGCTTAATCTAAAAACAGAAAAAAGAGGCATTCCTTGCTAGAGGAAAAAAATTATCAAGGATACAGATATCATTAGTAAGATAAGGAGTATATAAAAATAAAGTTAGGCAGTGTTTCTAAGAGTTTAATTTGACAAAGTCCAAATCTAATCACCCACATCAAATATGCACCAGCCATAAAAAGCGCTGCCTCCAGCACTGTACACCTGAAAGTTTCTTCTTTTTTCTTTTTTTTTTTTTGTGTTAAATGTAGCTTTTATGAGGAAAAAAACAACTCTGTCACCAAGAAGATCTCATACTTATTTCCCTGCTTTGCAAAGTATGTTTTGTCCTCTGTGTTCTGAGTTGCAGCTATTATGTGCAGTTGGGCTTTGCGCACAGATTAAGCAGCATTTGCTAATTTAAGGATTATTGTGTATGTCCTAATAACACAGGCTGGGGGAAAAACAAACATAAACTGTCCAGATTTAAGAATGGGTGTTTGAAATACCTACAGAGAGGATAAGAAATGGTAGTCTTGGCTTTAAATATCATTTAAATGCCATGGATATTTTTGGCTACATCATCAAAGTAGTGGACCAATACAATGTGGGAAGTCCACATTTCCAATGTGTGATATGCCAGCAGGCTGGGAGGAGCACAAGATCTGGAAATCTGTCATAGAGCTGTTTGAATAATCAGAGAATAGAATACGTTTCTGTCAGTCTCTTGTGCCTAAAATATCCACTAACTGTTCATTCCCCCAGCTATATCAATGTCCTTCCAAAGGCCTGAAGCCCTAAGTTGCAGGGATCACCTCGCAGAACTGTCAGCGTTACTTTTGATCATCGCTTTTGTTGTTCCAAAAAAAAAAAGGGAATTTCTGTTTGGGGATTGGGATTGTTTTTATCCCAGATGATTAGCTATGGGTTAGTCTAGTAATCAGTGGGTTTAATACTAGTTTGTTTAAGAAGGGCTTGTGGGAAATGTGTTCAAAAATGTTTAATCAAGATAATCTCCTTATGTTAAGGATGGCATGCAGATGAATGCGTTAGAAATTAAATATTTAAATCTGCTGGCCTGTGGTTGCTTGACAGTTGGATCTTGGTTATCTTGAACTTTTATGGAGTACCCTAAAAATTTTGCATTGGGTACAAGAGTACAGACTATTGTGCTTAATTTCCAACAGAAATGTAAGGTTATATAACCTAAATGCTCCCAAATGCACTAATTTAAAAAATCACTTTAGAACTTAAGATTCCGTTTGTTCCCCTTTGTACCGAGCTTTTGGCCAATGCACAAGTCTAAGTCCTGTTGGCACTGGGCCTGATTCAGCTTGATTTCTCTGCAGATTTCCCAGGGGGTTAGAGGTTGCTTATTACACTCATTATGTTAATTTACCTGATTAACCTGTTGAAAGTAATCTGATAGGAGGATCTAGATCTACTTTATTCCTTTTAAGTTAATTCAGAATAACTTCTAATCACCTCTTTATCGTTGAACTTTTTGCTATATTGGGCTTTGGGAATTAAGGTGAGTTGTTAGGTTTTGCAATGTACTGTTGGTGAACTGTGTAAATTAAATAGCTTTGCTTCCAAAGCATAAAATATATCTATGGAATAGAAGTGGTCTGTAGAACTCAGAGAGTAGCTCTTCCATGCTTCCCCAAAATTTGCAAAGGAATTAAATTCACAGTGTATCAGAAGTGTGCACTTTTCTGACAACAGGAACCTTCATAAACGTTGGAACTCACTGACATATATTAGTGTTAGGAATAAAAACAGTCTTAAAATAATTAAGAATGAGTATCCTGTGTCCTGCAATGACTGTTCTCCTTTTTAAGATAATAAAGTAAAACCTTGCTCTCAGTGACATTTCACACACAATGCCTGATTCACTCACCTTTTGGTTTAGAACACTGCTTTCTTATGTTCTGCACAAGAAACAATCTCCTTTTTGCCATCTTACTGTGAAATGAGTTGAAGGTGGAGAGAGGTGAATAAAGCTTGATTTCCAAAAGATCTCATTCTTCCTGAAGTGGAGAAATTCAATTTTGGAAGTGTTTTTGTTTTGCCTGGTAGGCAGATTTTGATCTTTGGATGTGCTTTTTTTTTAAGAAAGCATTAAGAAAGTAACTGTTGGAGAAACTGTTGATTTACACAGTAAAATCATTGAAAGTCATAAAAGCAGAAATACATTTCTGAGTAAGATTCCCTCAACAGCAAGACATAGATCTCCCACTTTCATTTCTCCTATGAAAACACATAAGAAAACTTCAGTAAAAAGAAAACTTTTTCTAAAATTAGCCTAGAAACTATCTGCATTTCCAATGAGGATTTTTATTTGTGAATTCTCATTTTGCATTATTTTGACTGATTTTTACTCAGAGACGGTTTTGCTTTCAGTTGTGGATATTTAAACTATTTCCTTTGTGTTAACTGTAGAGGAGCAGTACAATCCAGTAACTCTGGTGCTTAACCACTATCATGGTATGCTGCCTTATTCTTCTGCAGGGTCATGGAAATGCCTTATGCCTATCAGTGCTGTGCCTTTGGAGCTTGTGAGAACCACTACAGAATCTCCAGCCAATGGAACAAGGATGATAATAGCAGCCTTGATGACTTTCATAGAAAGGATTCTGGACTGTTACAAATTCAAGGTAACCATCATCTTAGGCTTTTAAGTCTACCTGAAGGCTGTGAGCAACCTGTGCTTTTAAATAAATCCAAAAGTCTTTACAGTCATAGGCATGGCCTCTCCCTGTCTCTTGCTTAATAATATGTTATTTAAGTATTCCTGTGCTTAGCAAACTCATTGTTTTAGGTCTGCCAATCAAAATCTCACTTACTTATGCACTCCTCTTTTCATCCAAATAATAGCTATAATAATGTGGTAAATTAAATCTTCCCTTTATATGAGAGACAGGGTAGTTCAGCTGGTATGTAATTCCATACAAGAGCAGGCCAGCAAAGATGTAGTTTCTTGCAAGCCTCAGAATGGGACACATCCTAGGCTTACCCACAGACTTCAGGATGAGTAATAGCCAAAATATGTGGCTACTTTGGCATCTTGTCTTATAGAATCATAGAATCATAGAATATGCTGAATTAGAAGGACCCACAAGGACCATCCAGTTCAGCACCTGACCATGTGCAGGACAGCCCCAGTAATCACTCCATGTGCCTGAGAGCATTCTCCAAACACTTCTTGATCTCTGGCAGGCTTGGTGCTGTGACCACTTTCCTTTGGAGCCTCTTCCAGTGCCCAATCACCCTCTGGGTGAAGAACCTTTTCTTGATATCCAACCTACACGTGGCTCAGCTTCATGTCATTTCCTTGAGTCCTGTCCCTGGTCATGAGAGGAAGAGTTTGGTACCTGCGCCTCTGCCTCCCCTTGTGAGGATGTTGCAGACACAATGAGGTCTCCCCTCAGTCTCTCCTCTTCTTCAGGCTGAATAGACCAAGTGACCTCAGCTCCTCATGAGGCTTCCTCTCAAGGCCCTTCACCATCATCGTGGCCCTCCTTTGGAAGCTCTTTAATATCTTCAGCTTTATATCTTCCTTATATTGTGGCACCCAAACCTGCCCCCCAGCACTTGAGGTGAGGCTGCCCCAGTGCAGAGCAGAGCAGGACAATCCCCTCCCTTGCCCAGCTGTGATGCTGGGCCTGATGCACCCCAGGACAGAGTTGGCCCTCCTGGCTGCCAGGGCACTGCTGGCTCATGTTCAGCCTGCCATGGTCCATGACCCCCCAGTCCCTTTCTGTGGGGCTGCTCTCCAGCCTCTTATTCCCCAGTCTATGCACATAACCAAGGTTGCCAGAGAGGGCATTTGTTCTGCAGGACATGAGACTACTGCATTTTTCTTCCCCTTCAGCACCAGGTCTGTTACTGGATCTGTTATGTAGGGGCACACATACATTTACACCACCCTGTTGCTTTCTGTGCTATCTCTGCCCCTGCAAACCTGTAAGTCTCAGAGTTCAGCAAGAATAGAGCCAAGAATATGTGCTAGTGATGACTAAAGAAACACAGAACACCTGATTAATTCTTAGTAGAATGGCACAACAGCAGAATTCATATTTTAAACTCCTTCCTAGTCATCACACTGCAAATTACGCAATAGAGAATGTACCTGTACGTGATTATTTTCACAGAAGTAAAGATGCCAACTTTTAAAATAGTCCTGAGTACATTAATTTAAAACCAAGTAGGCATATGTCTGCTTCTGCTCGTGGTTTGGCAGGGAAAGAGATAAGATCAGACCTTAAATACCACAGGCATTTTTGCAACTTTTACTAAAAAAACTTTTCCTGAAAATTGCAGTAACAGTTCTGGGTTTTTCTCTCCCCAACAGATGAACGTGATTTTGAGGACTTTTTTCTTGACTTTGAAGAAGATTTGAAATCTCATCATTCAGTGCAATGCTCACCTTCTCCAGGTATGAAACTGCCAGACAGATGGGAATTCAAGGACCGTGTTAGTAGATATTTGGGATGCAGAACAAACTGTGAATCAGATACTAGGACAGCCACATGATGTGCAGTAATTTGAGGAGTGTAGTACAAATACTATAATATACTATAATATACAGTTTTGCATTGAATTCCACAAAACTATTCAGCCACTATGAGTGTAGCAAGTTTGCCCAGTCACCAAGCTCTGGGCCCCTTTTCACCAGAATTGATACTCAATCAAGAAAATGAGAGAGGAAAGATTCCTCTACTATGACACAGATGATAAAGACAGTACAATCTTTGCTCTCTCAGTCTTTTGCAAAGCTAAAGTAATTCTTCTGAACATCACAGAGTTATTTTACACATGAGCAACTTGAACAACGCACAGTTTAGGTCTTTGTCTAGGCAATACCAATCACTACTGCATTGGTGTGCACAGTCCCTCACAAAGGACACCCAGCACTGTTATTGTCTTTGTAGGATGTAGCCAGCCATTGTCATAAGTTTTGATTGTTTGATTCAGCAGACACTGAGCCATATCACTAGCCAGTCTTTCATTGTGAAACATGAACAAAAAAAACCGAAGTGACAACTTGTACTTTAGCATTCATTTGTTGCCATGATTCTTGTTTGCAACAGCAACCAATAGTAAATTTTTTAAAGTTATATAAAGAGGAATAGAAAAGGCAGGAAGTCAAAGAATAGAGTTATTTGACTGTCTCATATTCTCCAATGGCCTAAAGATAAGTCCTGAGTTCATTAAAAAATTGCTGTCTTCAAGGTAAGTTATCGCCAGACCTGAAAGAAATTTTAGCTTGGATTTTTCAAATAGTATCTTAGAAAATCTTGCAAACTGACACAATAGATCCTTATGCTTACTTAATGGCAACAGCCATCATTATAGGGAGGTCATTTCAGCTGCAGAGTTTGTGTCTTCCTGGAAAAGCACAGGCCAGTGTGAGGAGCTTGCCTAGCTGGCTCATACCAGGGCACGTAATGTTTCTCTGGCTGCAGAGCATTCAGCTTCCATTGCACAGCATATGCACCTCAGTATACAGAGAATACTTCAAGTATTCAGCAAGCTTCAGTCATAATGACCTGACTTCAGATACAGGAGATCCAAAAAGGCAGCACTCCCAAATGCAAAGAGAGACACAATTTTCTTGGACAATTACACAATTTTCTTGGACTGTGTAATGACATGTTATAAGGTAGCCAAAGTACATCTGTCCATATCCATTACATCACCAGGACTCATCACGAACCTGTTTTAATTTAGTTAGAGGTAACATTTTCAGCTTTTTTCACACACTGAAAAATATCACAGCATTTCTTGAAACTACAAGAGTTGACATTCACATTGCAGTAGTACTGCCAGGCACAAAAACAAACCCATAGACTACTGTGATGAAGGACAAAGACTCATGTGCACCACTAATGCAATATGCATCACACATTTAGCAGCAAGTTATCAAGGTCTCAGATTACTCCAGAGAAAGAGCAAATTTCCAGCTCCCTTTTTATACTAAAATTCACTCTTTGGCTGCGCTGAGAATCTGCAAGAAGCATGAACTTCAGTGTCTTAGAAAGCACAAGAGAGAGTTTTTTTGTTTACATGGGCTTCCCTTACCCTTTTTATTTTGGCATTTCAGGTCCCTTCAAACCATGTGACCATCTGTTTGGTAGCTGGCTGATCAGAATTGGAGTGTGGACCATAGTGGGTTTGACCTTTATTTGCAATGCACTGGTGTCTGCTACAGTTTTCAGGTCTCCATTGTATATGTCCTCCATAAAACTTTTGATTGGTTTAATGGCCATTGTAAATGCCCTGATGGGCCTGGCCAGCGGGATACTGGCTGGCGTGGATGCATCCACTTTTGGTAGCTTTGCTCAGTACGGAGCACAATGGGAAAGTGGAATTGGCTGCCAAATAACTGGCCTTCTCTCCATTTTTGCTTCAGAGGCTTCCATATTCCTCCTTACCCTAGCTGCACTTGAACGTGCATTCTCTGCAAAGCATGCTACAAAGTTTGAAACAAAATCCTCTGCTGCTAGCATAAAAATCGCCATTTCCTTTTGCTTCATGTTGGCACTAATCATTGCAGTGATACCCCTTCTCACTGGGAGTGATTATGGGGTTTCTCCGCTCTGTTTGCCACTCCCCTTTGGAGAGTCCACTGCTATGGGCTACATGGTAGCACTGGTATTGCTGAACTCCCTTTGCTTTCTGGTAATGACTGTTGCTTATACAAAGCTCTACTGTAGTTTAGAAAAGGGAGAACTAGACAACATTTGGGATTGCTCTATGGTCAAACATATAGCCTTGCTACTTTTTACTAATTGCATTCTTTATTGCCCTGTGGCCTTCTTATCTTTTTCCTCCTTACTAAACCTCACTTTTATCAGCCCAGAAGTGATTAAGTCAATACTTCTAGTGATTGTCCCACTGCCAGCATGCCTAAACCCACTGCTTTATATACTTTTCAATCCACATTTTAAGGAGGATTTGGGAAGTCTGCGAAAGCAAACTTTGATATGGAGGAGATCAAAACATGCCAGCCTGATCTCTGTGAATTCAGAAGACATAGAAAAACAATCTTGTGACTCAACACAGGCATTGGTAACCTTCACAAGTGCCAGCATATCATATGATATGCCCACCAGCAGTTCCCTAATGCCACCCTCTTATCAAATGACAGAAGGCTGCAGTCTTTCGTCAGTTGCATTTGTTCCCTGTCGCTAGTTGCAGAAACAGTACAGAAAATACCTCTGTTTACAAAATTTTTACTCCCAAAAGTAAGTGTGAATGTGTGCATACGAGTGTAGAGTGCCTCTAAATTATTACAACACACCTCAGAAAACAGACAATGACAAAACTTGCAGCAGACTGAAAATCCAGTACTTGAGCCTGCTCAGCCTGCTCCCGAAATGCTGGGATGAAGAGAAGAAATGAAACCTGGTAAAGTTTGTGCTGTTATATCAGCTGCTCTCTTTTGAAGTAGCACTACTCAGAAAGGGCATCAGTTGGTCAAGAACAAAAATAGCATATATAAGTTGTAATACTTTTTCAAAGCATCACCTGATGCTTTGAGTTTTCAGGGGTTGGGTTATTCCTGTTTATTGCAATTTGGTTTTAATAATAGTTTTTCAGGGCTGTGATTGTTTTTTCTAAGCATTTGTGTATGGCATTTGTTCAGCAAGGTATCTAAATGGAAGAGTAGTCCTGTTCAAGTCCTAGATGTTTCTGCAGAATACCCTTTAATGAAGTTCCATGTTTGACAAAGCTGATTAAATGGTTTAACTGGCACTGGGTTTGGATTTTGGAAGTCATCTAACTTGACAAAACATTTTTAATTGTCAGCAAAAGCTGAAAAATTAACATGATGTGAAAGAAGTTAATCAAAATCCTGTCAAGCATTTAAAATGTAATTGTAAATGGCAAGACATTGTCACATGGGTATTTCTCTAATGAAGTTCTGCACAGTTTGGTCCTGAATTGCTTTCATGCCAGTAGAATTACTCCCAGAATTACTGATGATAAAATTGACAGATGATTTGTTTAATCAGAAGGTGGAAAATACTGCATAGAAAGTCATCAATATAAAAAATTGGCAGGCTGAGAACTTTTAAAGGACACCAAAGGCACTCAGACAGAAACGTTAATTTAAGGTAATTTGTCTAGGAACAAAAACTGTAATCCTGCTCATGCCATGATCTCTGTCTCATGAAATAGTGACTCTAGAAAGCTGCTAGTTTAGTCACTAGTCAGTTGAAGGTTTAGAGGTCACCATATCCTTTTGGATAAGGATAGCCAATATCCTTAGCCAAGGCAATATCAAGTAGGAGTGAAGAGGTTGTGTGATCTGTGTTCTTAGCACTGATGCAAGCACTCCTGGGATATTTCAAACACTTATTGCATTCACATGTTGTAAAGAACATTGTGAAATTGGAAAGGATATGAAAATCATAAATTTAAAAGAACTTAAGAAATAGGTGATTTTATCACAGTTTATAAGTTGCTACTTCAGGGATACAGAAGTTTGAAGGCAGAGGACTACTCATCTGAGAGTAGAATCTGGTATGCTTAACTGGAAATTGACATTAGGGACATGCAGCATAGAAATAAAGGTAAAAAATGTTGATAGAGATGGTCATTAGCTAGTGAAATTACTGTCACCAAAACTCTCTAAATTCATATTGGATGTATTGCCAAAAAATATACTGGAGCAGCTGTTGAAATCCAGGGACTTCTGATGGCTTTAGTTTAGGAAAAAGCTTGATTACGTTAACAGAGTTCTCTGACTTTAAATCTGTTAATACTTTGCTGAATCAAGGCATGTATGTTTACACATCAGAAGCATCCCAGTTAGAAAGAAAAGACTTCAGTCCTTGCCAAGTCTACTGTTAAAATATCTCAGACAACAGAGCCACCTAGAATATAATTCTTTGACCTCATCCAAGCCATCAGGGGATATCCCAGTATTCTTTTCTCAGAGCTGGCAGCTTTTGCTTAAGTAAGCTGATCATTTGAGACAGAAAAATGCACAAATTTACCTATTTTTGTTTTTGTTAAAAAGAGCTCCCCGAGGAGTTACATTTAATAGTCCAGTGTTCACTGCGCAGTTAATGGCCACTCAGCCTCCAGGTGAATGAGACTAATTTTTTAACATTAGAAAGGTTAGGCTAGGCCCAGCAATTAAGGTAATCTGTTACAGATGATCTCTGTTATTCATCTGTTCCTGTATATAAAACTTCCTGGGACTCCAAGGATGGATTTTCACAATGAAGAATTTGCTGCCAACAGTGCAAATGCCTTAATTTTCTTGTCCATTCACACTGACATATTTTTAGTTTTGCAGTTACAGATGGCACCAGTTGACTTTGGCTGACATGTTCATCCTTCAGGGAAAAAAAATGAACCAATTCCGAAATTATGTATGATAAAGTCAGCTGGGTACTTATCTTAATCCTTTATCTGTTGTGGCTTTTGAAGCAGTGCAGCACACAGCTGCAGAAACGATGCCTGAAACCACTTTGGATTAAACAGAGGATCAGTCAACCATTGCACAATACCTATTACCATGTTTACTTAGCTTTAATTTAACTGGGGTCCATCTGTGCTGCTCTGCTTAATGTCAGTGAGGTTCCTTTCAGCTTGCTATATTTAAGAAGTTTGTAAAGAAATTTGAGAAGCAAAATAATGTTGTAATTCTGAAGGCTAGTTAAAAAAAGCTTCTTTTATCAGAACTTTTCTAGCTTGCAGAAGGTCCTAAAGGCTTTGTGACTTATTTTTATAAGCATGTTTGAAATATTTTGATCAGATATTTTTAACTTGAAATTGTTAAAATACATTTAACAGATTTTTAAAGTAAAATGTGTAAATATAGAACTGTATTTATTATTACAGTGAAATGCAACTACGGTAAAGGACATGAGATTAAGCCCTGTACAGTTTCACATTGATATTTGCTATATTTTCTGCTCATATATGTTACTAGATTCATTATCTGTAAATAATATAATGTAAATGTGTAGTGATTGTAAATAGGTGACATGCTTTCTTTTCTATCAGTGTTCTGAACACATGTAAGTTGTAATAAAATGTGACTACACAGTAAAGAGCATTTAATCATGACCCAACACCTCACCAAATGGTGAGCTTTCTCAATTAATCATTTCCAATTTATTGCAATACTTACACTAACTTCTCTAGGTGTCTGAAATTCTTGACAAAATATAACTTACAGGTTGTGTTCCATTAAAAAAAAAAAAAAGAAAAAAAAAGGAATAGTGTAGGAAAAAAAGGAAAAAGAATAGTAGTGTTTCATTTCAACACAGACTAAATCTTTTACCAAAACTTCACTCACAGACCCTTATGAGCAGATCCCACTCCCTGTGCACACTGCTGTGCCTCGCTGGTGACCTCTCACAATTGTCACAGGCGACACCAGCACCTCCAGCTGTGTGACAAGGGTGTGCCTCAGGTCAGGCGCAAGTTACCCACAACCTGCTGACCCTACACAAGAGAAGTGCAATTCAGCTGCACTTCTAATCCTGCTGCTTCTAATAGGACAGTGAATTCTCCCACATCATTCCTTATTTTCTCTCTGACCCCTAATCTGGCAGGTGAAGCCCGTGAGGGGATAACCAAACAGCTGGCAGAGCTCATCTGATATGTGACAGAAGGACAGCAGCACCATCAGGTGTGAAATGGATGCAGGTGCTGGGGGCAAATGAAAGGTGAGGCTCAAGAGAGGTTGCTCAGTCTGCACCAGAATTTCCAGCTCAGTTGAATTAAAGACAGGCAGCAGCTGAGCACAGCTTGTTGTCACTTGGTAGGCAACAAGAACAGGTGAAACAGTGCATGCATTCTTGTTAAGAGAAACTGCAGCATGCAAGAGTTACACCTGCTTGGTTTTTTGGAGATGGTGATTGTAGGTCATTCCTATAAAGTACTTGAAAGAAAGAAGTAAAATGCCAATGAAGCAAAAACTCTCAGAAAGCAATTGTTTAGTCAGGAATTCATATGGCAAGTAATGAATTATAAAGATTTTTTTAAAAGAAAGTAGAATTCACCTATATTTAAATGGATTTTAGACTAGCATGCAGGTTCTCAGGATAGATGAGGCTACTTTGGGGAAGGTAATTTAAGCCACAAGGGCCTGTGCAGAAGAAGTAAGTTTGTTGGGTGAGTTTTACAATAGTCTTATTGGGATAGGACAGGACCAACAGAGAATGGGAATAAGTCATTAATTAACTTTAGGAGCAAAAACCAGAAGTATGACAAAGAGCATAGGGGAATGCATAACTCAGGGAGGACAGAGGCCTTCAGGAGACAGGATGCAAATGGGTGGAATTTTATGATATATTAATGAATATTTATGAGATATTAAGAAGCATGATGGAGTTTTGTGAAGAATGGAGATCTCCGAGTGGATACAAGAAGATGGAAGTGTTGTGATGGCTAAGGACATAGAAATGGTGAGAAAACAAGCAAGTAAAGATAATGTCACGTGCATGTGGGCACTAGACAGTGTAAACAATATTAGACCCAGGAACCACAAGGAAGAAGAATGAAATTGCATTATTTCAGGAGGAAGATAGTACAATTTGAGTAATGAAGGGAAAGAGAATACCTACAAAGGAAGAATGAGCTGGTTGGTGAAAGCCTTGATGCAGAAGGGAAAAACAGGCACCAGGGTTACACATCTTCATATGTGGAAGAAAGACTTCTATTAATTATGTACCAAATAGTGAGCAGTAGTGCCTGAGGTCACAGCTTCAGTGTTCTGGGCAATGTGCTAGCACACTTGCACAGGGGACTTCTCTCTGGAAGCATTCGTCCACAGACCTGTGGGGTTCTCTGCAGTAACAACTGAAGGAGAGTTTATTGCAGGCTTATGCAACGGGTTATTTAGGGAGACCAGGCAGAGCGTGCCCCCACTCAGGCTCACTAGATACATCGCTGAGTTCTATTTTGGAACTCAGTCCTCAGAGAAGTTGCAGATGGCCAAGAAAAAAGAGCTAGTCAGAGATACAGTGAAAGCCATAAAGAAGATGGGATCACCTGTAAAATAATGGATGGGGACAAAGGCCAAGCCTTAGCAGACACCAGCAGAGAAGCACAGAGAAGGACACCACATAAGCAGTGCTGTACCAGGTGGGCATGCAGCTTCAGTCTCTGCCCCCAAAAGAGGGGAGAATATCCCTAATCTGGTGATCATAACTAATCACAAATGGAGACCAGCCACTTGTGCAGACCTTGCTGTTGCTGCTGCTCCATGTTTGCTTCATCCCTTCTGTGACCTACATGTACTAGACAGTAGTAGTGACCTATATATACTAGACAGTGAGAAAGCTGCTACTATGTAAAGTACCAAACTATCTCCTATCCAAATCATCTGTAACAGGAATTTCAGCTTATCAGCGGCACCACTTTTTCCTCTGACTGTTGTGTAAAACTGTAATAAAAGTATGATAGTCAGACATTTCTCTGTCGTAGTTTAGGTTGCTATATGAAAGGTAAGCTGCTGAAAATTTCATTGATTGATCACTTAAGAAGGGATCAAATAATTTAAAATTTAGTAAAAGTAATGTTTTGCTTAGGCAAATACTGGAAGACAAGGTAGTAGAGACAGAAGAAAGAACATGGATACAAAAAGCTAACAATATAGAAACAGAAGTAGGATCACAACAGCAGCAGCAAGTGTGTCAGAAAATTCTTTCCAGATCCATGAAGCAGAGTAATTGTGCAGATGCTCAGGTGCTGCAGAAGACAGCTCTCAAACTCCAGGAGAGCTGTACTGCTTCCACCAGCAAGGGAGGCAGCAGGATCTCCACCAGCCATAATAAACACCTCACGTTCTCTTTCATTAACATGTGCCAAACAAGGGATAACTCTGTCCTCTGCAACAATGTTATTGTGAAAAATAATGTGAAGCTAAGCCTAGAAAACTTGAACAGAATCCCAGTTACATGTCATTAGAAATTTTAAAGGTAAATGCAAATTTACCCATGCTAATATATAAAGCAGAAGAGATTACATGTGTTATACCTAACCCTGGCGAATATACTGGAAAGAAAAGGCAGCAGCAACATTAGGAACATCTTGTTCATATAATGAGAATCACAGACTTGTGCTCCAGTGACTCTGGAGACAAAGGATACATGATTATGTTCTCACCACAAAAAAATTTGTTGTGGCATTTTCAAAATTATCTAAAGATCCAATCTCAGTCATAAGAAAAAACAAACATAAAGAATATTCCTCTTGAGAGCTGGCCCGTAGCCAGGATTTCTAAAAACTTAGCCACAGACAAAGAGTCCACTCAAAATCCCTATTTAATTTTTTCACAGGTGGCAACTTGTCACCTTTACTTCCACTTGTCAAGTAAAAAATATGCTTTGTTTACAAGAGGAAAACTGTCCATCTGTGAATCTGAATACTTCCACTAAGTTTTATGCATGCACATACCAGAGTCTTCTGCAGGCAGCCTTGAAGGTCTCAGGGCTCCAAAACTAATTCTGGAAGGACGTTTCAAACATACATCCCCTTCTGCATCTGATGTCATTCTCTATATGCAATCACTGTTTAGACAGGTGTCTGCAGTGATTAACTCAGTTCCATACATAACAACAGCTTCTCAGGACTATCTATAGAGGTCACTGCAGTTATTCTCAGCATTTCCCATTCATGAACTAACCTATTCCTGGAGGAAGGAGCTCTCCCAGCCTTCTAAGAAAAAAAGTAATAGGGGAGATTGTTCTACTCAAACCAGGTGTTTCATCTCTCATAGGAAGTACCACAGCCTTCAGGGAAGTCCTTCTAGGCCTCTTTCTGGTTGACTGTGGAAATGAACTCCAGAGAGCTTTGTGTGGCCAGAGAATGAATTCTGGAATATGAAATCAGTGCTTCAGAGCAAGGCACTGAAATGCTGGTGATGAGTGGCTCAAACAATTGGCCATTTGCAAAAGCAGCAGGTGCTTTGCTGACAAAGACATGCAAGGGAACAGCCCAAGTGCAGAGGGGGTGCACACCCTCCACCAGAGGCTACAAACAGGGCTTTGAGCCAAATAAGGAAGAGAAGAAGCAGATCTTGGGAGATGGGATAGTACTTTTTATTATCCCAGAATCCTACATTACATAACTGGCTCAGGTGTAAAACTTACCTCTGAGGGAGACACTGGGACATTTACAGGTAGGTCTGAAGGTTCATGCCTTGTGATGGGGTATAATTGGCTCAACTGTGCTGATGTGAGAGGCAGCTGTCATGTTTTAGAAGGTGCCATAAACCATCAAAGACCCCTGAAGTGCCATGTGATCCACAGTGTTGCATCAGACAGTGTAAAACCACCCTGTCAGAGGAGGCACCTGGGCGTTCCCACTGAGCCTGAGCATATATTAACACACTGGACTTTGTGTTCCATGGGCTTCCCCCAGCCCTGGCAGATCAAGACTGCCACCATCACTTTGACCAGCAGACATCTAAATTGTAAGGATCAAATCTCATCACTGCATGCAAGAATGGTGACTATATACACCTTTCTCCTTCCTTTCTCTTCCTCTCTACTTTCTCTTTTTCTCTCTTTCTTCTCCCAACTTCTTCTTCTCAAAATATATTGTAAGCCAGACTAAAAGCTTATAGTCAGTGCCTCAGTAAGTGCCTTGTTGTGTCTGGGTAAGTTAAAGGTGGCTACACTTAAGTTTTTGAAGCTAAAGTTTGTGAAGTTCATTACTTTGTCTGGATTTGGTTTTAAAATGTGACAAGTGCCTTAGTCTGCCTTAATGTTCCAAAGTTTTCAAGCAAATGCTTGTTATTCAACCTCCTGAGAATTTTGTTGTTTCTTCTGTGCACCATCCAGAGTGAATCCGACAACATTCCCCTAAACCCATGGAGTGGATTGCAGCATAACATTTTAATGCATGAAGTGGGAAAACAGTTTCCTGACATAACAGAATGCCTTACTGTGAATGCAAAGTATGAGGAAATTTGCTTTATTTTATATATATTTGTCCCAGTCTACAGATAATCCTCCAAATTGTTGGAATTTCCCATGGGTTTTTTGTTAATAGGGTTTTGCTGGGGTTTGTGGTTTTTTCTGTGATTTTTGGTAGGACACATTATGGAAAAGCCTCTACTGCCCTGGCTACCCAGTCCTGCTCAACCTGGCCGCCCAGGAGACCTTCTCCGAACTGCTCTGGAGGACTTGAAGAGCTAAAGACACCAAGTCCTGAGACATTGAAGACTATGTCTCTAAGGAACAGTGACATTCTTGCTGAGCTGAAATAAGGCAATAAAGCACACAGGATGGAAGCTAAGAACACTGACAGCAGGGCTTGGCATGTGTTCATTACCACAAAGACAAGGAGTCAATGTTCTCTGTCAGAGAAAAATACACTTTCACCTGGCAGGGAGGTAAAGTCAGAGCAAACTGGAAACTGGAGGATCACCGTGGGTCAGAAAGCTTGTGCAATTACCTTAGAAAAATAGAGACTCATATCAGAAAAATATTCTTTTGGAGTTTTCTTCAGAGAAAGTGCCCCAGCTCTGCAGCCCAAGCTCTCCAGTAAGAGGTTTCTGTCTGTGCAGTGAATGGTGCCAAAATATCTGCCTCAGGAAATGCCACCTCTGGAACTGAAAGCAGCCTCTGTGGCTTCCTGAAACAAAACAAGCTGCTCTGCAACTGAAAGTCATGAGCCCTCATTGCTCTGGGTTTAAAGTACCACAAGCAAAGCATTTAACATAAGTTTGCCCATTTCTAGGAGAGCAAACATAGAGAGGTTGTGTAGAGATTGAGTTTCTTTTTGTGGGAAAAAAAACACAAGAAAAGAGCCAACTGACAGACTATTCAAAATTCAAAATTCAAATAGCCTTACACTTCCATTCACTCCACTTAAATAGGAATAGGTAATACCAGTTTGGACAGAAATTAAATACAGGTCAAAGTAAAATAACAGTATTTATAATTTTGTTTCTATCCCTGAATACTGCTTTTCTACCTACAAAAACTGATTGGCTTTCCCTTCAAAAAATTATCTCTCTTTTTCCCATTCTCTTGACACTATTTTTTATACAAGACCGTGGGTGTATGTTGACTATGGGTGTGTGTAGGACTTTCCAGGTCTTTAAGCAATTTCCCCCCACCTCCCAGAGGATTTAACAGTGAGAATCCATTTTGTGAGCCATAGATGAACTGTTCTCAGTATCAGTTTCTCTTTTCTTTTATTATTCTATGT
Organism: Camarhynchus parvulus; assembly: GCF_901933205.1. Taxonomy (NCBI): domain Eukaryota; kingdom Metazoa; phylum Chordata; class Aves; order Passeriformes; family Thraupidae; genus Camarhynchus; species Camarhynchus parvulus. The sequence continues at coordinate 35,221,252 of NC_044586.1, read as the reverse complement.
GTTAGGAGAGCCCTTTGGAGCTTTGGTTCCAGACGAGAATCTGACTGCTCTAAGCACTGAAAAACACAAAAAGCAAAAGCCTAGTTGGAAGATCTCAGAGCTATATCCTGAACACAAGTGAGCATTAAGAGAAAGAAGAAAAATGGGTAAAAAAGCCCACAGACCTTTGCAGCATAGAATTCAAAAGCTTTCCAAGGGATTTCTTCACTTCAGTGGATTTCAGCAAGTGTTTATTCCCATACCAAATATTCCTATTTGTACAGTGGAACTTCTCACGTTTGTAGGCAGTGAATTACAGCCTAGTCCTAAAAAGTGTTGCTTTATGGTAGAGTGAAGCACTTCTCTTCAAATCTGGGCCCTCATAAATAAAACATTAGGTCTGATTTTTAATTTTTTTTAAGTAAATGACAAACAATAGAGCTATTGTCCACTAAGTACCATTCTTACACCAAGAGCCTTTCATAATGACAGCAGCACCTTAAAAGTGCTTTGATCTATGAAGGATCAAATATCTTTGTTTCCTATTAACATAGCTCTCTTTCCCAATAGAGCACAGAGCATTTCTGATAATGGCACTCTTATTACAATAATTAGAAAAAGATTGTTCAGCTCTATTTCCCCCTTAGAGCTCCCTGGCAAATTTCTCCTTTTGTGTCGTTCAGATTTTCTACCCCAAATACCTCTGTCATAAGGAAAACATTTTAAAGTTTCACTTTTTTTGGCTCAGAAGTTTAGGCTGCCATTGTGATGTTAACCAGCCATTAAAAGATTCAGAAGAAGGATCCAGACTAAAAAGTAAGCCATCACCTTCTAAAAATAATGTATTTTTAAAATGTGAGTGAGATTTTCAATAAATGTCATAGATCTTTTAATAAGGTAGCAGAAATGTGCCCTGGCTTTATTTGCAAGGGAGACATGAGAAAACACTCTAGGAAAAGCTTCCCCAAGGGATTTGAGGGTGTAATGTGACCAGAAGCAGAATTTGCAGGACAGATGACAGACAGAGGAAGACACTTGCTAAGAGAGTATTCCCAGACATCCTACTGGAAGCTTAGATTTCTCACTTTGTGTTGCTCTGCAATACTCAGCCTTTTGCCTCTTGCATCAGGGACGTAGCTCTGAGGCCGTGGGCAGTCAGGGCTGGATGGAGAACATCAGCCTTTTTTGCCAGGCTTTAGTGCCACCATGTGCCCAAGTGTGCCTCACTGCCACTGGGAAACACTCCTCTACTGTTTCTGGTCAGCGAGTCCTTCCTTTTCTGAAAGGCTCAGAGGGACAGTTTGAGAAAACTCCCTGTGCAAATGTGAGGAATTCTGGCAGAAGGCACCTTTCCAGCCTCGCCAGCCTTGGTGGTGGTGGAGATGGACAGAAAGCTGGCAATGGAAGCCCTTCAGCTTCAATGGTTTTCCAGTCTGAAATAGCATCCTTGATCAGCAAGGTGGGTGCAAGTCACAGCAAAACCTTACGCATGCAGAAGGGAAACAATCAAAGAATAGATCAACTGATAAACTGATCAAAGAACTCCAGCATTATAAGAGAAAAGGATCTCATCAGCAGCACGAGGAAAATTACATCAGGAAAGTCAAAGGTGAAGAAAACAGACCCCGCCAAGCAGATCTGGGAAAGCAGTGGCTAAGAAATCATGTGCAGAGGACTCCCATGTCCATACAGAAGAATGGTCAGGAAATCAAGGAAACTAAGTGTATTGACACTGTTATTCATGTCTATGTATTTATTATTTATGAAAGACCCATATTCCTGTTTTCTTCAGCTATCTAAAAAGGTAAGCTTTAAATCCAGAGTATTCAGGATGCTGAAGATAGGACAGGGATGTTCTGAATCTATTGATGTCTTACAGTTCACGATTCCAAAATCATACCAATCTTTCTGGAGTTTCTGGCACAAATCCAGTGGTTCACAGGGATAGAGTCCAGGGTGTAGGTTTAGTATTCTATCAGTGTGTCCAGCAGAAGTGGATGCAGTATATCCAAGGAAACTAGGTGTATTTCTTGACTTTGCTTAGAGACTTTCCAGTCCACTCCATTGGCCAGTTGCCTGCAATCTAGGAAACACTAAACCCAGTGATGGATGAGGCCCAGTAGCCAGCCTCATCAGTGGGTGCTTTGTGACTGGATCAAGGCTACTTGACTCCAGGTTTCTATGGATGATTGTTCAGCCACTTCTACATATTACAGTTTAGCAGTTCCACTACATCAAAAATCAGTGTTCAGAACACAGAGTGAGCTCAGATCCTGGCATTGTACTTGTATGTCCTGTGCCCCTTCTAAGTGCTAGCTGAGAAGGCCAGGCTAAATAGTTTTTATTGCTCCATTTCCACAAAAGCTTTTCATTACATAAAGCCTCTGGACTGCTTAGTAGAAATGGGCAGAAAAGGAGGCAGAAAGACACACAAAAAATAATCAAGCCTAACCTTTGATCTCAGTTCATCTGATAAAGCCCTGGCACAAGGCCTTCAAAAATAACTCAATATAGAACTCTGGAAGGATTATGCTGAGCAAGTGATAAAAGAACATGCTTTATTTTCATTGGCACTTTACAGACCCTTACCCTCTCATGTGCTGACTTCAGACAAAAAACACTTACTTTTTGCCTCCCAGATGAATTCCACTGGTCATTTTCCTACCATGTAATTATAAATCCACTTACATTATATATGGTGTGGCATCTTTCTCTCTCCACAGTAATCTCCAGACAACCCATCAGATTATGCTGAGGCTTTACAGCCAGAAAACATATGGAAGGAGCAGGAGTTCCTACTTACAGAGTCAAAACTACTCCACTGAGCTGGTGCACAAGCACCACATGCCAGTCCTCCTCAGCATTTCTCAGCTGAAGCAAACAGATGCACTCTAAAACCAAGTTCTTCGCAGTCAGAACAAAATTGTTACCCATAATTCAGTCTTTGGCTTTATCCAAGTCCCCTACATTTGGCTTCTGACAACACAGCACCATAGTAGGCACCTGCTACAGGACTTGGTCTAGCTTTGCACCATCTTTGCATCCATCATCAAACCCTCTGTGCACACTGCATGCAGTCTTTACACAATGCCCCAGCTATCTTACGACTTCTGTGATATGTTTTTTAACCATGGAGTTTGTCTTCTGAGTATTCTTAGTTGATCCTCTCTCAATCAGTTTAGAAATGATGGCATCATACCTGTAATTGCACAGTTTGGAACCACTGTCCTTTGAAAACACTCTTCAGTCTTTTTGGTCTATGTCAGGTGATGTAAAGAATGTACTGTCACTCTTTCCTGCTGTCCCAACAAGGGTTTTCAAAGTTTGACTTCTATTGACTGTACAGAGTTTTGAACACTGCAATTCATGGTAGTAATCTCCCTACTGAAATCTATCCAATCTATCCTGGCAGAGAAAGGTGCATTAAGGTCTCTTCTAGAAGACAAAGGAAGTTCACAGAATGTTTCAAAGTCCTGATTTTGTCTGGGGTAGAGTTAATTTTCTTCCTAGTAGCTGGTATGGTGGTGTGTTTTGGATGTAGTATGAGAATAATGTTGATAACAGACTGGGTTTTTTTGGTTGTTGCCATGTAATGCTTATACAAAGTCAAGGACTTTTCAGCTTCTCATGGTCAGGCAGGACAGCTGACCCAAACTGGCCAAATGGATATTCCAGACCCTATGGTATCACACTGAACAATAAAACCGAAACTGTATGGGACAGGGGGATCCCTGCTCAAGGATGGGCTAGGCATCAATCAGTGACTGATGAGTAACTGCACTGTATATCACTGGGAGTGTGGGTGGGGGATTTTGGAGCAAGTGGGTTATTTTTGTTTACTCCCTTTTCATTATAACTGTCATTGTAATTGTTAGCATATTATATTTTAATTATTAATATGTTCCTAAACTTCAACTGTTCTTGCACCAACCCATGAATTTTACCTTCTTCCTGATTCTCCTCCTCTTCACACCAGGGAGGAAGGGGATGTGAGTTAGCAGTTGTGTGGTACTGAGTTGCAGGCTGGTGTTAAACCACGACAGTCCTTTTTTTTCTGGTGCCCGACACGGGGCAATGAAGGGTTGAGATAACAACAAATACGATTATAGCATGTTAGAACAAACCGGTTATAAACATTCATTATTAAGTCACTGATCGCAGTGTTAATTTACTTGCTCTCAGAGCTGTTGTGCTTGTTATCTGAGTTGCATCACATTGTACTTTAATGCTGGTGTATGATAGGACACAATTGCTGGTTATGAAACGAATCCGTTACTTGTACTCAGCACTGTTGTCATCTTTGTACTTTATGAGCCGTCTATTGGAAACTATTCATAATGATATCTTTTACCTTTCTCCTCAGAGAGCCAATCCATGCGAGAAACATCTCCACTTTTCTTCCTCTTCTCCTCCAGGCTAGTTACTACAGCTCTTGCAAATGTCAAATATCCTTGGGATGTTCAAACCAGCATAGTTTTATTGCTATGTCTTCTGACTGTGCTCCAGGTCTTGTTGAACACCTACTTAAGAAAACCACCCAGAGATCTGCCCTGAGATTGGACAGCTCTGAGTGGATGGGTGTGTGGGATAGTGTGGGCAAGTGCCTAGGACAGCTGGTATTCCAGCATTTTGGAACTTCCCCCTGAACAAGTGCAGGATCCAGAAAAACCAGGAAAACACTTGGAAAAAGGATGCCATCAGCCTGGCAGTTCCAGAGGGACAAATCACTGCAGCGTGCTGGGTCCTGGCCTACGAGCCCAGTTCAGCACTATTCAGGATCCTCAAGGGAAAAGAATCTCCCTGGATTTGATGGCAGTGACAGGCACTGCAGCTGCTCCAACCCTGGCCCCAGGCCCTGCAGTTGACCCAGAGCACCAACCCTGCTGGTATCAGTCCCCCCTCTCACCAGGAGAAACGGACACAAGAGAGTTTGTTTAGCAAAGGAGAACAAAGCAGGGCCATCACAAGAGCAGGAGGAAGAGGTGGAACAAGAGGGAACCACTCGGTTCCTATCCCTGAGAGAGCTGTGGGATATGCAAAGAGATTTCAGCCATCACCCAGGTGAGCAGGTGATCACCTGACTGCTGGGATGCTGGGGAACAGGGCTAGAAGTTAAAATTAGAAGGCTAGGGAAATTAGAATTCCTCTGCAATTAGAGGATAGGGAAAACAAGCAGCTGGGATCACCGCCTAAGGTCTGGAATACCTGCACTATATTGATAATGTCATCATGTGAGGCACTAAACAGCAGAATCTTTTGAGAAAGGAAGGAAAATATTAAAAGCTATTATTTATTATTAAACATTTCTTATCTCAACCCGTGGATTTTACCTTCTTTCCCGTTTTTCTCCCCAACCCACGGAAAAGGGAGCCGTATTAGCAAGTGGCTGTATGGTACTTAGTTGCTGACTGGGGTTAAACGACAACACAGAGAGCGAAGAAAGCCTCAGGAAGGAAAGGTGAGAGCTGATGTGATTACAGATAGGTGCTGAAAACATATGGGCTATTTCCACATCACATAAAATCACAATTAAAACTTCCTACTGTAAGCTAGTAGAAGCAGTTCTGTCCTTCTACTCATGCTGTATTAACCCTGCTCAATACAAGCAAAAACATCACTGCCCTGAAGACCCATTCTTAAAAGTTCCTCAACCACCTTTCCTCAGCCACACAGTTTTCTCAAACTGACCAGAAAACCTAACCCCAAGGGTCACCAATAGAAGCCAGATTGACAGTCATGAAAACAGAGATAGAAATCAATAAGGATTATTATCTCATGGAGGAGTTCCTCACAGATCACCTGTGGCCATCACGTGCTGTGGCAGCACTGAGAAATTACTTTAATCATTACCTTTTCTACAGATAGAGTTTTCCCCAGCTCACTCTGAAGCAAGTCACTTATATAACAACATCACTGTATTTTCTGTGTTATTTTCTGCTAGATCAAGCCTTCCTGACTGCACTGAAAAGCTTCTTCCCATTTAATCTTCGTCAACATTTTACAGAGCCATTGTACAGTCACTGCTGCCAGTACCCCAGGTGCAGCAGTGCAAACTTTATGGTGGCATTTTATGCTCCCATTAACAGAGAACAAACAGACACATAGGTAATTCATTGCTAACAGCTTTACAAGGTTTGAGTTTCAGTTACAGGCCATACTCTGCTTTATTATCTGCTACTCTGGTAGGACAATAACAAATAGTTGCATGTAATAAAAGAGCAGCAGTTAACGTTTATATCCTCTTTTAAGCTAAATTTTGATCTTGAGCTCCTTGCAAACCTAAAGCTACCTTACAGATAAGAATAAGCTGACACTCCTGCTCTGTTCTGGAAAACAAACCTTTTCTGCTCTCACCTCCTTTTTGACTGCTCCTTAAAATGCTAGGATGCTTCCCTGTCTCGGGTGAAATGGCAGGTCATGTAAGGACAGAGTCTAGACTCCCTAGGTAAGATGCAGCTGTAATTCTGAATGACATTTAATGGGATGTGAACTGAAGTTACCTGAGGAGGAAAGGGCTTAGTGAAGGTCTGACCAGCATAATGAGAGATTCAAGCTCCCCAGGGAAGCAGTGGAGTCACCATCCCTGGAAATGTTCAAAACAAATGAGTGGACCTGGCAGTTTGTGATTTGGTTTAGTGGGCATGCTGGTATGAGGGCAAAGGTTGAACTTGATTTTGCAGGTCTTTTCCAACCTTAACAATTCAATGTGAGCTCTCCGGAGCCTCGCAGAAAAAAACTCATTTCACAAAACATTTATAGCAAAATCCAAGAGAAAGGGAGCCAAGGAAAAACATCTTATCTTTCATGATCAACACAATTTTGACCTTGGGTATACTGTGAAATTGGATCCAAGCATCCAGCTGGACACAGCATACATGCAGAACAGCAGCACAGACCAGTGAATGTATGGGGGTTTGGGCTGTACTGGGCTCTTCTGGGAAGCTGCAGGATGTGGAAGTTTTCACAGGCGCTTTTCACATGGTCTGAAGATTATGTGAATTTCTAATGTTTGGTGGGATATTGCCACTCTGCAAAACTAGCTACCCCTTTGAGTTGTAGTTATTGAGCACAGCAGTAGCAGTACAGGTGCACAAGGAATATGCCTGAAGGATTTTGAAAGCAAGCCTCTCCTACACCTTCCCCTCAGAGATGAGGCAAGGTCCCACCTGCTGCACAAGATCAACACACCTCCCATAGCTGTCTCAATTTAAACCATCCATTTTTCCATTTCTGACAATCATCTTAACAAAAATCTACACAAAATAAATTTTAAAAAACCCTAAAATATAACTTTCATCCAGAATAAAGCCAGGCACTCTCTTAATCAATAACTGCAATCAGTGCACTGACTATATAAAACAAAAGGTCCAGTGGGAGAACACCTCAAAAAAAACATTAAAGACACTATGAAGCCCATAGCTAGTTCTTCAGCTCCTGTATATACTAAGGCAAGAAGTATTTATGAAGTTAGACAAGTGCAAAAGATCACACACTCACAGCTGTGCCTCAGCCAGAGATGGTCAGAAAGGACCAACACCACTGGCTTGGCCCTGTGCTTTCTGCCCTTGACTAAAGGAGCATAGAGATAACCAGGGTGGAAGGTGAGGTTGATAAGACAAAGGTGGTGAAAGCACGCAGGTTTATGTACACCAGGAATGTGACAGCATCACAAAATCACTGAAGCTGGAAGTGCTCCCTGGAAATCACCTGCTCCAAACCTCCACTCAAGAAGGGATATCTAGAGCCAGTTGTCCAGAACCACATCCAGGCAGCTTTTTAATGTTTCCACTACCTCTCTGGCCACCTGCAACAGTGCTCAGTCACTTTCACAATTTAAAAAAGTGTCTCTTGACATTCACCCAAAACCTCCCATATTTCAGTTTATGCCAAATGGTTCTAGCTCTACCACTGGGCACCACTAAGAGCTTAAGAGCTTGGCTCATTACATCCTCCTTTTGTACACATTGAGAAGCTCTTCCCAAAATTTCTTCAGGCTGAAAAATCCCACTTCTTGCAGCCTTTCCATATATGTGGGATGTTCATCCATTATTTATCTGTGTGGCCACTCAGTAGCTCTCTTCAGTAACTCCATACGTCTTTTGAACTAGGAAGCCAAACTAGGATGCATGGCTGCAGGAATGGCTTTGCCAGTGCAGATGAGAAAGATCACCTGCCTGGACCTGCTGGCCATGTTTTACCCAATGGAGTACAGGAGGGGGTAACGGCCTTTGCCATAGCTGAATATAAGAGCACCAGCTGTCCCAAGGGAACTAGCAAGCACTAAAATAACCAACACCAAATGAGATCAGTAGATTCAATGTAGACCTACATGAAGATAAACAAAACAACACTAATTTTCATTTATTCTTCCTAATAAATGCATCTGAATGTTTTGCTCGTACTAATGTGCCTTTGCAAGAGCCAGGAAATGAAAAATACTGTAGTGGGAGTAGTTTGGTCCAGTACTGTTAAAGATCTACACTTTATTTCCACAGAGATTTAAACTAAATACCAAATAATCAAACCACCCTTCATAAAGTAGTTGTTCTGAGCACAGAAGAAGTAGCAGCATAACTTTTTATGGAACAAGTTTACTGCACTTTCCCCTTATTTTTCCTCTTAAGCAACTAGTAGTTCACTTGATTGACTAGAATTATCCTTTATTCATAATTCTTCACCACCATTGCCTGTAATCAAAAATTGCTTGTAGAACCGAAGTTCTTAGGAAAGATCACTAATTTTAAAGACTTGTATGTAGATTAAATTAATACCCTTGGTAAATAATTAAATTTTGCAAATGATAGCTAGAAATCCCCTAGTTTCTGGAACAGAAAGCCCTCTTACTAGAATTTCAGAGCCTAGAGACAATTCCATGCTAAGTGCAGATCTGTGGAAGCACTAACTCTTTCCTGGAACTTCTACATTACCCAGCAGTGCATTTTTCTTCTCTCTTGGTTAAAAAAAAAATGTTGGTGCTGCTCTGAAGTCCATACAGCTTCTTCATACTCATACGTTTCAGTTTCTAAATTAACAACTCCTATTATGATCAGCCACTTTTACATATACATCAAGCAAGACTGGGTCAAAGGCCACATGCATCAACCCTGAGTATTTTAATCAGAACAATATGGATCAAGGCCAATGGAAATCAGAACACTGTGGGCTTTCAGTTTCCCCTTCCCTACCTCCAAGTATGTTGAGAAGCCGTTAAAGCAGAGTATTATGATTAATCCCTGATGAAAATGTAAAGTTTAATGTCTCCTTTATAAAGGTCTTCTGCTCTAAAGTTGCTATACAGCAAGGCAAGAAAGGTCACAAAGTAACAGCCCTAAGTGCAATATGAGACTAAGGTAAGGATCACACAGGCCAGCATTGCAAGTGCTCTAGCCCTTGACAGCTTTTCCATTTTTAACAGTAGAATAGGTAAAATGGTATCCCACTAAAAAAACACTGCTGCAGAAAAATATCAACTACTTATCGGGAAAATTTTAAAGACAAACTACAAAAAAATATTTAGCTAATCTATGTAAGACAGCATTCATCAAACTTAAGGGGGTTTTCAGTAGAACGACTGAATACGGCACTTGTGTGGAGTTTGCCACACTATGTAAGGGTGAAAAAAACCAGGACACCACCCCACTTCAGTAAAGAAGAGGTTTGAGTCAGTTTTCAAATACTGGTTGTGTAGTCTGTAGGAAAACTTGGCCATTAAACTGAGTACTTGAAGTTTTATTCTTAAGCACGAATGATAAAATTAAATATGAATTGTTTAAAAGGACTTAAGGTGCAGAAACACTCTCTGTTCCCCTGGATGAAAACCAGTATTTCCCACTTTTTCCTCCTTTAAGACAGCTGCTTCATGTTTAGCTTCAGATAAAGTAAGGGGTTTGAAAGCTACTGGAAATGATATGTCAAACTACTTTGCCCCATTCTCTACCATGAAGACCACTCATTTACTGGCATCTTAATGAAACACCTATGCAACAGGTACTACAGCCACCTTTTGATATGACTCTCTCTACAGTGTACATGTGTCAACTTCAGGAAGTGGGCCTCATTTCACTAAGGGCAAAAAGGACAATATAAAATGCATTTTCCTTTACTGAAGTGGGATTGTTGATAGGAATAGCTCTTATGGGACAAACAACTGTGTACCTGAGGCAAGGGGATGAAAAATCCCCAAGGGGACAGTTATTCTATATCCACAATAGGCAGCTCAACCACACTTGCTTACCTCTTGATCAAAATAACAAAAGATTTTCTTCTTTTTAAAGGTCAGCTTGTATTGAAAATCTCTGTAAAAACCACCTGTAACAGTGCAAAGTAGTACCAAAACAAAACAGATAAATATTCTTTTTCTTTAAACTGTTAAACTTTATTATAAATTAAAATTTCTTTACAAAAAATTGCACATAATTGACCACTCTTAGGTTCTGATGCACTGGCATTTGCAAAAGTTTCTTTAATCTTCAAGTTTAATAGTCTCTGCCATGAGTCCAATGCAGAAAAGGGCAGTAAGCAACCCTCTTAGAGCCTTCAAGTGCAAGAAGCATACTTGTGGCCACGGCAGTTACACTTTCCTTAAGAGCGGCTGCTTTTGTTTTAAATCCTGTAATGAAAAAGTCTCAAAAAAGGTTTAAAAAAGGAAAAAAACCCAAAATGGACTAGTTGCTTTTTACTGTAAACACAGCCCAGTAAATTAATCCCAAACACAGATCTCTCAGGCATCAGCGAGAGTGTCAAGTGAATCAGGAACAGCAAAACAAAGAAAACAGTAAATAAAAAGAAAACGTAAAAAAATAAAGTCTGTCATTTTGATTAACTATACTTACGTAGATGACGTTATGAGAATCTGGCAGGGCCCAGAAGCAAGGCCAGACAGGGAGTTCATGTTTCCAGAGGAAGGTCATGTTAATTGTTTCCAGGTTCAAGGAAAGCAGACTGGAGACTTGATATGCTCAGCAATACTCATCTGCCTTACACAGATCCTAGGGCATGGATCAGCCTGAAGAATCATTCAACTGATTTTGGCATTTTATAGAACTTATGGCTGACCATACCCAGCGTTCAGAGATTCTTGTTTTCTGTTCTGTAAGTGTTTAAATTTAAAAGCTCATCTAGGCTGACTCCAACCTCTTGGCACTTGGAAACTAGTTTTCTCAGGTTATCAGTTTTACCTCCTCCTGATGCTTCAAACAAGAGTTGCTGAAAGAGATGGGGAAGCAGATATAAGATTTAGCCAGAGCCTGAGCATCACCACATCTATGGATATGGGATATGCAGAGAATTTATATGAAACCTCAAACTTAATCATAACGAGAAAACATTACATCTTTCCACAGTGTTGCACATAGAGGTAACTTCTGAAGGGCTCTCTGATATAAATGATGGACCTGTAAAACAAAGGCAAGTATTAAAAGTCAGCACAATTTCATGCACTCAAAATGAATTATTTGAAGCACAAAAATCTCTTGCAATAATTTTTTTAATAGTTTTGAAGTCAAGCATTAAACTGGTACTAAAAGCAAAGGCAAATTTATATCTGACCTTAATTCTGACCCTTGTATGAATATGATTAGTTACATGAGGACCTGCTATTTTTCTTCACAAGATTCTTGCCTCATTCATTGCACAGGATGGAACACATTCAGGGAATGAAGCAGCTTACTGAGTATTTCTTTCACCACTCAATATGTAGTCTCAACTCTTATTTATTGCATATCATCACAATCCTGCAATGAAAATAACTGTTTCATGGGCTTTTTTTCCTTCAGCATCTATCTATCTACGCTTCAACAATCAGTATGAGTCTTTGCAACTCTCAAAAAAAATGGTTTTGCCATTTTACGGTTCAAAATAGAGGACTGAAATATTTAATACCAGTACTTACTCAAGTGTCCTTCAACTACTGGTATCTTAAGTCCCAACTTCAATCAGAGTCACTAGGGGAGGTATTTGTTGGCATTTTAAATACTTGTACCCATTTTCATATTCTTTTAACAAACCTTTACATGACCTCTGAAGGAAATAAATGACAGGTTCTCCAGGAACAGGAAATCCAGAATCTGAACCACAATTCAATTTTAAACCAAGATCCTACTTGTTTACTAGAAAATCCAGTTATCTGGAACAATCACTGATTTGTGTAAACAGTTTTAAGTGCTCACTACATCCCAGACCAAAACCCCCACAAAAACCCAACTGCACTGTGTGTGACTACTTAAGTGATTTTACCATATACAGTATAATTAGTGAGGTGGTTGCAGAAGAAAACCACAAGATTTCTTCTGGGTGTAATCCAGCTACAGTGTTTCATATATGCCTTCATTTTAATTGGTTCATTTTCTTTAAGGGCCCTCTTTTTATGCATTTGACATATATTTTTCTAACCAAACAAATCAGAGCTCTTTTCAGTCACCAGCCTTACTACAGGCAGTGTTTTAAGATGTAGTCCATCTAATACAATGACTGAAGCAGGGATCTGTGATTAATTACAGATTACACCAAACCATCAACACAGAGACAGAATTAAGGTTGAATAGGCAATCCAGCCTTTGATATCTCCTGACTTTGAGTTATTTGATCTAACAAACAAAGTAATTCTGCTTAGGGGATGTTCTTCTTAAACATTCTAGGAGACCACAGAAAAGGAAAGAAAACATTTAGTATGTGAGTCTGACAACAGCCATGCTACCCTCTATGGATAAGTTAAAGCTTTAATATCGATTCAGAAGACCACTGACAAAAAAGGAGGATGCTAAGAGTAAGTCACTATTAAGATGACACAAAACCAAATACAGCAGAGAAGTAGCTCAAATACCACAAACAAGAGTTGAATCACAAATCCAGGGCCTCATGACAGCCCCCACCCTCAAATACACAGCATTTTTTCACAGGTGGAAGAGTATTTTGAAGGTGACAGCAACAATACCAGGAAGGTAATTCTACTTGAAAAGTGATGCAGTTGCTGTGCCAAAAAACCCATTTTGAGTTTCTACACAGAGTGATATTTCCCTACTCTAAGTACTAGTAAGTAAACCTATTATATTGGAAAAAAGGAGCTGGACTCTTGTGTGTGGTCAGGAACCATGGAAACTCTTTTCGTACACTAGTTTGGCAGACCCCCACCCTTCCAACTACTTCACAGAACCAAAGAATGGTTCGGGTTGGAAGGGATCTTACAGATCATCTAGATAACAAACCCCCTGCCATAGGCAGAGACATCTTCCACTGAACTAGATCAGGTTGCTCAAAACCCCACACAGTCTGGCCTAGAAACCTGAAAGCAATCTACAACTTCTCTGGGCAACCTGTTCGTGTCTCACCACTTCAAAATAAAGCTGTTTTTTCTAATCTATCCAATCTATCTCTCAGTTTGAAGCTATTCCCTCTCACCCTAGTATGACATGCCCTTGCAAAAAGTTTCTCTCCAGCTCTCTTGTCCACTTGTAAAGACAGTCATTATCATCTTCCAGCATGAGTCTTGCTTCCCTCTGCTAGAACTTAAAATACAACAATCTCCTCCAGGTAAAAAGCAAAACAAATGGGAGAAGAATACAGCCTTCCCAGTATGGGGAAGATACACAGAAAGAGCATGCACTCGTTATATAATCCATTCTACCTCACTTGTCAAAAACATTTCTCACACCTGAGGCACACGTTTTGGTGTGTATAAACAAGAGTATTTCAACTAACTAGGAATCTTGGGTTTACAAGATTATCATTGCTTTGGATAAAGCCAAGGAATGAGAATTTTTACAGAATTTCATAATTACTCATTTTAGTACACTGTGTTGACTTACTTCTCTTTGTCCCATTAGAAAGCATTCGGCAGCAATGGCTCTGAGGAAAAGAAATATATAAAAACATTTATTCTTGAATTATTTTAAATGCCATTAATGGCAGAATACTGACTGTGGAATGGAATTACTAATTCCTTGACAAGAAACTAACTTCCAATGAGATTAATCTATTGTGAAAATAGAAAAATAGCCATTTTTTAAAAACAACCTTACATGAGCAAGACATTTCAGTGGTTCCCCATTATGAACAAACACTGAAGAAAAAGATCAGTTCAGCATCACTGGATAATGGAGAATACTGCTATTGTGATATATAAAGGGGAGGGGTAGAGAGGGGGAGACAGAAGTCAATAGTTGAATTTTAAAAGGCAACTTGTAAACATATAATTCATATTTATCTGCATAATATCCATTCACTCAAGTTTCTCCAAGAGGGAAATTTCATTTCTCGTTTTAAAGAAGTGACAGTACCTCTGTCTGCTGTAACGAAGTTACTCTCAAAATAAGCTTATGAACCTCCGAGTACAAGCCCAATTAGAAGGACATTTCAGATTTACCTTTGTGAAGTAAACCTTACAAACAAAAGCAATAGCTATGAAAACAGATGTATGACTGTTGCATTACATTTTCCAGATGGCCAGGCAAGTTGGGATATTATATGTAAACATCTTGGCTTGTAGTTTCAGAATCTGAACATTGCTCTCCTCCCAGTATCGCAGAAGCAGTCTGTAAAAGGCATTCATGAGAAAGGACCAGTGCTCTAATCACTTGGAATAGAAAAGCTATCCAAAGACAGAAACACATTACACAAAATACATTATACCTAATCTGAGTCAAAAGTTACAAGTAGGAAAAAGCCCAAGCCACCATATACAAATTTGATATTTTCCTAAGAACAAAACAAGACAGACTTTCAGAGAATAACTAAGAAGTGTGAAATCAGAGAGAAAACATGATCTTGGCATATTATAAGTGGATTCGCTTCTAGCATGCACAAGGTAACTACACATTTGAAAAGAGACAAATTGGTTTTATAGTAATGGGGCTAGGGATAATATTCAGTCAGTTCTGCTCACCCATTTCATGCAGTATCAACACTGTCTAAGGGAGCTGCAAGTTCCATCTAGACAGAATCGCAACTTGGTTTAAAATGAAGCCTTCAACTTCATGTGCTAAAGGCAGGTGTGTCACACTCTCCCCATGCCCACAACCACACGTGAGCCTTGCTTTGAGTTCTTTGGGGTCACTGTTGATGATGAACAGTGTTTTGGGACTTCTCAATATTGCTCAAATATTCATGTGTTCAGTGCACCTGAACACAGTAAAATATGGACTCTCATCCTGGCAGAGCACATTTTGAAACACTGTTAAGAACCAGTGTAATGCTTACACTAACTGGTCCAGATTTCCTTTAAATTATGATGTATCATTGCTAAATAAATGTCAAATTAAGCCTTAAGCTAGCACTGTTATAGACTGGTATATCCATTTTTATCTGTTCTGGAACTATACTTGTAATAGATCACCAAGTAACAACAAGATTTTAATATATATCTGATGTTTCTCTACCCACTTGAAATTTTGACCATTTGAAGTCATCATGTACAATGCAGAGTTAATTTCTGTATAATTATAACCTGTCTGTAGATAGAAGAGAACATTGTCAAATCTAAGATTGAGGTGATGTCAGAAGGCACAATATGCCTCAAGCAACATGCAAAAATAGAGGAATAGTTTTACTTCTGTAGTAGAAAGCAAATCATGCATGTCTTGCACAAAAAACAATAGTTATGTTAATCACCTGCCTTAATTGAAAGTATTTTTACATACCTCAGTGCAAGTCCAGGATTAGTAGGCATGGTAGAACAAAACCGTTCCAAGGTTTTGGAATGCTGAGATTTTGGAATGCAGCTCAAATAAAAAAGAATTACCTGCAGAATTTGAATTATAAACATTAATCCACTTTATAGACTTATTCTGCTAAGAATAAAGGTATGACAAACTATGAACACTATGACTAAAATGAGTTGCCACCTTCAAACCTTATCCCTCAAGAACACATAAATCAATTTGAATAATATGAATTTAGTGTCAAGTTGCTAACACCACCTATTTTAGTCCTTCTAGCCTGCATTTAATACATAAAGAAAAATGCACTGCTTGGTAGCAAAATGGGATCCAAGATTTCTGCAAGCTTTATTCTGTCTGTGTAAGTGCTCAACTTTTTCCTCCTACTTCATTTCTTCTGTTTCTCAACCGTTATAAACTCTATGATCAAAACTCTTTCTATCTGCAGACTCCTCTTGTATAACCATATCTTCCTTCCCTCACCAATTTTCTCTTTTCTCTAGAAAAAGATCTTTTTTCATTACCATGTCAAAGTTTATCTTTGCATTACAGGAGCTTTATTTGAAAAGGTCACTGCTAGATACTCTTCTGCTCAAAACACTACTACACTCAGACACTTCCTCCTTTTTCTAGCTCTCAGTGTTCATATACTGGTGCTGGACTTGAACAAATAGATTACAGGTACGTGCTAACAGGTCATCAGCCACTTTGTTTAACTAAAACTGTCCACAGACACATTTTTACCTTATTATGAAACTCATAATTGGTCCAATAATCAGCAGTACTAAATGGAATTGGATATTGTGTGGGGACTGTCACCAGACATCTGTTCACTAGATCAGTAAAAAGCTTGAATTCTTGAACTTTGTTGCTGGATTCAACAACTTTGCTATTGAGAAAAACAAGGTAACTGGAAGAAAAAAAAAAGAAAAAAGATGGTTCTGGTAGTGTTCATTTAATAGTTGAGATTAATTAACTTTCTTCCCTTAAGAACTTACTCCAACCAAATGTTCTGAACAGTTTCCTGCTGCATCACTGCCCCCAGAGCTGCTTCATAAGCATCCAGTGCTTCACCAACACTTGCATGAAGAGACTGGCACAAACTGTTTATAATAAAAAGATAAAAACTGTTGTGTGTAATAATGACACAATTAAGAATTTCCCATTCTCAGATGCAACAAAAAAAACCAGTGTTTTCAGCTTAACTGTATCATGGACTAATTTATCAGTGAATTTATTAAAATGGGTAAGTCTCAAAAGTGGGTAACAAGGAATAATAAAACAACCATGAAGTTTGAAATACAACCCTTAAAAATAAATATTACAAACTGTCTTCTACTCCTGTAAAGTACCCTTTACTAATACTAATAGGAATGCTCTAATTGCTACAGAATATGGAGACAAGTCTTGAGTTTCCATTTCAAGAGCTCCAGAACAATACATTTTGAAGTCCAATTAAAGCCACTTGAGAAATACTATCAGGCTCTGGCAACAAAGTTAGTATTTTGAAACAAGTATTACCAGGATCGGGGGTAGAAACATACTGATTGTGTCAGAGGGAAAAAAAAACCTGACAAGAAAGATCAAAAAAACCCCCCTTAATTTTCTTCAACAGTTTCTCAAAGAAACATACAGTTAGACCAACACAGAAGACCTAATCAAAGACAGGAGCAGACACATTCTTAGATCAAGACACATGAAAACTCCGTATTTCAAAGTGTAACATAAGAATGAAAAAAAAATTAAGGCTTGCAGTAAGTAATGAGGGGGAAAATCTAACAACCTCATAAAGAAGGAGTACATAGAAATATAAAAAGACAGGCCTGACCTTGCTACCCAGCCCTCCTGACTAAAGTTACAGAATCTGTGGGTGATTCTACTCCTGTTTCCCCAGGAATTATTAACTAAATCACCTATTTGCTACTCTTTCTAAAATAGTGTGTGCATGCATTTGTTTGCAAGCACACACACATGGTACACACAAATGATCTTTCGAAGTAAAACATCATTACAAGACCCTTAAGGCTTTGCAGATTTCAATCTATTTTTAGTTGGTAAAAGTGAACTTTTATGGTTTTGGTCCTCCATACCTGAAGAAAGGTAATACAGATACACAGGCCCAGGTACCTAGACACTTACTGCAGCAAAACTCAGCATGAGAAACACTCAATTATTAGCTCTGAAACTAATTTAGGTACTTATTTCAAGAACATTTATTTTCCCTCCTAGAAGAAGGTGCTAAAATACAGGAGAATCTGAGCTTAAGTCAGCATAGTTTATGACTAAATACTGACCTAAAGTGTCTTAGTAACAACACTTCTACTGTGTGAGCGCCAAACCCAAAACTGAGCTTGTCAAGAGATATTTTGTTAAAAATCAAAATTAAGAAGTATTTAAGTTGACAGTAATAGACAATGCAAAAAAAAATCCCATAAAGATAACCTTTAAATAAGGTTTTGATCAAATTTTCTTGAAAACTATACATTTTACCTATAAGTTGTCCACCAATTACAAACAATAAGCAATAGTGTTGAAGTTCTGAGGATTTTCGCTCAGTATGCGAAGCAATATCATCCTTGCCCTTTTACTTATCTGAAAAGCCAAATAGCTACTTGTGAAGACTGACAAACCCAGACCATGAAATGGTAAACTTAAATAGTGTAAGTCAGCACCTCAGTAACCACAGTTAAGTAAGTGGTGTAAGTTACAGACAGCTAATAATGTGGTCTCTGGCAATCCTGTATACTGCTGCTATCAAAAGGAATGATGGAAGAAATAGAAAAACAAAAGAAAAAAGATTGTGTATACATGACAAAGACATGCTCCTTTACAACCTCTCGTGGAGGAATAGGTCACTCTCCTGCATTACTTTGCTGTGGAGCTTCTCCATGAACAGCTAAAACAATGAGTCAAGGAACTGGGGAGATCAGGACTAAGCAGAATGGAAACTTTTATAAAGTAAAGCTATTGTAAAATAAAAGAGAGACAACTGAAAACCAAGAGAAAGAAAAACACTACTAGTAGCAGCAACCTAAACCAGAAGTAAAACAAGCAAAAACCATTTTGAGATGAACACATCTATTACCATTCCTATAGATCAGAATTTCTGAAAGATTTCTCAAGTGGAAAATTTAAGCTGACATGCAACTCAGTTTCATAAAATTATCTCCATTGTGCAGCAGGCCAGAATGTTCTCTAAGGACTGGCCAATCATTTATTCAGAGAATCCAAAGTGATACACCCTTAGGCAAGTAATGAATACTCTGCTTTTGAAAA
This sequence comes from Camarhynchus parvulus, assembly GCF_901933205.1. Taxonomy (NCBI): domain Eukaryota; kingdom Metazoa; phylum Chordata; class Aves; order Passeriformes; family Thraupidae; genus Camarhynchus; species Camarhynchus parvulus. The sequence goes on along the minus strand of NC_044586.1, from coordinate 35,202,347 downwards.
TGTAATTTTACTCAGACACAATAGCTGTTTCTCAGAAATTCCTGGGAAAATCTCACCAGTAGATCTGCCACAGATATGGGATTTGCTGGTTAACAACATCATCTGTAAGATGTTCTTTATAGAGAGGTGATGTAAATTCAATTGGCATTGGAAAATTCAAGAGATATCTACAAGAGAAAAAAGTAGTAGTAAACAAGAATAGCCTTCTACGTGGAAGAATCCTATGTAGGTGTAACATTCAGTTATGAATGTTATAGTTCATGAAAAATACTAAAAAAATGCACTTCTCCTAGATTTCAGTTTAATTCTACCCAGATAAAATCTGTACAGAAAGTATTTCACAGAAATATAGAAATAATTAATAAAGAAAGCATTCACTCTTTCATTATATACAAAGTTAAATGTTGCCTTATATGACAGACTCTCCTCTTCCTTCATAAAATGCATCAAGTACTAAACAAATGTAAGCAAGAAAAAAATCTGACACCTAACTTATAGATAAAAACATTTCAAAAGCTCATCTGAGTAAGCTTTAGTATGGAAAACTTTTGCTTTGAAGACCTTCACAGGCATCATAGGGAACGTGCAGATTTCAAAACTTCTGTCTTTCAACTAGGTGCTAAATTCCAGGGGAAAATCATCAGGCTACATATGAAACTTGTATCTTCTCAACAATAATCTAATTAATAACATGCTGGACCTCTTGATGGAGGTCTTTCTCAAGTGCCTAAACAGTGTTATTTTAGATATGTAATTTTAGACACCTAGCTTTAGGGGGGAAAAAAAACCAAAACCAACTTTGGTATATATATGATTGATTTTCATTACCCAAATCCAGACCCTCAACATTTTTGCTGTTTTATTTTTAGATATTCATGGTTCTACAAATTAGTGCCTATGCAAAAACAAGTGTAAACCTTATGCCAAATCACTATTCACTGAAGTTTTGGCAAAACATGCCATGCTAAAAAACAAGAGTTTAGAAGTTCTAGATAACCATGCAATTCAAGAAAATGCCAATGTTTCCAAAATTTAAATTAAAATATTATTCTAAACGTACCTTAAAAGATCCATGGGACCATGCTCTTGGCATGTATTCTCAAAGAAAGCTGCCACGAAATCTTGCAACAGTGGAAGAATACTGCTTGACCTTTCCTTTTTTGTTGTTTGGGGTTTTTTTTAAATGAAAAAAAAATCAAACATCAACCTGAATATGATGATACTAATAGAAGCAAACATCAACCTGAATATGATAAGACTAATATAAGCAAAATAAATTACAAGTGGTGTGTTTATCTCTGCAATGCTCCATTGTCTTCATTATCTCACAAATGAAGTTTAAATGGGGCTGTCAGCAGTAGAAAGAAGCTGAAAAAATATTACAGAGTGTGCTTTTACTTTCTGTAATTCTTGCTTAACAATATTACTAATACTGAATTAGAACAACACCAATTATAAATCTATGGTTTTATGTAATTGCTAAGATTATATTTTATCATGTCACTTGTCTTGCCAATTATAGTTTTCCTATTTATAGGAAGGCATACTAGACATTACAAAAATACCACTAAGTTGAATCAATTTTTTAAGATTTTTAAACACACTAAGCCTAAACTTTGCAGAGCTAGCAGACCAGTGAGTAAGTTTTGAAGCGGAGTATTACCTGTGAAACAAGAAATTTACACAACCGATAAAAAATTTCTGCATTCTGAGGATTCTTCTCAAAAGCTCCCATCCACACCTTGTGGGCATTTTCACTCTGCTTCATCTGCAAATACAAGGTGGCCAAACTCTCCAAGAGCTGACAGTTGTTAGGGCAGAGCTCCAATAAAGACTTACAAAGTTCTGCAGCAGACTCCCACCTTAAAAAAACAGTAAAAGTTAAGTTTAACAAAAAAAAAAAAAAAAAAAGTCGAGTACTCCAGTTAAGAATGTCTTGAAACAACTTACCTTTCAAGAAGTTTCAGCAAAGCTATCATGTTCCTATAGAGAGGAAAGCAGGTAACTACTCTTTTGTCAGCCTCAAGGCTTTCATCAGTACATGTTTTGACTGCATCTACAAAACAAAAGTAAAAAACAAAGCCTTTACACCTGAAACTGTGTCAAAGTTACGTGAAGCCTTAACATAATAAAATGTTTCCTGGAACATAAGGAAAATACATAAGTGTAAGAAGAGATTTCTGAGAGTGCTTTTTTTGCAAATTCTTAGAAATACATGATCATCTTTGGAAAAGCTCTCATTACTTATCACCACAGTGCAAAGACAAAGCTTTCAGTTTCATCTCCTAGTCCTTTTAAAAATAGGAACCATCCTACCAATGAAACATTAAAGCAATGTTACAGACAGCAGTATATCCCTAGATTTAAAATCACATTCCAAGATTTTCAGCGTAGCTGCTGAAAGCTATTGAGGCGAAAGCTAAGGCAGGATATTCTTTTTCTCCTCAGCATAACAAAAAGTCATCCAACAATGAACACCCCATTACCACAGCTAGACTGCCTTCACTCACACACCTGGGCTACTGCATTAATCCTGGAGTATTTCAACACTGCATTACCAACAGCAGCATAGATATTCTCAGTTGCAACTTCATACTGCTGCTGGCTAACCACTAAATACTGACATTTAGAAATACTATATAACAGTATTTGTCTGCTACTATGAAGTCTACCTCTGGCAGCACTACCATAAGCTAAGAACTCAATTTCTTCTATTTTTCATTTTAAACAAATTATTCAATTTACCTGAACTGTGAATTAAGATAAACAAATGCATTGTTCTGTCTCTTAAGGAAATACACTAATATTCCAGGAAAGTAACTTCCCAATACACATATCCTACCTGAGGGGAAAAAGGGTAAGAAAGAATGACAGCTGAACTTTGGTTTTATGCTTGCATAAGCCCAAGAAAACTAGCAATGTCATACAATCACAAGCCACTGACTGATCTTTTTCTCTGAACTATCATATTCTACCAAGATAAAGCTGAGCTGAAACTACAGATGAAAAACTCAAGAGTGTTGGTTAAGCACACAAGAACGTGCATTTTCCTCACTATTACGGTTAAATCAAAATGCAATGCTCACTGGATTAACTGAATGGCTTAACATAGTCATCAACACTGACTTGAAATTCTGAAGTTGAATAATACTTTTGAATTACAACATGTGAAGAATGTATTAAGTATTTATCACCTTAATCTTACCTTCAAATATAGCTAGAAGTGTATCAGGATCAGTCTTCACATCTTGAACTGTCTGCCATGGTATTAAAAATGGCTCTTTGTGCACAATCCTTGAAGGACTGACATTGGCTGGATCATACAACTTGACTGGGAGAACACCAAATTCAATTAGATGTACGTAAGCCAGCCAAGCCAAGCAACGGTCACTCGCAGTAAGGTGTTCTGATATCATCTTTTCATTTGCTGATTTTAAAGCATTCTGTAAAGGTTGAAAGAAATACATTACATTTCAGCCAAAGAGTCTAAGATTTAAGAACAGGAAAAGAAAACAGGAAGAGTAGGTTTTAATATTCTCAAAACTTTTCCAGAGAGCAGACAGGAACTAATTCTTTATGTAAATCAGAATCATATTCAGCTTATGTGAATGCATGGTTATTCAAATTATGCACAGTTTGTAGTAAAAGGTTCAAGAAAAACCACAGAAGATTGCTATTGCAAAAAGTGAATAGACACTTTGAAAACACACATCTCCGAACATGTGTTCATTCCACTTTCCTGTTTTATTCTCCTATTGCTTCCAGTTCCATAAGAAGTAATACAGTAGCCCTAGATACAACTCACCTACAACCTGGATTCAACTTGCTATATCCTACTAGGTCTTGTGCATTTGGGGTTGTTTGTTTGGCTTGGGGTTTTTTTATTGAATTCTTGTTATAAAACTACTAAGTTTCAACTATTAAAGTCCACCATCTCTAGACATGTTTTAAAAATGTTTTGGAAACCTCACTGAGAACAAGGATACTACTTGAAATTTTTCTACTAGTCATATGCAAAGATAGAATAGTCCAGTTAGTCTAGCAGATACTAAATAAAATAATTAGGGCATGCAATTAAATAAAGTCTAAACACAATTTCTTTCTAAAACACAACAGAACCTCATGACTAGCAACATGTCAACATTTTCTGGACAAACACAGTATGATCAAAGAACATATTTTTCAACAGAATGAATATACTTGCAAATTTATGCAAAATTCAGCAGAACACAAGTTGGTGAAAACTGGTGTTTCAAAAGCATTTCACTTAATACTTGAAAAATAAGTCCACAAAATACTTGAAAAAATTTGCTTTCAAGTTTTCCAATACACACTGCTATTTACACTGAAGTAGCAGTTACTTCAAAATTATTCTCTCTGAAATACAATTAAATAATCTCTTGCCAAGCCATTCTTTTGAATACACATTTCAGATTAATTTGGAAAAAAAAAAGTTTGACTTTGTGACGATGCTTTGAAGAAAGGTGAGGGTAACCAACCAGTGTAATTTTCCCTGGATTTCCATGTTGATTTCACACAAATAGTTTTTTCTCCAGAGCCCTGCTCTTTTTATGCATTCAGATTTACATTTCTCAGTACATTTGGGGAAAGCCAGCACAGCATTGTGCTTTCTCATTCCAACTGGAGCCAGACAAAAGCCTGAGGTTCTCAAACTCTGAGGGCAGTGACAGACAGCAGCAAGCAACAGGTGGCACCTACTGGCAGGAATGAAACAACCTGCAACTGAAAGGACAGAGCTCCCAATTCGGGAGAGGGTGGTGTCCATTTTTCACCCTCAGCCACCACTTTTATCATCAACACAAGAGTTAACAGTCACCTAAATTACTTCTACAGTCATAGTTCTGGCCTGAGATAACTCAATGACTTCAGAGTTGACAGGAGCAATAAAATCTAATCTAACAGTCTCCAGATTTTAGAGTAGGGCAATACTGTTAGGTAACTACTATGTTCTTTCCCAAGAACTAATGGTTTGATAATTTCTGTAGCAATTTTGAATACCTGAGGCAATACTCTCAGACCTTTCACTGCAAAAACCTGATCTATGGTTTACAAGAAACCAAAAAATAAAGTATCTTTACTTTTTGGGGAATTATTTTGAGACCTAATAGTCTAGGCTACTAGCTACATGAACAAAAAAAAGTAGGCAACAAAACCCTCAAAGCTATACCCCGCTTTTAAAATGGCATCATAGCTCAAAGCAGAAGCCTCTACTTGTTGAAGAGATTCTCCCAAAGGAAGGCACAGTTCCACTAAAGTTCAAACTACCACAGTCACACTCATTAAAAAGGTGAAAACACTCCTGGGGCGGTAACTTGGAAGTTACCTGCAGCAGAACAAGAGCATTCTGATGTCTTCCTGTAAACAGGCTTAAATGAACCCTGTAGAGGAGAGTCTCCAGCAACTGAAAGGACACAAGATTTGGATTTTCTCCTCCTCCTGTCACTTCCATTAGGAACTGTAGCATCCTCCCACATACATAGTCTTTTCCATCAAAGGAATTCTCCAAATTCAAAAACTAGAAAGAAATAAATAGTAACAACAACCAGAATACAAGTAAAGCTTCTAGGTTAAGGTTTAAAAATCACACAGATCACGAACTTCAAATAATGCCTTGTGCTATCTTATCACATCGAATTTTCATATTAAACCTCAAAAGATACCACTTGAAATAGTACAAGAACATCCATGTTTTGTAATCAAGTTAACATATTGATTTTAAATAACTTTTATTACCAGAGGAAAACTCGTGATTTCTACAAATAACCTGCAAGAACCTGAATAGTTTCATTTTCAACTTTTGAGTTTTCAAAAACAGTGCTTTTCATTTGACACTTTCCCTGTCACGCCCGCTGACTTTATAGAGTAGAAAACACACACTTAGAGGAATGTTTAAAATATACTTTGGAATTTTTACTTACTGTCCACCAAATTTGATAAGAGGGAGCATATTCCACTGCTGTTTCACACATTTCCTGTATCTCCTCCTTGGTTCCTCTTTTTGAGAAAAGTCTGAGGTAATGACACCAGATTTCAGGATTTTCTTTGTTGCTCTCCAGGGCTCGAGCCAAAACATTTAAGGTAGAATCTAAACACTCAGATGATGAGCTGTAAAAATTAAATATTGATAAAGGACTCACATCAGCTGTGTTGGTATTGTGACTTCCACAGTATCAAATATGAAAATGCATGCTTTTAATTAGAATGGAAGTCACACACAGTTATCTTTTCTTACATGTTGTCCCTTACTATCAAAGTTTCAAAGCTTCAGCAAGTTTTCAAGTTTCAGCAGTTAGGAGGTAAAATTGTTATAGCGCACAGAAATAAGTATGCTATGAAGATTGCAAATTCAAATAGAAGAGTCCAAATCAACTGAAAATTGCTTAGATTGATCTCTAAGCAAAGTTCTCAAGCTGCAAGGATATAAAGGCATTTACATCATATAGGCTTAAGAACTTAAGTAGATACTTCAGAGGTGTAGTAAAAGCAAGTTATATTTTTGTTAAATATTTAATTTACTTTCTACAGTCATTATATGTAAGCCTTTATTTCAGCATATCATACAGGTTCTATCTCTAAGACATGGAAAAAATTGAAATTTTATTTTTGAAATAAAAAAAGTCATGAGATGATACCCACCAAGTAATATAAAATTAGCTGCAATAACTGACTATACTGCAAGCCACAGAGACAAGCTTTAATTCATAAATACATCTTCCATAAGACCACGGAATGCTTCTGAGGTCACACTTATTCTGAAAACATCTTTAGAAATTATTTTGCATGGACATTTATGAGAAGAAATACACAAGTCTCAAAAAAAACCCCTAACACAGTTAACCATGCAAAAGTCTGAAGCTTTCCCAATCCCACTACTTTCACCTACTAGAGCAGACAAGTTTCTTCAGAGTACTGAGGAAGTAGGAGTGGGAGAGGTGGCTGTTTTAAGAAAAGGATCCATATCTTCCACTAGGGTTTCTCTCTTCTTTTCTTGATTGTTTCCCAAGTACACTTACATTTAGAAGGCATGCTCTTCTCACGCTGCTACTTGCCAGTAATATTTTAATTATTGGCCTTCCCAGTTCTACCCTTTCTATTGTTCAGGCACCTACTGATACAGTTAAACTGATTTTTTCCTAATTTCCCACTATCCACAGTTTAAACAAGGCTTTTAAAGCAGAGCTGCTCCTCTCCATTCCCCTTGCTTCCTGCTACCGTTGCTCAACTGCACCTCACTATTAAAATTGAAGTCAATCACCATAATGGATGAAACCATCATGACAGAATTCCTATCCAAATGATTTGATTGTCAATAGAAACATGGCATCCTGCAGCATAATTTTAAGGAAGAGAAGTTAGAAAAACTCAGGAAACTGAAATTTTAAAAAAATACCACAAAATAAGAAACCAAGTCCTCAACTGGATGATTTCTACAGGCATAAAACCAACTATCAAAACTGTCCTTGTAAGAAAGATGGCTGATGAAAGTAATTTCAAAAATTATTCCAACCATTCAGTCCATAGGGGAGAATGATTTGAGTTCGCTGGCCCACTTTTACTGCTGGAAGTACAACATTCCACTGTAATCTTAACACAGAGCACTTTTCAAACATGAACAATTACTTCTCCCCCACTACTTTCCATCAGCTTCCATTCTGAAAAAGAACCTACCCAAAGATAAACCATCAGTGTAATTTATTACTCATATAATGTACTAAATATAATCTATTTTTTAACCTGCTTAAAGTAATGCATTTTTTGTGGTATTGTTGAAGAAAGTTCTTTCACATCAAATAGGAAACTTGATCATAGCAGCAAGGGCAAAAGTAGCAACGTCTCAAATGTAACAGACATACCCTTCATTTTGATTCAAGTATTTATATGCAAGTTTAATCCAAAGCTGTACATCACAGGGGTTTTCTTGGACACTCGCTTCCAAGTTGGAAATGTCATCAGTCTCACTTGTAAAATACCGGACATCATCTGGAGTCACCACAGTATCAAGCACTGGAACTCTTTTTTTATGTTCTGTGGGATGGGCTGTAAATAACACACAATTTTTTTAAAAAGAAAATTTCTTTTTTAAAACAGTAGTGACCAGTAACTCTCACAAGAGGTGGCATTTACATATTTCAAGTATATCCATTGATCACAACTAAATAGCATTATCTCAGCACTCTTCAAACTGTATTGTCTCTAGAGACCTGGTTATATTCCAAATGTGAAGGAATGAAAGAATTAGCAGTAAAGGCTGCCTTGATCAACAGACACCAACTAAGGCAGTTCATCAGGCAGCATCAGGAACTGAACATATTTGACAAAGAAAAATCTAATCTCAATTCTGAGCCTCAAAAAATCCTTTTTAGAGATTTGCTAACAAATCCTGAAGCTCCTACCTGCAAGAGTCACATGTGAAATGCTATCAGGTTACTGATGCTCTAGCAGCTTCCAAGTTTGAAATGCTTGCTTAACCACAGCTTTTTTTAACTCCTGATCTCACACCAAATACAAATTCTGTACAAATGGAAGGTAACTGAACACTCACATTTTACTATTTAAAGTTCAGGGGGAGGGGGAAGGAGAAAGCAGGGCTGCTGAAGCAAAATAAAACTTTTTTAAAATCCTAATGGTATATGGGCAATGCTGAAACGTTTTAGGGAAACAGTTCCTTATGCTCCTTTTAAGAACAGGTAATTAGATATTCCACCCTAACTTCCAGTCACATTAAAAAAAATCTAATAGAATTACAAGTGTAGGTCAACCTTTACCCAAAAATCTATGCAAAATAAAGTCTGCATACAGGAAGTATAAAGTAAAGAAAACTATTAAAAGCACTGGTTTTCTCAAAAAACCCTTTAAAAATCAAGTGTTAGAAAGAGGTGGGTAGGTGGGTGGGTTTTTTCCTCTAGTACTCATTTAAAGGGTGCCACACATCCAGATTACCATATTTAATAGGTCCAAACTGTTCCTCTTCACTGCTGCTACTGTCTAACAGAGGTTTTCTCCAGTACTTTGGCCTCCACTTCCTTTTCTCTTTCCAAGTTGTATGTGGAGGTGCTGTAAACAAAGCAGTAAAAATTCTTTCACTTTTCTGTATTCAAGAGTAAAGTATTTTTCCTAATAAGGATTTTAGATAAAAAGATTCCGTGAGTTCGACAGAAGTGCATAAATTTCAATACTACTTACTTTAAAATTATTCCACTTAAGTGCATAAATTCTACAAAGGGAACTCCAAAACTATTGTATTATTGCCTTAAACTCTGCAGACTTTGTTACCGTAGTCAGAATTTATAATACTGAGATAAATAAATTATATTAAAATATATTCTTGGTTTACAAAATCATCAAGGCACTTACATAGTTTTTACCCATTTATATATATTGTATTTAATCCAACAAGCTACTTACTGTGACTTTTACTCTCATTGACATTGCTGGCTAGAAGAACAGCCATCTGATCTACTGACATACGATCTCGGTTTATACCAAAAAGTTTTTCAACATATTTTTCTGAAACAAGAATATGTGCAGCTTAGGTAAGCATCTAGATTAAACAATTAAGTAACTTAACAGCAATTTAACCCAATCTATGATAAATTTATGAAATATGACTGCTTTAAGAGGCACGGTAATTTAACACACTAGCACAAAAAAATGAAAAATAAGCAAGTTCTGTTTGACAACTTGCCTATATGGCAAAGGCATTGTTATAAAATTCCAGCTCCACTGAAACAGGTCAGTCCAGTAGTTACAGAAAGAACCGAGGAAGGAGAGAGGTAAAGATTCCATGCTCACTGCTCCCCAACGCCCTGAATCCCAGCAATACTTTTTTTGAATGAAATGTTCCTTAGACCAGTGATTCTTTTCTTTCTGTAAGACACCAATGTAACTACCAACTACAAAGGACTGAAATGGACAACTGAAGAATCTTCATATAGCTGTATCTTATATACAGCTTCACATCAAAGTTCTTGCACCTAGAGCTTTCAATGAAACTCATTCCCTTCAGAAAATAATTTTTAGATACAAAAGAGAACAAAAGACTCAACCTGTGGCAGCGCTGATTTCCTCATCAGTGCTTTTTTCTGAACAGCCAATCAGTTCTAAATTGTAAGACAGAATATCCTGAAAGAGCTGCTTACGGCTAAGAGTGCAATCTTTCATGTGCTGCCTAAAACAAATAAATAAGCAATTAATACATTTATCATAGCAACAAATTATTAAGAAAGTTTTAGTACACACTTGGGTGAGGCATAAAGAAAACAATACCCACAGAAAAAGTACTGTTTGCTTTGAAAGTTGGTTAAATAAAAATTGGTTAAATGTATTTCTACATTTAACTTTTCTAAACTTTTCTTTCTAGTCTTTTTCTAAACTTAAGCCTACAGCACAGTATTTAGAACTTCCCAGTTCAAATAACGTAATAATAAGAATTAGATATCACTTTATATCTTAAAGAGTCAAACAATGGTCTGATGACAGCAACTAAAAGCTGATCCAGAATAAAGTTCACTCCTACTTTACCAGTAGTTAGGTTTCCATATTGAGTACATTCCTAGCCAATTCATATCCACTTTTAAATATACTGCACAAGATTGGTAAACAAGTTATTTTAATACAATTTAACATCAGCCTTTAAAGAAACAAACTTAGCTAGTACTTTTCCAGGAAACTAGAATTACACTACAATATTATTGCTTTTTCACTTAATCAATCATTTGGTATACACTTTTCAAATCAAGGGAGCTTAACAGTTTCAACCACTATGTGAGGTTCTATGAGTTGAAGTCATGTTGAAGCTGTATATAACCAGATCCATTTGAATTACTAGAAAAATGTTAGATATTCTCTATCGGGCCATACAATTTTTCTAAATTTACATCTAAAGAGCCTCCTCTTTCTTCATGGCTTAGTTGAAAGGGGTTTTTCTTCCAACTAATATCTGTAATAGAGTATTAAAAATAACCTTGTCTAGAACTTGTGCATAGGACCACACATCCAGATCTTTCACAGAAAAGAAAAATGTACTTCTTTCAGACTCAGACATCTAGAAGAGAGGTTTAGTTTAAGCCACGAAAATAAAGAAGAACTTACCACTGACAGTCATCATCATTACACGTGCCTGTTAAATCAAAGCGGCAGAAACACTGTTTTGGCTCAATCATATTGCTATACGTTATTGAACTGAGGTACAGCTTCTCCTTGGTACGGAAATAAGGGCTAAACCTAAAATGAAACAGCAAATTATGGTCATAAAGTACACAAGACAAGACATTCATTTTCTAAAAAAAGTAATTTCTAAAAAAAAAGAATCATTTTCTAAAAAAATCACTCGTATTAAATCTCATTATTTCCAAATCCCTGCTACTAACCAAAAGTATCATTAACCTACAGGCTAAGAACAAGGTAGAAACAAGAGCAAGAGGAAGGGAACAATGGAATACTTCTCAACCTAATTAAGTTTTCCTCTATCATTCTCATCTCCTTTAGGCGCAGAACTTCATTAATATGAAAACAGGAGTGGAATAAAAACCCAGTATGGAAAGCAAACTATTGAAAGTGCATTTCAGTAGTTAATAGAAAATCTCATGCTCTAATCAGCATTAAGACCAACATCAAATAGAAGTGTAAAGATAACTGTTAAAGACTAACTTGAAGAAACAGTAAGAAAGAAAAACATTTCAGCCTCAGAACACATAAACAAAACCAGTCTTAGTCTAGCAGACTAACACTTCTTTTAAATCTTTAGCTGAAGTTTGGACTACATCAATTTAGGCATTTCTAGCTCCTTCAGGAATTGACATCATAACCTACAAGTTAAAATGAATACTCCTGTAAAGATGGTTTCCTCCATCTTCTACTGCTTAGGTCCATAGCAATAAAAAAGCTGAAGCACATGGTAGGACACAACTTCTCCAGTTTAAATTCAAGTTTTGTTGCTTAAAATTTGACAGGTAGGAACAAAGTTCTCTTTAGGCAAAAGACAGATGTGCCAAATTGATTACACTTGCAGATATTACTGTCAAGTCAAGATGAATCACTGTGATTATGCCTCTTTCCACTGAGGAGGAATCCAAAAATAGATGACTGAGCCAATTTTGACTCAGATTATGTAAATCCTAGCCAAGTTCAAAGACTGCATAACTGAAATATGCTTCTTGGATTTACATTGCATTACACTAGATATAAAAATCCTGTTTTCAAACACTTAGCCATGTTTTTAGTTTAGTTGTATCAAACAATGTGCAATACAATGTAAAAGCAGCGTATTGCACAAAACCAAGGGACATGTGCATAGCAGAAAAAAAAACTGAATAAAATAATTATATTTCCTAAACCAGGCAATATTGTTTAGGGATAGTCGAGTTTCTCACAAAGGACTTGTCTTTCTGTACACGCCTGGGTATCAAGGAAGAGCACTGAAGACCATATGAACAAGAACACATAAGCGTAAGTCAAAGAGCTGCTACAGGCTTCATACCTGTAGGATTTAAATAGCAGAAGAGGACTGCGATACGGTCCAAACGGAAATGGTTTCACTTCAGCTTGTTTACTTTGTGACGTAAAAAAATCCACGTCCACTGAAATTTCCTAGGAAACAGATAAACAGATATACAGCAGTTGCAATACCACCTAATAACAAGCTTCACATTTAATTGTAAAACATTTACCTGACCACACAAGAGATCTTCCTTAGGCACAATAAAGGCAGTACTTTTCATTAGCAGTTCTTTCAAGCTGTCAGCTTTAGCATAAAGTTTTTTCAGTTCATCAATATTCAACCCAAGGAACAGCTCGGGCTCCTCGGAAGCCTTTTTAGAAAGTTTGTTTATAGTTTCTTGTTTTGGAGTGTCCATGTGTTTAAGATTTGGCTTAGTAAAAGAATTCGATTCTCTGAAAGATCTCCTTCGTTCTCTGTTTGAATTAGACAAAACTTCATCATCAAAGTAATTTTCTTCACTGTCCAAAGTCAATTTGTCCTGTGTAAGATCATGAAGAGATGGCTGAGGTAACACAAATTCAGACTCCTCTTCTACATGAGGTGTAGTATTTGATTGTTCCTTGGTTTGAAGTGCACGGGCCTCCTTCAACTTCTGAATCTTTAGAGCATATTCATATTCTAGCTGCTGCAGTCGTTTTTTCTCTAGTGCAATCAATTCTGCGGAAGGCTTTTTTGGACTTGATGCAGGGGAGGTATCCAATTTCAACATTTTGCTTGGCTAAAAAGAAAAAAAACCCTCTTTATTTCAATTTTCTCATCTACTGATCTATTGACAGGAAGTAAAAACATAGCCAAAATATTTAATTCAGAGTTTATAAAAATGTATTTTAAACTCTTGCCTGAAGATTTCAACAAACAGCAGAAAAACAACAAAGGTTAGCCACAATTCAAGTGGCAGATTTGCAGATTTTGCAATAAAAATTCCCCTCTATCATGTACAGGGAAGAGAGGGCTTCAAAAGAAGTTCTGGCCAAATTAAAAGTTGAGCTATAAAACAAGTACATACAGTGATGTTGGGAATAGGAGGACTAAAATTTAGAAAACTATTTTAATCTTTTTTTTATATATTTTGTTTTTCAAAACAGTATCAGATCCACTCTGCAGCTACTTAGCTTGATAGTTTAACACAATCGTTGATGTCTACAGACAGAATTTTCTTTTTTCACAGCCATACAGCTCCTCTTACTTATCTATGAATGCCACTCCGCTAGCATTGAAATGTAGGTTTTGAAAAGTTTTCTTTCTCAAATCATTAATGCCTTCTTTTTGAATTCTCAAAAATTAACAAAACCAATAGGAATATTCCCTACATTGTTTCTGAAATGTTATCCTGAAATTCCATTTTACTTTGTTAATCAAAATTGATACTCTTTTCCAAGTAGTTTGGTTTAAAAGCATGCTGACTTACACCAAGATGATCCTGCTCTAGCTTTCGTTTCCCAATTTCCTTACTTGCTACTGCTTTTGCTCGAGCAAGTTCTTCTCCATATTTTAATGCCAGAGCTTTTTTTACTGTAACTCGTTGTTGAACTTTATGTATCTGAAAAAATAAAAATAAAAACAACATACTACAGCAAGATGCAAATTTACAGATATGACCACATAATAAAATATAATTACATGGAATTAAGGAGATACAATATAATTAGATGGGAATTAGTAAGTAATGCAAAGAAAAGTCTACTGTCTCAAAAAATCAGGCATCCCATTTCAAGATTTCCAACTCTAGGAAACAAGCATTTCAGAGTGCCAATTACATGTTCCTGAAGCCTCTTGAGAAATGCCTTGTTAGCATTCAAGATCTTCTCTGTTGCTTGTAGCTGTTCAGCCAGTTTGTTAATTTTATTTTCAGCAATTCGAACGTTCTCTCTCTTCTTGGCCTGTTGTTGCAATAAATGTTTCAAGACAGACTCATCCTTTATCAACAGCATTCTGAAATAAAAAAGCAATGTACACAATTTTTTCCAAAGGTAAACTACTTAGAGCAATTGGTGCTCCTCCAAAACCTCAGTTATTTAAGAACATAGCTCTCCTCACTCACAAAAAGACTACAAATTAAGCCCCTCCAAACAGTCCTAACATCCATAAGACAGTAAATACTGTCAATATATACAGCACATTTCAGCATCCCAAGTTCAGCATATAATGCAGAAAAAAACATTCTAGTTACAAAAATAGGGGAAGGTAAGCAAATGCTCTATCTTTAAGACTGTTTTTAATAGAATGACAACCAAAACACACATTCTTGCTTTCTGTTAAGTAACAACCTACTTCAATCTTAGGGCACATACACACACTTCCAGATTACAAGCCATAATATTATGGCACAGCAACAGACTAGACAAATTACAAAACGCTATGCATCAAGGGAAGATAAACACTTAGGGAGATGGGTGTGGATAAAGAGAGGACGGAAGATTGTTCTTCAGTTGATGACTGATTGCAACCCAGTTTGTTCACAAGACCATACAGAAACAATCAAGTGGAAAAAGAAGCTGAGAAGAGGATGCAAAGCACTTCTACATCCAATTACTTTGTAATTTGAAATTAAGGTGAGAAACATGGAAGAGGCATGCCAGAAGAGAAAAGCCATATTAGGTGGCACAAATCATACTTAAAAGTTATCAAACTCCACACTGGCAATACAACACAATTCCTTTTGCACAGCAATAGAATTAAAGGATGAATAGTTCAAGACAACAGGAAAAATCATACCTTGTTCTTTAAATGCTACACATTTGAAAATATTTTCTCTTCATCCTGTTAAGCAAAAGGTAGGACTTAGGACAGTAAAATGCATACCTGTTTTTCTTCAGCTTTGCTTCTGCCTCTGTGACTTGTTTGGTCACTACTGCTATTCTCCCAATTCCATCAACTTCACCATCAGAATTTGCAGGGGACGAATTGTTCTTCACTGGATCAGACTTGATTAAGCGCTGTTTCTCACGACTGAAACAGATGTTAAAAACAAAGCTGTTCAGTAGCTTCAACAATCATTTTCATGTGTACTCCCAAGAGTTTTTAAATCTTTGACAAGAGTAGCAGGACAAGATTTCAAGTTAAAAGAAAAAGTACTTTCCACAACTGCCATCAGTTACTGTAAGTCAGTTCAAACCCCAGGATTTTGTTTAGACCTCAATGTCATCTTACCAAAAAACTGCATGGGGGGAAAAGCCTGAAGGTGACGGCAAGGTTTTTAAACGCAGATCTTCCTTCAGGTTACAAAAGTAGACTAGTTAGCAAAGGGCTACAAATAAAACACATTTTACATTAACAATTAAACTAAGGTTACCTGGCAATCTCTTCTTTTAGAAGTCTGTATTCTATTTTCTTATCTTCTGGCAGAGCCTCTGGAGTTCTCATTGGATCATTCTCTTTTTCTGATTTTGGAGGGGCTTTGATTTTTGATGCCTGTTACAATTAGACTCAAGTCAGTACCAGTCACACTAGTTTGAATACTAGTAGTATTTATAAGAGGAATTTCAGAACTAACTTAGCTGTTCAAAGTTAGTAAGATCATTTAAGCCACTATGTTTTTGCCTAACAATGCACTGAATTTTAATTGAAAAAAATCAAACCAAAATATATTCCAAGTTCTATCCTCAGGATGCCATCTTCAACAAGAAAATTTGATTAGCTTGAGCAATCCAAATTACAACGTAGTTCTCCAGATGGGACTAACTCTTACCTCCTTCTGATGCAATTCAGTATTTCTTGACTGAATTATAAAGTTTAAATTTCATATATAAAGAAAAATCATTATAATTACTAAAATTTTGACAGCATTTACCTCAACATTTCTCCTTGCTTCTTTTATCATAGATTCTAGTCCTCCAAACACACTGCTAGTCGAGTTAGAGGGCTCGCCATCAGACTCACTGTCATCTGAGTCATTCAATGTAACGACAACGGACTTGTGTTTTGGAAGCTGGGGTGAGAATGTAAGAAGTTTTACAGTAAGAAGACAAAGTTAGAGACACATGTATAAAAGAGGACATACTTAAAAGAAGAGAAAAAGAAGGTTAACTCCTTTTGTCACCACACACACCAATCCCACATTGTAAGAAAAAAATAAGCATTTGTACATCTCCACAAGACAGTAATATTACACATAGTCTTGACATTGTAACATGAAAGGTACTCCAACGTTTTCAACCTACTCCCAAATATCTGCAGCACACTTATTGGTTCATGGTCAGAGCATACAAATCTCAAACATCTAATTCCTATAACTGATTAATTAATTTAATTGCAATTAAAATTACCATCTATCATTTGCAAGGAAATTTTTTAAGTAACTGAGAGGTAACAGCCAATCCAATCTGCATTAGAATTGGTGTGGCAGACATGCCAAAACTCCCTCATCTTTCTGCTACACAGTTGCGATGTCTCTCGCCCTGAAGTTGTACTCAGTTGGTCTTAGAGTGAGCTGCTCAGGCAGTTTAATTGGAGAACACCAACATAATGTAACAAATAGATGAAATCAAGATTAATCACCTTCTGCAACACAAATTTAAAAAGCTCACCAAAGATCAGGTGACTGCCAATTCCAGCACAAAGGAAAATGCAGAAACAAGCAGACAACTAAGATTAACCTCAAATGCTCTGGAGTTGCGGCTTAGAAAAAAGTAACTTTTTTCATGTTTCCAGGACTGCTCTTCTGATCTCCCACTGTAGATCTGGACAACTACAGCTATACATTACCCTTCATCTCAGAATAGAACCTCGTCAAAATTCAAAGTGTTTTCTAAAGCATTAACCCCATCAAAAAAACACTATTTTTTTAAATGAAAAATACTCAAATTTCCACAATCAGTTCTTTTTGATACTCTGGGCAATTCTCAAGATATGGGTTTTATCTACTACTGCTGAACATACTCCAGTTGCATCAATTTTTCACCACAACAAGATAGACAGGTGAATTTCCAGTTTATGTTGCTGCATAAACACTCCTCACAAACACTCTCTTCCAGCCATACTCACAGACATGCTAACTGATGTATACACTATTCACTGAAAAAAAATCAACTCCTCCTAGAAGGAAAAGTACTTTTTTCCCCACAGAAGTTAGTTTTCTAACCAATTTAGCATGTTAAGTAAGTTCAGCAATGGGACTGATGCTCCAGACCCCACTTTAAAGGAAGGAAGAAACCAACTGGCCAGGTGCAGGAGGAAGAGCAAGACTGCCTCTGTTTTGGCAATGGTGTCTGTGCTAGTCTGGATAAGAAAATAATTGAAACTAGATTTACAATCTCTTAGTTCACTGTATGATGGTTTATTTTGATGCTCTCCTCAGCTATAAATTCTTGCTTCAAATTCTTTCTAGAAAAGCATATGGGGATTGTCAAGGTGACTAATAATTCAAATACTTAACTGAAGCTTCATTCTTCTGTGCTGTTATCACTATAAAATCTAGGTCTGCTCGTCACTTAAACTGAGCTCAGTTTCAACTCATAGCCTTATTAGTAGGAAGCACCAATATTTCCTTACTGTGATCACTGCTCGTGGAAGCCTCGGTACTCTAACAAACTTTGTGCTTTGCACCCGTGGCTGAGACACAGTATTAATACTGACAGCAGACAGATTACTTCTTGGCACAGGCTGCAAGTTGTCTGGAACAGGAGGGGAAGGTGGACCACTGTTACTTGATGTTTCCTAAAAAAGAGAAAAAATATCGTCTTAAAATACACACTATACACAGCTGTTTTAAAAAGCATCAGTATAAACGAGACTGTTTCGTACATGTCTTGGAACTTGAAAATGCAATTTAGCCAGACTACTGAAATGTACTAGACAAATGTTGCAATTCTGCAGTAATATCAAAAAGGCACACAAGAGCAGGCCAGTTATTCACAGGTCAACTGCCAAAGACCCTTTAAGTAAGGTCAAAACTAATGTATTTTTTTCAAAACCACAAGCTTAGCTTCTCACTGCAAGAAAAACCCTCAAAACAACAACAAAAACCAGTGACCCTCTTCCAACACCTTTTCCTAAGAGTCTGAAACAAAGTTACTTGTCTTACTTTCTAACTGAAAAGTTCAAAAGTAATGAACATTTTCTGGCAGAAAAACCCCATTCCTTTGACTTACTCAATTTTCAGTACCTTGAAGTTTCATAATTCCTTCAGAAATAACAAGAAGGATGCAATTTACAATTCCAGAGTGGCTCTCGTTGATTTTTAAGTCTCTAGAAATGCAGTGTGAACCCCTGTAAGCCTCACTTACAGCAGGTCACATTGAAATTTTGGTCAGGACTGCCATCTAGAGGCTTACATTCAAAAAACAATAGAGTACCTCAGCTCTGAAAGCACGCTTGTTGGCTAGAGACTTGAGTAATTCTTCTCTTAAGAGCATCTCCTCCTCCTCTTCCTCATCAGCAAATGGAGGTTTTGGTGGCTGTTCAGGCTCTTCAGGGGGAAGAGGGGGAAGAGGTGGAGGTGGCTCAAGAGAAACACAAGGAATACCCTCCATGTAAAGATGGCTCAAAGACGGTACGGGCTGAGAAAAGAAAATAAAAGTTTGAAATGTGAAAATTACTACCCCTTTATGATTACTTAGCAGAGGTTGAGACAGATTATTCCATGGTTTAGAAGTAATCTAAACTGTGTCCATTTAATTAACATTCAAACTACACCTACATCCCTATCAAAGGCTGTGATTGAACAGTAAGTTATTTCTCACAGAGGTTAATGGAAGCAATAAACCTAGATTTAGATAGTGGAAGCTGTGGAGAAATACAAACTAAATGTAAGTGAGACTCTGAACCAGAAGTCATTTGGCCAGAGAAATATAGTTGACCAGCAGTCTTTAAACAGTTTTATGAAAATGTCTTAGCTAACACAATTACAATTTCCCTTAGTCAAAAGTTCAGAAGCTATCATGAGAAGAAATGGTACTTTTCTATCACTTTTCTGAGAAGAGTAACAATCATTCGCTGAAAAAAAATGGTAATGAAAAAAACTCTGCACTAATTGAACCTCATGTGGACTCTTAGGTGAGAAGACAGAACACACAGTCAAAAGGTACAAAGTTTGAACGACTAATGAGCTGTGTGTCTTGGCTTTTCCCTCCTCTAGGTAACAAGTCAGAGATCAAGCCTATCTACCTACATACGTGGCCTAGAGATAAGGGGCAAAGTTGCCTTGTGCTAATAGTTCCAATTCATTCTTTTTCCTTATGTGCTTCAGACAATGTTTGGTTTCTGTATGAAAAAGCAGAGCTCTAACAATGAAGAGAATTTCAATTCAATAGGGAAAACCCTCCATTAACCAACAACTGCATCAGCCAAGAGGCAGCTGAAATAGTTTTTAAAAAGCAACCACAAGTCTAACAGAGAGTTCAAGGAAATCACTAAACAGACTACAGTACCAAAACCAGAATTTAAATTTAATCCTAGCTTTAGCATTAGAAATCGGATACAGAATTAGAATTATCAAGGTTACTTACTGGAGTTCAAGGAAATCACTAAACAGACTACAGTACCAAAACCAGAATTTAAATTTAATCCTAGCTTTAGCATTAGAAATCAGATACAAAATTAGAATTATCAAGGTTACTTACTGGAATTGGAGGAGGTAGTGGCAAGGAAATTGGTGGTACTGGAGGTGGATAATATCCTACTGGACACTCAAAGAAAGGAGGCTGAACTGGGGAAGAAGCTGTAATTAAAATACTGAATGTAAGATATCTGGTAAGATATCAGGTATTTATTAAACAACAACTCATGCTTTATGCTTCAACTGATCTAATGGAGCAGAAAGAGACAAACATTTTTACAATGCACTAATTTCAAAGGCAACACCAGGCACAACACAGTGCCTTTTTTTTACACGTATGTATATTTTTTTGAAGAGTAGATACATTTTGTATGTAAAACAGAAAAAGAAATATAAGTACAGCCAACCAGTACTGCTAAGGTAATGCAGCCCTCAAACTGAATTTAAATTGCAAGAATTTACCTTCTCAAACTAGGTATCTCAGTAGCCTGATTACAGGCTACCAAAAATGTGACACAAAGTAGGACAGAAGCAGACCCAAAGCACTGCCAATAAATTCTGAAACACTGAACAAGAAATTGAGATGCTTTATCAAGAGAGATTTATGTAGCTTACACATACAAAATAGCAGGTGTAAATTTTAACAAAGTTATGTATAAGGAAGGCTGACAAGAGAGGAGAAAAAAGAAGCAAAAACAAGAAAAAAGGGTGGAAGATGAACAGCAAGAGAAAAAAGTAGCCAATCAAGTACTATGCTTAATGAAGTTTTCTCAACTCTCCACATGTTGACATGGAACACAGAAACCCAACTACCTTAAATGCACCTCAGACTCAAGAGTCAATAAATCATTTAGGCTGGAAGAGACTTGTGGAAGGTGCATGACCCAGCACAAACACCCAAAGCAGGGCTGCCCCCAGAGTCAGGTTGTCAAGTTCCAGGTATGTTTGACCATGGAGATTACACAACATTTAAACCTTCTATCTAAGCAGAATTTGTTTTGTTACAATTTACGTGTTGCTACCTGTCCTTCTGCTGCCACTCGACAGACAAGTTTAGCTCAGTCTTGTCTGCAACTGCCCACTAATAGTTGAAGACAAGAGCAAAATCCTTCCCTAGCCTTCTCAACACAAATGCAGCTTTCTCAGTCTCTTTCTGTAAGCCAAGTGCTCCAGTCTCTTGATGAACTTTATGAAAAACAAGCCTGAAACAGTTTTCCTTAGTCAAAAAGGTCTTCTGCTAGGCTCATTATAGAATGTCACTCTCTCCTACTGTGAAACCAGAAAACTGGCAATCTCATCAGTGATTAACAAACCCCCTCCAGCCACTGACCCACAACAGTCTCAGTGCCACAATGCAGGCTATGGCTCGCCTGTCACCCAAAGCTATACTGCCGACCCATATGCCACTCAATGTCCACTGGGCCTCCAGGTCCTTTTTTTGCAAAGCTGCTGTCTGTCTAGTCAACACCCTGCACAGCTGGCTGGGAAGATACAAGCATACCCTACAGTACTGCAATGAGAAAAATATATCCTGAAGACCCTAAAATCCCACTACAGCAGAGATGGAAAGAGTCAGCATTAACACAATTAGCTCACCTTAAAATGTTATTCCTATAATTCAGACAGCTCAAAACACCTTCTAGAACAGTGGCTTATTTCCTGCATTTTACCTGTTTTTACCAACCACCATATAAGAAAACTGTAACTAAGTCTTACCTGGTGAGTTAGTTTCACTGTCTGTATCCATAGCAACTTCATCGTAATTATCATACTGATATATGCCTCCTGCACTCTCTGTAGATTGCTTATCCAAAGACCATCTCAAGTCTGTATCTGATGACTAAACACACAAAAATGTATTTTATTTACCTGGTCTTACATCATTATTTCAGAGTAAACTACTAAGAAATAAATTCTGGAAGAAGGCCCTTAGAATTTTTTCTTCTAATTGATTTACAAATGCAATTTACTTATCTTGTACAAGAAGAAGAAGAAACTGAATATTACCTTTTAATCAAATCCACTGCAAGTAGCAACTAGACAAATCGACAGGCATTCTTAAAACTGTATCTCTTCCACGATGATGGGGTGGGGGGTGTTATGATACATGGAATTTCTAAATACCTTTTAGATTATTATATATCTGGTAAATGGACATGGTTATATATTTCTGAAAGATTGCAAGTGAATTAAATGCTTTATTTCTGGTAATCTGCCATGGCAACTACCAAGAATGCTTGAACTATCCTTGCCAGAAACAACTCTCAGGTGAAGAATCTTTTTATTGTCCCAGAAGGAGCCACATGCCACACTGAGACAAATCCAGAGACTGTCAACTCATAAATCAGATTGTTTAAAGATCTCCTAACACTGTATGGATGCTAATCAATGTTCAGGACTGAAAATATGCAGAACACCTAAGTATGACTTCTCAGACTCCTTAACTTTTATCTTTCAGAGGCATACAGAAGACATTTTGGTAGCTTCTAGAATATCTACTGTTTACAGTCAAACATTTTTAGTCTCCATTTTCCACTCAGTATTAATATGATTCTTCTACAACATGACCTCAAACAGGGAGCCTCAATTCCCTTAGATGCTGTTTCTTCTCACAGCATTAATGGCTCCAAGCACTTGAAGCACCAAGCTCCAGTGGCTGCATGGCTTCCAGACTGAAAGAATGAATGCTATGGTACATTACAGAAAAAAATGACTATTTCTAATGTTTTAGAGACAGGCATTAGTTACTCAAGTGCCTTTTGCTAATCTCAATATGAGAGAACAAGAACAGCCGCAAGGATAGCATGATGACCACTGCAGTAACTCGGTTACTTCATCAATTTGACACTATGTAAAGTTAAACTAATTATCTTTTGTCTTGGTGTATCTTATGTCTCAACAAAACAGATTAAATACCACATTGAAAAAAATGTACAAAGCAACATTGACATTTTGAAGAAGCAACCCACTGAAGTTTTCTTTTTCAGAAAAAGTCTGAAAATGTGAAGAAAATCTTGAAATCTAAAAGAAAAAAGCCAAAGACGTTTCACTGATTGGTTATTGTTAAATTACAGGCTGCTCTTTGATCACTATGTTCAAAATGTCTTTAGAAGAAAAATGCTTTATCATTGACAAGGTATAACTCAGAAACTGATTTTCCAAATCCAAGAGGAATGCTTGTCTAGCATGAGATTAAAGCACTGTAAACACTGAAGCACCTTGAGCTTTCCTTTCATTGTTATATTTTGGTTATTCTAGGGGTGGAGGAAGCAGGGAGAAGAACAGGGGGATTCAGACAGGATGGTGACACAAAACCAGGTGAAGCAAGACAGAAATCACTCATGAATCCTAAATGTAATGCCAGAACACCACGTAAGAAATTTCTTACCCTGCTTCTTGATCTCCTCTTTCCTCCAACTAGCTTCATAAATCGATTGTACTGCTCTTCTTGATTTGAAAGGTCCCTAATTTTTCTTATTTCTTCTTCTCTCTTTCTTCTCTCCTCCTCTTCTTCTTGTTTCCTCTGGTCTTCCTCCTTCTGCCGCCTGTCTAGTTCCTTTTGCTGCTGCATCTTCTTTGATGTCTTTGTGGGTTGCTTCCTCAAAGCTTGCTTGCCTTTAAATAAAAAAAGCTTGTGATTAACACCATTTTATCTAATTGGTTCAATCTAATCCTAGATTCTTCAAGAGCTTTGAGTAAATGCGAGAGAGTTTAGAATGACTAAAGGCTCATTGGTCACATTAGCTTTTTTTTTTTTAGGCCACACCACTGACAGCCATTTCAGTAACATCAAACTTATTACCTGTAGTACTAGGTTTTTTTGTTGAATGTGCTTTTGTACTGGTTTTGATTTTCTGTGTTATGCTTTTCGTTTTTGTTAATTTTTCCTTGCTTTCCTTCATCACCTGTTGTTCTTTTTGCTGCCATTTTTTACTAGCAGACTGAAGCGCAAGAAGCCTAAGTTGCAATTCAGACATCTCCTCCTCATCATCAAGCAGCTTCTTGAGAAGAAAACAGAAGAAAGGACAAGACAAAAAGTCAAGAAACATAATTTAGCAACTTTTTCTTTGCAAGGTCTTTGGACATCTTTCCCCAGTATTTTTACTAAAAGAAAGCTCAAAATCCTACTTTACTGGTGTCATTTATTAAAAATTGACAGTTCCCATTACTGGAATGCTTCTGGACTGCCATTTGGAAAATGCTACCAGGTACCATAATGCAATCATGCCTCATCTATGGAGGAATATTTTCTTACCTTTTCAGATGCAACATCTGAACTGCTAAGCTTTCGCACTGATGTTTGCTCTTTGTCTTCCGTACCTTCCAAGAGAAAAATACCATATTTTTGAACAAGCTGCTTCTCCTGAGACAGAGCTACATTAAAATGATACATGAATTTTAATCTACATACAACCATATTTTATCAGTATCACTGATACACAGTATAAAACAATAGCAGTGGTACATGCAAGATCACATGAACAAAGAGTCATATAAATTTGGCATGTCTGATAAAATCATAACTCTAAGCCTAAGGCAAGTCTTGTCATTTCTTCATAACTCTGTCTTAAGGTTCACTTGTACTTCCTCAAGAAACAGAGAAAAACAGATTTGCCAACAAGGAGAAAGAAGACTTCTTGTCATGTGTTTTATACCACCATCTCATATCAGCTGCTGTCCTGGGCATCTCGTATTTCCCTGGCAGCTATTTTGAGTAACTGGTCATTCTTTTACAGAATTAAATATGAAGGCCCAAAGCTGCAGTAAGAACACACTTGCTCCATTTCACAGCAAAGGCAAACAGAAAAAAGTTATCATGGAATGAATAGTGGAAATGAATAGTACAGCACTGTTTTTCCACTATAAACACTGAGATGCTAAAATATTAATTTCTTAGACATCATAAAATATAGCGAATTTTCATAATGTAGATATATAAACACATTAATATACTATATTTTACACATGTATACATAATGCTGTACATGTTGCAGAATTACAAAATTTATTATACCAAATAATCAGTAATATAAATAGCTGAAAAAATTATGCATTTTTTATATAACCATCCATGTTTATATGCATCAAACAAAGGAAAGAAACTTCAGAGAAAGAAAATTTAGAGAAGCTTGGAGTTCTTTTGCTATATTACTCTTTCTTCAAAGGAAGATTCCTTCCCACTGTTCAAAATGGTGAAAAATAAATTCAGATTCTGTAGAGCTTTAACTCTTCCTAGCATTTCATAAAAATTACATTCAGAAAGGCACTGTTTAAAGTACACCAACACCTTATATGTAAACAAAAATGAAACTTAAAAAATGCTGAAGGTCTTCCTCTTTGCACACGCATGCATTTTTTTAAAATGCACGTACAAAAAAAAAGAGTAATATCTAATCCCCATATGAACTATAGAAAAAATTTTAAAAAGTTAGTATACTATGTGAAGTTCCTAACCATTCAATTCACAGGATGAAAGTAGGAAGACAGATGGTAGGAAGACAGACAGGTTTTTTTGATGCAAGCATACGAAGGGACATTCTACACAAGTACAAACGCTCTTTCAAACCAGAAGGGGACAACATAGACACAACAGGCTAATGCACAACATGGGAAGTAAAACAGGCAATATTGTCATGCCTGTCAGAGCATCTGAACCACAGAGAATTAATTTGAGAGACTGAAACTTTCCTAAGTTTTAAGACAATTTCCTCCACTTTTATAGGCCTGCAGAAACATTTAGTACACTATTTAAAAATAAAGAAAATGTGGAAATCAAATTTTGCTGATTTCCCAATACATGCAGCAGGTATTGCGGCAGTAAAGAGATTAATACACATGAACCTGCAATAACTCCAATTAGCTGAATTTTTCTTTGGAAGCCTGCCTTACATCGTCATAAACATTCACTTATACATAATCTGTCTGCTTTCAGATCATTCATATATCATAGATTTGAATATCATGCGGAAATTAAATGCATATTACAGCATCTATTTTTCACTATCATATCAACTGTATTATCAACTTCAGTGCTTTTAAGTTTGGAAACTGGATTTTTGAGACTATTTTGCTTTTTAAACAGCTGTTTTACTCCTGTCCTGCTATGTATTCTTCCCACAAACTACTAATTTTTCTTTTTTACCAAAATTAGTTTTATTCATATGTGTCAATAAAACCTGTATGACCTCTTAAAGAACACAAAAAAAATTATTAATGGGAAACACATAAGGGGGAGAAATTACCTAGAACGAGGTGGTTTGACTCCTAATTATCAGTTTTCTCTTTTGTTTTCTTTACAAGACCTGTCTTGTTTCTGAAGTCACATATAAATCATTCTGACTCTTAGTGCTCTAGTCCTACCTTTCTTCATATTCCATATTCCTGCCAATTACTCACCTGCATTCTTATTCAATCCATTAACTACCTTGTCTCTTCCCACTCAAATTGATAATTAACACACACTGGCAAATTAGTGAACACCAGATGACAAGTGATTGCCTCAAGCACCACCCTCAACCACAGCAATCACTTTCTAGAACGACATGCAGCCTTAGGACTAGGAAGCTTAAGTCAGCTGCCTTATTTTGCTGCAGACTTAGAAGTAAGCTCAAGTGCTTTTAGTACAGGCCAGGTGGACATGATCACTTGTTTTTCAGTAACTGGCTAATGCATCTCAGCAATTACTCTTTTTAGTCAGCAGCCCAGAACTATCTTAGACAAGACATTAATATTCTACCCTTTGGCTTCATTTTGTCTACAAATCCTTTCCATTTCTGGCCTATGATTTCTTGACTACTTGTGAATACCAACAACGATCAAAGTAATTCTTGTGAAAATATCTTATGGTGTTAATAACACCAAGGTTGTGGGTTTGATCCCTGTGTGGAACATGAACTTTTAAGAGTCAGACTTGATGATCCTTGCCTTCCAACTCAGAATATTCCATGATCCTCATCTTAAAACTTAAGAAAACAAAAAAGGTGAAATGCAGAAAAAGGGGTCTCTAAATGTTCTCCTTTCAGGTAAAAAAAAACCACATTTTGCTTCTGCAGAAAAGAAACAAGGCAAAAGCAGAAGTAAAACTTTCAGTAGACAGCCAATGATTTCTGCTGTGAACAGCAATTAAAACCTTCAAGTCTTGTCCTCATGCTTTCTGCCAAACAATCAGTCTAAGAAAACACACTGTTTAAAATACAAATCCAAAGCAAAAGCATGCTTCCAAACATGTTTATGTAAGTCAATGAATTAAAAAACACAAGAGTTAAGTACATTAAATCTTTAACTTGTAACTTCTAACCTTTTGATTACAGTAAAGTTTTCCCCAACACCTAATAAATGCAATAGGTAACAGAGATGCCTTAAGTTTTAGCTTTCATATTTTTCAATTTCTGTACTGCCTTAGTGTGCAAATATGAACTTCAAATAAAGTGTTAGCAAGTTCTCTTCACAGTTTAGTTAGACAAAACAATCCTTTTCTAGCCCGAGAACCAAGAACACTGTTCAGGCCCAAAAAGTGTAAACAACAGCAAAGTGAGGAGAGCAATCTGGGAGGATGGGACTTCAAGACCCGAACCTGTAATTGGACAATTAACCTCAATTCGTAAATGGACCAAAAATAAAACTGTTAACACTCCGAACGTCCATCTTAGGTGGAGCCACAGCCAGGCTCTTGTACTGCCTAAAGTGTATCCTTTGAAAGCCTTTTTAATAAATACCTACTTTATTCCTTTAACACTGTCTAGTCTCTGTTCTAGGTAGTCTCACAAGGCATCAATAGCAAGCTAATAGAAATTCACAAGCTAAAATAACTTTACAAGTATTTCTTTACCTTGGCCAGATTCTGTTGCTTCAGATTTTTGCGAGGACTGCTTCATTCCTTCTTTGCCTTTTTTCAATCTGCTCCTCTCAGCTGGAGTAGGCAGTTTTTGTCTGAGAGGTTTCAGTTCAAATGCCTGAAAGCCCATAACCGGATTTTTCTCCTCAGGAGGTCCTTCTTTTACAGAGTCCGTTTTAATACTGTCATTTTCTACAGTTTTTTGGTCCTCAGTGTCCACTGTTTTTTCACCATCTTGTTTTTCATTTTCTTCCCTGTTGCTCAAAGCCAGTCTTTCATCTTTATTAATGTGTTCAAGTTCTAATTGTATCTGCTTATACTTCAACAGCAGATCCTCAAAACTTTCTTCCACAGAGCTTTCATTTTTAGAAGAGTGGTTCTGCTTTCTAGATGGTGACCTTCCAAAAGTTTTAGCTGAAATACGGGTCAAGAAATTCAAGACAAGAACTTGTGTAATCGTAAAACAGTGTCAATATTACTACTGAAGACCAATTAAAACAAATGTACCTTATGACCATTCTCATATATTTTACCTTAAGGCTAGTTTGAAAAACATCCTGAATAAATAAAAGTGGCATGCAAAAGCTGTAGGCATTATTAGGCATTATTACATACTGGCAAACATTTTCTCAATCCAACAATTTCAAATATCCTACTTATGACAAGAAGGTCATGAATTGCTGAGAAGTCTCATCTCTTACTCACACCACCCTCCTGGAAACAACAGCTATAATGCTGAGATGGTTCTCTATCATGGAAAGTCAAACTTCCAGAATTCACAACTCCAGTACTGACTTGGCATCTGACATACTGAAAAAGACAGGTTAAATTCTTTCTTACTCATTTTAGACTTTCATAAAATGCCCCATCTAGCCAATACTAAGTCTGGTTATAGCACAATTAAACACTGCAGTAAATACAGTTCAGCAAATCAGGTAAGGCACAGAAGAATCAATGAACAACCGAAGGGAATAAAAAAAAGTAACAAAGACTTGCAACCAAAACATTCACAAATGCTGAAGACAACTGGGAATTACTAACTACTCAGAAAAGTTTACCTATGAATGTTCAAGGCAAGCAGTGGAAATATTTTTAGGCACCTCCACCCCAGAACAAAAGTTGTCACTATTTTGTCACTATCAACTCCTCTTACCTTAACCTGACCCTCAAAAATTATCATGCAAAATAATCATGCCCAAGGGGAAATCTTTTAGGATACCAAGTCAGGTTTTACTCATTTGACTCACAGCATCAACCCCACTGTGATAACAGCTGACTCACACACCCAGTTACACAAAATGCTTTTTTAACAACATCATCTCTTAAAACAATAAACGGAGTAAAACCAGAAGCTAAAATAGGTGTCTTCTGAATGCAGACATACTGAATCCAAAGGAAAACATACTTGTCTTCTGCTCACAACAAGCATTGACTACTTGGATGTTTCGCTAATTTCTAACACTAGTACGAACTATCTCTGTAAGTATCCTGCAAAAGCTATTTCCTTAATACCGGGAAATGTTTTGCTTTACAGTGCTTTCTCAAGTGTCAGCACAAAAAGCAGAAACCAGCAAAGATAAACTACATAAAATCCAAAAGGCAATCAAACAGTCTATAAATACGTTTAAATTGCTAAAAGCTGTAGGCAGTATAACACCAAATTATGCAATAAGAATATCTGCTAAGTTCCCTTCCAACACATCTACTTCTAAAGGGCCAGCTACGTTTGTAATTTCGTAAGTCACAAGGAATTTTGAAGCTAATAAGTCTAACTGCTATTTGCTATTGGAATGCTTAAATAGCTTCCAAAGTCATCTGGAGATGGATAACAAGACAGTTTTGAGATGTTTTTTGTACTCAGGATAATACAATTGCTAGAAGCTCACACCAGAAATTCTGTGGTTCACGTATTAGAAAAGTTTTTTTCTACACATAGAATGCAAGACTCCACGAAGTGCTGTGATAGGCAGACAAGAATGTACATATTAAAACAACTGTGCTTCAACCAACTCGAGAGAAACTTCATCCAAGAACCAAAAAGAAGAAACTGGGAGTTCGAAATGAGGAAAAATGTGCACTGTGAAGAGCTCAGAATTCAATGGAAACAGGAAGTTCCATAATGGTTCTGTATTTCAACCTCAAATTCCACAATTCTCTATGCAAGAATTCCTGGAGAATTACTACATAACAGCTTAACATTAAAGTTGCCAAGAATTGAAAGAGAAAAGCCTAATAAAAACTAACATTAAAAAAAAGTAACAGGAATTCTTTAAGTGTTCCACCTTAAAAAATGTCCCTGATTCCACTTACGTATATATTCCTACAAAACACAAGTTCCAAGGATAAATCACGTAAACAATCCCTGCCTTACCAGACTGTCATGGTTTACCCCCCTCAGCAAGTGATTGCCCCACACTCTCACTCCTCCCTCCCTTCCATGGTGGGATGGGGAAAGAACTCGGAAAAAGGAAACATGGGTTGAAGGAACGTGGGCTGAAAAAAGAACAGTTTAATAACGGAAATCAAGTAAAATAGTAATAATAATGAAAATGGAGATAACAAAAACGGAGCAGAATAATGCCCAAGGAAGGAGGGTGATACACAATACAATTGCTCACTACCCATTGAGAGATGCCTAGCCCAGCCCCAGGCAGCAACCAGCGGCTCTCAGCTAGCTCCCCACAGTTTATACACTAGGCATGACATTCTGTGGTATGCAACATCACTTTGGCCAAGTTTGGGTCTCAGTTTGCACACCACCAGCTTCTTGTGCACCTCCTCACTGGCACAGCATGGGACGCTGGAAGTCCATGACTTAGTGTAGGCACTGCTCAGCAACAACTAAAACACCAGTGTGTTATCAACATTATTCCACATTACAGCCAAAACACAGCAGTGTACCAGCTACTAAGAAGAAGCCAAAATCAGGACTCAAGACACTTAAAGCATTTTATTTTCCAGGGGGAACTTCAGATACCATTCCAGGCCACAAGCCTCCTTGCACCAGTTGATATGAAAAGTCTCCTCTGAAGTCACATGCCAATGAACTACAGTGATACTCCATTAATGTTACCAACATGGAGGTACCTTAGTATTTATTAATTCTCTAATGTTGACTGTATTAGGTGGCAAGGATGTTTAAAAAAATAGAAAGTAACTCATACTGAGGGAAAATCATGGACCTTCCTTAACTATATGATCCATGAACAACTGAATGGTCACTTATTAAAAAGCAAGAGTAATAGAACATCCTCCATCTACCATGTTTCAACAGATGTGTAAATCTTAAGTGCCAGGAATAACAACACTTTCAACACCCTCATTTTCTACTTTTGGTTTGAAAATGGAATTATTAGTTTCTGAATCCCTTTCAATTAAAAGAGAGAAGGAGACTGTCCAAAACAGAACTTGTAATGTTTCTTAATGAGACTGAATCAGTCTCCACATTTGTCCTGCAAAACTCCTTATACAGAAAGTAACAGCCTTCAGGTACTCGGAGCAACACTGCAAAAAGACTTGAAAACTATTTTCAGCATTAGAATTGTCTTACTGTGAAACCTTGGGCAAATCACATCTTCACTTGCCTCTCAAGATAAAACCCTTCAATGAAGGGCTTCAACGAAGTCTTCAATAATGCCATAACTTGAGACTAAATAAAATCATCTCTATTGCTAATTAACACACTCCATCTACATTTAAACAAATAAATATTAACGACATAAATAATAATCTTGTATCTAAAACAAGATTCAAGAGACCCAAGAAATCAACCCATGCAGTTGGTTCTAGCAAAAACACATCCTTTGACTATTGACATGAAGGACAATAGAACGCTGTAAAATTCTGAAGAATAGGATTTAACCACCATCTCTCTTGCTCACTGTTTTTTACACTCATCTACATTTTCAGTTAGGCAACAATGCAGTCACGTCAAGTAACCGAGGTGCCCCAAGCTACACTCAGTATCAGTTCTTTACTTCCTCTAGCAGATAAGAAAAATTAGGTAAGTTTTTCCCACCACTTTTGCAATTCCTGCTCCGAAAAGCACAAAATATCAGAATTCTCGTAATGAATCACCTAAATTCTTAAGAGCAATCAGTGGAGAACATTGTACAAGAAATGGTGGGTATGGTTTTCATCCGAATGCCCATACAAACTACAATTTGTGTGTGCAGATCCACTCCAGCTTAGCTAAAACTGACTAAAGCTAAACCTATGTGTAATAGCCTCTGAAGGGATGAAAGTGAAAATGAAAAAAACAGTAGATCCTTCATTGCCCAATACAGTAAATTAACATGCTTAGGGTTTTAGCTTTACAACTGTGACACTGATTATACATATTAAAACTGCCGCACCAAAGACTGACCCCACTTCACAATATTCGCACTTGAGGCTAGAAAAGGAGCCGCCCGGAATCCAACCGACAAAAGCTTCCTTTCAGGCTACGCTTTTCCTTTTTCCCTACACCCGACGGATCGGCCAAGCCGCCAGAAAGACCACGGCACTAATCCGACTTCCCAGCAGCCTCTCCTTAAGCAGGGCCGGCTGTCCCGGCCAACCCCCAGGATTAGAGCCTCCCTCTCCGTTACCGCCGTAGGAATCCCAATGCCAGCGCGGGAGGGAAACGCGTCCCTTCCCACGGCTTTCGGCCACATAGCGCGGCACGGCCACACCCAGGCCCACCGCAGCAGCGCGGGCCCCCCACCCCGCTCACGTCTCAAGGATACATTTCCGAGGCGAGGGCTCCCTCCAGCCCTGGCTGCTACTGAACCCGGCGCCACCTCCCCCTCCGGGCGGCCTCCCCGGAGGGTTGCCCGGCCGATCGCTGCAGCCTCGGCTCCGGCCCCAGCGCCCACCGCCCCGGTAGGGCCGGCCTCGGAAGCGGAACCGATCCAGGGCGTTGTGGCTGCGCTCCCAGAAGGAGAGCCGAGGGCCCGTGTCGGAGTGCGAGCCCGGCGGCATCCGCGGCGCCGGCGGGTGGGAGCGGAACGAGTCCTTAGGCCGGTACCCGCCGTGGCCGTGCACGTGTCCCGGGTCGGGCGGAGGCTGGTGCCGCGAGCGCGGGAAGGGCCGCCCAGGGGAGGACATGGAGCCGCTCCCGTGGAGCCCGGGGGGCGGCCGGCGCCTCGAGTACGGCCTGCTACTGCTGCTGCTGCTACCGCCGCTACCGAGGCCGCCTGCACGCTCGGAGCCGCCGCCATAGGGCCCGAAGCCGTTGTTGTCATCGTCGCTGATCTCGCCATCCTCCAGCTCCCCTTCCTCCTTCGGGGAGAGCCCGCTGGGGTCGGGCGCGGCCGCCGCCTCCGCGGCCGCCATGGGCCCACGACAACGGTCTCAGCGCGCCCTGCACCCTCTTCGCCGGCCCGCGCGGACTCTCGCGAGACCACGCCCCGTCCCTCCTGCCTGGGAGGAGACAGAGCCGAGATGCGTAAGAGAAGAAGCGGCTCGGGGCGACGCCCCTTTTGCGGGGTATCCTGGGTAATGTAGTTCCCCGCTCGGGGCGAGACCGTGCAAAGCACGGCCGGGGGATGCCGGCGCCTCAGCCAATCGTGCGGCGGCGGTGGGCGGCCAGCGCCAATGGGCGCGCGGCCCTCCATGTTGGTAGAGGAGCGGGGGAGGAGGAGGCCGCCATCTTATCGAAGGATACGGCGCTATGTGGAAACGCGGCGGTGGCATGGCGGTGGGCTGCGCTACCCTGCCCTACCCTGCCCTGCCCTGCCCTGCCCTGCCCTGCCCTGCCCTGCCCTGCCCTGCCCTCCGGCGCGGAACGAATAGTGGCAGCTCCCTTTAGCGCCGTCCAGGCTGCGGGGGCTTGGGCCTCCTGGGTGCTGACTGGGGGTGCTGGATGCCATTGCTCTGTTGGTGCGGCCTATGCCCTGCTGTTCTCCCAACAGTGCACAAGCTGCTAGAGAAGAGAAAGCAGCCGGTGTTCAGGCATTAACCCCTAGAACCCTCCTAGTAGCTAAACTAATGTTAAAATCTTTAAGAAGGAGGTTTCTGCAAAGCCTTCCAGAGTTGTAGTTGCCTAGAAGTTCAATGCCTTAATGCCTTCAGTGATAAAAGTGTCACGTGAGCATCAGAGAATGTAAGACTTCATAAACACCTTCAATCATTTGTTTTATTTTCATATTTCTAGGTAGCATTCTGTTGCTACCTGGTTGGTTGTTGAGGAATGCAATATCCTACCAAGACTGCTGACTGGAGAGCAGTGGTGACTTGCTTGTGCAGAAAAAAACTCATTTTAAATAAAGCTTTTTTAAGTCAGATTGGTGTCTCCTGCAAAACTCACAAACCCTGACCTTAAAAACTGAGAAACCTGAGAGATTCCTTTGAATTATGCATGCTAAATGTGTCTGCAGATTTGCCATGGTTTTCAAACTTGGAGAAAGATGGCTGTGTCTTCATGCTTTCCCTGACATGAATTATTAAGATGTTTTGTCGGGTATTTTTTAGTGAGTAACGTGCTATGAAATCACAAGCACCAAGATAAAACTCACTATCATGTTGCTGTTTACTTCCCCTTGCCTTCCTCTCTAGACTTTCTTTAAATCCAACAAGAATAGGGAGGGTGGATAACGCATATGCTTTGTAAAGTCCAAAATGTTGTGCTAAACAAGCTTACTTTTCTTTGCTCAAAACACTTTTCACCCTCTTTTTTTGATCTAACAGGACAAACCATGTGACTCAAAATAGATACCATTGCAGTGACCTCATACAAAATAGGATAAATCGGTGTATATCATATCCTAAATTTCTCAATTCTTTTTCTGTTTAAAACAATGTGCATTCTTCAAAGATGTTTACAGGGAAGCAAGTTAAAGGTTTGCTTTTTCACTCCCCCTCCCCAGCCCACATATACATCATTCTACATTAGTATGCTGTTTGTGTCAGTATTTCTATTCAAATTTTTGGTGTCTCTAGGAATCAGGCTTATGTTATTTTACATATCCCACAGTACTAAAAACATGCAAGGACATACTGAAAACTTTCTCAAGTAGCAGCTGGAGGTCAAGCAGGTTTTCAAATATTGCTAGATGTCTATGTCCATGTCTGAAATCTAATCCACTGTAGTTACAAAGCAGTTT
This sequence comes from Camarhynchus parvulus, assembly GCF_901933205.1. NCBI lineage: Eukaryota > Metazoa > Chordata > Aves > Passeriformes > Thraupidae > Camarhynchus > Camarhynchus parvulus. The sequence continues at coordinate 35,167,413 of NC_044586.1, read as the reverse complement.
CAGTATCACTACATGTAAGCTGCAGAAATTTCCCTCCCAGCACGTCCTTGCTTAGGCATCCCAGAGCTTTGCAACTGATTCCAGTTGCATTTGAACAGTTACCTTTATTTTTAAGTGTTTTCAAGCACCAGTAGGAAATTACTATCAGTATCTTTTAGACAGAAAAGGAAAACATTTCTAGAACTGTAAAATATTGGCAAAACCTCAGCTTTTTTATGAGAAATTACCCTGACATGAGTATTCCCAATCTATTGATTTTTATTGTATGTTTCCTTACTGTTCATCCAACAAGTGTGCTGAATTTATTCAAAAGTGCTATATGATCTGTATTAGAAATTTCTATTTAAGAGAAAAGTTAACCATCGGTACTTAACCATCTGTAAAAGAATACCCTGAGAATCTCCCAGTGGTTTTGTATATCCTCTGGTATCATATGTCCCTTCTTTCATTTCAGTCATCTGATATTCCTAGCTTTTTGCTATCTTCTAGGGTTATCACATGAGTAATTTTAAATTTTCAGAAAGAAGCAGATTCACCACAGTTAATAAATAGAGAAATTGATCGTGTTAAATTCTTTTCTGTAAAGGGAATAAAAAGGCATGTGTAAAAAGAATGTGTTTTTCTGATGGTTTTGCTACCTACACATTTGAATTAAGGCCATAAACATTTGAAAACTGCAAGGGAGCTGCCATTCAAATAGAAAACATGAAGAAACTTCCTTGCTTATGACATGAGTAATAGATAAAGAATTTTTTGATGAGGTTTCATTGAAATGTGTGAACTTAAGACAAAAAAAGAAAGAAATTTTATTTTAGCTGCATTTGACTTCATGCCATGTAACAGATTATACTGCTGCTGGAGGAAAAAAATCTATTTAATAGTGAATATATTTTCAGTAAATGATAAATAGAATAATTTAAAATACAGAAGATGGTACATTTTAGTACAGGAGCACAGAATTTTACTTGTTTCAAAGTTTGAGGCAGGAAATTAGTTACATGTTTACTATGTAAATTAAATTCAATGATAAAAAGTAAAGTGGATTTTGTTTTTACAGAAGCACAGTCTGAGTTACAAGAACTTGGTCAGATTTCAGACATATAAGACATTCAGTATTTTTTGGTACTATAATATTTGGCTTAGGTTAAAATTATTTTTGCTCTTCTTACTTTGCAAGTGTCAATTACTATCATAGGTTCAGGGTAGATCCCCTGGTTGGTAAGGTAACAAAGATAAATATAGTCTTTGCATTTCTTCCACAGTTTTGTGTTTTTTCCTGTGTTCTGCCTGTGCCAGCTGACACAATGTCCAGTTAATCCACAATTTGACACTGTTGCACAATTTGACATAATTTTGTTGTTCTCTTTCTTAACTTATTTCTTCTGGATTGTTTTTGTTTTTGTTTGTTTTTTTTAACAGAAAGTTGGGTGAAGTCTTCCAAAGAAGAAAGTTTCTATCCAATTAGGAACATCCAACTTCAAAATAAGCAGTAAGTGTAAGTCTTACTGAACATAGTCTGAACACAATGCCTTTAAAATGTCTTGAAAAAATGCCTTCAAAATACATATGAAAGTAAAAAGAAGTAAAAAGTAGAGGAGACAGTAAGATTGAAAAAATAACAAAGAACCACATTCAAATAGCAGGCAGAGCTGCATAATGATAGAATTAAATACTCGCATCATGGCAAGCTTAAAATTAATTAATATTTTACCAAGAGATATATCTGAGCAAATTATATTAAATACCTAAAAGAATCTTCCCTTGGATGAGGTGAAAGTATGAGATATTTATATTTTACAGAAGACTATAAAAGCTTTTTAAGGAAAAAAATAGTCTGTAATTTTTATTTTGGTATTTATGGTGAATTAATTGTAAAACACAAATCAGTCACATTGTTATATTCTCAGATGTGCACTTGGTGATGAGGAAAATCTCCTTTTTATGACTGCAATTATTCAATACCTATCAGTTACTAAAAAAGACTTTTTTAAAATCTGGAAGATGTCAAAATGTGATTTTAGGTTTCCACATCGGGTATTAAAGTCTGATTGAAGAGCTGATTCTAAGAGTTCTGTCTTCCCAAAAGACAGAACTCTTGCATACAAGAAGCTTTTTTCTTTTGCAAGTGATTTTATTTTTAGGAACATAAAATAATCACTGCAGATAACTTCAGATGAAGCACACTCAAGTAGCAGTTAACTCCCACTTGCTAGATGTTGCTAAAAGAATGGAAATTTCCTCTCAGGAACCTCAGCACCCTTTCCTGTTTCCTCAGAGGTTTTCAACTGAGGATCCTGCCTTGCTACTTGAGACGTACACAAGCTTTTGAGTAAGGACTCCTAGAAGTGGGCCACATGTTTAAGAGAAGTGAGCAAGCAAGGTCAGAAACTGAACCACAGAACTCATGTCCTCTTTAGGGCAAAGAAGACTGTAGGCCTTTTCTGTTGAGCTTGTACTTGTATTGGACACCTAGTCCGTGATTAACCCCAAAGACTGTGGTGAGTGTGTAATGCTCTTTTTTTTCCCTTTGATGGCATGTTTGTTGTTCCTTAATTCTTCAAATTATGTACAGGCAGGATTGATCATAGTTATTTATAGTGTTATTTGTAGAATGCAGATGCTACAGCCAAGTTGGAGATATTTAACAGATCAAGTGTCTGTGGTAATTTTTTATGCTTGGATAGATGTGCAAGTACATACATAGGTAGATTGTGTGCAGCACTACTATACCACTATTTTGGTATTTTCCTCAGTGATTTTTAAATACTTCAGATATTCCTCAAAACATAAAGTCTGAAACTAAAAGCTCAAATTAGCATGATTCAAAATAATATAAGCAATTGTAACTTTTCTATTTGACAGGTAAATACTGCAATGGATTTGGTTCCATGGAGAATGATGGAAGGAGAAAGAAGTGAAGAAATAAACTTCACAATAATTTCCTGAGATTTTTTTTTCTGAAATTATAATGTAGCATTGTCATCTATGTATGGAAGGTACAATACCTCTCTTTTTGTTAAAAATACTGTAGAAACATATAGAAGCAATATCCTATCATGTCCTACAGTTTTGAGAATTACTCTGTCCCATCTGGCATGTTGCATTTGCTTTCAAATAGCAATTGTTCCCAACTGCAACTAATCCCAGGTGATGGGTAGGAGTTGGAGCTTCGTGCATATCCCTATTGGATCAACTTGGATCAGTTCCCATCTGTGACCTTGGACGAGGAATTTCCACCTTCGGCGTTTTCCAGATTGGTTGTTTTACTGACAAATTACATGCTATGGGAAGCATGATGACACCTTCACTAGAGTGGAGAGGGATATTGGAAAACACCCAGCATTTTGAAATATCTAAGTCTTTAGCATAATGGTAGGCCAACTGAAAAAAGGTATTTTAATAGTTTATGCAAAGATACCAAAATTTTCAACTGTTTAAGGGCAGAGCATGTTTATGCATATGATGCTGTTGATATTGAGTCTGTGTGTGTCACTTCGGTGTAGACTCAGGTCTGGGGTCCACAATGGTGGTACATTCAGAGGCAAGTTCTGGAAGGATTTATTTTTCAACCTGTGAGTGAATAGTCTTGCCACTATTAGAGCTCACCTGTAGCTTGGATCTATGTGGTGGATTAGGTGGGTGTGCAGTAACCTTATGGGCTTACCTGTTGCAATTTCCCATGGACATAGTGTGTGGTTTTATTCATAGTGATCTTGATGTATATTAGGGCCAAAGGGAAAGCATTTGTCCCTTTTAGGCTGGTTTATTCACAAAGTTTGGCCACTATAATTCTTAAAGAGATTTCTTCCTTTCAGCTCCTTGAAAGTGTAAATGCCCTTGAGTTCCTAGGGCTTGACAGATCCCCTGGACAACAGGTCCTGTGAAATGAGTCTCCTGGTCACTATGTGGTACAGTGAGTATTCCAAAATGATGCATTGTCTGAAAAGTTTCTTAGTGACAGTAGTAGCATCAGCATTTCTACATGGAGAGACCTCTACCGATCCTGAGAAAAAGTTTATGATTAAATAAGTGTATTTGTGGTTACATTGCGTTTGTGGTTTGGACATCTGCATAAAATCCACTTGCAAATTTACAAAGGAAACCCATGTGTCTAGGTGTGCTGTGTCTTTGGTTTTGACCCTTCGTCTGATGTTATGGACCAAACAAATAGGATAAGTGCTGTGGTATTGCTGTGCTCTTACAGAAAATCTGGGGCAAACCAAGCTTGTACTGATGCAATCACACCCCCTTGCCAGGGTGAGCCACCAGGTGAGTCACACCAGCAAAGTGAGGAGGAGCTGAGGTACAACAAGGTGCTCATCTGGGGACAGCCGTGAGGACTCAAGGTGTAACTGGCACTCCTGGCACAGCCAGGCAATGTTTTCATCTCCCGAGCCTGAGTCCTGCAAAACAGTTCTGAAAGAGAAGCAAATGGTGACTGCTCTGTAGAAAGGCTGATGAGAGCATTTACAAGAGTGTGCCAGCCAGAAAGACCCACTGTCCTTGTTGATTGATCAATTAAGGCCATTTCTTGTTTGGTATCATCATAAGGAAAAACATGAGTGTAGTATTTTACAATTGCTAAGAGCAGGCAGTACTAATGCTTGCAGAAGAGCTTCAACATAGCAGCAAGGCACTTGCATAGGAGTGCAAAGGGATGTTAAGAAGCTGAGTTGCTTTCAAAATTATCCACAACTGTGCATAGCCCCAAAGGTGTATCAGGAATCGGTGTAACACTGATGGCTAAGGAAAGCCAATGGCTCTTGTGCAAACACAGAAGTGCTAATCAGGACAACAAGTCCTGCAGTTTGTACTGGAGAACAATAATAAGCTTCCACTCCTTTGTTGGAAGTACAGACATCACATTCTGGAGCTGCATCAGAGGGCTGGAGCACCTCTGCTATGAAGAAAGGCTGAGAGAGTTGTGTCAGTTCAGCCTGGAGAAGAGAAGGTACAGGGAGACCTTTTAGCACCTTCCAGTACCTAAAGAGGCTGACAAGAGAGCTGGAGAGGGACTTTTTATAAGGGTGTGTAATGATAGGAAAAGGGGGAATGTCTTTAAAACTAAAAGAGGGTAGGTTTAGAAGCGATACTAGGAAGAAATTCTTTACTGTGAGGGTGGAGAGGCACTGAAACAGGTTGCCCAGGGAATTCATGGATGCCCTATCCCTGGAAGTGTTCAAGGCCAGGTTGGAGGGGGCTCTGGGAAACCTGATCAAGTGGAAAGTGTCTCTGCCCATGGTAGGTTGGTTGGAAGTAGATGGTCTTTGGTAGAGGTCGCTTCCAAGCAGACCATTCTATGACTCCATGGATAGCCTGTGGAGCCACAGGGAGCCATCTAAAAGAGGGATTATATCTGGCTTCTGTACGAGGAAATCTCTGATGTCATGGAAGGATGCTAAGGGTGTTCTATGGCAGCAGGGCAGTCATGGCAATCTCCACAAGCAGGGCCACAATGTAGTGCTACAGGGTTAAGGACAGAACAGCAAGAGTCCTGGCTGTTGAAAGGAGTTTTTGTTGGAAAATGTGTCTGTGATAGTTGGAAATATGCAGAGTTTTCCCTTTTAAAAAAGGGCTGCAACAGGGTGGAGAACAGCAACAGTTAGGGGATATCCTAGAACCAGAGTATCAAGGTGGGTTTTTTTTTAATTAAAAAAATAGCTGCAATGACTTTTCCTGATTTCTTTTGTTTAGATTTTATTTAGTTTTTTTCCATTCTATGTCTTTTCATACGAGCTGAAAAAGACATCCCATTGGACTGTGCCACCAGGTTGCCTGATTATTTATACTATTAAACATTCCAACAAGGGAGCCAGACTTTAAAAAATGAATGGCATATAAAAGTGATATTACAAAAAAGGAGTATGCATATTACTTACCAGTTGGTAGCTTTGAAGTGTTGGGACTGCAGTCTCAGAGAATTAAATTGATAAATAAAGAGGTGTGACATGACCCTCAGTGCCAGGACAATTTCTCAGCTTTTCTTGCAGCACTTCACTGTTATTTTTAAATGTAATCTGAACTATGAATATGTAGGAAAATTGAAGAATTTTAAATGTTTTGTCCAGCTCCAAACAACTTTTTTTTACACTGTTTTCAGGAAAACTCAGGAACCTTAACTTGGCAAGGAAACAAGTTGAAGGAGATGGTCGTCACAAAGGCGCAGAGGGTTGATATTTGACTTTGCCTGTTCTGCTAAATAGGTGGACTTAGATCCAATTCTTCAAGACCAGCTGGTGCTTAGGACTAGCCCACTCTCTAGGGACTTCCTGGAATCATCTTCTCAGAGCAGTCCAAATACATCTGGAGAGTAGCTGTACAGTTAAGCAGTGTCAATTACTGAGAGGTCAGTGTTTCAGCTGCACACAGCTGCTATTTTTTTTTTTAATTTAGCAGTATAAATATATAATCAAAGTCTTCTCTCTTAGTTAATGTAGAAAGAAAAGTTTCTTTGCTGGTTGTTTCAGTTCCCCTGAGGTAACAGACTTCAGAGGGGCAATACATTGCAGGAATCTCCTTGTGTTAATTAGTAGGAGGAGAGTGACATCCATAGGCTCAAATTGACTGTATATATGCAAATGTCCTAAGGCAATTCTTGAACATAATGCCATGAGACATTTCTGCAAGTTTCAGTACCTTATGTCAGCCAGCAGCTACTAGTGGCCTGATTATTGTACAGAAATTTTTCATTACTAGCTATATTTGCATGTGAGCTTTTTCTAGTAAAACTGTAAGATCAGTTTTCAGGAAAAAAAAACCAAATTCAGAAGCTCTCTGTGTAGCAGTTCTGACTCTGAAAGAGTTCTCGAGTTTCTCGTTTTCACAGTCTTTGACAAATGTTCTTTTGGGTTTGATCTTTAGGGGAAGGAAAAAAAACAAAACAGCTCCAGCATGCCTAAGGCTGACACCTAAATCAGTGTCTGATATAAGAGAAATTAAACATATAAGATGAATTCCAGATAGCTGAGCATATTTACAGGTGGAAGTCTCTAATAATTAACATAAAAGCAGGCTGGTAAAGTCTCAAGACAAAAGTCTGCAAAATATATTTTTAAGAAGTCATGAGCCATTCTACTAAAATAATTATGGATGTTAAAAGTGTTCAGTTTTTATTTATTTATTGAGATTTCTTCTGAGAAGATTTTGCTTGAATCCTAGTCATTCTCATTTCTGCATCCATATTATCAAATGTCCATGTCATCGAGAAAAAATAAATGGCTTGCAAGACTTGGCAGCTGGGAGATAACCTCCTGTTGTTATAGTGATGTCCTAGAGTTCACAGAACTGAAGAATTTAGTATCTTGAAAAGCAGAGCACCAAGTTTTGTTTATGTTTGTTATGAGAAAGGCAGAAATAAGGCATAAATGCAGATTCCTTTCACAGATGAAGAAGGTGCTTCCACACCCTCCCCCACCTGCCCCCAGCTTGTCAAAACTTTTTTTTTCAGATTTTAAAACCAGTGCTACCTTAGAGTATTGTGTACAGTGACAGAATGTTCTGGGACTTCAATACCAATTTCTGACACTGGGTGGATCTCTGAAGTCAGGAGAACAAGAAAATAAATCTTTAATTGACACTGTTTTGGCATGAGAAGAGTGGATTGGGCTCCGCCCTGTTTGTCAGTGTCTTGACTTCTCCATTTTTAATCTGCTTCAGGACGGAATGATTTCCTGTGGCATCACTTTACTGTTGTTGACTGAAAGAATCGGAATAAATTATCACACCAAAGAGGCGGAATAGGCAGTGCCATAGTCTTTCTGATGAGAAACTTCAGCTGCTGAACACATTGGGAATCTGCAACTCTTTGTCATAGGACTTAAATTCATCTTAGTTTTGAAATGCTTTTTCTGCATCAGCTCTGCTGAATCTGGACTGGAGAAAAACGGTAAGGGATATTTCTGCTTAACTTTTGAACAGGTGTTGTTATAGCCATCTCTTTTCAGTAAAACTTTCCTTCCTTATTCTGTAGTTTTAGTTTTCCAGGATATTTTCACATTTCATACTAAATTATCCAGTTTCTAAACTGAAAAAGTCTTCAGTTCCATAGCAGTGTTTGAAGTTGGATGTGTGGGTATTTGCCCTGGGTGAACCAGGACCAAAATTCTCTACTGCCAAAGTCAAAATATTGTATTTGCATGACTTATTTTTTTTATTTAATAAATATTCAATGATAAAAAACTCATTCTTTATTACAAAGTAGATTTCACAAAATCCAGTTTATTGATCACAGAGTACTTGCTGCTTTTGTCTATCTGCAAAATACAGCTAAATCTGTAGTGCACTTGGCAAGTGCATTATCCTCCAATATTTACCCCTCCGAGGAAGTAATAATTATCTGATTTTACAAAAAACTGAACATTTGCCCAGGTAAGACACAATATATAATTTTTCAGATACAACCTTACAAATACAAATTTACAATCTGCAGTAAATCCAAGAATTTTGAGTTTTAATTTATAATATAAAACTTCATCATAATTGCTGCAGTGTAAGAAAAATAATTCTCTTCAAAAACATAAGACACCACTGCTGTCCATAGTAGTTTTTAATAGGCTACTACCAAAGTGTAGGGTCTTCTGTGGCACAAGACCAAATCAGCGCAAGATTTCTACATTGCAATAAATGAGAAAGGTCCATTATGCTGTGGATTTGAATTTGCACTCAACCCACAGCTGAATATTTCCCTCATGGACTTTCCTTATAGTTGTTATATGGGTAACAATTGAAAAATTATTTTATAATTTATCTTATTATAGGATCCAGAGACTCTGCTTAGGGCTCAAGGCAACTTTTACAAACCTTTGATAAAATGTTCAATGAAATGTTTCACTGTGTATAAAAAAAGAGGCAGATCATCTGGTTTTATGTTGTTAAGTTTTTCATATGATCTGGAACAAGGCATTGACCAATATTACTTCCCTTCCTTAAACTTTGCCCATTTGTGAAGTTTTTTTAACTTCTTATGATTAACTACTATAGAAACATAAAGTAATTGTTGCTGATTCAGAGATACAATATCCTCAGTATTTAAGCTGTGTCTTTTGAGCTGATGCTTGTGCCTCTCATCTGTATATAACACCCAGACATCATGTAACACTAATAGTGCCTTTATTCATTTAGACATTTTGAGCAACTGCTTGGAAAGTCTCAGTCAGAAACTATTCACATAGACACAGCATCTGGGTACTTGAGCCATTGTTCAAAGAAAGGGTAATTTACCATCCCATTAAGATTATTTTTGAAATGAGCCACACATTTCCATTGCTCTTCATCTTCCAGTGGCTCACGTGGCTCAGTGTGGTCTACGCTTTGAACCTGTACAATGAAATATAAATTCACAAGTAGTTGGACTTGATAGCATGTTCATGTGATTTCTTTATTAGGAAATGTTTAGGAATACTACAATTAGTTTTTCCCTTTTGCTAAGTGCTGCTGAGCTAATATCAAAACATGCCAGTTGTAACTGATTTTTTTTTTTGTTTTGTTTGTTTAATTTTTGTTTGTTAGGGGTTATTTTGGTTTGGTTTTTTTTGTTGGATGGCTTCTAAAGTCAGTACAGAATACAAACAAAACTCTTGTAATACAGACATCCCCTAGGAAATCCATTAGTCTGCTGGTTGGAATAGTCAGTTAAAAAATAGTAAATCAAATTTCCATCTCTGTTCTGCTTAGTTCTGGCAAGCCAAGACTAGAAAGCATTGGTCTTCTACATGCTCAGTGATTTCTGAGTTATTGATAAAACTATCATGTCTGCATTCAGACATCTCTTTTTGAGCTCATTACATTCAATCTGGATAACAAGACACAAAAAAAATTTAAAAATATTTGGCAAGCTTGGAAGAATCCAGGCCTGGTCACTAACAACCTGGGGGCAATATTTTTTTATTAAGATTTTATTCCATATGTAGATGTAGCTTTGGTTGACCCCCTCACCTCCCAGTATCTCTTACAAATTATTTTAAGCACAATGAAAGTTAGTAATCTTAAATCTTTACCAGTATTTACTAGCATTGTCTGCTAAAGAAACTAAATGTACATATGACAGTGTTATTGAGCCAAAGATCTGTCCTGGTTTAGGCTGGGATAGAGTTAATTTTTTCTTGGTAGTGGTGCATTGCTCTGTTTTGGATTCGGTATGAGAATAATGTTGATAACACCCTGGTGTTTTGGTTGTTGCTAAGCTGTGTTTATCCAAGGACTTTCTTCGTCTCATGCTCTGACAGTGAGGTGGTACACAAGCCAAAAAAAAAACCAAAACCAAAAACCAAAGCAAAAAACCATAAACAGACAAAAAAAACCCCAAACAAAAAACCAAAAAACACAACCAAAAACCCCCACCCAAACAAAAACAAAACAAAAAAAACCAAACAAACACCCCCAAAAACCCAAACAAACAAACAAAAAAAACCAAAAAATCAAAACCAAAAAAACCAATGACAGCAAGAAAACCCAAAACATCTGTGAGGGAGCATAGCTTGAGCAGCTTATCTGAACTGGCAAAGGGGATATTCCGCACTGTAGACCATCCTGCCCTGTTAAAACTGAGGGAGTTACCTGTAAGAGGGGCTAACAGGGGTTCAGGGATAGTGTCTGGCATCGGTCAGCAGATGGTGAGCAATTGCTTTGTTCATCACTTGGTTTTCTTTTTTACTGTCATTATTATTACTTCTTTTTTTTTTTCTTTTATTTCAATTACTCAACTGTTCTTATCTCAACTTACAATTTTTGCTTTTGATTCTCCTCCCCAGTCCACCAGGGTGGGGAGGAGGTAAGTGAGTGACTGTGGGGTTCTTAGTTGCCAACTGTGCTTAAACCCCAACAAGACCCTAAAATCTAACTATGAGCAGTGTGGGAAAAATATATATGTGCATAGTTCCATCACTGCTTCTCAGTCTGCCTAAACAAGTTAAACTGCTGATTTGAATCATTATGTATGACAAGTTACACCTACTTGCTGTGACAGATGTGGAGGACATGAGTTTTCACGGGATAAAAATGTATGTAACATAATTCTGAATAATTTAAAAGTTATCTCAATCTGAAATCCAGCCAGTCCTGTTCTCTGCATAGCTATAATTCTGCACAGACAATAACATAACTAACATACAGCAAAGACGCAGCTCTGATGCCAGTCAGTGGTACTCTACCAAGACCAGCTTCCTCTCTTGAAGACTAGGGCAGTGAGCTTGCTGTGCACCCTCCTTGCTGCCCTAAGTATCCTGAAAGCCACCATTCCATGGTCACTGACAGCCAAAGCTGCCCTTGAGCATCATGTGCCACAGCAGCCCCTCCTTGTTGGTGAGAATGAGGCCCAGCAAAGAACCTCTCCTTGTTGGCTTCTGTGTCACTTGGAGAAGGAAGTTATCATCAACACACTTCAGGAACCTCCTGTATTGCTTATGGCCTGCTGTGTTCTCCTTCAAATAGATATGGTTATGTTTGAAGTCCCTCAGGAAGGTGAGGGCTTGTGAATATGACGGTGCCCCTATCTGCTGCTGAAGGGATGCATCTTTCTGGTATGACTTCATTCTAACACCAGTCACAGAAGCCTTCCCACCATGTCTCCGTGGTTCCAGTAAGAGTGTGGCCCTGCAGCCATGTGCATCTCTAACTCCTTGTTGTTTATTCCCCATGCTGTGTGTGTTTTCATAGAGCCATTTAAGTTGGGACACCCAATGAAACCAACTCACTGGCTGGAGTGGCTGGAATTCCTTTGTGCTGCTCTTCAGGCGCTCTCCTGCTAACCTACTGCTGCCTAAAATCAGAAGAAAAACTTTCCAAACAATATTAGAATGGACACCATGAAGAGTAGTCTTTCAGTGAAAGCTTATCCCTATGTGCACACGCAGCATCAAATTTTCACACTTTTTAGAAGTTTAACTAATTAGTATATCTAGCTAGTACATCCAATGGGAGACTGGTTGTCCTTCCATGTGTAACCCACGCTTGGACCTGCCCCACTGGAGTCACTCCAAGGGGTTCTTAGCCCTGTATCTTGTTATATCTCCCAGGTGCTGGTGCAAAACAAGCTGTCCTTGTTGGAAATCCTTTTCCTTGAAAATAACACCAAACAGCATTTTAAGAAGGTGGCATAATGTGTGAGAAAGGGTAACTACTGTTCTAAAGTGTAAGAAAGTGCTAGAAACTATACAGCTACATATTAAAATCTACAAACTTACAAATAAATATATATAAAGAAGCTAAAAATCTTTAGGTATCACTGTGATCTTCCTCCAGGTTCTGGGCATCTCTTGTGGGGGCACTGGCATCAAGCCAGTGGGACTGGGCTGAAAGGAGATTCTCCTCCCCCGGCAACTTCAAAGTCTCTTTACCATCTCGGCAAGTGTATGACTGAAGATGGTCATTCCTTGTGCATAGTCCTTTTAGACCTTTACCTGCCTTGCTTAATGTTACCCTTCCCCATTAATTAATTACCCACTGCTTAACTCTTTTTTTTTTCTTTAACATATTTTTGCACTCTAGTTTAATTCTTTAACTCCCTTCTCTGTAAAATGCAAATATACTAGAGATATCACAATCTTGAACACATGCTACTTTCAATATGTTGGTTCTTTCCTTTATCTGCTTGATAAAGTAGAAAAGCACAGCATAAACACATAGGAAAAAGCCGGGTCATTTGTAATAAATGACTGGAAAACGGACAATTAGGCTACTAGGAATAAATATAATTGGTGTCGTTGCCCTTGGATAAATTAATTTAACACAATGCAAAAGCCTATCCTCACATATTTGATAAATTTAATACTTAAAGCTTCATTCTAGGTTCTCTTCTTTTTTGGTAAGCGATTTGGATATTTATTCTTCATTTGCTACTTTATAGTCCACAATCCAAATCCTGGTATGAATAGTTTTGCTACAATGTTAAGCACTGACATTTTTAACTGCCTCAAAAATGTTAGGAATTCATCTGTATAGCAACTCCTTTGGTATGAAAATTACTGTTTGCAATTTGGTTGCTATTTTCACAGGTGGCTACTAATTATGAATGCTCTACTTAAGATGAATATTTATCTGCAGTATAACTTTTCCCCTTCTGTTTTCTGTAACTATCTAAATAAACTATCAGCATAAAATTTTACAGTCTTACTATGTTGTCTTTTCTAAGAGTGTGAATATTATTCAATGCTCTTGTGAACAGCTAACTTAATACAATGTTAACAATTTTTACAGATTTTTAATTTCATGTATTGAACAGTACTTTGTCTTCAATCAAAGAAAAAACAATTGAGAAAACAAGATTATTTGTTGTTGTATTGAGAAAACAAGATTAACAAAGGAGAATAAAAGATGTTTAAATTAGTATTTAACTTTCAAGCTATATTATTCATAATGCATTCTATCAAGCATAAGTGTAAATAATGTTTTAAGCAGTGAAGACAACTGGAAAGTCCTATCTCCGAGATACAAAAAAGTAAGTCAGAAAGTCTATTTCTAAAATTGTCATAAAAGTTTAGAAATGTTTTGCTGTATTATGGCAAATCTACTAAATTCCTAGGAAAAGAATGTGTAAAAGAGTTATTAGCATGCTGTGTACAGTAACATCTTATTCTCTTCTTTCTGTTGTGCTGCTTTTAATAATCTCACATTCCTGCCTCTTATTAAATCATACTTTTTTCTTCTTTTTTTTTTCTCCCAGAGACTGCACTGGCAGTGCTTTGCATCCCATACATTTAGGTAAAAGGTAAGAAGAAACTCTTCTTCCAAATATTGGGTAGCTTATAATTCCATTTTTTTTTTAATTTAAACTTTTCAAGCTTTTCTTATTCCACATATGTATTTGGATGGGAAAGTGTGAGGAAAAGCTTTCAGATCTATTTGTTGTCAGCAACTGTTTCTTGTTTTTTTTAATTCTCAAGCTTATCACTACTATTAGTAGTGATTAGAATAAGGAATGGGGGAGGGTTATAAGTAAAAACTGACTATGAAATGAATGTATTGCATGTATTAAATATACATAATGCTTTTCTGACTGTTTCAGGATGTCTTTTTAAATACATTCATTCTGTATTCACAATATTGTAAGCAAGATGGCAATTTAAGTTTTTTAAAAACCCAGCTTTTACTAATTAAAAGTGGTGCTGGTGTTGTTGTTGTTGCTATTATTACCATTATTACAGGACCTAGTGAAAAAAATGGCAACATCTAGAAAAGAGTAGTTTAAACACAATATATGGGGCAATTACAGACCTGTTGTAGACATTACTTTCAAAACTGTAGCTACTTCTTTCAGCTTCCAAATGTAGAAAGAAGTCTAATTTTGTGTGCCTTTTTTCTTTGTTTTCTAATCTACTTTCTTCCTTGTTTTTTAATCTACTTGCAACATTTAATGTGTACCAAGATACTGCAGGAAAATTAGTTGGCAATCAGAAACACTGGAAGAAAAATGTATGAAGCCACATTTAACAAAAGACTCAGAGCTGAAAAAGGAGTCAAAGCCAACATTATTCATGCACTGGTTGTTAGACATTTCCTGACCAGAACCACCTTTCTCACACCAGGAGTGGAGAGCTGTGGTCACTTTTGCTGTTCTTGCTCAGGTAAACTCCAGCAGCAGCAGCACCTTTGGCTTTAAGCCAAGAGACCAGGTCTTTAGATAAACCAGTGCAATAGTCTGGTAGGTCCCTAAATCAGTGCCAAGTGCTACTTCACATGGGGATGGGATCTATGAAGGAAGCTGAAGAGTCCTTTAGAGCTCCACAAACCTGCCCCCTCTTCACACCAGCCTGTGTGTTACCATTAATCACAATCCCACAGTTTTACAGAACCACGCACAGCAGCCAGGGCTCTAGGATTCCTGCAGGAACATTTCTTTCTCCATCAGATATTCCAGTATCAGTCTGTTACAGTTTAGAAAACAAAAAGTAAGCAATAAATTAAATAAAACAACTTATTACAGTTAAGGATGTATTTGAATGAGTACGTTTATGGGAGTTCATTGTACCAGAACAAGCAGCTGCTTGTTCAGCCACCAGTTTAAAGTAGAGTTCATCTTGTTCTGGTTGAAAATCTCAACTAGTTAGGTTTTTGCAGAAGAGCCTAAGCAATGTCATGTCAGTGCTATTCTTGAAAGGTATCCTGTTCTTACAAAGCAGCCCAGCTACTGAGTGTCTGATTGTTAGATCTCAAATTCAGACCTCAGATGGATGTTGAACGAAAATTTGGGAGGTAAGAGGGAAGACTAGATGTATCAAAATCAGTGCTCCTACATTAGTATTACTGTTTTAGGTATCTCTACTTGAGATAATTATGGGTGTTACCAGTATTTGTTACCAATAAATATAGCAGAAAATAAGATAAAGCCTTGTCTAAGGCACCTGATCCAAGTTTTGTCTCTAATTGCCTGGAGAAAATACATTGCAAACAACCAAGTATTAACTTAGCCTCTGGAACAGGCCTACTTTCTTCAACTAAAATCAGGTAAATCTTTAAGGAGTAAGTTTCTTAGTTTAGACAACATTTGAAGAAGCAGCTCTGAGTCATAACTGTGTATTTCCTTCACATCAATATGAAAATATATCCAAGTTTTTGAGAGAAATGAATCATGTTCTTTTTCTCTCAGAAAAAGACTGTGTTCACACAGTCTTTTGAACACATGGACTGTGTTCACACCTTGATAGAAAGCTACTCCAGATACTGAATGGAAAATAAGAGAACATGCCTCAAAAATAAATGCGTTCCACAAGCCAGAATTATTCTCAAATTCAGTAAGGAAATTATAATCTCCTAAATCAAGATTGCTCACTTGAATTTTCTAGCTTTAAAACTACTTCTCTTTTGTATCAAAGATCTTTTCCTATCCTTTTTTGTATTACTCGGCCTCTTGCTGAATATTTAAAAAAATATTCTGTTCTGCTGCTGCTGCTATAAGTCGATAGGAAAAAAGCACCTGATATTATTTATTGATGTTCATGAAGGGACTCATCGGTGCCACTTGAAGGTTTTGGTCTATGTTCCACTGATCAAGCACGGAATACTGAAATGCTTCTTCAGCATTATCTCCTGGGAAGCCTGAAGTCTTACTTATTTCATTTATTTCTCGTTTATTTTGAGGCTGCTGCCTCAAAACAATGGGTTTTTGGGAAGTTGTGAAGTTTCACCTCTTACTGTGCTTTGTTGACAAAGCCTCTGATGTGTGGAAGTCGGAGCTGTGCAGTCTGTCCCGTAGCTAATGTCAGCTTATTTTCAACTCGAGTGTTTTGGGAGTCATTCTGACGTGCCCCAAGAAAAGCCACCAGGCAGGTTTGGCATGTTTTCATCCCAAGTCAACTTTAGGAAACGTTTCAAGTCTCTTTCTTCTGCTGTTAATGAACTTCGAAGCGCTCCAACAAGTTTCAAACCTCATCCAGGTACTCATTGGTCTCACTAATTATCCAAAGACTTCATGCCTTTCACAGGCGTGTCATTCCTGGTTTAATTTCGCAAACTGGATCTCCACTGGCAGCGTCTGTCGGAGGGGCGCGACCCCATCCCCGCCCGAGGGCACCGAGAGCTCCTCACAGCGCGGGCCCAGCCGGGCCCCAGCCGCAGCCGCAGCGCCCCCTCGCTGCGGCGCAGGCGCGGGCGGCCCCGCGCGGCTGCCAGCGGAGCATGCGCGAGGAGGCCGCGGGGCGGGATGGCGGCGGCGCCCGCGGCCCCAGGGAACAGGTCGGTGACGGGGCCGGGCGGTGCGACCGCCTCCGGCCGCCCGGCGCCGCGCAGCGCAGCCCGGCGTGGGCCGGCCGGGCTGGCCGCAGCAGCCTGTCCATGAGCGCCTCGGTGCCTCCCGGCAGCCCCCCGAGGGTGGTGCGGGCCGGGCCCGCCCGCGGCTCCGGCCGGGCGAGAGGAGAAAGAGGAGAAGAAGGTGGTGGTGGCGGTGTCGCTGATGCCCTGCGCCTTGTGTTTTCCCATCAGGTGTTGTCCTTCTTGATTCCCATGTCCTATTACCAGGAGGATTTCTTCAGAGAATACCTCAAGATGATGGCGAATATGGTCATCCTGAACTTGCTCATTTGTATTTCGCTGGCGTTCTGGATCGTGTCGATGACTGCAAGTACGTACTACGGTGAGTCCAAAGGCCGGGAGAGGCTGGCATGGCACGGTCACGGGCGAACCCTCCTCTCCGGCCCTTCTAGGCAGGGGACAAAAATGGGAGGAGGAGTGTGCGCGGCCCCTTCCTTCCTCCGTCAGTAGAGCTGATAGCCGCACCTCTTACAGTAGGCGATAGGGCTTTAGAAGATGCTGACAGCCGCTTACTTGCAGCTCTGCCCAGGGATCATGTACAATTTAAAATGTTGGTGTCCTTTGTGATGTCTTTCTCCAAAAGAAAGCAAATAAAAATTAAGAAGTGAAAGGAAAAGCTGAGCTGACAGAGGTCTTTCTGTATCAGGGGAAGTACATGGCAGCATGGGAGGAGTGTGCCAGCTTTCAAAACTGTTTTAGGAATCAGCAGCATCTGCAACGTGCAGAACAGGTCATGCAGGAAGACTTCCTTAGTCGAGGAATAGAGAAACGGGAAATGGTGTAAGAGAGGGATGTATGGATGGAGTGGCTGGCTGAGGTGTGTGCTGGCAGCTCAGCGTTCTGCTCAGGCTGGCTGTGACTTAGTTGTGTGCAGTTGCAGGGACACAAGTCCTCTCTGTAGTCTTCTCTTTTCAGCTCTAGGGCCTCTCTTACAGCAGTGTGCAAAAGCAACTGACACTGCCTGCAGTATCAGTTTATGCCTAGAAGAATTCAACTGTGTTTCTAAGACAGGTAAAGACTTACCATTCAGATCCCAGCTGGTTTGATGCTGGAAGAGCTCCAGTGTCATTGCAGTATTGCTGAAAGTGCATAGGGATAGAGTATGAGCACCTTCAATTGCCTAGTGACACCCTGGGTCCAGAAGTTGTTACAATAAATAACCCACCAGTATAAGCTGACTTTTGTAGAGGCATTTGCATGTCTCTGCTCAGTGTTTTTCAGTGATTTAGGATGGGTTACTTCTGGTACAGCATTAAATCTGTATTGTTTGCATACTTCTGGTTTGGCTTGTAGTGAGATGCCAGGTGTGTAGAAGGTATGCAGAAGCAGGCTTCACAACCAGCTTTTTTTTGTGTCATTTGTAGCTACCCAAGTGGGATTTAAACATGCAACTTCATTTATGTGTGTCTGCTCTCCAAAGGTATAGCTTTTCTGACAATTAGGATATTCTAGTCCTTGTTCTTATAGGTGAGTGGGGATTTACAGTTTAGCATGGAGAGACCTGGTACCAGCTAAATCAGGACAGGGCCTGATAGAAAGGAGAAAACTGTGGACAATCCCTCCTTTTTGTAGGGAATGGTTATGGAACAAGAATGACCTAAAACTTCTGTTACTCATTTGCCTGAGACTGGAAAGACCTTGGCTTTTGAAGGAGGTGAATTAAACATACAGTAGTTAATGGACTTAAAATGGTTCAGCCCATAAAAGTGGTGAAATTCACAGTATGTAATATAAATACAAAAATACCACAAACTTTCTTTTAATAATGTACAGTTTATAGTAATTCTTAAGCACCAAACAGTGGGCCAGATGTTAGTGAAACCAGAGTGTCAATTCATTGTTTTATTATAAATCCTATCTTGGTCTTACTTAGTAGTAATTTAATACAAATACTTTTCTCTCCTACAAGGAAATCCAAAAGGTTTAGTTTAAAAATGACCTTGAAGAGATGAAAATTCTGTTTGTTAGCCAAAGGAAAGGAACCCCTTTGTGTTCCAGTACTACTTACACTCAAGTTGGCACCAAGAGCTGCCTTGGTTTGTGATAAGCAATACCAGGCTACAGCACTGGAGGGCTCTTCATCCACAGCTGGTGTTCTTCTTCTGAATTTCAGACTCAGTTCTGGGCTTGCTCACCTACTATGGCTTTGGGGCTTTTCAGTACAGAGAAGAGAATTTTTTTCTTGTGAATCTTTACATTGCAATGAGTGTTTTACTGTGTCCTGCTTTGCACCAGGGAGCCAGTGTTTGTGCGGAGGTTGGGGTACTGATGACACAAAAGTTCTTGTTGAAAACCATCATTTTTATCTTTCCAGCAAGACAAGCCTCTGTGCCTCTGTGAAATCTTTGTTTTACAAGATTGAGACTTACTTGAGTGCAAGATTCGTGGTGTCTTGTATTTGTGTAGGAGATGTACTAAATAACTTCTCAAAATTTAATTTTTTTTCAAAACCTACATTAACTATTTGCTTTAGCTTTTAGGAGTTTGTGTGCTTTTCAAACTGAAACTATCACTTCAAATCTTGCTGAGAAAGTAATCAGCTCAAAGTATATTTTAAAGAGCCTTACATCAAAAGCCTTACATCATCTTTCAGAAGAACTGGCAGGGCTGGTGTTTCATAAAGTGGTCACACTATTTTCACCTAGCAGACTGTCTTGCTTGGCTTTTTTTGGTAGTGGAATTCTGTCACAGTAAATTCAGATGTTAGTTTTTGAGGTTCATAAATCCCTTTTAGAATGGAAAATATCACTGTATTTATTTCTTGTCACATTTTGCTATTTTTTGGTAATTAATTTCAGTTCATGAAATATATTTTCTTTTGATAGCTGAATGGAAAAATTGAGTGGATAATTGCAGATATATTGTTCTTCTGTCCATATGAATATCTTCTGAAGAATAAAAAGTTTTAATCTCTATTATGATCAAAATTTAAGTATATATCAGGAAATAATGACTTTTCAGACATGAAGACATAAAGGCTTTATGAGGATCATGTGTAACCCTGTTACTTCATTTATCAGGTACTTTACGACCTATTTCTCCATGGCGCTGGCTTTTTTCAGTCTTGGTTCCACTAATTATTGCTACACAGGGATTTAAGAAGAAGAGTCTAGATCACAGTGGTGCATTGGGAGGTATGTTTTTTCTGAGACTTAAGCTGAATGTTTGGTAAACTAAAGGTCCTTTTTATTGTTTGCAGTTTAAGATTTTACCTAGTTCTATTATAATAAAATATAAATGTAAGCATACATACCCCAGATTCATACTGGGGTTTTTTTCTCATGCCTGTTTAAACAGTCAAGTTAACCCTGTGCTACTGTTCATAATTTATTTGATTAATACTATTATAGTTATATAAACCTGGAAGACTCTTTTAAACTTCAGTACAGTATGCAGTTAAATCATATGGTTTGGTTTAACATATAGAAGGATTCACAGAGAAACAAAGAAATGGCAGAGGTAGTGGTAAAGAAAGACCCTAAACTGATCATGTCAGCAGCCTTCCTGCTTGGAGGGAAATCAGTTCTCTTTTCTGTATGGTTCCCCTTTCTGTAACAGAAGCAGTTCTAGGCATTTTTTTGCCCAGCAAAAATAAGAAAATTAAATCTGTACTTCGCTAAGAACAAATGACTGTTTCTGAAACGTTTTTGTAGACCACATGATGAAAAGCCCAGCGTAGTGTACAATAGTGTTTATTGAAATCTGATGCAATGTTTCAGGGTGAGGTGATTCACCCTTGTCTTGTGACATTGCCTGAATTGATGTTCAGTGGAGTAAAACAGGGCCTCAAATCCTTCCTTCCCTTGTCACCCATTTTGCAAATCTTCTGTCTGTGAGAGTTAAGTGAAGCATTTTCTACGCTGACAAAAATCTTTCTGACTTTTATGTTCTGACCTCTTAACAGCTCTGCTAGCCGATTTATACTGGCATTTGCTCCTAAATGTAACCATTTTTCTTTCAGTCCTTCAGAATTGTAATCTCATGGTGAGGAGTGAAATTAGGCCTCCCCTGTGAAACGGGACATAAAAGTGAATTGCATCAAGGAGATCAAATACTTTAAAAATTACAGAAATAAAGAGGTGTAATAAAAATAAGAAAGTAAAAAAGAAAAGAATAGAGAAGTAACTTGTGCTAAGATATGGAGGAGGGTTTTACAGGTTATCTTGGAGACCTTGGATGTGGGATTCAATACCTAAACTGGTGATAAACTTGCTGATAGAGACAGAGCCACAGATATATATTTGCTCCTTATAAAAATAATAATATTGTTCAGGCACAGTACTTGAATTTCAATTATATATTCTTTGGATTCTGGGGGTGTTATTGCTTCTCTTTTATTTTTGAACAGTATAACTGATTTGTGGCAAAAGGTCTTAAAAATCACATGCTTCAGCAGTTAGAATAAAATTAGTAATTTTCAATGGAATCTCTTATTGCATGATTGTCTTAGGTTTATCAGGAAGATACTCTTCATATTCAGAAAATTTGAAGTACTTAATTGCTTTACAAAACAACCATTGTTACATGAAGGAACTTTATATACTTCTTTTTTCTTCATAGGACTGGTGGTTGGATTTATCCTTACAGTCGCAAATTACAGTTTCTTCTCTTCTTTGTTTGTATTTTTTGTTACTTCTTCAAAACTTACTAAGTGGAAAAAAGATATAAAGAAACAAATAGATTCAGAATACAAAGAAGGTAAGCCAAAATACTTCAATTCTTTTAGATCCCTTGTAGAGAATAACTACTGTATGTTTCTTGTTCCCTTCAAAGGGTCAGATGAGATGTAACATCTAGAACAGGGAACACTGTTAAGACTCCTCTCGACCCTATCCCTGTGAATATTAGCAAGCCTTTGCTTTTGCTTTTGCTTCTGTTAAATAAATTGCCATAAATTTTCTGTTTTGAATGTGTATCTTTTTAAATTTAACTTTTTATATGTATTATTTTGCTTTTGCCTCATGCTGTTGCCTGAAATTACTAAAATTTAGTTTCTGTACTTCAGGTGGCCAGAGGAATTGGGTTCAGGTATTCTGTAATGGTGGTGTTCCTACTGAGCTGGCTCTCTTATATATGATAGAAAATGGACCAGGTGAAATTCCTATTGACTTTTCAAAGGAATACACAGCATCATGGATGTGCTTATCCCTTTTGGGAGCTTTGGCATGCTCTGCTGGTGATACGTGGGCTTCAGAGATTGGTAGTGTTATGAGTAAAAGCAAACCAAGATTGATAACAACCTGGGAACAGGTTCCAGTAGGTAAGGTGTTACCTCTTCTGCATGTTCTTCAAATTTTGTTAATCTGTTTTGAATTATGCAGCCAACTTGAGAAGTTCCAAGAAAGACATAGAAAAACAAATATCAGAAATCTGGGATTTGAAAAGGTTATCAGGAAGGCATTCTCTGAAATGGAATATAGTCAACTGTGTTTCTTCTGCATCTTGTTGATGAGATGCATGAGCATAGCAGCCACGGAGCTAAAATCATTCTGAATGCTGTCACTTCTAATCTCTGACAATAGTAAAAGAGTTGATACTGCTAATATGAATAATGCAAGTTATCAACTGATATTTTTCAGGCATTATTTTAATCAGTAGAATACATTTATATTCAACAGAGACAGTAGAGAAAATTCACTTCATAACCAAATCACTCATTTCCTTTAATATCCTACCAAGAGTGAATACAGTGAACTTCCTGTCTGTCAAACATTGTCTCCATGGTGGATGTCATTGCTGCTTTAAA
Source organism: Camarhynchus parvulus (assembly GCF_901933205.1). Lineage (NCBI taxonomy): Eukaryota > Metazoa > Chordata > Aves > Passeriformes > Thraupidae > Camarhynchus > Camarhynchus parvulus. Next base: position 35,144,927 of record NC_044586.1, on the reverse strand, counting down.
GCAATATGCCTTTTTTGAGTCTTGCTGACAAATTGATCAGAGGTATAGATCTTGTTGGATAGGAGTTAAGTGCACGGGAATTTTTTTTTTTTATATGCATTCCTCAGATTTTTATTCAATGAGCTCTCAAACATCTCTGTTTATGGATTTAGTTCTTTTCTTTTTAAATGTGCTGGTAAAACATGTCGTAGTATACTACTTCTGAAAGAGGGTATTGCTTTAATGTGTACATCTCAAGGTCTGTTTTTCTTGAGCAAATCTCTTATTTTATTACCCCACCACCTCCTAGAGCAGACAAATACCAGGTGACATTGAGAGGTGTGTGCTGTATAGTTTTATTTAATTTAATGCTGGTGAATATTTCTAGAGAACTAGCCCTAGAGACAGGAAAGGAGTAGTAACAGGCAGTAATGGTGCAGGCTAAGCTGCTCAACAGCATAATGGGAATTGTAAAAAGCTACAGTAGATGTAAGGGGAGAAGCTCACTATGGGCAGTTTGGATTTCATGTAAAACATTTAAATTATCACAAGTCTTTTAAAATCAGTTTGTAAATCAGCAATACTTTATTTGGTTTAGGTACTAATGGAGCAGTTACTTTAGTGGGCCTGATCTCAAGTTTGCTTGGAGGCATGACAGTAGGTATAGCCTACTTTATAACTCAGCTCCTTTTTGTGAGTGATCTGGAGATATCTGCTCCACAATGGCCCATTATAGTGTTTGGTGCAGCAGCTGGCCTACTGGGATCAATTGTTGATTCGTATTTGGGAGCTACGATGCAATACAGTGGTAAGAGTCTTCTTTTTTCTTTTTTTTTCCCCTCTCTCCCAATGTAACCTAAAATTTGACTTGAACTTCAAGAAGGGCTGGGGATATGATTTTTAAATGGCAAGATTACAGAAATAGCAGCATAAAGGACAAAGGAGCAAATGGACATAGTAATGAAAAGGAGCGAAGGTGGTTGGCCCTTTTCCACGTTTTGATTTGTTCATTGTAGCTTATTGTCATGCTGATGACTGAAAGAGACAGAGATACCCAACAAGTTACCTTGGAAGAAGCAGTTGCTGCCCTCTCCTTTTCTATATGTCTAATTATAGTAACATTTTAGAAGAAAGAATGTCAGTTTAATATTATCCATTTAGTTGGATTAAATTGTCACTGCAGAAGCTCCATTCCTAATTTTGAAGTCCTAGCAATAGGCTCAAATGTAAGAATTAAGTAAGAAAAAGTGAACAATATTCTACCTTCTGGTTTTTTTCACTGCTTCCTGTAGAAGCTCTGTAATACAGAGCACTGTTTCCTATAAGTTAAGCTTATCATAAACTAGCTGTGACTTTAAATAAAAAGATGATATGCATTTAAAAAAAAATGTTGACTGGCTGATACTAATTTATTTCAGTGTTTACTGATTGCCTTGAAGGATCATTGCCTGTGAATAAACACTACAGACAACCTTCGGGCTAAGCTGTAAACTTATCCAATGTTTCAAAATTGTTTAGAAACCATATGTGACACTGTTGTGTTTAGCAGCTTGTTTACAGAGAGAACTTAAGTTTCCAGGTTTCATTGTTGGTATACTTATTAATTTGAAGTCAAGGTGTGAATGTGCAGATGAACTGCCTCAGAGACACAAATCCTTTAGGTCTGCCTTTACAGTGAGATCTACCAACTGTTTTTGATGCTCTGGATTTGGCTATACAGCCCTATTCTTTGTAATTCCATTGAAGTTCAAAGTACAACGGAGTGTTTAACTATTTGATGAATTTTTAAATATTTCTGTCCTGAGCAAGAAACACTTAAGCACTCAGACAATGTTTCAAGCTCCTAATGAGGCAGATGCATTAAGAGAATGGAGTAAACCTAACTAATGCATGCCTGCATTTATCAGCATCTATTTCTTCTTCCTTTCATGTACTTTTTCCATGCTCAGCAACTTACCTTTTTAGCTGCAGCAGGGACAGTGTGCAAGTTACACAGTTTCTTTTACAAATTCGAAAGCATTGCTGGAGTATGTGTACTATGTTGTGCATGTACATGCTGTGGTATATATGTGATGTGATGCAGGCAAAACTGTGCTGCTCATTTGTGTCTCTCCTTCAGCCCGCTTTTTTGTTCCCTTTTCAGTATGGACTCAGAAGGAATACTCTAGTTTCTGCAGCATCCTGAAAAACAGTAAATATGGCAGCAGGAATAAAGAATTGTCTCTTTTTTTTAAACAGTATGCTGCTAATCCTTTCTGTCAATGTTTTTTCTTTTGGTGATACTCCTAAATGTGGTGTATCTAATAGCCTGTGGTACCCACAGTTTCTGAAAGAAAATCCACCCCTGCCTGCACAGTTATTAATTAAAATTTTGAATAGCTGTGCAGAATAAGTTTCAAATTTACCCATGTTAACAGTCTATACCTATTCTGTAAATACCAAAACTAACAGAAGGACTGTTACTTTACCTACTTTTCATCATTGGATTATACATTTTATGTACGATTGAGGCATATTTTTAGAAAAAAATAATTCCAGTTTTTCCTCAAAGAAAGTACTACTCTCTAAAACATAGCAAGTGTTGAGAGTTAAGCCATTAGACTTTGAAGTTTGATTTTTCTGTAGTTCTTCTGCATTATTTAAGGCCAGGTTTAAATGTATGTTTCAAAACAGTATTACCAACTATATACCTGCCAGGGAGTTTTGTAGTAGGGGGTTTTTAAAGTTTTGTCTGTGGTGCAGAACTTTTTTTAATTAAAGTAGCAGCTTTCTTTGAAGTTTCCAGGTTGTGAGTGTTGAAAGCAAAATCTAAGAAGAAAAAAATTAATATAAAATATACTGATTTCATTTAGAATGTTCCAACCTTAAAAGTGTGCATGTGCACATACCCAGTTACACTTCACTACAGAGTGAGTTAAGATCAAGCATTCTAGATTGGTGTGCTTTTACCAGCATACAGAATGGTGCAGCTGGACAAAACATAGGATAATGGTGTCTGTACAGTAATACCTAATGAAGTAATATTAAAGTATTGATAATACAAAGGCAGATAATACAAGCAATTACCTAAGTACTACAGGAAAAAACTAGCTGCTGGTAGTATAAAATTGCTGTGTAAATAGAATTTATAAATTCAGCCTTTGTTAGGAGCTTGTTTTCTGTCAGATTAAGTAATAATGTTGTTTCCATAATTTTCCTTTTAAAACAAATACGCCACAAAACATGTTGGTAATAAGTTGTTTTTGTTCAAAACAGCATCCTTTGCGTGAAGGTACCAAATTAAACTAACTGTAATTTAGCTTAGTCTGATGATGTCTTCACTGTTATAGTAAAATAAATTTTGGAAGGTGTATTTACTTGGTTACTAAGTTTCTCTTCATCTTGTTGGCTTTGTAAAATGAAGTTTTTATCTTTTTCCAGGTTTTGACCAGACAATTGGCATGGTTGTTAACCACCAAACAAAAGACTCCAAGCACATATCTGGAAAACCTATATTAGACAACAACGCTGTAAATCTTTTTTCTTCTGTAATCATTGCTCTGGTGCTTCCAGGCATGTCATGGTTTTTCTGGCCAAGAGGTTGAAATGGTTTAAGGTTTTCTGCATGCGAATAATTTATGTTCGGTCTTGCTCAGAGACTCCAAAGAGTTCCAGTTGAATTCTCTTTAAGAGATGGATCTGAAACATTCAAAGAGCCAAAGGACTTCCCATCTCAACTTGTTAAGGCTGTAAACCTCATGTGGCAATCAGCATCTCTCAGGAAGGTGCTTTGTCAATAATGCTCTTGCTGCTCCTCAGGTGGATGTAGGTCATTGCCAAGTGAGGTGAAGCACTTGATTCATTTATCCTCCATTTATGGAGCTGAAGTGTTGGTGTCTATTCTCTCCAGTTCCCAGCATCTGGAAAGGCAGAAAGCTGGAAATAGAAGTCTAATCCACATCAATCAGTGCGGTGGAGCCTTGTGGCTATTATCCAAATTAGACACAAAATACACTGCGGCTTTATATAGGCAATGGTAACATGGGTGGACTGGGTGAATTCTGGTATTTCTCATTATTTACAGTTTGTAATGTCTTTTGGAAGTATTTGGGCAAGGAAGAAAGAATTCAGCCTTATTGCCTATTCTCTATCCTGATACAATCTCCACTTCCCTGAGAATAGGTTTGATAAAAATGATCCATACATAACATTGGAAACAAAAATCTAAATTTAAAGTAGAAACTTTAAGCTGTTCCAGTAAGAATAATAAAATTTTCTGTGCTTTTTTGACATTTTTATTTCAAAAGTAATGATATTTATGAAGATTTGTCAATACTGTGGTACTTATCAAATATTTTAAAATTAAAGATGACAGTTGTGTATTCACAATCATCTCTTTAGAAAGATGGTTTTTTCTATAAGTATAGAATTGTTCCATAGTGTTTGGCATTCTAACCAAACTATACTCCTTGGTTATTTCTCAGCAGTGGAAATGTTTCCCATTTTGTTTGGGGCTTCTATTTAGAGATGATGGCCTCAGCCAAATAAACTATGGACGTTATCCTTGTTGCAAATGGGGGAAGTCACACATATAAACCATTTAAAAATAGAAATTTAATTTTTGATACTCAGGTTCCTGTGTTAGGTAATTCTGTCTTCCATCATTCATTTATAAAAGTTGCAGAAGTAATGTAGCTAGTACAGATTGTATTTAAACTTTAGAGATACCCTCATAACTTCTCTGTGTTGACATTCAGAAGTGTGGGCCCGTACTTTTAACTTATGAAAAGCTTTTACTTTTTTGTTGAAGATAGATTAATATTTTTTATTGAACATCTGGGTTTTTTTACAAGTGTCTTGTGTATATTGCCTGTCTTAATTCAATTGACTTTTTTATTTTGTCACCTTTTATGGGAATATTAAAAAACTTTAACACCTTCCATACTGAGTTTACTCTTTAGAAATCTAGTCTATATAGATCTGGAATTCGTCCCTGGAACTACTTCACTGTATTACCGTATTTTAAAGATGAGATCTCAAAGTAGTAAAAGCTTTTTGAAAAGAAGAAATTGTATAGCTACTCTGTGTCTGTTCCTGTGGAAGGGCACAAAATTATGGAAGTAATATATGCACTTAAACTGTAACAATAAATACTTGGCAATTTTATGCACTGTTTGGACTTGTGCTGCTTCTAAATAAACACTGATTTAGTTGTCTTCTATGATTTTATTAATACTATTGTGGTTTCTAGAATTGAGCAAGTAAAATTTTTGTAAGACACTTTTTTTTCAGATAAATGCCTTACTCTTATATTCTTTTGTTTCCTGAAGTGAAGTGTATTTTCAGCCACTGAAGTGGACATGGTCAGCTTTTTTCGCTATTTTTTATGAGTCCATTTGAAAACCAGCTTACCATGGGGAGAAGACATCTGATTTCATATTCATAGCAGCATGACATGCTTTGATCTGTGATCATATGAACAAATGTGATCTCATTGAATTCCTGTAGTTAGCATCTTCAAAGGCCATTATTTTGGAAATTTTTTTTTTTTATGTCTTAGTTATGATACTTGAGTTGCTTTTGAAATTTCCGCTCTTAAGTTTCCAGTATGCAGAAAGATCTGAGCGCACTTAAACTCTGAAAAGGACAGTGTTTACTTTGGGTGTATTGAGTGTAGCTGAGGCAGATATTGTTACATGTAACTACTCAGTAACTTTAACTGATAAGCTGTGGGAGAAGGTGGTGGCAGGAGTAGGGGATGCAGGGAAGAAATGGCAGAATGTGGCGAAATGCCTGTAACTTGGTCTGAGTGACTAAGAGCAGTTTCTGAGTTCACAAGGCAGCAGATGGATAGCCCCTGTCCAAGTGCTACTTGGAGAGATAAAAAATGCAGGAAGTAAAAAAAAAAAGGGGGAGTTAAGAGAAAACCAGGAAATTGATCAATTTGAAATTGAAAAATAGGTTACTGCAGTTAACAAATTTAATTCCATTCTTTAAACACTTAAATTATTCTTTAGCTTCAGAACCATCAATACACCTAGTATATACCTCTGTCACTGATTTTGCATTAATAATTAAGTGATATCAATATTTCCACAGCACCAAGGCAATACACTCAAAAACTTTTTAATTGAAGCAGTTCCAATTGTGATTTACAGGTCCTCATGCTTGGCTTGACTGGTGGATGTGATAGATGTTTAGGTAAAATTTTGACATAATTGCATGCAAGAAATCTTTAGCCAGGTCTCACCCAGACTTGGTGCCGTGGTTGTTGAAGTATACTGGTATCAGAATCACCAGTATCTCTTTTTTTAATTTCTATTTCATTGTTATAGGTCTGCACATGCTGCATTTGAGTGGTCCATCATTACCCAGTTTGCTGAGACAGCAAAATAAAGTGGTGTAAAAAACAAAGGGAGTATACCACCTGTCTTGGGTATTAGAAAAAACTGGTTCTGCAGATTGACTTTTTCTGACAGTGAATGGCTGAAATGTCATGAAATTCTGTTGATGTTTTACAGAACCAGCTTGGGCACTATTCACATTGCAATCTGTTAGGATCGAGCATCTCAGATTTGTAAGTAGGGTTTGTTTTCCCTGCATTTCTTCCAGCAGTGCTTTGGTCTCCACGCAGCCTTTTCTTTACATTTCATTATCTAGCATTTTAAACTGGCATTAAGTCGCTTTTCTTCAAGCAAGAGTTAACCTGTTTTACAGGAAATTTATTCCCTTAAAGCTTTGTAGGTATGTAGGTATGCTTCTGGCTATTGCTATAACTAGATAATAATTTTTAATTTAAGCATTGCTTCTGTTGTGGGATAAGGTGCAGCTCTGGGATACAATTATGTGCCTGTTGTAATGCATAAATCAGAGAAGGTACATGAATTCACTCAGACTATGTGGATCCCTGCAGCACTCCCAAGCCTGCAGCCACCCTCACTAAATATTAATGCCAATACCAAATGAGGATGAATACAGAAATGTGGAAACAATGCTGCTGAGAAAATGGCAGCTTGTACTTGGGTACTCCCAAGTCTGTAAAACTTGATTCCAAGTGAAGAAATTCAGCCAGTAATATTCATTAGATTTTCTACAACAGTCATCTCACAAAGTCAATTTTAATCTCTTCCCACTACAACCACTAATTACATCATAGAATCACAGAACAGCCCAGGTTGGAGGGGACTTTTGAGAGATCATCTGGTCCAACCTTTTGTGGGAAAGGGATCTTTGGTGAGATTATCTAGCAATAATCAGTCTGTCCAATCACATTTTGAATACCTTTGATGATGGGCACTCTATCACATCCTTATATGTCAGAGTTTTCCTTGAAACAAAATAAGGTGGATGCATAAGAAAGTAGATGATCACCATTATGATTTCTGATCAAGAAACGTTTTGTGACTGACTGATGGTGTGAAGCAAGTGTCATACACTATATCCCTTTGAAAATATCTTCATAATAAATGTATCCTCCCACAGCAGACCAACCAGCAGCATTGCTTGTGCTGTTCTGGGATTTGCCATTATAGAGCAAGGACAAGTGTTTGCTAGTCCAGGTGAGATTCAAGAAGTGAAGACTGGATTAACCGAAATGTGGAAGAACCAGCCTGAGCTATGCTGAGGGAAGGAGAGCTGTACCAGTATGGAAACAACTGCCAGTTTGCAGGGAGCTACCTGGCTGGACCTGCTGAGTCACCTGGGAAGCCTTGCATAACTTGTTTGCACCTCTCTTGTCTGGTGGCTGCTTTTTTTGTGGCTTTGTTCAAACAAGCATAAAGCAGAGTTAAATACTGCAATGTGATCACTGTCCAAATTGGTCTTGGAGGTTCAAACCCACACCATTAGCAAGGATGACATGGTTTTAAAAAACAATGCATCCTGCAATTAGAAGAAACATCGGTAGAAAGTAGTAAGAAGTTTTCTGGTGCTCATTTGTTAATACCGTTTAGTATCTTCAGTAACTATTTTTGTAAGGTCTTTGCAGCTGCAGCCCTAGCTGCAAAGCTGGGAAAATAGAAGAACATCATAAAAAATCATGTGACTGTGTTCTGATGTTTCTTGATAAAGGGCTCTTGCTGCGTTGGCTTATGCAGAGTTCAGCCCAGTACTAGAAAAGCAACAACTTCTGTCATCCTGCTGTTTTTGTCACTATTACTTGTTTTCCTGAGATTTCATTGTTTCACTTTTTGAATTCCTAAGTCCTGAATTCATTCCACTGTCAAAAGCTGCTACGATAGAATGGTTCTCCAAAGCAGCAGCAGTCTCAGTCTGCCTTAAACTGTCAAATGCCTGGTTATGGTGCTCCCAACAGGTGCACATCATCTCATTCCATTAAGTGTGTCATCTTAATATAATTTAAAATTAAAAAGTGAAAGGAGTTGATTCATTATGCATTGGGATGAGAAGCATGAGTGTTACCTCTGAATTGTGGAAACTCTGTATTTTTTAGGTGCCGGAAGAAAACAAAGACATGGGTGTCAGCATCTGACCATTGCACTTGGTGGTGTCTACTTGAGGAGCTCTGTAGTGGATTTAGTTTGTGCCAAGCTATGCCAGAAAAAAAAAGCATCCCCAATCAAACCATAAAAAGTGCCCAAAGCCCTTATCACAAGACAAAAAGAAGTGTAATATTATTTATTGTTATTTAGAGTTTGAAGTTAAGTGAACAAAAATATTCTCATATTGTTTGCCTGCAGATTTGAGTAATAAACCACTTACATTCAAATAGGTTTGGTTTGGAATAGATTAACAAATGTTTCCCTTGGGTTCAGAACTCATCTGAAATAAGAATGTAATCTAGATGTTGAATTCATATGCCTTACCTTTTTCTTTCCTCTCTCTAATGAAGAAAGTTTTTTATAATATATTTTGGGTTTTTTCCCCAGTGGCAAAAAAGTGGATGCATACATATCAGTCTGTGCCCATGTCATGGAGCCTGCAAGTCCAAAAATCACTCCTGCACATATGCAGGAGATTTAGGGATTTTTGTCCCTAGTTCTTTGCAATTGTAATCATTAAAGGTCTTTTACAATTGTTAAATATCCCAATATCCTCTTGTGTTTGTTTTCTGCCATTATTTGAAGAAAGCAGGTTGAGTTTAATTCCAGTTTTGTTTATCTCTTTCTCTGTTTTACCACCCCAACTCCTGCACTGGAGTCTGCAGCTCCGCTCTGATACTCACTGTGAGTAAGAGGAACCACAGAACAGCAACTCTTTTCATCGCAGCAGGTGCAAAGTCAGTGTCTACTGTTCTGGGCATGACACAGGACCAATCTGTTTTGTGCAATTATTTTTCTTTGCTAGTGCAAATAGTCATATAAAACTACTATTTGATGTCCTCTGGGACCTATAATGTCTCCCTTCCCATCCAGGTTTAGGGAAAAGTGAAATGTAAACCCACAAAAACTGGCAGCTAGGGCTGAAAGTTGCAGAAATCTGAGCTCCACTTTTGCATTAAGGATTCTGAAGAGTGCTATGGTACCCTGATATATATGAGACTTTAATGCAGAATTTACCTTAAGGTTAGAAGGCAGTTCTAAAAAAATCAGCTCAGTGTCTTCCCCAGCATTACAGCATCAGTTCTGTGTGAGGCCGTATCAAGATACAACAGAGACAGATGCACACCAGGATTATTTTATTACTCTACCCAAGAGTACCTAGAATAGGTTTCTTCCCAAATTTTTTCAGGCAGGAAAGCTGAAAAGCAGAAAAGTAACCCCGTGCTGGCAGACAGCCTGTTCAGGGGTACAATGCAATTTGTTGTAGTGCTCTCACTCCCAGGAGGCTTTGGCCAGAAACACATCACTGCTGCTGCTTGTTACAACATGGTTCTCAAAAATGTAATCCTAGTCTAATCAGGTAATGTGCGACCCCACAGGACCATTCATGTTCAGAATCTCTTGACAGCACAGAAGATTTCTTTTTTTCCTGCAGAATTGAAAAGACACAGGTAACCCCCTAGCCCCTCACAATGCCCTGGGGCATCACCTGTTCAGGCATGGGGGCAGGAGTCCTACATACTTAAGCATTTTTTTATACAGAAAGTGTGACCCATATTTCTATCACTACAGCTCTCCACTTCTAACAACAAAATACAAACATTTCTTTAAAAGAAAATATTTCATTGGTCAAAGCAGCAAGAATATGTTGGTTTTAGGGGAAGCATTCTGCTGAAAGTAATATGCACTTGACCTTGATAAAGTCTTTGCATTTTTTCTATGTGACTTCCTTGAAACTGGGTTGCTTAGTGTAATTAAAAGAAGCACTGGCTTTAATTCGAAATTTATAAGGGAAGAAATGATGAATAAAAGAATAGGCTAGCTGATTCAATTCCATTTGTTTAGTCACAGAAAAGAAAGCACTTGCTTTAAGAGTTTACATGATCATCCTGGTGTCCAGTCACCTGTCCTTTAGACAATATTTTAAAATCCAGGACTGAGCAAGGGTGATAATTGACAATGTAATTGTTGCTGGTTTGTTTACCTGCTCATCACCAGTGTCTGCTAAACAAAACACTTCAAGGAACCCTTCACAAAGGAAAGTGTCTGCAAATGCGTATGTATTTTAGGAGTGCAGCAATATATTTTATATCAATGGTGGGAGTTGAATGATAATGTTAAAAATGATTTGTTAAGTCTTTTTCTTGTTTTAAAGTCTACTTTAGGATAAATTGCTTCAATTTAAACCATACAGAGTAGTCTTGGGATTTCTCCATTAATTCCCATGAAGTATATGTTTAAAATACAAGTTTTCCTCTAAATTTTAGAAGGCTTAGTTGAAGGCCCTACATTTTAGTGAGATGTGGTTCTCATTTGGGCCATTAATAATTCTGGCTGTCTTTTTTCAGCAGTGAATATGATGAATACAATATTGAAAAAATAAAATTATTTGAAATTACTAATAGATGTGAGAGCTGGTAGAGATAGTCAGTCTCCTGTGAACTGGGCCTGAGGACTGCCTGAAATGCAATCTGTATCTGGCCAAATTAATGCAATCTGTATCAGGCCAAATTCATGTCACCAGGCTACCCAACACCCCTCAAGCAAAACTGTCAGGAAATAAGGAATTATTTGTTTCTCTTGGTAATTGGTCTTTAAAAACTTGTGTTTCATTTTGAATCTGAATGTGTCTGGCTTTAGATTCCTCCTATTAGTTCTTTCCCTGTGCCTGTTCCTGCTACAGCACTGATGAGCTGACCAAAGTGAGCCCTTTCCTTTTTTGTGCCCTATTTTTAAACTGTGGGCCAAATTCCAGTCCAAGTTTTATCAGTGCCATGCACTGAGATTAAAAACTTCTTCATTACTTCCTTATTTCATATCCAGGAATTACCTCTGCCCTTTGCTGCAGTCATATACTTAGATACCTGCTAGGTTTTGACTATCTAATTTGTTACATTGACTATGAGGTAACACTTCTGTATTCCTTATAATGTTTCTACTTTTCATTTTCAGATGACAGCTCTTTATACAGTTTTTGCTGGATACCCCATTCTTGTCACTGTGTATCACACTGACAGTGCCATATCACTTCAAGTTTGATTAGCATTGATTTTATATTTACTTTACAGGCCATTTAGGAAACCCAAAAGGACCTGAAAGAAACAGCAGTTTTCAAAGACAGCTGTCTCACCAATAAATACTCTGAACCGCTCATCCAGTTCTTGATGCAATGAATTTGTCTTTCATTGCATAAAAATATTTTTTTCCCATTGTTAGCATGTGGGTACTAAGTCAAGCTCCTGAAAAAATTAGTACAGCTATGGCCTTACCTTTGGACAGCCAAAGACTGTAATGGCATCTTAGGTTTCTCTGATGAGACTTAATTTTCCATTAGATTTTGTTGACTGGCACACATAACATTTGACTGCTTCATTTAATTATTAGTCTTTCTTTTGTGTCATTACTTTTCTTTGTGTCATCATCTGCTCCTCCCCACAGCCGAGGGTGTGACTGCCATGGTGAAGATGGGTGGATCAGGGCTTTTGTGTGTACAGAAGGCTGTGCAAGCCTGCGTGCAATAGGCAATTACCATTGCCAAAGAGTAGGTCTGTGGACAGGCTGGTTGCTGTTACACAGAAGATGATTTTGATGAATAGGTGATTAAGTAAGCTTTCCATGATTCCAAACAGGCCCATTTTGCTCACAGCAGCTCATTTGTATCCTCTACTCACTGCTTAGCTGAAGCTCAGTTACACTGAAACTGGCAGGTTTTAGGATGTCCCTGAGGAACCCTTTTGGCACCCACGCTTCCTTTCTATGTTTCCATTCCTTTATAGAAGCTCTTGGAAATTCTGCTGGCTTATCAGCCAGTAAATGAAAATTGCTCTTTTGCTATTACTGCTGTGGCCCACAGTCAGCACCCTGCAAGATCTTGCTTGCACTTCTCTCCCACCCTGAGCAGAGTCTGAGGAAGCCTACAGTGCCACTGATGTCCCCATCTCCTGCTGTACCACACAGCAGCAAGTTATTCTGGTGCAAAGTTCCATTCTTTATATATCCCATGAAGTGAGTACAGCCCTGTTGGTCTGTTCTTGAACCTGCCTGCTTCTGTGTTTGAAAACATTGGCATGACTGTTTAAACAAGGTTTGCCAATGGCTGGTATTATTCTAGGTAGTTTATGATTGTATGGGTCCCATTTTTACTTTTTAAATTTTAACTAGTTCTGCCTTCCTCTGGAATTTCCCTGGTCTGCCAATATGTGTTTAAAATGAGCATTTCTTTGTCCCTTTTTTCCCCTTTTTTTAATGTTTTCATTCTTAATACTGTCATAGCATATATCTAGTAAACAGACTCCTGCAGAAGGGAAGTTTTGTCTTTTGTAACTCTGACGCTTTAAAACGATTACCTTTATAAACCATATGTTTACCTTCTCTTAGAGGGTTAGGGCCTCTCATTTGGAGCTGGAACATTGCCTTTGCTCCTGAAACTGGAAACACCAATAGTGAGGGGTCAATTAATGGTAGAGCATCATGCTTGCTGTTCTCAGCATATGTCCAGGATGCTGCTTCTCAGGAAGGGGATTTGCCTCAATTGCATGGGGATGGTACTCAGCATTGCTGTGGTTGTATGAAAACCATAATGCAAAGTGGCAAAGAATTCAAAACTGCTTATCCTGGGGGTAAATGACATTTGCAGACATGCCATTTCAAGATGGAGAACTGAACTTTTAGAAAATAATACTCTTTCTCTTTACAAGAAAAAATAACATTGTTCCTTGCTGGCATGGTTTCTTAGGTACAAATCAGATTCTATGTTTTACTTACTTCTATAAATCAGAAAATTCTTTTCTTTTCCACATGCTTTGTTTTTCACCTTTATTCTTTCTTCTTCTTCTTCTTTGTCTAGTGAATGTGAATCTTTCTTTTAGACAATATTATTAAGTTAATTTTAAGTGGGGTTTTGTTGTTATTATTAGGTTGGGGTTTTTTCCCCGGTCTGATTTCTTGCCTTTTTGGACATCATGTACTCTTATGGACATTGATCTTATACAACTGTACATAATTTGGCTGAGATTTTGTATTACGATTATTTTCCAAGGAAATCAAATAAATTCAGAACAATAAAAATTTTTCTGCAAGTCTGTCAAATTATGCTCAGAAATATTCTCCAAAGGAAAAAATTGAAAAAAAGACTGACATTATCTGCAAATCAACTCCTACCCTTATAATATTCAATACATAATGGTCCCAGAAATGAGTTGTGTGTCGGGAGCTTGGGAGGTGCTGTTTATGCTGCTGTAGGTTTAACCAACTTAATCTCCACTGACAGCTACTGCATTCACTTAAGTTCACAGTGGAATTAACGCATTTAAAATTTTTGTAAGGAGATCTAATAATGCAAGCTGGAAAAAGAACATTATTTTCACTTTTAGAGATGACACCACCTGTGAAATAAAACACTTGAGTAGTCTTCAGAGAAATGTTCAAAGGTCATGACAATGGACACAGTAGTACAATTTGTTTTGGTTTAATAACATACAGAGTATTGTAGTATCTTCATGAAATATAAAATACATCTTGAAAGGCATTTCTCATGCAGATGTGTTCAGCAACACAGACAACACAGAGGGTCTGTTACAAGTGTTTTTAGGAAGTTGTGTAAAAAGGGGAAGCAAAATAAATTGAAGGTAAAAAAGCCATTCTCTTCTCAAATTCTCTGAAACAAAAAAACACTTCCCAAATTAACACCATTAAAAGAACTTGGTAACAGTCACAGATAATTAAAAACCTACAGATTTTACAAAGTTGTATATGAGATTACAGTGAAACGTGACACTTGAGGTAGCTCTGACAAAATTTCTGTTCTAAGCCAGATCAGCCTTTTAGTTTTATTTAATACTGGTGACTGAACTTTTGAAAGTACAGGACTTCTCATACAACAAAATCAGTAATCACAGAGAGAACAGAAAGGATGGAGTACTGTAGTTGCAGCAGTCTACTGTCAGTGGGAAATGCATTGCTAGACTCTGCACCATGGCAGAGGTTTGCTTTCCTTACCTCTGGAGGAAATGAAACCAATCCATGCTGTGTGAATGTAATACTGTTCAGTGATGAGGCATCTTACTCCAGGAAATCCAGTCCTTGTTCTCCTGGATGCATTCTCTGTTCTTTCCTCTTTTCTTTCTCATACAACACAGCATTAATACTATCTGACAGAGAAAAAGGAAATTGCACTATGAAGCCTTTTCATAGCCATTATTTTCCTTACCACTAAATGATGACTAGAGACAGGTTGTCTTGCAGTTGTTTGGATTTGTTTGTGAGGATTGGTTTTCATTGAGGAATAATACCCCCTTTTACAAGGCAGTTATCCAATTTTTGCGGATGAAACTCTGCTGGACCCCGGCAAGCAAGGAACTCGACGCGAGAACGTTTTTCTCGTACCTTTTTCTTCACCTGCTCCCACATCCCTGTTTTCAAGTACTTTATTACGGACTTTTATTTTGCAAACATTTGGAGACTAGTGTAGCTTAGTTCACAGGAAGGAAAATCCCACAAAATCCGTGCCGGTGTTTATTAGGGGCTTTCTGTGTCCCCGGGCACCCCTCGGCACGGGATCGGGATTTAGGGACAAATCCTTACGGGCGCGGGATCCCTGCCCTGGGCCCCGCCCCCTGCGTGCACACGCCCCGCCTCTGACCCCGCCCTCTCCGCGACTGCTGGGCGGGGCCTCCCGCCGCCGCCGCTTCCCCCCCCTCCCATTGGCGGCGGGGGCTGCGCGTGACCGGGCGGTGCATGACGTAGGAGGAAGAAGCCGCCATTAGGGGCAGCGGGGCCGCGGCCGCCGGGCACGTTCGGTTGTCGTGTCCCTCTCCAGCCTCTGTCTCCGCGGCCTCGCCGGTGCCTCCCCATCCCCGCCGGCCCCTCTCCCCCGCGGGCCCTCGTCCCGGTGGGCGGCGGCGGCGCCGCGGTGCGGCCCGTTGATGTGAGGCGCGGCTCGGCGGCGGGGCGCGGATGGCGGCGGGGGCCGGCGCAGCGGCCGGGGGCCGCAGCTTCTCCTTCAAGGTGGTGCTGCTCGGGGAGGGCTGCGTGGGCAAAACCTCGCTGGTGCTGCGCTACTGCGAGAACAAGTTCAACGATAAGCACATCACGACCCTGCAGGTGCGGGCCGGGGCGGGATGCTGGTGTGGGGGGTCCCGCTGTTGTTCTCCCCTCACCTTGCGCCTCTCCTCGCACTGCTGGCTGTGTCTGGTCTGCAGCTTTAGGGGCAGCCCGAGCCACCGCCGCCGCTCGCTAGTGGTGCCTGTCCCCTGCCGAGTTTGCTGGAAGCCAGTTTTCTCTTTATTTTCACGTCTCATTCAAGCTTTCAGTATGTTTAGGCCTCGTTTCTACTCTGCATACTAACTGCTCTGTTTTTTTCCAGTTACGTATATGAATGTCTTCATCTGAATCTTGGAAAGTATGATGCAAAAGTAATGTTGTTATTGTAGTCGTTGTTAGTGTACTGATGACTAAGTGTTTCATACGTGCTGCGTTTCTGTTAATCATAGTCTTCCTCGTGTTCTCAAATCCTAACATTAGCACTATCTAAACGTTTCTGTTTAAGGAGAACAGCTTACACAAAATGGTTTATGAGATTAGGGCTTATGATTTAATAATGGGAAAGATTCTTAAAGCTGAACTGCTTGTCACGACAGCTCCCTGAATTTTGGCTGGATTCTCAGGAGTACTGTCTGTTGTTATAAAGAGCTACAAAGTGATGTTCCACACATGAAATGTGACAGGCTGCCTGCTTGAAAGTAATGGGTTTTTTTCATGGCCTACTAGTTAGTGATGGATGGCATGTATGCCCTGGTACAAAATGAACTGCTTGTACTCTATGTGGTCTCAGAAAACATGTTTTTGAAGTTTGTTTTGTGAGTGGTATGTTAAGTCTTTCAGGATGTCACCTTGCATAGGTGGAAGTGTGGATTCAATGTATGCCACTCTTAGTATTTCTTTTTTTAAATAAAGAAACAAACCATGCCACTCGGTGGACCAGTAGTGGGTTTTGAACTAATTTTGAATTTCCTGAAGTACAGAAGTAATAGTAGGTAAAGAAAAGAGTTTTAAGGTAGTTATGTGCCATTCCCATGCATTTATGGGAAGCTTCTTGAATTGTGTATCTCAGAAGTAATGAATAGTGAAACTTTCCCCTAAAATGAAAGCAACATTATAGATGCACTAGAAGCAGTACAGGAAGTGTTTAATAAACAGATAACATAACTTCATTTTTGCTGTGAAGAGGTAAAAAGAATATGTTTTAGACTTTGTTATTCTGTGTCCATACAGCTTTTGGGTTAAACTGCTGGTGGGTTTACTAGGCAAGGTATTTATAGGAAGCTAGTTGTAGCTGTCATGCCACAATTGATGCTTGGTATGCCACAGAGATGTCTCATAGCTTGTAGGTGTCAGAGGTGCAGCAGCACTGTAGCACTGAGCAAACAATCAGTTAAAGTGCATCAAAATAGTCACGTGTAACTGAATTCTCATATCCCATGTTTTAAGAGTAGGTCCAAGTAGATTGTTATGTGGTGATGCTTATGTTTGTTGTTTGGGTTTTTTGTTCTTTAAATCTGTAGTGGAAAACCTAAAATTATGAGCAAAAACTGGGTTGGAATACAGACTTGGGTCACAAGTATCATAAAACACACTTTTAAATTGCTCCAAAATGCTGATAGGAAATGTCTGTAGATAGTGTGGCTCCAGAGCTTTTGGTTTTTTGACTGTCTGGAGAGGGGTGTGTTGAGGAGTGGAAGCACGTGCTTGCAGTTCCTACTGAGCTTTTGTTTCTCTACCGTAACCAGGTTTGTGGTTGCTACCTGTGTCTTTTAACTGGCTGCTCATTGTTTATCAAGTTGTTTGCTTTTCTGTTCTGAGCCTCCGTGACCACATATGCGTCTAACTGATGCATATGTAAAATGCAATGTCAGCTGCTGTTGAATCTTGCTGTGCATCATCATGTACACTTGTTAAGTATTATCCTTATTATTTCCCTACATCTTACTGTGCTAGAAAAAAAATGAAGTGAGTTCTTCCACTATCAAATTAAAAGATAGTTTAAAAATAAGATGAAGAGAAACTAGGGTATCTGATTAAGCAATGAAGTAACATGTTTGCAGAGCATCCTTTGTTGGTTTTTGTTTTTTTTTTTTTGAGATAAAAGATATAATCTGATAAGGTTGCTTTGTTTCATGGCAACAGTTCAAAGTAATGCACCAAATTCCTTTTGTTCCAATAAAGTCAAAATTAGATAAATACTTTGCTTCTGGTCCAGTAAAGGAGTGACAGTGACGAATAATATGAAGAGATCGCTAGATATTGAGACAAGAGGCTCTCCATCCACAATTAATTTAACCTAAAAAAAGAAAGTATTGCATAGTGCTTTATTCCAGTATGTTTGCAACAAAAAGGGGGGTGAGACTGTAACCTTCTGGAAACTTCGTCTAGTGATGTTATTCTACTGTGAAGTAATTCTTTTTATACCCAAATAGGTAAGTTTCTTTGGTGCTAGTAACAGAAGACTTGGACTAAAAGGGAGCAGTTTCTCCTCCCTCCCCACTCTCCTCTCTCAGTGCCAACTGGAGTGCACTGGAACCTCCTCTGATCTAGGGGGCTGCTGGGCTGTGTTGCTGTGGTTGTGTTAGTATCAATCATGTACTTAGGATGTTGATGACCTGCATGTTGAAGTGAAGGTAGCTACTGATTCACAGAAGAAAGCATCTAGTTAGAACATTGTGGAAAAGCTGATGCAGGAAAAGTAGGGGGTTTTGCGCACAATTAAGATAATTCATAACCTGTAGGCAGACCTAGTGGGGCAGTTAAAATTGGCTCCCATTGTTTGAAATATTGAAGTAAGTGCCCTCATCTTCATACAGTAACAATAAGATATAAATTGATATCAAGTGAACTGTGCTGGAATTACTCTAATAATAAACCTACTGTCAAACTGTTGGGTTTTTTAATTTGGTAAATCCTTTTTATAATTTAATTACTCAGGATAAATACAACTTCTGAATACTGCTCTCTTAAATGTGTGGAGGATTGCAGAATATCCAACCCAAGAGAGCTGCTGATGTGGTTGTAATCATAGAGCTGTTGATTGCTTTGGTGGACTTGGCATAACCTGGAAAAACTGTCTTGGTTATTAAGATAGCTGGGGGATGAGTGAAAGACAGCATAAGGCAGTTGAGTGCTATGTGCAGTGTTTGTATGCCTGACCTGCTTCTTTTGAACATGAAGCACTCAAGGGCTGATGCCACACACCTGCTTTTGTTCAGTGACTTTCAGGAGACACTCTTCCAGCTGTGTCTTCCTTGTGTTCTACTCAAGCCCCTTTATCAGCTCCTGGCAGGGCCTGGTGGGCATACAAAACTGAGCTCATAGAAGAAAGAATTAAAAGAAAGAAAATATTTCCTACAGCCACATCAAAAGATTGGAATTTTAGCTCTTATAATTGCATTATTCTTTTCTAAGTGCCTAAGTGTTTTTCAAACCAGTCATAAGACAGTAGAGTCAAAATATGAAAATTAGAAACTTCAAAGAGTTGTTTGAAATTACTTATATTTGAATTAACCATGTTTCTGTGAGTTTTTGAAAGCCCTAGCAAAAATGAACTGTCATAGTAATTAAAATAATATGGAGAATGGCTACTGATTATAAATCGAGTCACAACTCAGACTTGAGTACTTGTAGTACTCAATTCAGTAATTTTTTTGGAGATTAGAGAAAATGTTGAAGCTTTTTCTATGTGTAATTACCTAATGCTCTCTAGGTAGTCAAAGGCTTTGATTTTGAAACTTGATGAACTTTAAAATCTTGGCAACTGACTTTTTCTCTAAACTATGTCAAGACAGAAGTTGAAGCTCTTGCTTATATGTTGGGTTTTCCCAAATTTCTAAGAACTGTCTAGTCCTGCTATTGACTTGGTTGGTTTTCTTTTGGTTTTTTTTCTCCCTCACTAACCTCAGAATGGCTTGGGAGGGGTATATGTGAGTGGAAAGGTTAAAAGATATTAGTTGATTTGTCTTTGATGTGTTTGCCACTGTGGATGTAAAAGTATCTTTTATTGATAGTAAATGCACCAAACGTACCCAGACCTACTAATTCATGAGCAGAGCCTGCTAACTGTATTCTTCAAGTATATGAACAAAATAAAGAAGAATGAAGAATTAAATCTGTAGTATAGTATTGACGGTTTCCTCCAGCATGTTCACAAAGCTTTCTGCTCATTACTAACTGTGACTGCTTCAAATACCAAGTTCCAATCTTGTTGTCAGACAAACCTGCTTGTTATCAGGGTATCTGATAGAGGATACTGTCTCTCCTTTTTTGACTATGGGCCTAAGACTTTAGATAGACTAAAACTTAATCATTACAAATTCATCAAATTTTATTCAAGAGCAAGTATGATAGCCCAATGCTAAATACCCTTGCCACAGTCTCCTGTGGTTATGGAGGTTTTTGCAATACAAAAAAGCATGAATGTAGGAGTATTTTAGTGCTGGGGTGTATAAAAAATGTAAATGTATATCTGAGTGATAAAAGACAGTATTCCTAGCAAAAGCTGTAGTACCTGAAGGACAGGTTGTACTGAAGCAAAACTTAGCTATGTAGATAAACCTACTTTAGTTTTTGCTCTATCAGATAGGAGATATACTTGTGCTATTAAATGGGTCGTTGTCTAAAGGTACAATGATATGTCTTTATAGATACTGAGTTCTCAGTGTTTTTAAATATAAATCCCCTTTCTGTGAAAGATTTTTCTGCTCAGAAATTGATTCTCAAACACTTGTGTGGAATTCACATCAACTAGGCGGGTTTGGATTGTTGGTGTTATGACAAAAGCAAACATTGCTCAGAAGAGCTTTTCCTTTAAGATTTGCAGTAGAATATGGAATACTGTAGTACAGCAGATCAATAAAATATTGTCATGTAAGCTTGATTCATTGTGCCTACTATAGCTTCTTTCCCTGTGGCCCAAGTGTTGGTGAATTAAAATTTCTGAAGTTGCCTCCAAGCTTCTGGCTTTTAAACTGTGGTGTAACACAACAAATGATGAAGACTGCTGATGAGTTAATCCTCAGGGACAGCTGTTTGAAAGCCATCAACTACTTTCTCTAGAGTTTTTAATTAAAGAATGAAAAGTTTTCTGATGTTGAAGATTTGTTACTCTTCTGTTAAGCTGTTTGTTACAGGTTGGTTAGAGGGCCAAATCCATTTAATGTGCTGTCTGGAAATTTTCCAGACTTTTGACATTACAGGGAGTCTCCTCACTGTAGACTGAGAGGGTAGTGTAGTGCTAATGCTTTACTTATGTAGAACACAAAGGTTGTAGTGATCAGTTCTTTGCTATCTGTTCTTGGAAAGTGTTTTTTTCTTCTGGTTTGTTCTCTCTTTGTTCTTTTTATCAGACTTTGTGGAAAGGTTTGGGGGAAGGTACAACTTAAAAGATGGAAAGGGTTTTTTTAATCTTCTCATCTTGGGTCATACAGATGCCAGGGAAGTATCTGAAGAGCAGGAACTGCTCTAGCACCTGAGTGTTGAATGACTTAACTGTAACATAGGCGGCACTTCAGAAAGGCACTTTGACAGTGGTTTAGGCTGGTATGCATTGAACTGCTGTGGTCTCCTGTGTGCATTCTGGTTGCTTGTGTAGTTGAGCAGCAAGCTGGTTCAAGCAGCTCATCTGGCCCATGACGCTTTCCACACGTGTGACTCTTGGTTCTCTGGCTGGTCGGTGCTCGTACAGAGAACTCTTCTTGAGCTGCTGCAATCCAGCCTAAAATAATCTGTGATGAATGTATCATAAAATATCACTGAGTACTTGTTTGAACCCAAATGCAAACTGAGGTAAAACTGAAATGAAAACTCACTGTAATTTAGGCAGAAGAAAAAAGTTAGCCCTTTGTAACTGAATTGTTTGATATAACATGTTACTGCTAGTCTTTAGAATGGGGAGAGCAGGTTCCTAATGCATCCACACCTTGAGACCCCGTTCTGGTCCATTAAACTTCTGTTAAATTATATTCCCTTTTTAGCCGTCAAATTACAGACCTGGTAACAGAGGTGGTGTCTGAAAATGTGAATCATGCAAGTTTGGAGGAAACTAGACCTACTCAAGTTACTGAAATTAGATTAACCTTGCAATGTGCTCTGGTCCTGTAAAATATTTCCAGAAGTTAAAGTATAGTAGAATTCTAAAGCAGCTTTTATGCTTATTCTGAGGCTTCTCAGCTCAAACAAACAAAAATACAGAACCAAAAAACAGATGAGGGTGAGTTGTAGGCTCACTTCAGCAAAAAAGGAAGAAGTTACAGACAAGGAAACTTGTGAAATACTCATGTTCCAAGATATTTAGTGATAAAATAAAACAATTGTTTATGGTTCTGGTATCTTAGTAATAGTGAACTATGTTGCCTAATTCCTACAGATTGAAAATCCTGTTAGGCTTGTTCCTACCTGAACTTCACAGATTCTCATGAAATGCTTTGAGTTCAGCCTAGACTTATCAGTGTTGTGAGTTCAGAGTCCTTCCACACAGCTCATCCTTCCCAAATCATTCAGAACAACAGCAAAAAGATTGGCTTAACTCAATTTTATTTAGAATAGACTGCTGGCAAACTATAGTGAAATTACTAACTGGCTTAATATTGACTTAGCCTTCTTGCTTACAGAGTCTTTTGATCTGGAAATTTGTCTTTTATTGATTCTGATGCTTTATTAATTATTTTCAAGTCAAATTATGTGTTTGGCGCATAAAACTTAAGTCTAATCTGTTTTGCTTTCCAGGCATCTTTTCTTACAAAGAAACTAAACATTGGTGGAAAAAGAGTAAACCTTGCAATATGGGTATGTTTCTATTTTTTTATTCCTTAGCTAATTAGAATGTTTTTCTGAAAAAAAAAAAGATACTTGGGCTTACTATATCACAAGTGTTAAGCACTTCTTAATAAAGTATTTGGAGTTTTTTGAAGTATTGTTTGCTTTGTCTTAAATGCTAACAAGTGTATTTTAAATGCAGGATACAGCTGGTCAAGAAAGATTTCATGCGTTGGGGCCTATCTACTACAGGGACTCTAATGGCGCTATTCTAGTGTATGATATAACAGATGAAGACTCTTTTCAAAAGGTACTGGGCAGCTTTTACATCTGAAGTGTAAACTGCTTGAAAGATAATTTGTGATATGTGTAAACAGAAGTCTTCTGTTTTCAGCAATGTATATAATATTTGCAAATGTAGATCATGTAATGGAAGTATACATTTTATTATTATTCTTTTGAAGACTGCCTTCTCTGCTATCAGGTTATTCAAAGAACACCAAAGCATTACCTCAGTCTTAGAGCACAGTGTGAATAATGCCAAAGTTGTGGGTTTGATCTCTGTATGGGCCATTCATTCTAGAATTACTCTTCATGATCCTTGTAGATCCCCTCCAGCTCAAAATAATCTGTGATGTAGCTGTGCAAGTTACCTGTGACAGGCTGTAAACATAAACCTGGACTGTTGTCATGGTATGCCATACTGATCTTTACCATATAAACCAACTTACTAAAATATACTAAGTGACATGACCTTTTACGGATCTGAGAACTCTGAAATTGCAATACATGATAGTGGAGACATTACCTCCTCTGTGATTAGTTATTTGTTGTCAAATCCTCATCAAAATGTGTAATTTGGTGGCTAGTTATTTTATGGCTCTATTCGTTGATCAGTTTTATCAGGTGAGTTTTTTCCACCCTGTGTCAATCTGTGCTACCACTCGATAGGATTTTTCAGCTGAAAACTGGTGACACTTTTTTAAGCAAGTTTGTCTGACTTTTAGCAAAACCAGTTGGACTTCTGTTTAGAGAGAAGTGAGAAAGTGTGGTTGCATGGCCAAGGCTTGGGTTAGCAGTGATAGAAATAGTGTAAGGGCACAGATTCACAACAGTTTATCTAATTTAAATAGTCTGGTGCAGAGTAAGTAAAGCGCTTGTGCTTACAGTTGAACATTTGTGGCCAGCTGCAGAATGATGACTTGTGGGTGCTACTTCAGCTTGTGCCAACTTAGCCTCATGCTGAGTCCTACATAGTAAAACCCTGTGATACCAAAACATTTAAATGTGCAGGAAAAAAGAGGGAAAGCTGATTTACAGAAGTTGCTGCAGAAGTACTACTGCATCATGTAGCCTAACTTATTTTTAGATTCTTGAAGTGATTGCCTCTCTTCACAATTATTCCCTTAAAATAGCTAATGACTTCCTAAGTCAATGCAGTGCTCATACAACTTTCAAACTTTTCATGACAACAGATTTGTTAACAGATACCTTACCATCAGCTGACTCAACATGCTTGTCCCATCTGTTCTCTCATGAAATAAACATCTGTTATAATCTAACCTGAAAAACCTAGTTTAGGTGCCTCTTCCTCTAAAGTACTATTTGTGCTCTGTCAGTAAGTGCCTGTTGATAAAAGATCTCACATCTGACCTAAAGTGGCCCATGCAGCGAACTTGCTATATTGAGTGTGGTGAGTTATATTTTTGGAGTAATTGAACTGTTTTATCTAAGTAATTTGCTTTTAATTTCACCTGTGAAATAAAACCTGCTGAACAAGGGCCATATGTAGCAATCTAAATAATATTTTCTCATCTGTGTTGCTCTAAACATTTTTGCTTTAAGTTTAGAGTAGATGGTTAATGAAGGAAATGGGATGGTTCCCCACTGCCTAAGATAATAGTATATTGAGTGAAAACAAACTCACCTCTATTCTTTTTGCAGGTAAAAAACTGGGTTAAGGAATTAAGAAAAATGTTGGGAAATGAAATCTGTTTATGTATAGTAGGTAAGTCTTTTTCAACATGACTGAATTGGAAACATCTCTTGATCAATAGCATCTTCCAAGTGGTGCTTTGACAGCTTGTGCATGTGAAGGGGTAAAGCTTATGTTAGATATTTAAAATTAAACTGGAGCTAGAAGTTTCAGTAGATCACATGGAGGAAAATAAGAGTTCTATTGAAAAAATTAGCTGTTTAATTATACACTATTAGAAGTGCATGGTACAGACACCTGCAGATTGTAGTTTAACAAAAAAATATATATTTTCCTTCTTTCAAGTACTCAAACTCTTGGCTTTTCTCAGTGGCATAGACTAGGTGCTTGTCTGTTTTGATAATTAAGTGCTTGCAGGTTGGAGTGAGTCTTAAAGATTGGAAATTTCAATGCAAATGGAATGCCACAGAAATGCTGGGTTTAGATTTAAATCTGATCTAATTATTAAAACACTTCCATGAGGTTACATAGGTGGACATTCTACAAAAACTACCTCTGCAGCACATGGAAGGCACTAATAAATTGCAAAAAAAGGGCAAAAGGCTGAATTGGGTGGAGGCATTTAGCTGTCCTGATCTCTCTATGAAAGTAGCACTTTATAGCTTGTAAATGCTTGTGTGAAAGGAGATTCTCAAATCATAGTGTTCTTGAAAGTGAGACCTGTGTAAGAACTGCTCTTTACTGGGATAGCTTGAGAAAATGGAGTACCATGATTACGTGTCTGCTTTCTTTTTGGGTCATTTTAGAGTACAAAGACTTAAAAGATTAACTTGTTTCCAACAGGTAACAAAATAGACTTGGAAAAAGAGAGACATGTTTCAGTGCAAGAAGCAGAAATGTAAGTCACACCTATTACTAACAGAAACAGTCATTGCAGAATTAGAATTATGCTGGAGTAATAAACTCGTGATGCTGTTAACATAGCAGCCAGCTAGGCGCTGCTGGCTTATGCCTGCCAGTTATTGAGTGATCTGTTAGTGTCTGAGTCACAGGGTGTCCTGGCTGGCCAAACTGTAGTTTGAGAGTTGTTTGTGATTAAAGTCAACATTTACAGTTTAAATCCCTTTCTAGACATGAAATTTTCTTAATTTCAATTAGTGTGCTGCATCAGTCGTGGCAGTTTTAAACACATAACTCCTTTTTTTGTATTAAATAAGCATGTGTAGATTAACTCTGACGTCAGAATAAAACCTCTTGTGATCATCTTATTCCTTCATGTAAAGTGGCTTCGAAAGATTGAGTTCTTTACTACAATGAGGCTCCATAACTTCATTTGTACAGGTATGCTGAATCTGTTGGGGCAAAACATTATCATACATCAGCTAAACAGAACAAAGGAATTGAAGAACTGTTTCTTGACCTTTGCAAAAGTAAGTATTATGTAGTTTGTTGGTAAGGAGCTAATTCATAAAATGCTTCAGGCTTCAGAAATGGTTTTCAGGCCATATGGAAAGTTTGAGTGTTAAGTGCTACTTACAACTGACTTCATTTCAGTCTACTCCAAACCACTTGTGTTCTGTAACAGCTCTGGAAGCTTCATGTTTGGATGCTTACAATACTGCAAATTCATGCTCTACTCCAAAAATATCTTGGTCTTTTGTTGGAGCGCTGACTGCTGTTCTACTTACCATGCATAAATAGTAACCCAAATCAAACTTCATGTTCCTGGTCTCACCACTGCTTGCTTTAAATCCTCTGTTTCATACTCTTTCAAAAATTTTCTTAAATTATGTCAATTACAAATCATAAACTCAAAGCTCTAATGATGCAGATTTTACACAGAAATCTCAACAAATGGTAAAGATCATGGTATGTGTGGGATGAAAATCCAACACAAGCAAATCATCCTAGTAGTTGTATCTATGAGATAAAAGAGTTTCAGGAAGAGGTCTTGTGCGTTTCTGAAGAGGTAGTTGCTTGGGGTTTTTTTGGAGGGGGGGGCAGTTTTTGGGAGGGTGGAGTTTCTTGCTTGTTTGATTGGGTTTTTTTAACAGTGTTACTGATATGGGTGTGTAAATCTAGCTTTTCAAGTTGCTAACTCAGGTCACCTGAGGGATCACTACAGTCTCCCTTAGTTACCAGAAGCTCTTATATGTTGGGTGCTTTAGAAAAAAGATTTAATATGTTCTTGCAGTTATGCCATGTGATACCCGTGTACTTAGTTCTGCATAACAAATAGGAGAACCACTCTTGCTGAACTTCTCTCTGTGCATATAGTTCAGATAGATTAAGAAAGCAGAGTCTTAATGTAAAAATACAATGGAATGTCATCTAATACACATCTTTCTTTACAGGAATGATAGAAACTGCTCAAGTGGATGAAAGAGCAAGAGGCAATGGCTCCAGTCAGTCAGGAACAGCAAGGCGAGGTGTACAGATCATTGATGATGAGCCACAAGTACAGAGCAGCGGAGGGTGCTGTTCTTCTGGATAATTATAAAACTGTGCATCACTGCCCTCTCAATATGAAGACTGCCATATTCCAAGTCACACATTCTTTACCAATGGAGTAATAGAATTAACAGTATTTAAAAATAATCACATGTAACACTGCAGAGACCTTAAGTGCTAAACTAGTGGCATCTGTGACCAGAGAATTGGCGTTTTCTACAGTGGTTAACAAAGCAATTACCAATGGCCTTTTTACATATTTTTCTTTAATGAGGAATAATATGCATGTAGAAAAGACCTACTTAAAGGCTTCATTTATATTCTTTTGAATCAGATCATTATTTAATAACTTATATACATTGTTGTTGGAATGGTATACATTTTTGCAGCTCTTTGTACTTTGTGGTAGATGGAATTGTATCACTTCTAAAATGCAAATTGATTTTTTTTTTAAATTAGCAAATATCTGAATTAATATTTTTGCAGGG
Source organism: Camarhynchus parvulus (assembly GCF_901933205.1). Classification (NCBI taxonomy): domain Eukaryota; kingdom Metazoa; phylum Chordata; class Aves; order Passeriformes; family Thraupidae; genus Camarhynchus; species Camarhynchus parvulus. The sequence goes on along the minus strand of NC_044586.1, from coordinate 35,117,793 downwards.
CCTCTACAAGCCTATAACTCAACTACTTTGATATATTCTGTTCATCTGTATGCCAAGCTGATAAAATACATTGTAAATTACATATTAAATATTTTATCTGCTTTTACAGTTGCAGGTGCAGAAATATGTACATCAGTCTTGTCTGTGATCGTGAAGTGAATAAGTCAGTGAAAGATGCAAGCTTTTCATGTGCACTGCTCATTCTATTCCCCTACCTGAAAACAGCTTTGTTTTGGGTACATCCATAGCTACAGCAATTCTTTAATCCATTTCTGGCAAGCAGCAGTATTTAGAGTATCCCCTCACTGGAAGAGAATGCTTCTGTAAACTGCTGTTTAACATTGAGGTGTTCGACTTGCAGCTAAAACAGTTGGTGCATGCACATAACCTTGCCTCTGCAGTTACTTGGTTCTCTCAGAAGATCCCCAGAAAGTCAAAGCAACTTTAGCCCTCATCTGTCTGGTAGCCAGTAAACCAGATGCATGGGAAACTCTTTAGCTGCTCTAATACATTTGTTTCCAAAGACAGCATTACAAACTATTCATGAGCGTATTTTTTTTCCTGTAGGGCTTGAATGAACAATTAATTGACATTAACTAGAACTTCTAATTTGGAGTGATTAAACTGAAGATGTGAAACTTGCCAGATGTAGCTGTAACTAAGGGGATTCTAGGCAGAATTGAAATTATTCCTAACTTGCTCTTTCTCTTGTAAAGTGTTTTGAAAAAGCCCATTTAAGTTTCAGGAGGAGGGTTTTCAGAAAAAAAATGTGTGACTACTATCACAAAAGAATACAAGTGGTGGTAGCTGAAATTTCAAAATGTTTTGTGCTCTGACTTTTTTTACTTAAGTTGTCATGCTTGGAAAAACAGTAAAGGTGATGTCTATGACAAAGTAGAATATCCTTGGCCTTCCTTTTTCTGAAAGGTAGATTTAGTATTGCATATGAATGCACTGAATGGTGTGGGTATGTTCTGATAGACAAAAAAGTAGTAGTAATGAATTAGTCTGTGTAAGATGTGCGCTGTCTTCAATCTGATTTTTATTTTCTCTGAACTAATAGAGGGCTTTGATACAGACTGATCCTGGTGCATTTTCTCCTTTCCTGCCTTAACTGTGGTGTAGATACTTTTTCTTAGACCACCATTGCTGTGCTCTTCTGATGTGTTTGTGTGCATGATGGAGAAAGGTGGTCTGTTTGTCGTGGTGAAGATAGTTTCTTGGCTGTGCAGAGCTTTGGTGTGAACCTAAAATCTGTGATTATGTGTCAACATGTAGCAACACTGTTAGCTTTCACATATCTAACAACTGTGAGCTCTGACAAAGTTGAAAACCAGATCAGTTTGATCTAACACTGGTATCTGAAAATCAGCCTTGTAAGTGATACGATATATGAAGAGTGAAATTGTCAAGTCTTGATGTTCAAGAATGGAATTGCCTCAGAATAGGAGTTTCAGGTTTTTGATTCAAATTTAATTTTTTCCACTCTGCAGATAAAACCTTGAACAGCCCAACTTCAACTAGACATAGTTGAAGCAGTGTGTAGAATGTATCTTTCTGCCTGCAGCTAAAGAGTGTTTTAGTGTATTGTGTGGTAGGGGCATCCCATGTGACTTCTGCCAATTACAAAACTAATGAAGGCATGTTGATACTAGCTCTTAAGTCTCTTATAGAATTAAAACTATTACTACGGAAAACTTAGGTGGGGATAACAAGTCTAGAATTTTGTAATACTCAAAATGTTCTGGTTGCTATTAGTGAAATATTTTTAAAATAAATTCTCAAGTTACTTTTCTTACTTAAGCTACAACATAAATATTCACTGGAAACCTTCCTGTCTAAGCTGTGGTTTGGTTGGACTTGATTTATGAAACTTAAAACCTGTGTTTGCAGGATATTATATAACTGGACGAAAGTATAGCTTTTTGAAATCAGGGAAGCTGGTTGAAGACTGGACAGAAGTTGAAAACATGAATTGTTTAGACTGATTTACATGAGACTTCAACTATTCATAGTTAGCAGACAAAATACAACAGTTCCAGGAAAAAGCATCTTTGTCAAAGACCAAGGCGTTCTTTGCACTTGATATACAGAAAAGCACAAATAGCTTGGTTTTCTATATTTGAGCAGGATCTTACTCAAGTAACCTGGTAACTAGTATGTGACTTGTTTTTCAAGAGTCTTGAATCTTGCATTTGATCTAGATTGCCTGGTTTGTATGTCTGAAGGAGAACTCTTGTTGCTGATTTCTGTGGCTGTAAACAAGTAAGCTATTTTTCATTCTTCTGAGAAGTGAAAGAGAAGAGGCTGCCTGTCTTTAGGAAGTACCTCTGTTGTGGGGCAGATAGCCAGACACCCACTGTAGCATGTGTAAATCAACACTGAGCACACTTCCTCAGGGTGTATCTTGACAGAGATTACTCACATACATACTAAAATGAAATGGTGTAACTTTGTACAATACCTTTCTAAAACAACTTTTAAGTGCTTGCTCACAGTCTTGATGCTGCTACTATGAATACATGAGCTGCCTACGAAACTTTATCACTTGCTGAAATAAAATCCAACAAGCCAAAGTCCAACAGCTTTAATGCAGCAGTATGTCTCTCTGCTGGGTGTTATTTATGGACACTGTATACTGCACTTAGACTTTACTTCAGAAGCTATAAAAGATGGGATAGACTGATTCAGACAAGGACACTCAAATTCAGATGTATCATATTTGGAGATGACTGTAACTAGCTGCAAAGACTGGGAGAGATGGCTTCATCTGGTTAGCAGTGATCTTGCACATGATTCTAAAATAGGGGTATCCAATGGCCAGATTAACTGTATGAGATGGTCTTTTGAAGCAGTCAAGTAATTGAGTGTTACCTTGATTATATTACATGCTTTCCTTCAGTGTTCACACATTTGAACATTGGCATTCTACCACATAGAAAACTGCCTACAGTTCTTAAAGAACTTAGTGATTAAATTTCTACTTTAGTTTCCAAACCAGATGAAAAAGGCTTTGCAAAAAGGTATGAATTATGGAAAGTGGTTAGATCTCAAATGGAGTTCTCCAAAAATGTTGGATGCTGTCAGAATGAAAAACATAAAAATGCAGGTCAGGAATCTCCATAAGCTGAAAGCAGTTCAGTGATACGAATAGTAGAGTATGGGAATAAGAGTTGGAGCCAGCCACATCCCATTTTTCTGCTTTTAGTGGAATGAAAAGGAGAAGTAGGGGAAAAAAGGTATGTTGGAAAAACTGAGGTTGGTGGTGGTAGGCTGCTGAGTAAGATGCCGAGTTAACCTTTTCCTTGAGTTGCTAGAGAGTCTCAGCAATGGCAATATCATATTCAGGACTTCAGATAGTACTTCTTGGCTTATTCCTACTTCTGTGAAATACTGTTTTTCCTTCATTAAAGAGAATGCAACTAACTTTGAGCAGGCTTTCAGGCACAATACTAACCTGCTTAAAACTTTTTAAATTAGAATATGCTAATTTATTAACTATTTACATTTCACTGACTTTGTTAATCTTAGTCTGCATCATATCCTAGGAGTTTTTCTTGAGAAGTCAGGAAGTACATCATGCCATGAGGATAACTTTTACTGCAGTTGTATCAAGGAGTTGCAGATGATGACCAAGATCCTTTGCACTACTTGCTGTGCAAGCTCAACAACGTCCCCAGACTAGCTCAATAGCTCTTAACAGTGCTGGGCACTTGCTTCTGCTATTCTTTGGAAGATTCTGCTCAACACCAAGATTTTCCTTCCATACAGGCAAGCCTGTACATCTCAATGATATAGCTGTCTAATAAATTTAGGCTTTTTCTATCAAATAACAATGTATACTCTTTGCTCCTGCATTTTTTGGAGCTGTCATTGGCACCTGTATTGAGCAGAATGAGATGGAGATGATTTTGAGAGCTGTGGAGAATATGAAGTGTTTCCTGTCTTGAGATGGCTTGAAAGTGAGAGTCCATGAAAAATTCAGCATTATGACAAAGTATTATTTTGCCTAAGATAACAGAAAATAGCTTGGCTCAGATAAATTTTCACTGTAATATGATCAAAATGATAAATTGCTCTACTTCTAACGTGAAAACTTATTTCAAGCTGATCTCTCTAGTCTTAATTTTTTTTTTTAAGACTTAGGTTTACTTAACTTGGCCAAAGCCTTAAATTGATTGCCATGTTATATAGCCATAAACTAAACTTTGATTGGTGGGAGGAACAGCATACTTGTTCATATTCCACTGGCCAGTTTAGATCTAAGATTGTGTTTATTCAATACCAGGATGTTAAAAGATAGATTAAAACTATTTTTTCAGTCTATTTCCACTGCTTTGTGCATTCAGGCAAGTAACAGCTGCAGGTTCACTGTGAAAAGAGGGTTTCTCTTTCTTTTCCTGCTTCTTGGCTGCATTGATCTGTGTTGCTAAAGTACTCCTACAGGAAACAGTGCTGTGCAAGAAAGGAAGTGCATGTTTGCTCCTTGCTTCTCTAGCTCCTGTAGACAGTGATAGGCACTACAGCAGTAATACTCAGTTCCTCTCAGTTTGATAGCCTTTTTTTTCCTCAGGTGGAGCTTTTCTTACATCTTGACAAATAATTCTTTTTGTGTATCTAGTCTCACCGATCCCTTCAAAGGATTTTAATACTTTATTGTAGGTTACCCAAAAGATGTTTAATTTGAAAGCATGACAGGGAAGGACAATGAGTAGCAGTTTTACAGCAGTCTTCCCTAACAATTGGCCATATCCCTCTCTAAAACAATGAAGACAGAATATTCAAAGTTTAATGGTGAGTCCTTGCTAGTTCTGTATCTGACTCCTGATTTTTGGATATTAGAAGTGACTTGTAAGAAATCTCAGTTGAGAGGATTTGAGAGAGCAAGGACTACTTCCTCATCAGATGCAAATAGTTGATATCCTGTGACAGATCCAAACTCATGGTTTTTTGAACTGTTGAAACTGTTAAATTGCAGGCCCTTCTTCAAGTTAGCCATCACTCCATTCTGAAAAGTCAACAAATTTGGGACTTGCAGTGGAAGAGAACAAGTAGTTTCTTTTTCAGAACAGGAAACTTTAAACTGACTAATCAGGCTTGTTTTAGTAAAAAGAGAAAAACCATGTGATACCTAAATCTTTAAGTGCTGTCAGTGCTATTTGATCATACAGACATTATAATGATTGTCTTACTAGATTTTTCTCATCAGATAAGCTCATTAAGCTTATCGGTCATACTCAAATAGAAAGAAAACATTAGCAGGGCAAATCCAATGCTGAAAAGGATGCAGCATTTTTAAAGTTGAGTAACTTAACATTGTCAAATGTTATAGGAATAATCTATTTGGCATTCGTGGATAAAATAAATTTTGTAAAAACATACTAAAAAATATCTTGCAGAGGCTTCATGAATGTTAACTTTCCAGTGCATTTCTGCAGCTGGAGTTCTTAAATACATCTTGATATATTTTATATACCAGTGCATTTACAGGAAGATAGTCCTGTGATAAAGTAATGCCAAATGGTCAATCATCTATAAAAACAAGCATTCTTTTGTCATGACTGCTGCTTGATCAATGCCTCATATTAAAAGTGAAAATGCATGGAAATGGATCAATGGGGGGAAAAAAGTGTACTGAAAATCAATACAGAAAGAAAATATTGTCGCTTATATTTACAGAATGTTACAGAATTTGAAACTTGATGACAGTCTATAATAAAGTGGCCCTGAAAGTTACTGGAAATTGGGGGCAGTGACTGTGACCACAGGTTTATGTTACACATATAATATTTCTGAACTCACCTGAGCGTGATGTGTCAAAAGATGGCTTTAAGATGTCAAACCAGACTCACTGAGGTTACTGTAAATTATCCTAGCATATACCCCAGAGACTGTAGTGTGAGCATATCCAAGTAAAATAAAGCTTTGACTCTCGACACTGGTCTTTGGCATCTCAGAACAAAGGAAGGAGCAGTTGCAGTTGAACCACATTTATGGTTAACAGTAGCCTCAGGGATGCTGCCTCTATGCAGCAAAACAAAGTCAAACATGGAACCAAGACTAGGATGGGGATCTTCCACCAACTGTAGCGTACTGCTGTCCTGTCTCCACCACGAGTGCTTGTTCATGCTTCCCTAGTGAAAACTGCTGGCTGGCTGATGCTGTGGATTTGAACTGGGTGGACATTGTGAGTGAGAACAGCAAGCAATAGGAAAAGCACAGCAAGATGACAGCAATTTGCTTGTTTCTGCTTTGACTGTTTTTAGCCCTTTCATTTGCAGTTCTAAGAAGTCAGTAACTCTATCCTACTATCTTCTTGTCACAGAATCACTGAATGGGTCAGGTTGGAAGGGACCACAGTGGGTCATCTGGTCCAGCCTCCCTTCTCAAGCAGGATCATCCTACAGTACATTACATGGAATTGTCCAGGCAGTTCTTTATTATCTCCAGTAAGGGAGTCTCCACAACCTCTCTCAAAAAAGGTGTATTTTCTAGTAAGTGAGATTTTTGTTGTTGTTATTCAAGAAACTAAAATCCAGAGCTTTTTAGAGTAAATGTAGTTCCTTCACAATTAGTTTTTCAAAATATGTCAGCATTTCCCTAAAGGGGCTATATTAGGTGGTGAAGAGCAAGTGTACTACTTGTAGTTACACACTGCAATCAGAGTCCTAGGGTGAATATTTCAAATAGCAAGAGGCAGCACAGTATCTGATATACCTCTGAAGTCCATCTACTCTCCCACTGTTTTGTGACATAGAGTAATTGCAAAACAATCCTCAGCTGTAAGCTGTGCCCATCCTGAAGTTGGATTGAGGCTTAAAATGGCTCCAATCAATGGCCTGCAAGGAATCCTTTCAGTGTGTGAATACTGCAGTGTTTAGCACTATGTGCACCTTTTATTTTTCAGAAACTGAGGCATTTCAGCCTGTATGGGAAATGAAGTGATCTCTGAAGATGATTATGGTAGCAAATTAAGATCAAGAAGTAAACATTGACTGCCCTTATGCTAAAACAATTGTTCTCTTACTTCTCTGCTCTTTCCAGGAAATGTTGTTTGTTGCTATTACAATGTATATGTAGAAGTGATTGGGTTACAACTGTTTGTCTCCCGTGCTGCATTCCTAGCTCTGGCAATACTGGTGTGCCAATGGCAAACAACAGATCATTTTCTGTTTAGTCATCGCTGTCGGATAGCTTCCAGCTACCCTCTGTGGAGGCTGATGCAATCATGAATTTCTCCTTGCATGACAAATACAGAGCATTCATGTTAGTATCTGCTCTGCTTCTTTTGTATTTAAATACCCCACAATTTTATGCCCCAGTGAGACAAAAAAGCTGTTGTAAAGTGATGGTCAGTTACACCAACCATAATGTTTTCTTACGTGACAACTAATGTATGTTTTGGGTCGATTCATATTCTGGAATTGTATTGATACACAGATAAAAAAAATCAAGTTCACAAACATGAACTCAGTGCCGTGCTTAAGGATATACAGAATGTGACACTGTAAATGCTTCAAGAAATCTCATCACCCAGCACACATGCCTTCATGTCTTGTTACATCTCCATGCCTTCACACTGTAAATACAAATAAATGCCACTGGGATATGGCATTTCCTTCCTTTTAATTTTGGTCTATGTATATTTAGTTTGTCCCCATTCTTGTCTAACCTTGTTGCAGAAGGTAGCTAAGCAAGGAACAGTACTCTATCTGCATGCTCTACTTGTTCAGGTTAGTGGGTTTTTTATGTTTTCTTTGAGGAACAGGTTAGAAAGGCTATCCTATCTTCATCTCTCAGTTTCTGCTTTGAGGTAGAAACAATTGGTAAGTAGAGAAGGTCCTAAGTGGTCCCAGAGGCTACATTTTCTGGCAAATAAATTAGGCCAGAGTACATAAGGAGCTCTGGCCTTGGGAGCAGATGGCACAATGCAGCTTTAATCCAGGTGCTTTAGTCCTCTTCTGCCCTTTAAATCATATTTACATGCTGCCAGTTCGCAGTGGCTGTGCTGTCCCCAACCCCGTCTCTACGTATTAGCCTGAGAAACCGTAAGTGGTATGGTCCATAATTACATAAAAGAGCAAACAAGTAATAAAATGCAAAGGCTGACTGTACCCCAGGGGCTTTCTTGATTGACCTGTATGGATGTAGGCAGGGACTGATCTCCCTCCTGCTCTCCTAATTGTGGAATAGAATGGGAGGAATTTTTAAAAATCTTTTCCTCTTGCATGGGGAAAATAAGAGCATTTCACAGCTAAATCCTTGGATATTTCCTTTATTGTCTACAATACAACTAATGCTGAGGAAGGGTACCTCTTAAAATATGAGGAACTCGAAAAGCCTAGTCTGCAGCTATCTCCTGGGTGACTTGCTGCACCCAGAGTCCAGGACAGCACCCCATTTACTATCTCATTGTGGTCTATGATAAACTGGAATAGCCTAGAAAAATTGTGGGTTGCATCTGTCCATGCAAGGCTTGGAATACATCCATTTCCTATGAGGAGAAATAAAGATCAAAGGGAAAGATATTTTTGGTACTGTTTTTCTTTGTTCCTCTGCTGTGGGGTTGTTTGTACAAATTAAGCCTGTGATGGAAGGACTTGACAGAATCCGCACTTGTCTTGTGTGGGCCAGGTTTTCATGTGGTTGAGCATGTGAGCAGCTGACACTTCTGAATACAGGAAAGTATCTTGGAACTCTGCTGAAATAGCTGTGTGAACAACAACAGCAGCTGCTGCAGCTTTTGGCACAGCAGTAATAACTATGCTTGCAGCTGTGACAGCAACAGAAGCCACGGGAAAGCCAGGAACACTGGCTGCACGCTCAGTGCTGGCTGCTGTGCTGTGACCACCTTTTATGTGACAGAAGTGTTAGAGCAGATGGTTAATTAAAATCCAACAAAGAGTGAGTCCCCAGGCTACAGATACCCTCCTCCTTAGATTCCCATCTGTGTAGCATGTGAAAGGTTGGACTTCAGCATAGAGCTACAGATTGTCCCATTGTTTTCTTAAGGGGCTTATGGAGGAGGGAGAGGGACCTGCTAGCACCGTGTCAGCCCATGGAACTTGCTGTTGTGTATCATTCAAGTGTGTAAAGTGCAATAATGTAACACACCAATAATGTAGGCTGGGAAGCAGCCTTGCACAAAGGGATCTGAGTGTCAAAAACAGTGCACAACAAATCAGTCTTGAGTCAGAAAATAAAGCCATCCTGGGCTCCATCAGGAAGAACACTGCCAGCAAGCTGAGGGGTGATGATACTTCCTCAGCCCTTGGGAGAGAGTTCTGGAATGCTGGGTCTAGTGCTGGATTCCCTGGTAGAAGGGAGACACTGACAGCCTGGAGTGAGACCTGTGAAGGGCAATCAAAGGCAATGGGGAGTCTGGACCATCTGTCATACAAGAGACGCTGACAGATGTGAGACTGTTCAGTCTCTAGAAGTCTCAGAGGATCTTTTCAATGTCTAAAAATAGATTATGAGAGGAAGTAAAGAAGGCAGAGCTAGTCTCTTTAGTGGTATTCCATGACAAAATGAACCCAAACTGAAATACAAGAAATTCCATTCAAGCATGAGAAAAACCTTTGGCATTCCAAAAGCAGTCAAACACTGGTGAAAGAGCTGGACTGAGGAGGTTGTGGTTTGTATATTCTTGATGATTCTCAAACCTCAAACTTTATAAAGCCCCAAGCAATCATTTGTGATCTGCTCTGAGCAGAAGGGTTGGATTAGATGATTTCTAAAGATTCCTGCCAACTTCAAACTTTCAGCAGTCCTTTGATAGAGCAGCCTGATAACAAAGAGTAATTTTGCTCCTCATCTTGAGTAACAATATACACATTGTTATACAATGAAAATTTGCTAAAGAACAAGGGAGAAGGCCCAAGATGGATGTCTAGAAGATTGGGTAAGTAGCTAGAAGAAGGTCATACATATCTCATTGAGTAAATTGGTCTGTGGGACTGAGTTCTCTGAAACATACCGGCCTTCTTGACACTGAGGTATGTGGTGACTGGCACACTGAGAGCAGCACAAATGGGATTTATCTTTTAATTTTTTACTTAGTTGACAGCTCCACGAATGTCAGCTTGAGGAGAAAGCCTTTCACACAACTTGTGTGCAAATTTTACAAATAAAGGCAAAGTCTAGCACTGAGCTGACTTGACAGAAGCAGGACCTTTGGCAGTGAGTGAGAGTAGGTGGTAATTGTCCTCAAAATGAATAATGGCATTTTATCTTGGGGCCTGTAGAAGGGTGGGAGTGGGTAGATGAACAGGAGGAATTAAGATGAGAAGGTTAAAATAATATGGGCTGGATGAATGACTAAAACATTCTGCAGAAGTCTGGATGTATCAAAATGGTGTTTGTCACTGTCAGCAAACAGCATGTTACAAGAGAAAATATTTAGCTGTGTCGATAGATGGGGAAAGCTGTGATTTACTGCTGTACTAGAAAATGCCAGCAAGGGAGTTGGGTAAAGCATGTAAAGACAGAGTCCAGAGAGTTCTTTAAGACTAAGGCATCAGCCAAGCTGTGGGCCCTGGAGACATATGGCTATTGATATTGAAGAGAGAGAGAGATGACTGCCAAGAGAATCTGGAGGAAAGTAAAACCATTTTGTCTGTTAGCTATCTGCAATGATAAAAAGAGATTTTCATTTGGATCAGAATTAATGGCTATGGTAGAAATATGGCAATGAGTCATGAGATAAATATGTATTTATTGACACAATTTCCTACAAAGAAACAGAGGCTTTGATTCAATATGCTAATGATCAAGTCCAAGAGACAGAAGAACTAGAAACTGGCAATCATGCTAGCAAAGAGAGCAGACCTCAAGGAGTCATTGTAGATTGTGGCTTGGCTAACAGAGTTGAAATGTGAATCTCAATTTTGAGCTTCTCCTAGGAAAGAAACCTTGACAAAGCATTTTAATTGAAGAGCCAGAATGGGGATGCAATGGAACTAATCAAAGGAAGTCCTCAGTGTTCATTGCAAGTTTCAGGGAGGTTAGAGATGAAAAGAAAGAGGGAACAGGATTACAGATGGGTGTGAAAGTAATGTATGGTTACATTGCAAGGAGTAAGAAACAAAGGAAAAGGGTAGGAAAAGGAAAGGATGAAAAAGAACACATGGGATGCCAAGTGAGATTAAACCGATGTGGAAGATAGCTAAAACACTTGCACTCCTCAAAGCAATTAATTTATGGTGATGCATTTTTAATGTGTAGCCTTCTCCCTTGTACTCATTGTGACACTAAATTTTGTTCTTATTAAGTTTAAACAAAAGGACCACCAAAGTTAAGGGGTCCATTTTTGCTATACTGATACAGCTTTCCAGACCTAGATATTACTAGAAGAACTTGTGATCTGTGTTTTTATTTGTTTTTCTCATCTTTATGCATGTTTATATACAGAGAGTCACAACAGGCTTTTCCAACTTTGAAGCAGATCAGTATTTGTCTTGAAAATTGGAAATCTGGTTTTCCAAGGTAAGTATGGGATGGGTATTAATCTAACTAAATGGGGTTTTAATTCAAAAAGCCAGAAGGGAATTATAATGCCACTTTATGACAGAAATAAAAACCCCCAACCAACCCATTCCAAAACCCAACAAATTACCTTTGCTCCTTCAGAGAAGCAAATCACTTCCCTGCAAGCATCTCATTTGTCTGTTTCAAATATACAGTATTTGGGGATATACTGTTTGCTCAAAATATTTTATGGTATTGTTGGAATATAATCAATGTCTTAAAAAGCATCTTTATTATGTTTCAGACATTACGTGAAAGCCAAATTTTTCAAAGTAATACCACACATAATATACTTTTCCAGATAAAGAAGACCAATCAAAATCCATTGATTTTTGCAGAATTCTTTCAGGCTTTATAAATCTGTACACATATGAAAGCTGAATATTTGCTAAGATGGATGAGATTGTAATTAAGATCTACTTTTGTCCCTTGATGTGTTGAATGCATTATGTGTTAAAAACTACCATCTTGAAAGCAGTGTATTTTTCACTAACATTAAAGATCTGGTATATGAGTATTGGGTGGCTTAGTAGTGCCTGTGGGTGCTGTGATATTGAGATCTTATAGCACCTTCCAGTACCTAAAGGGTGTTTGCAAGATAGCTGGAGAGAGACTATTTGCAAGGGGATGAAACAGTAAGACAATGGGGAATGATTTCAAACAGACAGGGTAGGTTTAGAACAGGTATTAGAGGGAAATTCTTCACTGTGTGGGTGGTGAGGTTCTGGGATGGGTTGCAAAGACGAGTTCTGGATGTCCATCCCTGGCAGTGCTCAAGGCCAGGTTGGATGGGGCTTTGCGCAACCTGGTCCAGTGGAAGGTGTCCCTGGCCATGGCAGGATGGCTGGAACTAGATGATCTTTAAGGTCCCTTCCAACCCAAACCATTCTATGATTCTGTGACTGGACAACAGTGGAAAGAGAAAGAAAATAATTCGAGAGAATATGATGTGTGCTTTATATCAACTATATAACATTGCTCAAATTACAATTGCAATCTCAGGGAGCTCTGAAAAAGCGTGAGAGTGGAAAAAAAAAAAAAAAAAAAAAGAACAACAATCTCCTTTCCCCCTCGCCGCGCTGTGGAGGGGTCACCGCTGCCCCGGCCGCCGCGGGCCCGCGGCTGGACACTCGGCAACCTCCCGGAGGGCTGCGGGGCTGCCAGGGATTCAACAGGAGCGACGGGACCACGGCCACCGTCGGGAACAGCACAGCGCAGCCCCAGCCCTCGCTCCCTGTCCCGGGCCGCAGCCTCTGGAACAGCACAGCGCAGCCCCAGCCCACGCTCCCTGTCCCGGGCCGCAGCCTTTGGAACAGCACAGCACAGCGCAGCCCCAGCCCACACTCCCTGTCCCGGGCCGCAGCCTTTCCCGGGCCCGGGCCCCGCACAGTGCGCGTGCGCGGCTCGCAGCAGTGACGCCATTGTTGTGGCGCGGCGGGGAAGCACGTGAGGAGTGCGACGTCACCATAAACACTCGTGGGCAACATGGCGGCGCCGCCGAGCGGCAAGGTAACGGGGGTGGGCGGCGGCGGGGCCGGCCTCTCCCGCCTGTCCCCCCGCGGGACGCGCCGTGTCGGGCGCTGGGTCGCCCCAGCTGGCGGGAGTCGCGGGGAGGGGGGGTTGGGCCGCTGAACGGCCGAGCAGGCGCCTTTTCCCTTGCCGTGCGGGTGTCGCCGCCCGGGGCCGCCTCTCCGGGTGCCGTCCTGGCCTCGGGCGGGCCGAGCCGGGCACTGGCAGCGGCCGCGGGCCCTCTGCGCCGGAGGCGGTCGCGGCCTCGGGCGGGACTCAGGCCCTTCCCGCACCTGCCGGCCGGGCAGTGCCCCGCGCCTCCGCGGCAGCTCGGCGCCGGCCCCGGGGTGGCTGGAGGGCGCTCTCCGCCGGGGGCGGGCAGCCCCGCGGCCGCGCTGGCTCCCCGCCTGAGGCTGAGGAACGCGGCTTGTCCCGTCTACGTGTCCGAGTGTCCCGGAGGTGCTCAGGGACGGTAGCGGCCTTTCCCCCGGCCTGCGCGCTGGTAGTGTGTGGGAACCTGCCCCCGGCGTGCGTGCAAAGCCTTGTCAGTCCCATAGTTTAGTAATTTAACATTTTTTAAAAAAATTTTTGTACGCCGCGGATTCTTGCCGAACGTTCCGGAGCGAAACATTATTGCTTGACAGAGACTGAGCTCGCATGAGGGGGAGGTACAAGCAACACCCACTGTTTCCCTCCGCCCCCGCCAACAGATACGAATTGTGTCCGTACTGGTTTTTTTTTGTAAAAATAGTTTTATTTCATTACTCTTTCTTATGAAAGCATTGCTTTGCAGTGTAGTGTTCTCGAGCACGTGGATCCTTTATTTAGGATTTAAAATCTCGGTGTGGTGTCCGATTGTATGGAGTAGCCATGGTGAGCGTGTGATAGTGTGCGGTTTCACTTTTCCAGCCCAGGACAGAAGATGATAGTTTCAGTTCACGCTGATCTCGGCGTAAGAGAACACACGTAATTAGCCACGTCTGCGCTTCCCCGGGGGTGCTGAGGAGTGCCCTTAGCTATAGCACGAAAATTCCGGAAAATTCCGTCGTGGTGTTGAAAGCAGATCCGTTTCAACCAGAATTGTTGGAGCAGGCAATTTGTGCAGCTCGAGTTTTTAAAATTTTATTTTTATGTTCTTTACTGCTGTTAGGTGTGTAAATATAAAGATAGCCATAGTGTCCTCCCAGCTGTTTCTAGCTATGTACATCCAGTTTTTATGTATACAGAGAAGTTCTTTTTTTAATTTTACCCATTTTAATATTAATACAGAAGTTTATTGGATGACAGGAAATATTTTAATTTTTTAGGTAAATATTTTAATATTTTAATTTTTCAGGTTGTTTTTGGTTTTCCGCTTAGGCTTTTTTATCAGGATCTTCTTCAGGATGTCTCTTGTGAAAGCAGCTGCATTATGATGGATTATATGAGATGCTAGAATGATTGTGGATTAGTTGTTTGTAAATTTGCTGTGTATTCGTTGTTCCTTTCCAAGAGCCATGTTTGTCTGAGATTAAATCTCTTAGATGTTGCAAAACTGTTTTAGTTATGCCACGTCCACAGTGCTAATGCAACTTGTTAATGCAACTTCTAATTCAGTCGCATTCTTTGCCGTGTCTCTTTTAACACAGAGGAAAAATGACAGTTGTGTTTTCTCAAATTTCATGGAGTGGCTGGGCTGGTTAGATGTTTCACTGCTCTCAGGAGCAGTTCCATCCTTCTCTGTATTTCCCCACCTATGTGTTGCGCTACTGCTTTCTTGGATACTGTACTCATTTGATCTGTCAGTAATTAGATCTAGCAAGCTGAAATAATACATACAACTGTGCTTCCTTTTGTCAGGGTTAGTTTTCTGTTGGGAGCACATTGGACCACAAATTGTTTGTTTGAGTGGCAGCAGGATTTTGGGAGGGCTTACAAACTAATGAAATTTCACTCCAGGTAGAATAAATGTAGTGTAGATTGGTACAGACCCAGCATTCTCACTTCAGGCCTTTTGCACTTCAGTGTCTTTACAAGCTGTGGATGTCCTAAGTTAACTGCAGTGTTCCTTCTGGCTGTGCAATTTGTTGTAATGGGGTGTTTCAGGTGGTAACTTTCTGAAGGATCAGTAGGCATTAGTTTGTGGAGTGCTTTATTCTCATGTGGCAGATCTTATCATATGAAAGTAATGTATTTTAATGTATGTGCTCTTTTCTGCAAAGTATTACACAAATTGGTTCCCATGGAAAGCACGTGGCAGTGTATTAAGCAGCTGGGATAACCTGCATTGTTTCAGCTTTCACAAAAACTTGCTTCAGCAAACCATAGAAGATTGTAGTTTCTATTGCATTTTTACCCTGTTTGCCTTTCTCTTCTCTATTGCAGGTTTTTTGGCTTTTGGGGGGCTTTTGTTTGTTTTGTGTTTTGTTTGTTTTTATCTTTAATTTTATTTCCCAGACCTTATTAATATGAGTAGATTCAGAATCCTGCTATTTCATGTAGTCTCTGGTTTCTGCTCCATCCAGTAATGGGATATGAATTATAAATGTGGTTATCTCATATACTACTTTACTTGGACTTTTGTCCTGTGATTTTTTTTTTCTTGCTGGAACCTCTCACGAGGTTCTTATCAGTGTTTTTCTCTATATGGATAGTTAACTCTGTTCAGGAAAAGTTACTGCTGTTGAATTCTGGAGTCGTGACTCATTCTTTATAAATGACCATCTGCCCTAGAACAGTGTGAGCTTCAGTTTTTTGCCCTTTCTTAGAGTTGCCAGTTTTTTTCTGGGAGTAACTTGGTAATAAGGTCATTTGTTTTCAGAGCTTTTGACTTTATGCAAACAGGTATATTTATATATCATACTTTATGAAAATTGGTACATTTTCTCTCTTTTTGTTGCTTAGCAAATGGCAGTTTGTTTATTGTATTCAGAGAACCTACTCTGGATTCACCCTTATAACAGAAAACCGTGTTAGAGAATGAGCTGAAAAGTTGCATATGGGGAGAAGTACAAGCTTCAATTTCAGTCTGTCAGTGTACAGGTGATTACTGCAGCTGATCTAAAGACAGTAATGATACTTTTTTAATGTTCTTGGAGTACAGAGTATCTTCAGCACATGGGCTGTTAAATCTTTCTCAAGTTACCAGTTGACACATGGGCTGTCAGATAAGTTATTTTTCACTTGCTTGTGCTCTTGCTCTTGGAGTTAAAGTTTCAGAGTGTTAACTGGCCAAACATCTGAGCTTTATCTCTAAGCTCAGATGTCTGGCCAGTTCAGCAACTAGAAGTGTTCAAGGAGCACTGCAGCTATTACTAAATAGTAGTGGTGTTAGTGCTGTATGTTTGGGGAGGGGATTTGTGTTTGCAGTGGAGGGTTTTTTTTTTTTTTTAATTTGGTATGTTAAAATTAGCTTTGCATCCTTCAGGTATTTTGTTGGCATAGATACAATGAATTATTTTAGGTGTATATCTATTCTGTGGGGTAGGCAGTGTCTTGCTCCACCTTCTACTAGTTAAACATGAGTGCACAAAACTCCTGTACTGTGCATTGTTGTGCCATTTTATTAAGCATTTGATTGAAAACGTTTGTTATAACTTTTTCAGCCCTTATCATTTACTGTGAATACAATCATAATTCTTTTTTATTATACTGTACTTTGTGGGTTTTCTTTGTGAACAGAAGACTATCTCTCTTGAATTCATTTATTATGCTTGAATGTAAAGCAGTTCAGTGATATTTCTGTGAAATTTCTGTGTTTTCTTTCTTTTTTCTATTCATTAAGGATTTCTTTTTGCAGAAGTGCTAACAATAGGATCAGTGGGTTACTACCTGAAGCTCTTGCTCTCAGTACCCTGAACAGACTTGTATTTTCACTGATACCCTGCTATTGTTGCATGAGTAGCAGAAATACCTTGTGGTTAAAGAAATCTTCAGAGCACATGAGGCAGAGCTTGAAATATGTACTGTGGTCAAGTAGGAAACTTTTCTTATGTAGCTCATGGTGTTGAGAGCTTTCTCATATTTGTTACAACATGAGCAACATTTGTGGGATTCTGTCCCTCTCCACCCCTTCCCTACTTAGAAATTAGGTGCCTTTAAGACTAGCAGGTGTGAAATTTTACTTTCTTGGGAAGAAAAGTTGAGCCACAGGCTCAGCAAACAAAAGGCATACAAGGTTCAACAAGGCCAAGTGTGAGGTCTGTGGGGCAGTCCCAAGCACAAGTACAGTCTGGGTGGAGAATGGATTGAGATGAGCTCAGGGGAGAAAAACTTGACGGTGTTTGTGGGTGAAGAGCTCAATATCACTCAGATGTCCACCTGCAACTCAGCCAACTGTGTTTTGGGCCGTATCAAAAGCAGCGTGGTCAGCAGATCATGGGAGATGATTGTCCCCCTCTCCTGTGCCCTCATAGGAAACCATGTGCAGTACTGTGTCCATCTCTGGAGTCCCCACTATAGGCATAGATCCAGTGTAACAAAGAGGGCTGTGAAGATGGTCAGAGAGCTGGAGCACTTCTCCTGTGAAGGAAGGCTGAGAGAGTTGGGGGTTTTTCAGTCTGGAGAAGAGAAGGCTCCAGGGACACCCTGGAGCACCCTCCAGTATGTAAAGGGGGCTTACAAGAGAGCTGGAGAGGGATTTTTTCCAGAGGAATGTAGTGATAGGATGAGGGGTCACAGCCTTCAGCTGAAGGGGGAGCATAGGTTTAGATTGGATATCAGGAAGAAGTTCTTTGCTCTGAGTGTGGTGAGACACTGATACAGATTGCCCAGAGAGGTTGTCTGCTCCCTATCCCTGGAGGTGTTCAAGACCAGGCTGGATAGGTGTCTTTAAGACATTCCACTGGTCTAGTGGAATGTTGCCTGCCCATTGCAGGGGGCTTGCAGCTAGGTGATCTTTAGGGTCCCTTCCAACCCAAACCATTCTGTGATTTGCATTTTATTACAATCTGAGTGCCAGTATTGTAGCATATCTTCTGTGGAGCAGAAGATCATGTTGATCAAGTTAATGTTGGCTTGATGCTTTGTGGAACACTCAAATGTATTGGCACCTAGTCCTTGGAAATAGACTCATGATGCAGTAGGTACATCACTGTCCAGTGACACTTTAGCAGTGGATGTGTGAGTAAGCTTTGGGCAAATATCAGCTATTCCAAAGAGGAAGATGGAAATTTGAGCAATATAATGCAGACTTTTATATTGAGTTATAATTTTTTTTACTTAATGCGTAGTTCTAAACTAAGATGCTTCCTTTCGTGAGTGTAAGGTCACTTAGGCCAACCATTGTCTAAATTGAATTAATCTTATTGGCCTTTGTTTCCTTACAGTGTTGCATTTTTTGTTCTGTTTTCTTTCCATCAGATTCTGAAAATAAGGTGCAGCACAGCTGCTGTATCTGTTGTTGATGTATCTGTTTGTGGACAGAGACATTTTTCCTTAATTTGAAGTTTGCAGAACATTCAGACTTTTCTACTCAGTCACCTTCTTATGAACATGCCTGCTTGCTGTTTCAGCTGTTGAATCCTTGGTGAGGTCCTCTACCTGATTCCCTAACATGAGGCAAAAAATGAAGTAACTGCTATTGAAAAGATGTTAATTACCAGTATTTACACAGTGCCATAGTTAGTTACTTACTCCAGAGCAGTGGCTGATTGACTATGTAAGAGCTTCAAACTGTGTCTGTTATGAGATGCTGGATGGCATTTTGGTAGAGCAGTGCTGGCCTCGAGCTGTACTCTGGCAGAATAGGGGAGTGAGTGGAACACACTCTCCAAGAACACAGGGTGAGAATATGAAGGGTCTGAAACATGGGACAAACTAGCTGGGAGAGTTGCAGTGCTTCTCCTTCTCTCAAGTATTCTGTGTTTGACAGGTTCTTGGTATGGTACAGACCTAGGAACAGGAGATACAAACAATCAGTACACATGGTGACAGCTAATACTTAGGTGCTTAGCACAGGCAGGATGGAAAATACATGGGTGAGGATGGCAGGACCATGCTGTTCTGTGGTAGCCCCAGAGCTTGGCTCTCCTTTTATTTGTTGTCTATACTTTATTGTCTTAGGGTGCAATGTTGTCATCTTTCACTAGTGGGTAGCACAGGGCTGTAAATTGCTACCAAATGGCAAACATTAAATCACAAGGCTTTGCTTGTATTCTCTCATATATTGTTGTTGGTGGTGTAGCATCCCAAAGGCCTTCTTAGTCTTAGCTCATACATGTCTTTAGCAATAAAAATGCTACAGACATTGCCTGTTTGCTGCTCAGTGTAAGCAGAACAATAGAAATATGGAGATATGCATTGTCCATGCTGTGTCCTTATGTTGTTAAGAATGATACCATTTATTTCTCAGAAAATGTTACTGGGGCAATGGTGGGACTTCAGAAACCTATTTTTTGCTGGACATGGACTATAAATACTTGAAGAGTTTTCCAGAACCTTAACTAGCATATGCCATGACATGTAAACTGAGCCTACATCCTGCTGCTTCCATCTGTTTTTTTAATAGTAGGTGGGTAGGCAGCTATTGCTTTGTGCAGCTTTCCTGAATTTTCTGCTGTTCTCTGTTTCTGTAGACCCTCACTCAGGATACAAGTTGGAATAGCAATACAAGTCTCTGTGTGGTACAGTGCTTTCAGTCACTGATCAGATGAATTGGGAATTTGTCTTTGACCTCTGTAGCACCCATGGAAACAAAGAAACAGGTCAAATGGCTCACTAGCATTTGGAAACTTGCATCAACTTTCAGCTTTTGGTGGGACAGGCAATGGGTCTAGTTTTCATTCAGTAGAAGCAGACAAATAAATATGCTGTGAATTGTGCTTGTACGCTGCCAGCACAGACTACTTGATAAGCAGGAAAGACTTACGCTCATAAGCTTCTTGGGTACGTCTTATTTCAAACTTGAAATTTTAGGATTATTAAAAAATGATACTTAAATGATACTAACTTTTTTCCTACTGTCTCTATGATTTTCTTAGAGAAAAAAAGTTGCCAGCTGAATGCTTTTACAGTCTTAAGTTGCCTTAAGTAGTGCTTATGATGGGAAGTATTCTAGGAACTTAAGGATACCAAGGATGGATAAATCTGGTCTGCACAGAACTAGCTTTAAGCTAGTAAAATGCCTGAAAATCTTTCAGTAATTCCAACGTACAGCCACAAGATATGATTAAAATTTGTTTGAAATCAAGTTATTTTCAAAGTTGTTCAGCTCCTGTCACATTACATCTTCATTTGCTTTGGTTGCATTGGTGTGTGCTTTTGATAAACACTTTTTTTTTATTTGCGTTTTTGTTGTGGAACCAGGAGAGTCTGGCTTTTATGTAGGTAATAACATCTAAACCTGTGACATATACTTCTCTGTGGGCAGTTCAGTAGATGTTTGCAAACAGGCACAGAAGAAAACAGAACAATCACTGTTTAAATCTGTAGTGAGGCCTGTCATTGCTGGACAGCTGTTTTGGCCTTGAGCTTCTGAGCAACACAAACGACTTTTCTTCCCTGAGGTTCTGTTTCAGGGACCAGCGGATAGACTGCAGAATACAAAATTCTTATTAGCTGGATGGGTGGAAGGGCTGTAATAATGGGGTGGGGGATACTTTTGGGATTTTATTAAAATCCTAGGGACTTGTCAACTTATCTAGTGACCTGTGGTATGCACTTATTAACATCAACTTGTCTTTTTTTTTATGATGGGCTTAGTGACTTTGTGTAGATTTAGGGAAAGAGTGATGGCTCTAATCATATGAAAACAAACTGAAAGATTGAACTTGTCTCCACCTTCTTACCTTTGTAAAGGAGCCCATGTGAAACATGGAGGAGCCCATATGTAAAATAATGAATAGTGCAAAACCAAGGCGAGCCAGCAGTGTGTTTTCCTGTCTTGTAATACAAAAAGCATAATGGACTAACTGAGCAGATAATATTCTTTAAAACTTGAATTCTTTCACACAGTGGGTAATGAGGCCTTCCTAGTTCACTAAAGGCTAAAGATTATCAAGATTTCAAGGAGCTTAGGTTGCTTTCCTGTGCCGAGGGGGTTGACAGGTAATACAGAAGGAGATTTGGGTTGGGTTTGGAGAGGTTATAGTTACTTCAACAGCTAATGAGGGGCATCAGTCTCATTATCTTGCCCGGCCTGTATCTAGTTCCTTCTGCTCTCTCCATATGTAGCAGGATCTCACTATGTCGTTGTTGCATGCAGACCTTACACAAGTCCTTGGTATTTTACTGATGCTTCAGGTCATCCTCTAACATTTGGTGCCTTTTTGCATGTTCTGCAGTAACCTACTGCTTAGGCAAGAGTCAGTGTGTGAAGCCATTATTTAATTTTGAAATCTGTTTTCTTGAATGCTTAAGAGGTCCAAGTGTGCTGACTCACCAGGCGTTTCCCTGAGTGTTGGGCTGCAGAGGCCCTGAGCAAAAACCTTTGTAGGCCACATGGTGTTTGAGATTGAGCTACTAAGTGTAGTAGTGGTTGTCTACTGATGGATGGGGTTTTATTCAAATCTAACTATTGGTATACTGTCTTTCAGTTTGATACTTTCCTTTGTACTTATTACTTGTATGTGTAATTTCACATTACTTTTCTTCTTTAAATTGATTTTGAATAGCTTGTCAGTGTTGCAGTACCAGAAAACAAAAATCTGTAACAAACTATGTTTTACTGTAAAGTACTGTAAGAATACCTAATAGCATTTTTGAATTTTCAGCTTGCTAAGAACATTGTGTGAAATATAGCCACTCAATGTAGCTAATTTTCAGGTGCTGCCACTATAGAATTACGTTCCCAAACTCAGTTTGTTCAAATGCATTTATGGAGTTACCTTACAAAGTACTGCTGAACAGAGTGGCTCAGTATTTCTAAGAATTCAAGATGGTAACTCCCAAAATGTTTTGCAGAGGGATTAACTGTGAAAAAACATCTAGATGCTCTTTTGTACAATAATGTTATCTCTTGCTTCAAATTAGTTACAGTTCTAGTTAACAGTTGGAAAAAGTAAATAAGTAGATCACGCTTGTGATTGGAAAGGAAGAATCTCAGCGGCTTGGCCTTCTGGCCTTTCAAACTTGGAGAAGATTTTCTCTAAATAACAGTATGAGGGGAATAAGGTGCTTTGCGACCAGTCCTCTGTTTTACAGACACCCTCTGAAGTTCTGAGCATGTGCTTTGGGTTTTTTGGAGGAGCATGGCACAGGGAGCTGAAGCTGTTACAAAGAGCAGTGTAAGATTTTTCAGTTGCATGACAATTGTGGCATTAGAAACACATTTTCTTTTTCCATGAAAGGAAGTGTTTGTCCTTCTGAGAGGTTAATGGACAGAAGAATAATAAAAGCAGTTATTAGATGGCATACCTTCTAGATTTAGAAGGTATACTTTATGATACTAACATTTTTGGCAGAAGTGCACTTCTACCAGTAAAACTCTGACACAAATAGATTTTTTTTTTGAGCAGCTGTCCAAGGGGTTGATGACTGATTCATATTTCTGACTAGTTTTCATGATAGATCAGGTCCAAATAGCTAGAAGGTAAAATTTAAATAAAGGTCAAGGTTGCCTTGTTTGAACAGAACTGAATTTGAAAACAGATAATTGCACCAATGATGATCTGCGTTTTGTTTTATTCTTTGCAGAATTCTGGTTATTTCTTTTGTATCATGTTGGACAGTAATTAGGGTGGGGTTTTTTGGATAGAAAAGAGAAAAAAACTGTAATGGAGAACAAGAAAGAAAACTTCCAATATTTGAAAGGCAATGATATTAATAGTCCTTCAAGCAGGAGATGTGCTAAGTGACCTTTAGAGATTTCTTCCAAGTGATATTTCTGTTTAACTAGAGCACTCCTGAAATTTATTCCTTGTGTTAAAGGTAGAGAAATTGAAGCAAAACTAAAACAGAAAGGATGAATTAAGTAAATTTTATGGCTCTTTTTAAGCCACGTTTTCTCATCTGGCTAGTTAAGCTTACCCACCTAACCTTTTGAAACAGACAGGCAAAATTAACCTTTTAGTTTACTGGCCTGACTACAAGTGTAATGATTTTAGAAAGCGGATAAATGAGAAAAATAACTCCTGATATCTTAGAACCAAAGAAATACATTATCTGTCTCTGAAAAATTTCTAAACTTTGCCTTTAAAAATATGTTTCTTAAGGCAGTGTTTGCAGCTTGGTGTGAAAATGAAAATGGTTCTCAAACAATTACTGTTACTGTTTGATTTATTTCACTTTCACAAAATTGAAGGGTCTTTTCACTCTTAGACCTGTGTAAAATAAGACCCATTTACAGTCATTAAACAGCTTTTAAGAGTATGTGTATGTAGCTTTCAAAAGCCTGCTAAATTTTGGCAGCCAAGGTTTCTTTGATTTTCTTTTAATTTTTTTTTTTTTTTTTGAGAGCATGATCAGAATACTGTGAAGGGTTTTGCAAATGCTTGAATGCAAAAGTTATGTGGGCCGTGTGCCCTCCTGCAAGCCCTTCTTATCCAACTGTTGCATATTCTACCTTTCAGATGGAATCTTTGCCACTGGCCCTGAATTTAATTTCAGGGTATAGTTTTTTATTTCTCAGGAGTTCATCTTTTTACAGTATTTTTTTTGGTGCATTTTAAATTTAAATTAGTTTTATAATTTCAACATGCTTAATGGCAGGTGGCAGAAAGGCAGGCTATATAAGAAAGCCTTTTAATGTTTTAAAAGCTGTATAGGACTTTCACTGAACCTGTACCTGCTGATTTAAAAATAACTAGGTATTGAATGCATTTTCTTGTGGTGTTTTAATGAAGTAGTACTAGTCAGTATGTTGCTTAGAGAGTAAGTTCGATCAGTTCCATTTCCTATTGTTTCTTGTTTTAGGTAAGTGAAAGACTGGGATCTTGGACTCTTTGTAACAAAATCCCTAACAAGATAGAAGTGTTTATTTCAACTTCTCTCAGCGAGTCAAAATGATAATGAGTACCATAGGGGGATAAACAATTTTAAGAATTTTAAAACATTATTTTTTAAATTTCATTACTCATTTTGTTATAGGTTGTATATGAGCAAGAAGGAGTTTTCATTCACTCCTCCTGTGGAAAAAATGATGACCAGGACAACTTAATAGCAGGAATACTGCGTGTCATAGAAAAGGTATTTACATAATACAGAACTTTTGTGTGTTTGTTGGCAAAACACATAACAAGTTTGGCAAATCTTAAATGCCTTTTTAAAGTGTAGGATTTTGTACATGAACAAACATCACATTGTGTTTGACATTGTCATCATCTATATGTATATGTAAGTTTTAACATAGTCACACCATGACTGTATATGGCAATAAATACTTTGATGTGTAGTGTTGAATTTTTTGTGATTTGTATTGTAGGAAAATGAAGTGATAGTAGACTGGAGACCACTGGATGAGACTTTGGATACTTCTAATATCCTCTATGCTGGAAAGGTTTGTTTGTTAGTTGATGTTTCTCTAGAGATTTTATTTTGTGTTAACTAATGTGTAGGTGATTTCATAACTGGAAGCAAAGCTTATTTATTATTGGTAGTAATAGCTATATGTAGGAATCTTATTTGCAGACTGCAGGCCAGTTCAGGTTATTAGAATACTTGAGTAGGTTGACTGTATTTAGTTTTTACTTGGTTCACAAATAATATAGTAGAGGACTAACTATGAATAGTAAAGACCAAATGAGTGTAAATATATCACAGTCACCAGTCCCTCTGCATCTACTGTGTTGTAGTTCGGTGATTCACTCTTCATAGTTAGACACGAAAGTGAGAGGTGCTGGTCAAATGCAAAATAAAAATAGAAGTCTGTGGGGGTTCCAAGATGCAGTGATATGTGGTATTTAATCACTATTAAGAGGATGTGACTAAAAAAGATTCAAGTTTTACACTTAAATGAATAATTTGTTATGCTCATAAAGTCTGCAAGAGAGGCAAAGATGGTTTAGGATGTTGGAATTTACTAAGTAAAACCACATAGTCTTAGTCATAAGTCCAAATTTCCTGTGTTGAAGTGTATTATGTTTCTGAGGATTTCAATACATTTTCTTTTAATCTACAAAATAAAGATGCTGATTCTTCAGGTTGAATCTGAGAAACCAGGTCAATTTTCATGTCTTGTGTTTTTTGATAGTTGCTTTTGTTGTTTTATCTCAGGATTCCAGTTCTGTTGTGGAGTGGACTCAAACTCCGAAAGAAAAATGTTCCCGAGGAGCAGATCGTCCAAGTAGTTATGAAGCAGAATGGGACATGGTCACCACAGTCTCTTTTAAGAAGAAACCTCATTCAAATGGAGGTACTTAAAAAAATGTGGAGGGTTTTTTTGTGTGTACAGTGTTTTGCTTTTCTTCCATGATGGTAACTTGTAACTAAAGAATTGCCTTTAAGAATAGCCTTTTTGAAAGGCTGGGATTCATTTGTGGTAAGATATGAATCTCTGGGTGTAGAAAAAAATTCACAAGTGGCATAGCTGTCATCTGCCTCTGTTTTTTCCTTAATTTGGTAGAGAATTGTATTGAAAAAGAACATTAAATCTAACTTCTTGCTTCATCATTAGATGTAGTAGCAGTTTTATCTGCACTGGGCTTGCACTCTTTAAAACAAGTGGAATTCAAACTAGGTGTCATGATAGAAATGAAAATGGAAAAATAAGTGGTTTGCTATTCAAATGCCTTTCCATACTGCAACAGCAGGGGGAGATGGAATGTACAGTTATGACATACATGGGTCTTTAATATGGTCTTTTTTATGTGGGCAAAATAATTCTATAACTACAACATTTTTGTTATAGTGTCTCAGTAGCGATGTTGAAAAACAAGTTGTGATGAGAGAACAGTGACTCTCGAGTAATCTTTTTTTCTCTGATTCTCACATAGTGTTTTTTCCTTAATAATAACTTGTTTTCCATGTAGTATTTCACATCCTGTAACTGGGGATTATTGTGCTTGTTTTACCATCTTTATAATGGTCTTAAATGTCATGTCTGTCATCTACAGGGTTTGGATGCCAGATTATGAATGTTTTTGAGTAAAGCACAGTCCTTGGCTTTTATATACACACACACACACACACACACACACACACACACACACACACACAGCATCTCTGTTGGGTAAATATGGTTTACCACATCACTAGTTTGTATTGAACTTTCATCTCCAGTCAACAGGGCATGCCTTCATCCATAGTGACTGTCACTGAGGACTACTTTGATTATACTCTTTTCCACTTATTGCTTATTTCCACTTGCTGTAATTTGATGGGACCAGGCCAGGGGGTGTCCCAGATTCCTTCTGGACATGCTGGCAATTTTGTGTCCTCTGGTAAAGTACACTTTAATCCCTTCTCCTTGAATATATGGAGTTTTGCACAGCATGTATACAAGCTTGCACACTACAGGAGGAAAGGGTGAGGGGGAGATTTCCAATTCCTTTGCCCTTACTTTGGCAGCAGCCTTACACGACATGTGGCTAGTAACTGTGGGTAATATATAGGTTCCAGGATTGTAGCACATACCATGTGTAGTTTGGGTAAGTAGCGCTACATGGTGGAGCTGCAGGTTGGGTTTAGCTTCCTGCTGGAATTTGATACAGCAGATGTACATTTAACTGCTTGATCACTTCTGTTGTAGGATCACAGAGTATTTTGAGTTGCAGGTGACCCACAGGGATCATCAAAGTCCAGCTCTTGGCCCTGCACAGGCCAACCCCAAGAATCACACCATGTGCCTGAGAGTGTTGTCCAGAGTTATTCTTGAACTCTTGTTAAGTTTAATGCTGTGACCACTTCCCTGGGAGCCTGTTCCAGTGCCCAACCATCCTCTGGGTGAAAAACCTTTTTCTATAAACTGTAGGTACAGTTTTAGGGGAGTAGCCTGATGGACTTGTTGATTGTTTTACAAGTCCGTAGAAGAAAAGGAGGCTCAAAGGAAAATGCAGAAATAGTAGTTACAGTGTACATTAGAACCAATAGAACGAATTAGATCCAATTATTAGAACCAAAGCTGGTGTTTACGTTTTGAGTTTGTTTTTTAGGAACAGTGACAGATATAATGTATTTATAATTGCTAACACTGAAAGTCAAACTGAAATCATGTGCTAATTTTGTTTTTAAGATGCTACAACTCATGCAAACAGAGAAAGCAAGTGGTCGTTCCTGTTCAGTTTGACAGATCTGAAATCAATCAAACAAAACAAAGAAGGCATGGGATGGTCTTATTTGGTGTTCTGTCTGAAGGATGATGTGAAGCTTCCAGCTCTTCACTTTCATCATGGAGATAGCAAATCATTGATTAAATGTCTTGAAAAGCACGTTGCACTGAATGAGTAAGTATCAGACAACTCTTAGTTCTGTAAAATACAGATTATTGTTTACTTAAATCACATTAGGAATTTCAGAGTAATACTTCCTGATTGTATTCCATTCCTTTTTTTGTTAATAGAAATAGTTTTCAGGGTGACTGAAACTGTGGTTTCACATATGCATTTGGAATGTAAGCTGAAGTTTAAAAATTATTGGATTGATTTATGAAGTATTTTAGAATCTGAAGTGTTGCTAGCTCCAAATGCCTCAGTTGCTCCCTCTAGTGGGTACAGAAGGTTATTATGAACATGCAGTGTAAAAGTTAAATCCTTCATGAGCTACTCCTATAAAATGGGATAATTTGTGTTACAATTTGAGATTCTCTCCTTTGTGCAAAATATGCATGAGTATTTATGTGAGAATGCAAGGTAACTTACAGTACTGTCAGCTAAATCAATTAGTATATAAATGTTTTTCCCCACAGTTCTGTTCCCCTGTAATTTCTTGCCTGGTCAGTGTTTCACCTTTACTACACAAATCCACTATCTGAGTGTAAATACAGTTAAGACTCTACCATTCTGTTAAATAATTTGGTGTTGTTGTGTAGTTGTATTGTGCTACCTCCAAGTTTTTTACTAGGATAGCCTTTTTGATCAGCATGCATAAGTGTAGAATAAAATAAAATTTTCTGCATTCACCATGTAGGCATAAATATAATTGAAGAAGCCAGCAGGTAAATAAGGTTATATAGAATATGAAGAAGTAAATGTGGTATAACATGTATACCTATTACAGCTGTAATATTAGTGTGGCATGTAATCTGTTTTCAAAAGTGTTTTGCTGTTGTCACTTGCAGCATAATAGTGTGATGATAGATTTGAAGATGGATAGTGAAATGGCTGTAGGAATTCTTACAGAGGGCTCTTCTTAGTAGCATCACTGGGGCCAGAGATGCCTTCAACAACTACTCAGGCTGATGCTGAGTAATACTAAGGAAAATTTTGCTGGAGAGCAAGTCAATAGGATGTGAGTGGTTGTATATTTATGGAATTGATTTGTGAAAGGCTTTGACAGTTTCAAGGCATGGTGTTGGGGTTTGTGATAATCAGAAGTTTTCAGCTGCTTGGAGAAGGTAGCATGGTCAGTGTGCCCAGTTGGTGGAATGCCACTGGCTGTGGCATTGTATGTGAGCTTTGTAAGGGGAAAAGTCAGGAAGAGCAAAGGAGGGGCTAGTAGGGGGACAAGATGAACTTGTAAATAGGAATATAGATTAGAAAATCCTGAATCACAACTTCATCTTAAATCCTGAGGGATTTTTTTCTCTAGGTTCCCTTCCTTAAACATCCTCATTTAGTTTCATAATTTCCCAGCCTCTGCAGGCATAGGGAAACATTGTTGTCCTGCCATCCCCCTCTCTTCTTTTTTCCCCAAGGAAACCGTTCCTTTTTGAGCATACTGTGTTTAGTTATTTGTGGATACCTTCTGACTAGCTGCTGGTAAACTGGGGCAGGTTTTAGGAGCAACTGATGTAGCAAACTCTGGAAAAAGACTGTGATATATGATGAGTTACAGAAAGCTTTATATCAGATCTGTGTAATCTGTTACCTGTGGACTGCAGCAACATATTTGAAATTTTCTAACTGATTTCTAGGATAAGACAGCAAAACTTGAGGTGATGTTCAAGCTTGGAGGATGTGCTGTGCTGCTTGATATTGCCACCTTGAACAGTTGTAAGCATTAACTAACGCAAGAGCAGATACTTCAGGAACTTTAAATCAAAAAGCAATGATAGCTACAGAAATTCAGTTTGGATGGCCTCAAGCATTGACCTGATCAGGAACTTCGAGTTTGTTTTCTTATTCAGTTAAGGTCTCTTCTGTCACCAAATTCTCTTCTGTTGCTTAGTCATGAATTATGACCATTATTTTTTTCTAAGGAAAGAGAAAAGAACAAATAGGCCATCCAAGTTATGGAAATGACAGAGTCAATCTGTATGTTTCTGTTGTTTCCTAATGGTTATTCATTCTTTAGTACATAATGTATCTCAGCTCACAACCTCATTTAGTAAAAGATGTTTACTCAGCTGTCTGGATGCCACAAGCAAATATTTGTCAGTGTAATTACTTGTTATCACAACTTGTATTTTATAAACATGGGATATTGATATTAAGGCAGAAATTTTAGCTTATGTATATATTATCTTTATGTTATAGGCATTTTTTTATGTTCCTGTTATCTCAAAAGATATTGTACTTCTCTAATACAATTCTTTATAAATACCACGCCATTGCTGAAATCAGCATGAA
The DNA here is from genome assembly GCF_901933205.1 of Camarhynchus parvulus. Taxonomy (NCBI): domain Eukaryota; kingdom Metazoa; phylum Chordata; class Aves; order Passeriformes; family Thraupidae; genus Camarhynchus; species Camarhynchus parvulus. The sequence continues at coordinate 35,088,175 of NC_044586.1, read as the reverse complement.
GCAGCTAGAGTCATACAAAATAGTTGTAATTTGTTGTCCTTAGGATTAGGTGCCTTCTAGTTTAATTGCACTAGTCTAATATTGAGAAAATACCATGTGCACAGATGACACTTTGTAAGTCACAGGACTATGAGGAAGTTTCAGAAAATGTATAGCTCACAAATTTTTGAACATTACCTAATGTGTTGATACCCCCCTGACTGTCCAGAAAGTGTGTTTAATTAAAAGGGAGGTATGGTACAAAGTTTTAATTCTTTTAGTTAAGAGAAACATAATACATGACTCAGCCTTTGCCCCTGTGCTGCTCTTTAGAAAAAGCCAATTGAGCTTCATTAACTGTTGGTGCCTCAGAACTGTGACTGTGATGTCTGGCTGTCTCAAAAGAAGATCTCTTGTTGCATTTCATATCCGTCAGTGTTTACAGTGTCCTGTCCTGTTGGAATGGGAAAGAGATAAGGCTTATTAAAGTTCTTATCTTTGACTTTAATAACATGGTAGATGATGCAGGTGCTAATAAAAAGAGAAGTAATTTTTCTTTCAAAAACTAGAAGTAGTGGATTTAAACTTTGTGAGAGAGCAATAGAGAGGTATTTTATAAATGTAAGTCTGTGCGATGTCAGCCTGCTTTCTGAGCTGTTCTCTCTTCTGTCACCTACTGAGCAGTAAATTGGTGATTCAGCAGCTGCTTAAGGAAGTAATGGGGTGCTTGTGCTGAAGAAGAGGGCAGAAGGGGATGTTGCAGGGGGAGTAGGTGTTAGAGCAAAAGAACAGATCCATTACTAGGAGCAGCATGGTTTCAGTGCCTTTGTTGTCACTATTTTCATCTACCTGTGGAACACTATTGAGTAGCAAATGTGTTGAGCAGGAGTGTACAAATATAGTGAGTTAGACCAAGTCAGGTTTGTATTCATTAAGCTTCTGGAGTCTACACAGAAATATATTTGCAGGGCTGTACTGAGATGGTTCTGTTTTGCAGTACAGTGGCTCTGGTGTCTTTTAAGCTCCTATCAGTATGAATCTTAGAATTATTCTGACAGGATGTGTTAAAGTACTATTGAAAAGCTGTTTGTATTCCTTAATGTGGTGTTTTGCAGGGTGCCATAATGTAAGATTTACTAACTGGTAGAAGGAATTCCTTAACTGTATGGGTGACATAGGCTCTTTTCACTTCCTCTATTATGTTAAGGGAGTTTCAGCATATATTGTGCTGAGGCTGACTGTGTCTCACTACATTTCCTGTGTCACATTTTTTTGTCCATTGTCAAAACTAGAAAAATGTACTGAAGAAAATTTTGTCACCTACATGTAAATGGAGTTATCTTCTAGAGTAATTTCTCAAAAAATTTTCTAAAGCTTCATTTTTCAGGGAATGAATTACTACAATTCAGAACTAATATGAAAATAACACAATCTTTTGAAACATGAAGGTTCTGTTTTATGTAGCATTAGTTGGCTACCTTGTTCCAAGGACTGATCTTGCATCATATGAATGATCTTGCATCAAATCTTTTATTTTTTGCACAAAGCCTGAAATGTGGCTTCGTAAAACCAGTAAATGTTCTGGGGACTTAACAGAAAAAACAGTTGCACCCAGACACCCTTTTTAAATTTTATTGCAGATCTCCACATGATGAACGGGTTCTTCTTGTGAAGACTCAGAAGTCACTGTCTCAGTCTTTTGAAAATCTCTTTGATGAACCATCATATGGCTTACTACAAGTATGTATTATCTTCAAATTTTTCATTCTGAAGACGTGTATTGAAAAAATGCACCCTTCCATGACACAGGAACATTTGCTGAGTAATGATTTAATGCCATTGTAGAAGCATTAACTATATCCTAAACCAAATGCTTACTATAGAAAGTACACTTAATTGTATGTTGTTTTCTATGATGTAATACCTTAACTTTCCTGTGGTATTATTTCAAACCTATTCAAGTTCATGTTCTCTGTGATTCATACATTTGCCTTAGTATTAGTGGGGAAAGGAAATACTTTAGGAGTTATCACAACATATTAATGATAATTTTCTAAGTTTTCCTTGAGTAAGTATTCTTTTCATTGATGTTTTCTGAGGCTTTTGAAGGGATAATGGAAATACAGCAGCAAAGAGGACAGTTTAGTGTTGGCTAAAAATATGGCGTTTTTTAATACTACAATGGCTTATCATTTGGTGGAGCTTATGGACTTGTGAAAGTCAGGAGGAAAACTTGGGTGACTAAAATGAGGCCAGAGGGTTGATCCACTGATGTGTTGAATTAAAGAAATTTTTCATTAATTAATTGCATTAGTTTCTGGATTTAGTTGTCAGATAAAAATTTGCGTGAAATTCCTAGCAGAGTACATGATTGTTCAGACTGTTTTTTCCGTGAGGGTAGGGAAACTGGGTGTAAGGTTTCTGTTTTGTGCCATGAATCACTGACAGCAAACAGTGGATCTGATCCACTTCTATGTATAGGTCAGATTTACTGAGAACGCTGTTATCCAGTCTTTCAAATAAATTAGCAGTATTATCTTCATACTTAAGATGTGTTTTCTTAATCATGTGATGACTGTTCTGTATTACTACCAATACATGAAACTTAAATAATTTTGAGATCTACAGTACCTTTCCTGATGTTTTCCTTTGAGTACAAGAATTACAAGTATATGTATATATATAAAACAAATATATTATAAACACAGATGTTTGTGTTTTTCTTGTTTTCCATGTTATAACAGAAATGGAAGAAAGATCCATACGTAGTAACAATGGGAAAATTTTCCAAAGTCACAAACTATATTGTTGGTACTTTACGTTCAAGCGATCAATCAAATCAGAGGCGACCACCATCCGAAATGGCAGACTTTTTCAATGACACCATTCCAGGGCTGAAGATAAATCAGCAGGAAGAGCCAGGATTTGAAGTCATTACACGAGTGAGTCTATAAATTAATGCTATGGATGCACTGATTGTTTTTATGCACTCCTTTAAAAGAATGGTAGGACTTGAAGCATGATGAGTTATACTGTTTATGCAATTGTGGCATATTACCATTTATTCTCAGGAGTTAAGATCATCATCAGTTACTTTTGAATATTTCATTTTTATGCATGCAAAGGCAAGTTTTCTTTGAAGGGAAGTTTGTAATTAATGAAATGGTGACTATAGTTATATTAGAGGCACTACCTGAAAAGGTGACCGATTTTATTTTCAGTGTTTCCTTTGAGTTCAATTAGAGCTCCGTTAAGTAAAATTGGAGCATGCAGGCTAATAACCAACTTCCTTGGCTAATCGCTCCTAACATCTCAGTTTCTTTTGAGATTAAAAAAAATGTTTAATTGGATGATTAATGTCTAGGGTGTATAAATTACAGATATATGCATGATTTGAATGAAAGCTAGAATGAACTTATAATTGGATCATGAATCACTGTGGACACCTGTTGGACTCTTTTACAGATATGTGGAAAAAGTTTATTTTTAAATGCTTGTGATTATTATTTGAGCAGCTTACATATTTTTAAAACATTGAACTGTTTTATATGGGGGATTTTTTGAGTTCAAGCTGGTGTTAATATCTCAGCAGTAGCTGCATGAACAATATAATTCTAAGAAGTTGCTGCCTAGCACTTAATTAATGTATCAGTGAGAAAAAGTGTAACAAATGCTATATATGGAAATTAACATTGACCTATATGTCTTAATCTGACAAATGCCTTGGACTTATAAAGAGTTGAAAGACAAATTGATTTGGGGATTGCTATCATAAAAATGTTTTTAGAAAGGAACAATTTACTTTCTGCTGAATTCTCCTGTACGTGGAATTTTGGAATTGAGAGACTAAGCACAAACTGAAACTTTTCATGGGTGTTATAAATTCTGAAAGTTCATACATCCTTGGTTTTTTTAGGAGGCTGTGTACCAAAACTGATCCAGTCACGTTGTGCAGTCTATGTAGGGATAGCATCTCTAAACCCAAGCTGGTTGTCAGTTCTCTCGTAAGATACACTCGTGTATCAGGAATGTGTTTTCGAAGTGGAGCTCCCAGTTGTCCTTGTTTGCTGTGTTGCATTAGTTCATGGGATGCTAGCTCAGAGGTGTTTGTGGAATTAGAAGGCTATTTAAAACACACAGACATCCTCCAAAATCTGAAATATTAACATGTATAGTCAGGTCCTCAGCACCAAGTGTCTTACTCTAAAGATCTGCTTGTGATGGCCCACTCTACTTGCTCAGGTGCAACCTTAGATCCTTAGAGCTGCTGAGGTATGTGCATGTGGAAATGTAATTGCACTGACTATAAGAAACTGGCAGGCTTAGTACCATTTGTGCAGTTGTTTGCAACTACTGAAGCACTTCTTTGGGATTCATATAAGACCTTTGTGTGTGTTTCAGATCGACCTAGGGAAACAGCCTGAAGTTAGTAGAAGAGAGCCTGTGTCAGCTGAAGAATGGGCTAAGAATATGGACTCTGAAGGAAGAATTTTAGATGTTGACTACATAAAACGATTGATATTCAAAGGGGTAACTAGTTTTTCTAAATTCATCAAGACCTATGGCTTGATTCTGGCTTCTACTTTCCTTCCCAAACTGTGGATATGCTGTTTTCATTGACTTGTAATGTTTCATGCAGAACTTTGAACATGAGCCAGACTGTCATTATTGGGAGACTTCATAAAGCATGGTTTCATGCCAGTCAAATACCTCAGCAGTCTTGCAGCTATATGAAGTGCTCTACAAGGAGAGAGATCTTGTTGTGGCTGGCTGAAGGAAATGAGTTGGAAATACAGAAGCTTAAGTGATAAAACAAATGAAAATGACTTTCAGGAAAAGACTAGTATTTCAGTGTTAGGATATCTGGTTTATTCTTTTCTCTTACAATGTTTTTTCCTATCCTTCTCTAGCAGAAGCTTCTAGCTTTGCCCAGCTTTTTGCTGGGATTTGACCCTGTTTAGCAGAGCAGTGCTAAACACTTGTGCTGGTATTTTTAATTTAACTGAGGGGTTTTGCAATATGAATGTGAATTTAGTCTCAGTGATAGAAATTTTGGAAACTAATTGTGTCCTGTAGCTTTTCTACCTAATGTTACTTCAGTATTTCTATATTTTGGTGGGAATGCAGCTGCCTTAATGCATTAATTTTGTGCCTGGTGATGCATGTTTCTTGATGCAAGCAGAAGTAGAGAATTATAGCACTGTTCCTTAATATTTGTGTGGTTGATGTGCTCCATTAAGGACCCTTCCACAATCATGAGAATTACTACAAACCTTTTTCTTCTGTAGCCCACTTTCCTGTCAATCTCTGCCCATTACCAGGGGACTGACTGCTCTATTTTATTTATGACTCAAGATCCCCAAAGTGGGGACTCTCATAACAAAAGTTCCTTATTCTTATGACTGTACTACAGGAGTTACAAGAAACTCTTGATGAGAGCAGGATATGATTCAGCTCCATACATTTTTGTCATCTAAAAATGTTGAGCATTACTTGGGAAGATTTCTGACAAGCAGGCTTCTTGAATGGATACTAGTATTTTTGACTGAAAGATTCATTGAAGGTTGGCTATGTCTTGTGATATGAAAATATTTGTTTAAAAAAACCAAATAAATGGAAGACTAGTCCTCAAGGTCACTTTATGGCAAGACCAGAAATTTGACAACTGTAACCAGAACCAGCATTATATTTTTATACATTTTAAAGGTACTTTTTTTACTTCTTAAAGTTTGTGATGCCTTGTAAGTTCTTTATTTTTAGCCGTGAAGCAAAAATATAGGAAGAAAATTATTTTCTAAAGTTTCTTTTCTTACCTGAGTGTGGATCCCATGCTTCTACAGTATTCTGTTTAATCATTCTCTTTTCCTCCTGTTCCCTCCCAGTGTGCGACCTAGTTAGCACAGGAGCCTTGGCTACAATGTAAAAAGAAACCAACTTGAAGTTGCTACTTTGGGAAGTGTTGTATCAATCTAGGAATGTTTCCTCACAGTGTGGTAATACTTTTGTTGATGGCATCGTGCCCATTTTTCCCTAGGGTCTCTGCCATACTTTAAGAAAAGAGGCATGGAAATTTCTTTTGGGATATTTTCCTTGGAATAGCACTAAAGAAGAGAGAGCAAATCTGCAAAAAAGGAAAACGTGAGTACAGTGACTTTTTTCTTACAAAAGAAATTTAAAAGGTGCATATTTTTTAAGACACAGTGATGTAGAAAGCCCTTTAAAAGACAGCTGCTAAAACTGTTGAATGCAAGAACCTGTGACATTTTCTTAAAAATTGTTTTACTAAAAACATTACATAAACAGGGTGTTGTTATTCCATTTATCTCAAAGAATACATGGAATGAATGAATGAATGCTTAAATTAAAAAAAGGAAATGTGGATGTTTGGTTTCAAAATTGTCGTTCTTCTTCAGGGATGAATATTTCAGGATGAAACTGCAGTGGAAATCTGTCAGTGAGGAACAGGAAAAGCGAAACTCAAGATTAAGAGATTACCGGAGTCTTATAGGTAAATTCATGTTTAGACGCATACCTAAATGCACACATACTTTTAAAAGCTACTATGAAATTGAAGAGCATGCATGAAGAGGCACTAAAAATGAAATGCTGCTCTTTTCAGAGGTGTCTAAACTTGGTCATATACTTAATATTAAAACTTTCTCAAGTAGAGTGACTCAGAGCTTTATGTATTAGCGTTACAAACCGATTTTTGGCTAGATTTTTAAACTTCTTTAGTCAATAACAAAAGACTCTTCATTTTGTGTTATGTCGTAATGTGTTTGTACAGGAAATGTTGCTAAAATAATGACATACAATAAGAATGTGAAAATGCGTCTGTTTGTATTTTATAATTTCTTATAGGGATTTGTGTATGTGCATTCTGACTTCTGGGGTTTTACACCTACTTCTAAAAATTTTATCAAATTTTGCTGAGTATTAGCAGTTTGTATTCTCATTTCTCTTTGGTAGTGAGATTTGGGCACCAGTGTTTTGGATTACTAAATATTTTTTCAGGAGTCAGGCCAAGATTTCTGTGTTATTCTGAGAGAAAGACTAAATTTATTTCAGACAGTTATTCAACAGGCAAGCTGAAAGGGTCAAAGTAGTCTTTTTCTTGGTAGACTAATATGCTATATTTTTAGAGAATGATAACAGAAAAAAATATATTCTGAGTTTAAAAAAGGCCGGGTGTTTGTTTCTGTTGAGACAATTATTTTAATTTTTAAGCATTTGAAATGTATGTGGCAGTATTAGAGTTATGTAGTAAAATAGATTCAAATCTACAAAATACTCCTTTTATCAAATTGCATTCAAAAATTTTGCAAAATTTCAAAATATATTGGTCTTGAATTTCACCTTATTAAGGAGTATGCGGTGTGCTTGGTGTATTTCAGACATCAAAACTACCTGATGAAAGAGGCAGTTTCATCTGCTCTGAGTTACAGGAGCTTGTTGCACAGTATTTATAAAATGCTGTTATGAACTGTCACAGTGTCTTTGAGATGATCATGTGGGAACTTTGCAGCTATGGATTATGCTGTGTCACATCAGTATTCATAAATGGCATTGTAGAGTTAGCTCACATAAAATTGCTTTTAATCCTCTTAAATGTAAAACATTTTTGCTGAATTATAATCAGGATTTTTTCCATAAAATGTATTATCAAAGAAGAGGCTGAAAGCTTTAAAATTTGTTTGTAAGCAAATACTTTCATTGGAGATAGGAAGGATTTTATTTATTTTAAAACATTCTTTATTTTGAAATGACATTCAGTTATGCAGTTGTCTTAAACACTTCAAAGCTTTGCAACAGTGTTTGAGGAAGAAATCATCAGCTTAGATATTCTGAATTAATTTGATACTGGCTTTGTACAACTGGTTTTCAAAGTGTTTTTAAATCTGGACTGTTTTCTTAGAAAAAGATGTTAACAGGACAGATCGAACAAATAAGTTCTATGAAGGCGAAGATAATCCAGGACTGATTTTACTTCATGATATTTTGATGACCTATTGCATGTATGACTTTGACTTAGGTAAGTTGTGTCCCTCTGAATGTAAAAGCCTTCTTGGCTTCTGATATGCAGCTTTGCTTATGCGAAGTCCTATTAATAGAATTGAACTTGTATTGATTGCAATGCTTTTTGTAAATGTTTTAAAAAAGATTGAATAGTTTGTAGTGTTCAATAATGTAGATAACTTTGTTCAGTTTTTCTTTCTCTTTTCAATTTGGTGTCTGTCTGGGGCATCTGAACTCATCAATTGTGGTGGAAATTAAGTGGTAGTTTGTCTTCACCACAGACCTACTGTTGTGGGGCTCTTTTGTTGTTTTTGGGGTTTTTGTGTGGTTTTTGTGGTTTAGGTTTTTTTGACTGAACTTTTTAAAAAGAATTGAAGCAGTCTTGCTTTTCAGAGTTTTAAATGGGTTTGGGTCTTTGGAGCTTGAGTGTTATATATGTTTTTAAGACTGATAATATCAATAAAAATGATAAGCCAGCTGCCACTGTTGTAGTTAAAGCTCAGCATGCTGAACCAGCTGTTTGTAAACATGGTGTTCTTGTGAATATTTTAAAAGCTGGTTCTTGAGAAGTCCACTTAGCAATCTGTCAAAAATTACATTTTAGTACATGCATCTGCTGCAGAGAGAAGAGCATATAACATCTTTAATTGCACTGTTAATGTGATGGCCAAGTCTTGATTTCTTGTTAATTGTCTTGGGAGGGAGGGAAAAGATACTTGCAGTTGGTTCCCCCTTCACCCTTGGCATGACATTTGGCTGTTGTATACTTTGGAGGTTTTCTGCGTATTCTGTATCAGAATAGTTTTGGGATTCTAAAATTCCACTTTGTGCCAGATTTTGAAAACAAAAAGTAAGATTAAATCTTACTTTTAACCTCTAGTAAACATGCTGCAGGGCTGTAGTTCTTGTCAACTTTCGTTCTCCCTGAAAGAGAGTCTTGATCTTTGGCTTGAAAAAAGAGAAAACTGAAACTGATGGTTTAAACATGTAGCTCTGTTTCATCTCTTTCCACATTTCAGCATTCATTAATGCACAGTGACATTATAGGTGAAAGTAAACCAGATTCACCACCCACTCTGTTAAAAACATGGTTGAGATGGCTTAAATGTGCACACTGGATAAGTCTTTTGTTTTATAAACAAGCAGGAATAATGGAAATACAGTAAATTTGGCATAGTAACTGTCCAAGGCTTCAAGGCATTGGTGTAGTGCTGCTCTTAATCTTTTGACAGCAGCTTTAGAGGGGGCTGAGTAATGCCACAAGCTGCCATATAGGGGAGGGGACAGAACAGCTGTTAATAGAATATATTTCTGAAGTAATTCCTTAAGTCTGCATTAATGAAATTAGCTTTATTATTAAATGGACTTTTAAACTGTCTTAGACAGAATTTTCTCTGCATTTATTTTTAGTTAGCTGTAGTATTTAATGTGGGGAACAAAACTTTTTTCTTTTGACCTTTTAATTATTTACCTATTTGCTATTACTTATTCTATTTTTCTTCTCACAGCTGCTCCATATTTTCAGTTACTGACTCTAAGCCTCTTTTCGGTTACGGAGTTACAATTACATCATTAAGAAATAAAGTCAGCCAACTGAGAAATGTTATGTTGAACCAATCGTTGATGATAGATACGCACATTAATTGTGTTCTCTTATTGAGGGAGGTCAGCAACAATTAGGCAATAAGATAAGCTGACACTAGCATCAGTGGTAATTGGAAGAGTTGGGAAGAAGGGGAAAAAATTACCTGTAGAAATCATTATGCTCTACTTAAATGGACTGTTAATTGCAAACAAGAAAGCTGGAAGAACCATTTAAAAACTAAAAATTTGAAAACCTTTTTTTATACAACTAAAATTGTATAGCTGTTTGTAAAAATGATATGCTTTGGTGGGCATTTTGTTCTCCAGTTAAATGAAAGCTTTTCTTGAAATCATATGAGTACTTTTTAGGTGGTATGAAGTTTATTCACCAGTTCTAGGCACAAAACATAAAAGCACGTCCTTGAATCAGATCTAAAGACGTGTTGCTTTTGTGCTTCTTGCAAGGAATACTTTACTAATTAATTACTGTTAATTCTCACTTTGATGGGTTAAATTCTTCATTGTTGTCTGCTTGGTTACACAGATAGTCTTAGGCTTGGGTGTATTTAAAGTACTGTCCAAGCAGAACAGTCCCAACTTCCTTAAATAAAGGAATCTTTAAAGCATATTCAGTGACAGAAAAAAAAGAAGTGCAAAATGCAAAGTTTTCTTCATAAGGACTGTTGCACTATGTTTTTCTGGAATTGCAACTCAACATCTCTTTAAGTGAATTTGAGAAGAAAATCTTCATTAAGGGAGTGAGTGGGGGAATGCAAAGATACTCAAAATTTTTAAATGTCTAGAAGAAAGTAATCAAGTACAAATAGAAAGGAAATTATGTACAAGTTTGTATTTGTGATGGTGCAAGGTAGAGACTTCATCTTAAAAATTTCACTATATGCTTCTGAATTCTAAATAGGAACATTTTTATTGAAAATATGTTGTGTATCTACAACTCAGTTTGTAGATACTTTAACAGCTATTGGAACAATGTGTTTGCTTTATGTTCTCTCTTGATTGGCAGAAATGGCTTGTAAATCTTATCAGATCTGCAGGATGTTGGTGCCTGTTAATACAAATTCATCTTTACTGGTAGTTGAATCGGAGAATTATAGTATCTGCATGTGCTAATATTTGTTTCACTCAGTCAGTCATCACACTTGAAAAATTACTGTTTAACTGCTGAGTTTAAATTTCTTTTTGCTTTTCCCCCCTCTGCTTTTTCTCCATCAAGGTTACGTGCAGGGGATGAGCGACTTGCTGTCACCTGTCTTGTATGTTATGGAGAATGAAGTAGATGCCTTTTGGTGCTTTGTATCATACATGGATCAAATGGTAAAATAAGGCTTTTTTAGCTCACATAAACAGATAAGCTACAGATGGTATTTGGGGTTAATTTTACTTTATAAATTTCACTGGGTTTTTTCAGTTCTTCTAAAGCAGTCATTTTATGTTTGGAGTCAATATGCTTTTGTTGACTGAGGTTATGGTGGGTTTACAATAGTATTGTTGTGCAGTACAGGCATGTTTGGCTCCTTAAGAATTCCAAAGTAACCATGACATACAAAGTTGTATTTATCACGAGTCCTCAAGCAGAATTTTGTTCACGATAATGGTTTCATTATATACCTGCCTTTTGGGTTTGTTAAATGCAGTTTAGACTTCCCACCAGCTGAAGCTTTTATGAGTTGTGCATGTGGCAAAAGACTGTGTGACTGATAGGAAACTAAAAGAGAATATTTTTTTGTTTGAGTGCTGTCATGCTGCTGGGAAGAACAGAGCTTAATCAGATTTAAACTGTCATTTACTACATACAAAAATGTTAGCAAAGAAATGCAGTTCAGTGCTTTAGTTAAACTTCTCAGTAAAAGGCAGACATTTCATTAGATATAAGTACAGTTAAATATCTATATATTAAATACCTAAAGGGGGAGAACCACTGTTGCAATAACAAAACTTCTTTTAAAATAGCTGCAAATCTCAACATTGAGTTAATAAAAGTGACAGTGCTAATGTTTTATTCCATACAGCATCAGAATTTTGAAGAACAGATGCAGGGTATGAAGACACAACTTATTCAGCTGAGTCATTTGCTTCGTTTACTAGACAGTGGATTTTGCAGTTATTTAGGTAGGTGTATTATTTATGCACAGTAACTGAAACAGCTTCCTGCATTCTGTTCCTCACAAGTGTAAATATAATTCCAATAGTATATGAGTATAGGACTTGTAACTTTATAATGCCTAAAATGTTTAAATAATCACGCCATGCTTATTGAAAAGATAGGGTCATCCTGTTACCGATTTTAAAAATATGCCATACTCTTGCAAATATCTTGATTCTAAAAAGGTCCCGCCATCTTAAAAATTAGTGGTGTAAGCATGTACCTGTAAAGTATAGGTTTTTTTTTTCACCTGTTGTCTGAACCAAATTTGATGCTTCTGAAATGTCACACTCTTATTCCTAGAATCTCAAGACTCAGGCTACCTTTATTTTTGCTTCCGGTGGCTTCTTATCAGATTTAAAAGGGAATTTAGTTTTCAAGATATTCTTCGGCTCTGGGAGGTAAGGAAATATTTCATCATACAAACTCCAGCAGTTTTTGGAGTTTAGAACAAAAAGCATGGATCATTTTGCAAAATGTTTAATACTCTGATAAATTAAAAAAAAAAGGATTTAGTACAAT